>NC_134142.1:43391923-43994807 GCF_033958435.1 Carettochelys insculpta | reverse complement strand
CACCCCCAGTTTGGAAAACCATGCACTAGAATTACTCTACCAAGGGTGGAAGGGAGAGAGGGCAGCATCTAGAAAACGTCCCTAGCGCTAAAAGACATTTTCTGCTGGGCTGAAGAACTCAAAAGCCAGCCAAACCAATTTTTAATCAAACTTTACATGAAATACCAATTTGAGCTGAGAGCAAGCAGGAGAAAATGCAGCCTGAAAGAGACAAACCATTGGAAATAGAGATTTAGACTGGTATTTTTGTGTTAGCTCTACAGTTACCCTAGCACAATGTTGACAACAGCACCTCTCTCTGCTAATGACCAAGTGTTGCTGCCAATAGCACTGACATGCCTGCGGAATCCATAGTGGATATCTGGATGTTCATTTCAACTATTGGCATGCCTGGAGAGGGTTGGAATAACTGGAGAATTCTTAGAAGACTGGGAGGCAAGATCCCCTGAAGACAAACTGATAAAAATACCATAGCTATAGGCTGCACTTAGGGTCCAAGACTAAGGAGCCAGGCTCATATAAAGACATAACAAATTGGTAATTCAGGGTTCTCTATAACCCCCAGGATAGCCATAGATTTGGACAGATGCCAGCAATACCATCTGCAGCTCTGTGGTACTAGCTTTCTTCAGACTAACTCTGAAATTCCTTTTTTAATCAGAGGCTATTGTTGAGGGGTTATTTTAAGGAGAACCCGCCAGTGAGTTTATTTTCCTTTAGATACTCAACTACAACAGAAAGCCTGGCACGAAGTCTATTCAGCTGTTTGAATTTTCAGCCCATTCTTGTGGTTACGGATTTTAGCTATATCAATAGCTGGCTCAACCTCAGAATAAAAATCATTTGCACAGGGAAGTATTTCAGCTTGAAAATGGAAGCACGCATGGAAAAAGGTAATAGTTTGGATGAATCATGCCAGAATCAATCAACCAAAGACAATATTTTGGAGCCATCTGAGAAAATGCAAATTGAAAAGTGCTTTTTTTTAAAAGTGAAAATGCCTCACAATCACATCTAGACGTGCTTAATTCACAGCGGTACCCATCACTACTAAACCAGACATCAAATCCATCATTCCAAACAGCGCCCACTTCTCTCCTGAAACCACCAAACTGCCCTCAGCTTATTTCAAACATCTGTAGGTGAGACTGGCCTTGGACCTCAGGGGCTAAAGCCCTGAGCCACTATCTCATAAGATGAAAACCATCTGCCGCTGAGCTAAGGCTGTGGCACAGACTTTCCTTTCTCTCTTAAGAGTCTCAGTGTTTCTGGGTTACATGGGAAAGAGACAGGCCTCTTCCAGTCTGCAGCACGGCCTTTCCCCCAGAGCAGTCTGCTTCCCCTGGTGCCAAGGCTTCTCCCATTCCCCATCCAGACTTGCCTACACCCAGCCCACCTGGACGGGATGGTGAGTAACCACACTAGAGAAGCCTCCTTTCCCATTACATTGTGGCTGGAGTACAGGTTGCCCCCTCTCTCTACTGTAGGGGCAAGTAAGCCAGATCACAACTGAGCCCTGGTATTATTTAAAAACACAGAGAGGGCTCAATTTAAAAAAACCAGACACCTGACCTATCACAAGAGTCAGTCCCTGGCTTCAGAACATGGCAGTGCTGGGGTCCTTCCCTAGCAACCCTTATTCCTGCTGTGCTAAGTCTGCTAATGTCTTTATCTTCCATGCTATATCCCTCCAGCCAGGTCAGCACCTTCAGTTCAATTGTCTTTCTGGGTAACAAAAGTCCAACTGACAAAACACCTAAACACACCATATTTCCACCCCTCTGGGGCTCTTATTCAGGCTGCTTCCTGGGCTCAGTCCTTCTCGCATCAGAACTAACTTTAAGTCCTTTCAGGTCTGTTGTAGAGAAGCTGACTCTCTGAATGCCTTCCCTGGAGTCCATCTCTCAGTGAACAATTCGTTGAACTTCTCTGTTCTCCATCCCTGTTCCCCCAGAGTCAGCTTTGCTCCTTTTAGCTAACAGCTCTCCCAGGGTCTTTGCCTTAATGGCTCTTTTCCTCCTGACAGGATTTGCCTCACCTCCCTCATGACAGCAGCAGCTCTTCACAAGGCTCCTTCTACTGTCTTTAGAGACCCTATCTCAGGGACTCCCACAAGAACAGAACCTGCTTCCTGCAGGATCCCTCCCACAGCTGTCTCCTTGTGTTCTCTCAGACCTTTTAGTTATTTATTTAATTGAGGCCCAGATGCTGTTCTCCGGGCTGACCACATTAGTCCTGAGGGACAGATAATTATGGACGGGGCAAGGTTGTGGCCCATCCCCAGTTCCCCTTAAAGGGCCAGTTATCCTGTGATATAGACACAATTTTCAACTGTGTGGGCATTCATACCGCGCTCTTCACAGAATATCTGAACACCTTACACTTGCTAAAAGAAACACACAGCTTCACAGTTTCTCTTTCCCATTTTGTTCTCACAGCCACATACTCATGACTCCCACACACACAGGGTCATGACAGTCTTTCATCAACACTTCTACAACCAAAGTTAGAAGACAGGGGCCAGATTTTCAAATGTACTTAGGTGCCTAGAAATGCAGATAAGTGCCAGGTGGAAATTTCAAAAATAGATTGATTTCAATGTGAGTTAAGCCTCTAATATGCTTAGGTGTTTTTGAAAATGTCACTAGACACCCACATCTTTAGGTGCCTGCATACCTTGGGAAATCTGGCTCCAAGCTCCTAACAATCATCATGCCAGTGATCCCCAAACTTTTCAGGACTGTGTCGCCCTTTATCCTGATCTGTGTCCCCACAGAGCCAGGGGCGGGGGCAGGCACACAGCTCAGCTGGGAGGCTGCAAACAGGGGTAAAGGAGCTGTGCTCGCTTGCCCAGGTCTCTGCCATGCCTCCCCAACATTCCTCTGCAGTCTGGGGACTACTGCACTAGCCCAAACCCCTTTTATTTCTACTGTCTCCTTGATCATGGAGCTCCAGTGTGCAGATGACTATATGGTTGTTGCTCTTTTTCCCACAGCCCTTCAGACCATCTCAAGTGCCTGTGCTGAAGCATACAAGAATCTCAGCCTCACACTGAACATCAACAAGACCAAGGTGCTGCACCAGCCTTCACTGATGGAACAAACTCCTGCACCTTCTATTGAAGTCAATGGAGAACTGCTGGAAAATATGGAGCACTTCCCATACCTTGGAAGTCGTCTTTCTGCTAATGTCGACATTGATGTGAAAATCCAGCATTGTCTGAGCCGTGCAAGCTCTGCTTTCGCCCACCTGAGACAAAGAGTCTTTGAGAACCGGGACGTCTATCCGAAGACAAAGCTCCTTGTGTACCATGCAGCGGTTGTTCCAGTGCTATTATATGCATGCGAAACCTGGACAATGTACAAGCATCGTTTGAAGGCACTTGAAAAATATCATCAAAGCTGCCTCAGGAGAATCCTAAATACCTCTTGGGAGGATAGACGCACAAACACTAGTGTCCTGGAAGAGTCAAACATGACCAGCATTGATGCCATTGAGGGGGGTGGAGCAATTTGAAAGGTCCTGCAGCAGTGCAGAGGAGGACTGGTAGAGAAGAAGAAAGATCATCAAAAACTGCTTCTTTGTGATAAGATCTGTGGCTCCAGAGCTGGGCTGATCAGTCATCAATAGACTCACAAATAGGAGGGTGACAGGAAGATGTCCTACTTATGATCAAGTGACCGCCAAGAGAGAAAGACAGACCCTTTTTGGGAGAGGGTCACCAAAGTGAATCCAGTATTCTACGTAAGTAGCTGTGCATTCTTAAAGGGACAGCAGAATTTAATCTCGAAATGGTGACAAAGCAGTAAGGTCTAGGGTGTAGTAAAACAAACCAGCAGGAATGTAGCACTTTCAAGACTAACAAAATGATGAAGTGAGTCTGTCCCATGAGAGCTCATCACTGAATAAATCATTTTGTTAGTCTTGAAAGTGCTACGTTTCTGCTGCTTTGTTTTGTTGGAGTACAGACTAACACAGCTCCCTCTCTGTTACTATTCAGGATTGAGTCATTAACCTAACATCACATCTACTTTCAATATCAGCTCAGAGAAGAAATAAACACACTTAGTCAATGGGACTGTAACAGAAAGTAAAGCAGGATTGCTCAGTGCCCCAAAGCCAGCCCAAAACCGAGCATTTTGACACATCAGCTCCATCATGCTGCGCTCTACCCACGGTAGGTATACCTGTGGAAGTATGATTTGCTTCTGAAGTCTTTTCCTCCTGTCAATCACTAGATGTCGGGGAGAGCTCATTCAGATCCTATTTACACAAAAGAGCTTGTAACATATTGACTAGTCTTCCTGGCTCACTTCCGTCCCTCTCTAGACTGGATGTTAGGTCTTGCTTAAGTGCCTGAAGTCTTATAGCATTCTTATAGCATGGCTGTGACCCATGGAATGTATAAGCCCTACTACTACAGCAGCTACTGAGGATTCATCTTTAGCTTAGGCAACCAGGGAACAACTGTCTTTGGGGCAGACGATCTCGTGCTCTGTTCCTCATGATGCCATTGAAGACTGCAGAACTTTACAGTGTATCCCAGTATGCACTGGAGGCTTCCCTAAAGAAAATGACTGAACAGTTGAGACTTGCTACAGAGGACTAGGTTGGGGTTCTCAGACTTTGTTGCACCGTGACCCCTTTCTGACAACAAAAAATTACTACTTGACCAAGAAGGGGAAACCAATGCCTGATTCCCTAATGCCCCCTGAGCCTCAATGCCTGGGTAAGGAAGGGATCATAGACCAAGGGCTTCAGCCTTAGTCATGGGGCCTGTAACCTTAGCTCCACCACTGGGTATGTGGGGCTTGGGCTTTGACCCTCAAGCCCCAGCAAATCTAAACCAGGCCTGGGGGACCTGTTAAAATTGGTTGTGACTCACTTTGCGATCCCGACCCCCAGTTTCAGAATCACTGGACTAGGGGATTGAACAGGATTTTCCCAGCTCTAATCTAAGATTCCCTTGTCATTGGCCATGTTGTGGGTTTTTTCCCTAACAGAAAACTACAGATGCTGTTTGCTTTCACTGGTGCAGGTGTGCGAGGTTGCAAACTGCTTCACAGGCTCCTGGCTATTGACAGGAGCTGGGAAATGCACTGTTCACCACCTAGGACTTTGGTCATGCTTTCGGGGTATTCTCAAGGACACTGTCAGCTCCAGGCACCAGAGGGCCAGGGTACCCAAGTGTTTTATGTTTTCCCAGTTGCGCAGTTTGCACAGGCTTTGGCCTGATTTGCAATATCCTGTCATGACCTTGGAAGAACAATACGTGCCCATGTGCCTATGAGGTTCAATTACTGTCTTTCCCTCCCAGCAAGGCTTCTTCATCCTCTTCGCAGCACACTCAGATAGCAGAAGCCTGTTCATTTGCTGGCTTTAGCTACATTGATCATACTATCTTCATGTCAGCTGCCAATAACGTGGTGGATTGACTATTCTGGCCCTGACATCTCTTAAAGCGCCTAGCAGTGCAAGCGATAGATATCTCAGAGACCTGCTCCTTCAGCCACACTCTGGCAGGAAGCCCTGTCCAAATCTACCTGTCAAGCCTCCTCTCGCACCTCATCCAGATCATCCCTAAAGATGCACTTTCCTGCAGCAGCACCTACCAAAGAGCAAGTGGTTCTGTGCTTTGCAGTACAAAGAAAGGCAGAGCTAGCAAATTAACCTGAGATGCACAATTTATGTTGTTCATGTACATGCGATAGCACCCACATTTTGCGGGTCTGTATCCACATGTGTAGAGAGCCAGGGAGAGCCTATACTCTGAAGGAGGAGGGATATATGAGGGGAAGAAAGAAAAACATGCAGCCAGAAGACATTATTTTTAACAGATAAATGTCAGCTATTCACAGCTCCTATTTTGACTCAATGGGTGGCTTGTAGGCACTGCAGCAAAAGTGGGTCTGTGGGAAGACTGGAAAAAGGTAATGATCAGTCATTTCAAGGCAGGCATCTGATGTGGCAGAAAACACAGAGCCAGCTATGGAGAAGGCAGACAAATAGGTGGTCAAAGCTGGCAGATCAGAGGGATGGGGAGATGCAATGAGATACTAGCAGGCAATGAGGAAGGGGCAAAGTTAAGAAGGAATTTGAAGGTAAGGACAAGGATCACAGAATCATGGGGCTGGAAGGGACCTCAGGAGGTCATCTAGTCTACCCCTCTGCTTCAAGCAGGATCACCCCCACTAAGTCATCCCAGCCAGGACCTTGTCCAGCCAGGACTTAAAAATATCGAGGGACGGAGAATCCATCACCTCTCTAGGCAACGCATTCCAATGGTTCACCACCCTCTTGGTGAAGTAGTTTTTCCTAATACCTAACCTACACCTCTCCCTCTTCAACTTCAGACCATTACTCCTTGTTCTGCCATCTGACACCACTGAGAACAGCTTTTCACCCTCCTCTTTAGAGCTCCCCTTCAGGAAGTTGAAGGCTGCTGTTAAATCACCCCTAAGTCTTCTCTTCTGTAAACTACACAAACCCAAATCTCTCAGCCTATCCTCATAGGTCTTGTGCTCCAGCCCCTTAATCATTTTCGTTGTCCTCCGCTGAACCTCCTCCAGCAAATCCACATCCTTTTTATACTGGGGGGTGGGCCCAAAATTGGACACAATATTCCAGATGTGGCCTCACCAGTGCCGAATGGAGGGGAACAACCACTTCTCTAGATCTGTTCAAAATGCTCCTCCTAATGCACCCAAGTATGCTGTTAGCCTTCTTGGCTGCAAGGGCGCACTGTTCACTCATATCCAGCCTTTCATCCACCATAACCCCTAGGTCCCTTTCCATCGTACTTCTGCTGAGCCAGTCGGTCCCCAGCCTGTAATAATGCTTAGGATTCTTCCGCCCCAGGTGCAGGATGCTACGCTTCTCCTTGTTGAACCGCATCAGATTTCTGTTGGCCCAGTCCTCCAGTTTACCCAGGTCACTCTAGATTCTCTCTCTACCCTCCAACGTATCTACCCCTCCCCCTAGTTTTGTGTCATCCGCAAACTTTCTGAGGGTGCAACCCAGTCCCTCATCCAGGTCATTAATAAAGATGTTGAATAACACCGGCCCCAGAACTGAGCCTTGCGGCACTCTGCTTGAAACCCTGATGCAAGAGGAGCCAGTGAAGGGATTAATACAAGTGGTGCAACAATGAGAGGGGCTAGCAAGGAAGATGATCTCGGCAGCCGCACACTGAATAAACTAAAGTGGGGAAAGTGTGAGTGTCAAGAAGGTTGGAGAACACTCATCAAGGCAGGAGATGCTGAGATCCAGGACTAGTGTCTGGGTGTTCACCCAGAAAGGAAAGCTTTGTCTTAGAGATGCTTTGGAGGAAGGAGTGTCAAGACTGGGTCATAGATTTGGATCAGGCAGGAGACAGGAAGGACTGAAGATGACCCCCATGCTGCAGGCCTGGACTGCAGAGGTTAGTGGTCCTCTGCCCATAGTGACAGAGAAAGGAGGGAGAGAAAAGGAGTTAGGAGGAAAGAAAGGGAACCCAGTTTTGCCCCACTAAGCTGAGGTGATCATGAGGCAAGCGGAGGATATGTCAGAAAGGCAGGAAGAGACAGGGGATTAAGGTAACTGTGATTCATCAGTGTGAGCAGATAGTTCTCCCAGAAGGAGTGTGGAGGGGGCCCCGTAGGAGCCTCACAGAGAGTGAGAGAGGGGACAAAGAAGATACAACTATATTTCCATACACTCCCAGCTCCTCCCCTTCCTGGGATATTCCATATTCCCCTTGTCTGTCAAGTTTACCAGTTAAGTCCTGGAAGTGTTCAGTAAGTGCAGACCAATGCACCTATCCAGAATCCATCTGACTTCCTGCCTGCATGGAGCAACTTGCAGGACTGGGGCCTTACACAGTATCTTCTTTGGGGGCAGGAACTGGTCTTGTGTGAGACGCACCTGGCATACTGATGGGTGCCTGTGCACACCTCACCACCTCTGAGCACGCTCTCATAGCTAGACCCAGCACTGCAACACCCTGCCTCAGTTTCTCCACAACAGTCTTCAGCCTGCTCCAAACATAGAGGTGACTGGCTGCAGTGACTTGGTCCTCCAGCTAAACCCTTAACAAAAGTCCACCCTTCCAAAGGAATCCAAATCAAAACCAAATAGAACATGAACTCTGCCCCAGACCTTAAGTGGCCCCAGCTCCTCCTTCCTAAGGTGTAGTAGGCCTCTCACCTCCCACTTTGAGCACCCTTCTTCCACTCTCTGGGTTCAGTTTCTGCCTTCCCAGGCTCATTTCCATCTCTCCCTTCAGTCTGTCCTGGGCTCCTTTGGGTTATTCCCTGCTCTGTTCCAAGCAGCAATGCCCAGGCCTTTCTGCCTGGAGTCTGTCCTCCTACAGCTCCTCACTGCTGGGCTTCCTTCTGCCTAAGATCGAGCTGTGTAGGCCGGGTGGCAGGCAATTGACCATGACAGCCCTCAAGGCTGGGTCTGAGAAGGATGTCAGCCAATTCAGGGCATTTCCATTCATCCCTGCAGCTTCTTGGAGGTAGAGCAGGAGTCGGTGAGTAATCTGTAATTGTAACAAGAGGGGAGCCAGAGCTCAAGCAATTATTTTTACTTTCATAACTGATGAAGCAAGCTCAGAGGTGATTGGGCTGTGTGCTGCCATGCTTAGAGGTCCTGGGACTCAGCCCTGGCAGAATTTAAACACTGACAGGAGTATGTGGTGATCAACAATACTGAGCAGGAAGGTGTTAATTGAATAGGTTTGACTAGCTAGCCCAAGAGAACCCCTTCCCCTTTAAGAGGAAGGCCAGCCTGTTTTTGTGCCAAGAAATAAAGAACCGAGGACAACACCTGATCACAGTGCTTGGACTTCATTACTGTTCAGGGACTCCACTATCAGCCATGAGACTGTGCTTCTGCTGGGAGAATCTCTGGCAGTCAGAACCTTCTCCTCACAGAAACGTATCTTTTCCCCTATTCCCACTGCACAAAAGATGCCTTAAAACATCTATGGTTTTAACTTCATTGCTATGTGTTATTTCAGTTCTTTACTGTCCCCTGGCCAGTCCATTTTTGTCCCCTTCCCATACCCAGTTCCCTTTATGTAAGTCATTGGGAGGGGTCTCTCACAATGGCTTGTGGCAGATTTTGTTTACATCTGTTGCAGAACTATGACCTTCAAATGTCCCAACAACAAGATGAAATCCTGGCTCCACTGAAACCAATGGCAAAATTCCTGTTCACTGTACTAGGGCCGGGATTACAGAACAAATGAATGTTACTTTTGAACAAAGGATACTAAAATGGATTTTCTTTAATGTTCTGTTTAATCTTGGCTCACAGGGGAGCAAGTTCTTAAACAAGGGGAAAGTTTTTCACACAGTACCCATGGGCCAGACCACGCTCAGGAAAAATGCCTCCATTTCTGCTCGTGAGGAACATGTCCTTTTGAGTCCAAGTCTAAAACGCCCACAGTTGAGTAGATTGGGGTGGTGCTGCAACCCACTGCTGGGGGAATCTGGACTCTGCTCCCTAAGGCCTGATCCTGCACCCACTGAAATCAATGGGAAAGCTTTCATCAACTTCACAGCTACAGGATCAATGCCTTAAGCTATGGGGCTGGTATTCAAAAGACCAGATCACCTTCTCTGTATTGCGTGTTCCCCTCAGCCTAGCATCCATGCAACCACCACGCTCCATGGTGTGAGCTCCACTTGCTAAGATGCAAGCTCTAGGCGCTAAGCAATAGAGAGAGAGGCACTTAGCATAAGGTTTCCATTTACATCCAACAATGACAAGGAAAAGGATGAGGCGGCACAAATATCCCTGTCCTTTGAAATAATAGACATGGACAGGGGAAGCAGCCATGCAGATATTTGCTCCCAGGCGGTGCAGTGTTAGCTTGGCTGTATGCGTACATAGCAAATAAAAACCCATGGCTGGCTCATGCTTGCTGACTTGGGCTCCCAGGGCTCAAGGGGTGGGGCTGTTCACTTACCTGAGCTTGTGCTGGGGCCCAGGCTCCAGCACACAGCAAGATGGGAAGAATCCCAGGGCTTGGGCTGCTGCAGAAGCCAGATTGTCTTCACTTCAATTAAACAGCCTGAAGCAGCTGTCATCAGCCAGCTGCGAGGTTTTAATCAGAGCCATCCTTACCCATATGCAGCGTGCACAGTTGTATAGGGTGCCCAAGGGTTGGGGGGCACCACTGGCTCTTAAGGTCTATCTACTTGCCTTTTCCTATCCATGTTCTGTGGCTGTGCTTCCATGGGAGAGAATCTAGTGAATTTACCAGTGAAAAGCCTGCCAGAGCTATTAGCAGAACCTGTGAAAGAGCCATTCCTGTGGTAATGAAGCCATTTAACAGTAATTTGCCAAACACTGTCAGTTTCTGAATTTAGTGTGTTAGTCTACAGGAGCTTTGTTTAAAATTTGTTTTTAAAATATTTCATTAGCATGTTACTGAAGATTATCAAATCAAATCTCTAAAAAATCCTCACTCTTTGGCACCCCTACTCCCGCTGCCATCAGGTATAGGGGCACCAGTTTAAGAGTATAGAGCAGGGCCCCATAAATCCTACAGACAGCCCTGTTTTTAACTGCAGTGTAAACATACCCTCTGTGACCAGGGAGGCCCTGACTGGGATCCTTACCAAACTCTCCTGCCAGAGATGAAGGAATTAGCCTCCTCTTTCAGTATGAGATTTAAACTCTTGCTGCTCCTATAAAGTGTCCCAACAAGGTATCCCAGGCCGTGCAGCAAAATCTATTCTTGTGTCTTGATTGATTTTCATGTGTGTATGTCAATTGAAACTAATAAATAAAATAATAACCACCCAGGCTTCCATCTCTGCTAATGAGGACAGGCCTTTGCTTGCCCAAGTAGGGGCTGCGCCCACCTTGCCGTGCTAGTTCGTCCCAAGCACTATACAAGCTGGGAACAGAAAGATTTGCTACACCTGCTGTTGCAAGGTCCCCATGGCAACTAGCCATTGGACGGAGGCTGCTTGCAATTCTGCACAAAGCTCCAGCTTCAATCACAGCCCAGCTCTGCTTCTCCAGTTTTATGGTCTCTCGTCTCACGCTTCACCTCTCTGAAAATTAAATTTATGAGCGTAGCTGTGAACTTTACTACAGTGTTAATTTTACTGCTGCCCTTGTCTAACCATTTTGTGCTGTTCATTACCAACAGGCTAAAAAGAAGAAGGATGAGGCTGGAGAAAGAGATTCCCAGAGTTACTGGGAAGGCACCAGCGGGAAGGGTTTGGTGAGGATAACCATTCAAATCTGTCAGAGGAGAGGACGGAGAAGGCACAGGATGCCCCAGCAGAAGCCGGCAAGTCACGCACAGCGATTATGAACAATCTGTCTTGGTACCTGCATTACCACTGTCACATCTGATACCTCCCAAGCTTTTAAAAACAGAAATAACTTTCCTTACTCTGTCTCTATTCCTTGTCAGCCCATGCGAGATATGGCTTGTCTGATTCACAGGGTTTGGGGCTGTTTGTCTGTGTGAGGGAGTGAATGGAAACACTGTGTGTGTTAACACAATGAGACATCCCATGGCACCTTATAAAATAACGGCTGTATCGGGGCATGAGCATTCATGGGCAAAGACCCGCTCTGTCAGATGTGGCACGCAACTGTGTGTGACGTGTGTGGAAGCTATCATGGGAACCCTAAGCTAAGGAGCTGGGGTCTAGATCACATCCTGAACAAGGCCAGGACCAAGCCTAGTCTTGTATTTTGTAGTAGCTGATTCCCCAGTCTGGGCCCAAATCCTGCAAGCCTGGCCCATTGGCTGCCCATTTCTTTGTTCTGGTAGCTGGAGATCCTCGTCACTGAGGGAGAAGTGATTAACCTCCCTGGGAGCTGAGGCTAGTTTCACCAGGGGGTCAAGTAACAGGGCAGAGACTTCAAACTGGATGCCGGAGCAGAGTGTAGCCTGGGTGATGTGCTTGTGGGGACTACCTAACCGGAGAGGATGCTGCATTTGGTGGCAGTTAGGGATATGCCAGAGTCTTTGCATTCATTTGCGGATGTCATGAGCTGCAGTAACGGAGCCTGCAGATCGTGAGTCCGTCGATTCCCCGCGGCCAGGTCTGTGTCTGATGAGATGCGGTGCAGGCGGCGTGCCAGTCTCCACTGAAGTGGGTGATTTTTGCCACCATTGGCTAGTTTTGCCCCTCCCTACCCTGGTTAGGCTCGGAAGGGGGTAGGAAGTGTGGGATCTAATAGCCTATGGCAGAGCTGGGACGGGACCTGCACTCCCATGGTCTGCGCAGCTGAGACGAGCTCAAACTGCAGTATCTCCTGTAAGGGGGCAGGGTGAGAAGGGCCTATTGTCCTTAGCGCTGCCTATGGAGCTCAGATGCTGGCTCAGGGGAACCCTAAGCGCCTTTCTCCTGCCCTGCACTGGATTCCCCTTTTCCCTCCTGCTCTCCTCTCTGCGGCCAGTGCTGGGGAGAAGGAAAACCTTCAGGGGCCCATCCCTCAATGCTTCCTGACTGGGGGAAAGTATCAGAGAGGCAGCCATGTTAGTCTGTAGCTTTGAGAACAAGAAGTTTTGTGGCACCTTACAGACTGAAGGAGCTAGAAGCTTCCTTTTCACCCTCTGCTCTTCCTGGGGGGAAAGGGGAGCCCCTGGCCCTGCTCCCTCATGCCTTTGCCACTGGGCATAGGGAAGAGGTTCTGAGACGCCTTCCCCCCCCACCCCATATTGCCATGGCTAGAAGGAGGCTAGGATGGGCCCAGCAGAGAGGGGTGAAGGCCCCCACCTTCTCCCACTTTGTACACTGCTCTGTCACTGATGTTGGCTCCCATGGAGCCTCTTGGAAGCCAGTTCTTTGGTACCATGGAGAAGTGGAGTTTCTGGCAGTCCCTTCTTTGTCTAGGGGGTATGTTGGCCCTTACTAAAACTCAGTGGCAGGGGGCAGTTGCTTGGCGAGCTCCCAGTACCACAAGGGAGGGGAATGGAAAATTGGGACCTGACTGAGACTGCAGTCCCCCAGGGAATGGGGAGGGACCTATGCTCCAGGTCACCCTGACCGAAAGGATGAGCAGCTTAATGAGGAGTCAGGAGGGGAGGGGCCCATCTTCCTTGTGAGTTGGAATCGCCTGGGCCAGACAAGGGGTGAGCTGGGGAGCAGAGCCGCACCAGCTAGAGAGTCAGAAAGGCAGGTCAGTGTATAGAGGTGGTGCTGCAGAAGCAGCCCAGAGAGCAGATCTGTTCTTGTAGCAGAGCTGCAGCAACCAGAGCCAGAGGGGCCACAGAAGCAGCTCAGGGGGCTGGATGGAGGCCCAGCAGCATCACTGCTGAGGCAGAGTAGAGCTGGGGCTGGAGCTGCCCAGAGTCAGCAGTGGGAAGAGCGAGGGGGATCCTGGGCAGAGGGCCCTGCCGAGGGAGACACCACCAACCAACAGGCCTTGCAGGCCGGTCTTGGAGAGGAATTGTACTGCAATGGGCAGAGGGGATCTGATGCTGGAAAGAAGAGCCTGCATGTGTGTAGAGCTAGTGTCCAGCCCACAGCATCCCTGCAGTATAGCCAGGGCCTGGGAGGTGAGGTGCACGGACTGTGAGCGTCCCTTCCGCCACACAGACTGCTGTTTGTGACGTCCCCTGCCGCAGAGCAGGGTGACATGTTTTCTTTCACCTTCCCCAGTTTGCCTTCTTTTTTTAAAAACTGATTGCTGTTTCATGGATTCTACTTGCTTTGAACTGTACATAATGATCAGTGAGTCAGGGAAGCATCCAGCATGGAGCGAGCACCCTGGAGAGGGAACACTCTAGCCTCTGCCCTCAGGGGCCATGACGGGATTGGTGGTCGAGACCCCAGGAATCCTGGGCCCAGCCTTGCTAGGATTATGGAGCCTGGCACACAGGAGAGTGCAAGGGGAGCTCTTCGGATCAGGGAAGCCTCTGGGTACAGGAAGTAGCAGCAAGGGACCCCTCTAGGCTTGCCAGTGAGGGGAAGGTAAAGGTGGCAGTTACCCCTGGGCCCAGAGCTCTGTAGTAGTGGCGGCAGCCGGAGCTCTGGGCCCCTTGAAAGTGCTTTGGTAGTGCCACTGCAGGGTTGTGTGTGGCGGGAAGGTCTGGGGATGGGAAGGGCAGCACTACGGTCTGGGCAGTGCAGGGGGGCTGAATGCCATAGGCCCTGCTGCTTCTGCTTTGGCTCTGTCCTTCTGGGGCATGGAGCTGCCTCCCCGCCCCCTGCTTGCTCTGGGGTACAAGAGCAGCTGTCAGTCCCACTGGACCACTCGGACCCTTTCCTTGGCCCATTTCACTGGGATAGTGGAGGTGGCAGGAAAGTTCACCACAATAGTGGGCCCTTCCCTTTGCTTACATTTGCCTAAGGGATCCTTAAACACCTCCCACCCCCCGGCTGTGAGAGGAGGAGAATTTGGTGAACTGCACTCTCGAGGATTTGGGCCCATCACCTCCTCGTGCACCTGACTGCCTCTGTACCTGCCTCCAGCCACTCTCTGTGTCACACCCCCCGGCGCCCCAAATGCTCTGTTATGCTGCTCTGTGCTAGCCTTATCTCCTGCTCCTTTCTCCGTTGGCTCATGGCTGCAGCAGGAGCAGGGCCAGGTCTGCTGGCTGCAATGTTGAGCCTAAGACTGCAACATCCTATTTCACTCTT
Organism: Carettochelys insculpta; assembly: GCF_033958435.1. NCBI lineage: Eukaryota > Metazoa > Chordata > Testudines > Carettochelyidae > Carettochelys > Carettochelys insculpta. The sequence goes on along the minus strand of NC_134142.1, from coordinate 43,980,204 downwards.
CAGTTCTTTCCCAGTGCATTCCAGAAGGGGCCTAGAGCACTAACAGTCATAGGCAGCTATCTCCCTTCTCCGCTTGTGTCAAGCCTCCACTCGTGCTTTGAGAGGTCCTATAGCACCTTAAAGACTAACAATTTTATTTGCGCATAAGCTTTTGTAGGCTGGAGCCCACTTCATCACAGGCACGAAATGGAAATTTCAGTTTGGCAAGGATCCAGACACACCTGCAAAGCTAGGAGTGTTACATTGCTATCTGGGGCACCCTTGCTAATGAGCTCACTTCAGTCAGGTGGATGTGGCCCACCCCCAGCAGCTGGTGAGAATACCACAAGGAGGAAACTTACTTTCATAGTGAGCTAGGCACTTCTCGTCTGTATTCAAACCAGTCAGGTAGCATCAAATGTGCATATGAGTTCCAGGTCTGCAGTTTCATGCTACAATCTGTTTTTGAAGGTTTTTTGCTCAGATAGGGTAACTTTCAGGTCTGTTGCTGATTATCGAAGGAGGCTAAAGTGCTTTCCTACTGGTTTTAGTACACTGTCCTTGATATCAGATTTGTGTTCACTTATTCTTTTGCACAGATATGGTCCAATTTGGTCAATGCACATGTCAGAGGGGCATGGCTGGCACAAGATGGCGCATATCACATTAGTAGATGCACCAGTGCACAAGCCCTTGATGGTGTAGTTAGGTCCTCTGATGGTGTCATGAGGGTAGATGTGCAGACAGAGCAGGCAACATGGTTTGTTGCATCAAGCAAGCTGGAATCCCAACCACGCACACCCTCCTCAGGCAGCGTCGGCTCCGCTGGCTTGGCCACGTCCACAGGATGAACGATGGAAGGATTCCAAAAGACATCCTGTATGGTGAGCTAGCCTCTGGCAAAAGACCTGCCAGACGCCCCCAGTTGCACTACAAAGATGTCTGCAAGAGAGACCTCAGGGAGGTAGACATCGAGCTGGACAACTGGGAAGAACTAGCAGACGACCGCAGCAGATGGAGGCAGGGGTTACACAAGGGCCTTCAGAAGGGCGACATGAGGATCAGACAGCTAGCAGAGGAGAAGCGAGTGCACAGGAAGCACACTAAGGACTTGCCAGACACCCACCACATCTGCAAGAGATGCAGCAAGGATTGTCACTCTCGTGTGGGTCTTCACAGTCACTGTAAATGAAGTCCTCAATTGAAACTATAAAGGGCGCGATCCATAGTCTGTGCAGACTGAAGGATGCCTACTGGTTCCAAGGATAGTGCTTCTGTTGTGTGGTGTGTAGTTGACAGGTAGTATATGTTTCTGGTTGCAGGGAGGGGTTGTCTGTAAGTGAGGATTAGTCTGCCCCCCCCAAGGTCTGTGAGAGTGAGGGATTGTCGTCAAAGACCTGTTGTAGATCCTTGATGATGTGCTGGAGAGGTTTTAGCTGGGAGCTGTAGGCGATGGCCAATGGCATTCTATTGCTTTCTTTACTGGGTCTATCCTGTAGTAGGTGACTTCTGGTATCTGCTTGGTTCTGCAAAATTGTTTCTTTTCCCAGGATGGGTATTGTACGGTTATAGGTGGTGTTTGTGACCATAATTTCTTTGTGCTGTAATGCCCAGGATCCCAGGATGTGGCTTTCTTGTGTGGAGTGGTCTGGGTTGTGATTGATGGTGGGGTAGAAATTGTTAAAATCTGGATGGAAATTGTTAAATAGTCTGGAAGGAATTCTCCCAAGGCTTCCTTCCAAGGGTTCCAGATGAAGATGTCATCAATGTAACACAAGAAAAGGAGGGGCACTGGGGGATGAGAGCTGACGAAATGTTGTTCTAAGTCAGCCATAAAACCTCTGGCATTCCGTGGGGCCATGTGGGCACTTGTGACAACACCACTGACTAGAAAATATAAATTTTCCCCAAATCTGAAATGGTTGTGAGTGAGGACAAAAAAAATCACAAGGCTCAGCACTAGCTGTGCTGTAACATCAGGGATACAGTTCCTGACAGCTTGTAGTCCATCCTAGTGTAGAATGTTGGAGTAGAGAGTTTCTACACACATAGTGGCCAGGATGGTGTTTTCTGGAGGTTCACCGATGGACTGCAGGTTCCTCAGGAAAACATTCTCAGTGATGTCTGAAAGATAGCTAGGAGTGCTGCGAGCGTAGGGCCTGAGAAGAGAGTCTACATAGCCAGACAAGTCTGCTGTCAGAGTGCCAGTGCAGGAGATGATGGGACATTCAGGATTCCCAAGTTTATGGATCTTGGGTAGCAGGTAGAGGTACCCCAGTTCAGGACTTTTAGGACTGCGTCTGTGTAGATTTGTTCCTATGCTTCTTTAGGGATTTTCTTGAGTGGTCGATGTAGTTCTTTTTGACACTGCACAGGGGGATCAGAGGGTAATGGCCTGTAAAATGCAATGTCAGATAGTTGGCTAGAAGCCTCCTGTTCAGACCTATTCATGATGAGTACAGCTTCCCCTTTGTTAGTCTCTCTGATTAAAATGTCAATTGTTTCTGAGGTTGTGTATGGTGTTCTGTTCTGCATGGCTTTGCTTGTGTGGCATGTGATACTGCTTGTCCACAGTTTCAGCCTGTATACATTGACAGACGTACTCTATGTAGAAATCTAATCTGTTGTTTTGACTGTCAGGAGGCATCCACACAAAATCCTTTGGGCTAATGCATGGTAGAAATAGTCCCTGAGTTGGGGACAGCAAAAGCAGGCTTCCAGGTCACAGCAGAATTGCATCACATGCATAGGGTTGGTGGGATACAAAGGGAAAGAGAGAGAGAGTGAGAGAGAGAGCGCGCACACCTCTTCTGCCTGGCTGAGTGTGTACCTTGATAGATTAACAGTATTGGTGGTAGAGTTAAAGGTAGGACTGATGTGTTCCCTTGTGGCATGTAGGACTTTAGTGTCCTTTTTTTTCATAAAGAAGGAAAGTGTGTGTTTGTAAATGGCTTCTCTTGTTTTTATAAAGCCAAGTCATGTAGAAGTTTGGGTTTGTTTGTATTGCTTGTTTTTTTGGTGTTTTTTTTAATAAGAGTCTCCACTTTTGAGAACTGTTTGCTGTACAGGATGCTGATCAGGTGGTTTTGAAGTTTCTTTGAGAGTGTGTGACACAATCTTTCACCATAGTCTGTGTAGAATGTTGATTGTAATGGGTTTTTCACCTTCAGTCTATTTGGTACTATATCCATCTGTTTGCACTTGGAAAGGAAGATAATGTCTGTCTGCACCTGTGAAAGTTTTCATGAAGCTGGTGGATTTCTATTTCGTATGGCTAAATTCAGTGACACTGTCAGACTGGGTCTGAATACACACTGGAGCTACATCTACACATGTATGCTACATTGAAATAGCTTATTTCGATGAATAGCGTCTACACATCCTCCAGGGCTGGTGCCGTCGATGATGTTGGGCAGCACCACATCGAAGTAGGCGCTGCAGGGGAGCGTCTACACGCCAAAGTGGCACACATCGAAATAAGGGTGCCAGGAACAGCTGCCGACAGGGTCACAGGGCGGACTAGCACTTCCAGGGCAACAGCTAGCCGCTCCCTTAAAGGGCCCCTCCCAGACACACTCAGCCTGCACAGCACGTGGTCTGCAGAGCCATAGGCACACACACCTCGGCGAAGCAGTTATGGACCCCCAAGCAGCAGCAGCAGCAGCCAGAGGTCCACACAGCCGCCCCTGCAGGAGCAGTGCTCGCCCTGCTCAATGCTATGCAGGAGGCAGCTGATCACCTTTTAGTCACAGAAGAGGAGCTGCCCCCAGGGAGGAGGAAGCAGCCCCAGACCCTTCTGTCCTCCGCCCCTCCCCCCCCCCCCCGCCGCACACGCTGCCAGCTGTGGAGCTACCCCACAAGCACCGACTGGTAGGAGCAGCTGGTGCTCAGCGAGTGGGACAACGACCGCTAGCTCCAGAACTTTTGCATGAGCCGGCAGACGTTCCTGGAGCTCTGCCAGTGGCTCACCCCCGCACTGAGGCACCAGGACACCGCTATGCGGCGTGCCCTCAGTGTGGAGAAACGGGTCGGCATCGCTGTCTGGAAGCTGGCCACTCCAGACAGCTACCAATCCTTGGGGCAGCAGTTTGGCATGGGCAAGGCCACCGTCGGGGCTGTCCTCATGGAGGTAAGAGGACCCATGGGGAGGGGGAGGCAGCCCTGGGGGTGGAAGGGAGCCCTGCGGGGGAGGGCCACACACACCCTGCACACCCCTCACTGGTGCTCTCCCATGTCCTTCCCCAGCAGGTCGTCTGCGCCATCAATGTCCTGCTCCTCCATAGGCTCGTGCGGCTTGGGGACCCGGATGCCACCATCGCAGGGTTTGCCAGCCTGGGCTTCCCAAATTGCTTTGGGGCTCTGGATGGGACCCATATCCCCATCCAACCTCCAGAGCACAGCGGAGGACGCTTCCTGAATGGGAAGGGCTACCATTCAGTGATCCTCCAGGCCTTGGTGGACAGCCGGGGCTGCTTCCTGGACATTTATGTTGGGTGGCCTGGCAGCACCCATGACGCCCGGGTGTTCAGGAATTCGGGCCTGTGCTGCCGGCTGGAGGCGGGGACCTACATCCCCCAGCAGGAGATCCCTGTGGGGGACACCACCATGCCCCTCTGCGTCGTCACAGATGCGGCGTACCCCCTCCGGCCCTGGCTCGTGAACCCTTACACGGGCCATCTTTCAGCCAGCCAGGAGCGCTTCAACGTGCGCCTGAACCATGCGTGCCAGGTGGTTGAGTGCACTTTTGGCCACCTCAAAGGGTGCTGGAGGTGTCTCCTCACCCGCCTGGATGCAGGCCCCACCAACATCCCCCAGATTGTGGGCGCGTGCAGCGCACTCCACAACCTGGTCAAGAGCAAGGGGGAGGCATTCTTTCAGGGCTGGGCTGTGGAGGCTGGCAGGGCTGACATGCAGCCACCCACTGCCCCCAGTCACCAGGTGGACCCCGAGGGGGTCCGGGTCCAGGAGGCCCTGTGGGCCCATTTCAACAAGGCTGCGGGGTGAACACTGGCAGGCCCCCCACTGTACCCCCCCGCATCCTCCACAACACTCCCTGCCCCCACGCCCACACCACAGAGCACCCCCCCCACTTTTCTTGCAAATAAAAATAGACCTGTTGTTTTTGAAACCAAACCAAAACAGTGCATTCTCTTATATTATTAAAATACTAACTATACACACACACACACACACACACACACACACACACACACACAGAGTGTAAGAACAAAAGGGGGGAACTATTTACATGGTGGGGCAGGTACCATAAAAGAACAGGGGTCTCACACAAACTATATACAGAAATATTATATGGGGGGGATATGTACAAAGGGGGAGGGGGGGCCACGTCCTGGGCCCCGCACCCCCTACTGTCCAGTGCCTGGGGTTGGCGGGCGCAGCCCTGGCCGAGGCTGGCTGGAGGCCGGGCGAACCAGCAGGTATGGCCGGCGGGTGTCAGCAGGCCCCAGGCCCCGCTCAGCAGAAGGCCCCGTGGTGGCGGACGGCGGTCAGAGCAGCGGGTGGAGCGGTGGGTGGAGTGGGCAGCATGGCATGGGGGGCCAAGTAGTCCGCTATGTGCTCAAAAGTGCGCATACAGGCCCCCCATGCCTCCTGGCGCCAGGCCAGCGCCCGCTCCTGCAGTTCCAGCCACCACTTGTCTACCCGCAGGCGCCGCTCCAACACCTCCAGCTGCCACTGGAGGGTCACGAGCAGCTGGGGGTCCGTCGCCGTCCTGTGGTGGTGCTGGCTTCACCGTCGGCCCCGCCCTGGGGCTGGTCGGTGCTCCGCCGAGGGGCTGGCCTGCAGCGATGGCCCCAGTGGGCGGTCCGGGACCACTGACACCTCGCCGGTGCTCTCCAGGCCCTCCGATGGTGCAGCTGCCGAACACAGGGGGGCGAGAAGAGTGGAGACAGCCGTTAGTGTGGGCCCCTGAGCCATGGCCCTTGTCCCCCCACCCCTCTGCTGCTGGTTCCCCATCCCCGTCCCTGGGAGATGCTGCTGCTGCTGGGTGTTCCACCCCCGGGGGACCCTAGGTTCCACTCCCCCCATCCCCAGGGATGGGGCATGGCACTGTCCTGCTGCGGGGGGCAGGGGCTGATGCACTCTTCTGAGGGACATGCCACTGCTGTCCTTGGGGCCATGGTCATCTGGGCACATGGAGGGCCCTGGTCATGTCTCTTGTCCCTGCCCCTCAATCCCGGGGGTGTGCACCAGGTGGGTACATACCTGATGGTCCGCTCCCACGGTCAGGGGACACCCTGTGGGCGGACGCCTGCTGGAGCTCTGGGACAGCAGGACGATCCGCAGCCCCCCGTCGCTGGAGGAGGATTCCCCCTCCTCCTCCTCCGGTGTCCCAGGGGTGGGCTCCTTGGGTGGCCCTTGGGGAGCAGGGCTTGCCTCCGGGGCGGACTCCGCCTCCGGGGCCTGCTGGGACTCGTCGGCCGAGGTGTCAAGAGTGGCTGGAGGGGAGGTGGTGTACCGGGGGCCCAGGATTTCCCTGAGCTCCCTGTAAAAGGGGCAAGTGACGGGGGCGGCCCCAGATCGGCTGGCCACATCCCGGGCCCGGGCGTAACCCTGCCGCAGCTCCTTAACCTTACTCCTGACATGGTCAGGAGTGCGGGCAGGGTGACCCCGGGCGGCCAGGCCCTCAGCCAGCCGAGTGAACGCATCCACTTTCCGCCTCTTGCTCCCCATTACCTGGAGCACCTCCTCCTCGCTCCAGAGCCCCAGCAGGTCCCAGATCTCGGCCTCTGTCCAGGAGGGGCCCCGCTGCCTCTTCCCAGGCTGGCTGGATGCCTGGGAGCCCTGGCTCCCCTTGGGGGGGGTGCCCTGGGGGCACTTGGGGGGCTGGCGGGCAGCAGCGGGGGGGTATCTTGGGGCTGCAGGGAGGCGTGCAGGCTAGCTGCACGTTACTGCTGCTGCCTGCACGCTCTCTCAGCTTCCTGCACAGGAAGGCAGGGGGCGGGGACCTTTAAGGGGCCGCTGCACGCGGCGACCATAGAGCTTAGGGGCTGGAGAGAGCGTCTCTCAACCCCTCATCTGATGGCCGCCATGGTGGACCCCACTCTTTCGACGTTGCAGGACGTGGATCGTCTACATGTGCCCTACTCCGACGTTCAGTGTCGAAGTAGGGCGCTATTCCCATCCCCTCATGGGGATAGCGACTTTGACGTCTCGCTGCCTTATGTCGATTTCAACTTTGAAATAGCGCCCGCCGTGTGTAGATGTGGCGGGTGCTATTTCGAAGTTGGCGCGGCTACTTCGAAGTAGCCGGCACGTGTAGACGCGGCTTGGGAGTGGTTAACTCACTACAAAAAGTAATTTTCTCCCTTTTGGTAGTCTTACCTTCTCAGCAACTGTTGGAGATGGGCCACCTCCACCCTGACTGAATTGGCCTCCTTAGCACTGGTTCTCTGCATAGTAATGTAACACCCGCATTTTGCGAGCGAGTGAGAGAGAGAGAGAGAGTGTGTGTGTGTCCCTGTCAAGCTGAAGTTTCCTTTCCATGCCTCTGATGAAGTGGGCTCCAGCCCATGAAAACTTGTGCCCAGATAAATTTGTTAATCTTTAAGACATCACAGGACTCCTCCTTTATAACAGAGAGCCACTGTTAGAACCCCAAAAGGAACTTAGAAGTCCTGCCTTGCAGAGCTGTGCTTTATCCACAGAGCCATCCTTCCTCCACAGGAGTAGCCATCAGCCCTGTGCTTCCCAGCGCACCTGAGCAGTGCACCAGTGGCTTATAATGCACACACCGTGGCGTGTTCGCCAGGTAGCTTACAACAGAGATCCTGTCCACAAGAGAGGACCTGCCTTGAACTACACTGAAGACTTTACTGGACCAACCACCTATTCTGTGAAGAAACCCACTCCCTTAAAATATCCCCCAGGGTTTTTAGAGGCCTGTCTTCAAACACAGCACCTTCTGTCAGCAACCAGCCAGCTGGCAGTGAAACTGACTGACAACATCAGTGCTGCAAGCAATGAGGATAAAAAGGCTGCAGATTTTCTGAAAGCAGAAAATGACTCAAAGGCTGAAAACATGAAAATCAAATGGAAAAATCTGCAGGTAACTCTTGCAAAGGGACATTCTGAGAGGCAATGGGTGATTCAAATATACTGAGTGGGACTGCTCCACAGTCACCAGGTGCAAATACTGAAATCAAGTAATGAAATTCAAGGCACTTGTCTGAAAAAGCTCACAGAATTGACTCAAGTATAACACCAAATTCCAAATATTAGACCCAGCACTCAGACAGGAACTAACCCAGTGCTCTCCTGCATTGCATTTTGAAGTGCACTTTAGTTTCAGTGTTGGCATTTTAAGCTTTTCCACCTGCATCTGAAAACTGTTTGAACCCCAGTGCACTACTTATTAAGGTTTTATACATAATGTTTCTTTTACACATGTAAGTCTTATTAAATATTTATCTGGGCTTCAGTTAATTTCTTCACCTACATCAGAGGGCCTGCACTGTCACTTCTGCCAAGCACATGATTTGCCAGTCCATTGAATGTCCCTGAATCTGTACAAATTTAAATCTCACTTTGCTGGACTAATCCTGAATTCACAAGCATGACCTGTTGCCCTTCCATGCACCCAACAACACTTTCCACAACATGGAGTTAAGACAGATCCAAAATCTCATGACACTGAAAGCTAGAAATTATCATTTCTCTGATCTCATCAGCTTTTCATTGCTGTGAAATAGTCCGGAGAAGCATAGGGTTCCATTTGATCCCCTTTTGTTACCTCCCTAAATCAATAATCCATCAACAATCCTGCACTGAAGTGGAACAGCAAGTGTCTGCCAGGGACAGCTATTTTAGAAAACAGTTCCCTGCTCTTCACCCATCTCAGCTGCCATCTCTATCTACCTCTCCTCCTTTCTCTGTAGATTCCAAAGTGTATCACAATTCTGTCTGTTCCTTACTCTTTTGTCAATCTGTGCCCTCATATGTTCATTGACTTTTTCTCCTCCTTTTTTCTCTCGCAGCACCTCCCTTTCATTCCTCCCTCTATTCCTCTTTTGCTTAAGTTGTTTGCTTTCATTTGCATACCATAATAAAGACAAACTACCCCAGCACTTAGGAGTTGCTCTTCCCTCATGCACATTTCACCAAATACCTCTCATCTTCCCCCCTCTCCCTGTTACAGAAGCCAGATCTACTTGTCAGTCATGCACATTCAGGCTTAGCTTCACACCAGTGTCCCAAATGTGGGGACTGGGACAACCCCCCATAGTGTCCCAGGCCCACCCCTCAGGCTCTCCCCCAGCAACAGGGCCAGGCGATTACCTGCTGCTGGGGCCTGGGCACAGTGGCAGCAGCAGGGAGTCATTTCCCTGGCCCTACTCACCATGCAGGCGGTGGGAGCAGCAGCCTGCTCCACTCTGCCACCCTCCTGACCCACTGAATCTTTGGAAAAGGCTGCTGCTCCTTCTGCTCATGAGTTAAGTGCCAGGGGGAAGGGCACCCCCTGCTACTGCTGCAGCTGCTGCCATGTGCAAACCTCAGCCCTAGGTAATTCTCCCTGCTCCCATCCATAGCACACCTGGGGCAGCTGCCATGGGGCCCCCAAAGGTGCAGGGCCCGGGGCAGCCGCCCCACCTTGTCTTACAGATGGGATGGCTTTGCTCATCATTAACCATTAATTGCAGAAGAGAAACTCTTGAACATTCAGCTGATTTACTCAGCAGGTGCTGCTGAAAGCTGATCAACACAATACCCGGCACATGAGACAACGTTGTGTTCCTGCCGTGGATGAATACCACGCTGTCTTGGCAGCAGAGCAAGTGCCTATTTAGAGACAGTAGCCTATTTACAAGCTAGGGTCATGTTACATCGCTACTTTTTACTTGTCTTTCCTGTCGATCTACCTGTGCCTGTTCTTGCAGCGTCTGTATCATTCTGGATGATCTCCATAAATCAAAATGGGTACCCAGCTGTCATCTGAGCATTAGCTGTACTAGAGGCTCCTTTGCAGTGGCACGAGCTGTTTCAATAAGATAATGAGAAATTAGCCAAGCGTTTATGAACAGATGCTCTTCCTTCTGAGCTACAAACGGCTTGCTTCATTGTTTGGACAAATAATTCTATTAAGCTGTTGCTAGCTGGTACAGTGCTGCTTTGAGGTGATGTACTTCCTTCATCTTCAACTTTCAAACTCATGTGATACAAACTTAAGCCCTTTGGTCCTTACTGCTCTGGAGGACTAAGACTGCTGAACATTTAAGTGTCTCACAGGCAGTACAGGTTCAAGTTCAGCAGGTGTAGAGAAGACTTCCTGAGCTGCTCTTGTCATTCACCCCCACCTGGGGACTCACTTCTACACACCTACGTGAAATTAGCCTGCAAGGAGATTTACTTACTGTATATATGAAATACCTGTGTTTGGGCTGCCGTTGTACTAGCTGCACTGAGTAACTGCACCGTTTTATTGTCCCCTCCCCTGTCCTTCCTCTCCAACCCCTTTCTACAGCTTACATACTTCACTTCCTAGTATCATATCTGAAGTGAGACACAACACAGATATTGGGTGCTGAGATTGCATCTTCTTATTTCTATCATAAAACAACTAACCCACTGTGGAGCACCATACAATAATAAGTACACAATAAACATCACTATTGTACAGAATGCTGGCTGCTCTGAGTGAAGCAGTACCTGCCAAAATCCAGGGTATCTTCAAAGGAGCAGGAGAATGCACATGAAGATACTGCCATGAATTTTTGGGCTACTCCCTGGATGTAAGAGCAACAGTCCCGGTGCATTGCTCATAACATGCAAATTGGCAACATGTTCCAGTTCATCAGTGGTGGGATCCAACCCAGGCTGTTGCAATAACGTTAGAACAGAGAGCCTCAAACTGAGGGGCTGTACCCCCTCTTTTTGGAGAACTCACTGTGCACCTTCAGAGCTGAGAAGCTGGAGAGCAGCCGTTGTTGGCAAGGTGTCCCTCTCTGAAGACTGCCACCTCCCTCAGAACCAGAGAAATAAGGGTGGCAACACCATCCCATCCTTCTCTGCTGCTGGCAGCAGCACTGCCTTCAGAGCTGGGTGCCCAGCCAGCAGCCACTGCTTCCTGCTCTACCATGTGCCCCAGGGTGGGGCTGGGGGACAAAGGAAGATGTATTCTACCACAGACACAAAGAAGAAGGGATGCAATCAGTAAGTGCAGAGAACCACTGCTTTAGGAGAATACCCTCTGCATAGAGTTCTGCAGGGTTTGGTGTGAAGCGAGCACAGCAGTTCATCCTAAAGATAGTGAAAAACGCAAAGATTCCATAACAGAGAGACGAGGTGCATGAGGCAATACACATCATCTCGCTTACATCCTGGGACCAACACAGCTACAACTACGCTGCATAAAACCTCATTACAGGTACCCAGACTGAACTGAGAGTGCCAGTCATCTGGAACAACAGGATGGGAGCAGTTCTGATGTTCAGTGTCTGCTCATGTGGCCCAGGTCCAAAAATCAGAATAGCACTGAATCTGCTACGTCTGTATCTTCTCACCTCATCAGCTTTGTTCTGGTCAGACCCACGATAGTTCACTAATGGCTTAAAAAAACAATGTGTCTAACTCCCATTTTCACATACAGAGGCGTCCACGGCGGCTTTGATGGCCACTGGTGTCAGCCACATAGACCAGATGCCTGCTGAAACAAAGTTGATGCCAACCCAATATTCGTCACTCTAGTGGCAGCTCTGGGAGTCGTTCCTTTCCTGTGCCCATCTGTTGTGGGTTTGGTATTCCTGTCCTCATCTAGAGGCAGGTCATGTGCTGCTCTAAGACTCTGCGAGAGGCTCAACCCCGTATAACTTCCTAATTCACATCTTTGGCCTACAATCCTGGCTCCATGAACAACCTGGCCAGGCAGCCTCAGTCAACAGCAAATTCTTGTTCTTCCAAGGCAGTATGGCCTAGGGGCCAGAGTCACTAACAGCACCGTCTTCCTGCAGGGCAGTGCAGCCTAGGGGCCAGAGTCAATAACAGTGGAGTGCAGTTTCACTACCTTGTGAGGGGAGGGGGGTGATGATGGGGTAGGGAGATGCAGCCTCACCTTACCCACTGGGTCCCAGCTCGGGGCCCTGTCAGTGGCAGGGACCTCTCCAAAATACAGCAAACTCTTTAGCTCTTTTTGGTAACCCTCCAGTTCTCCACACAATTCCCCTGGGTTACTTCCTGCCCATCTCTGTAGCACTGTGTTGCCTGTGTCTCCCCTCTGGGCTGTGTCTCAGGCTCGGCCTTCCACGCTCGGCTCTCTGGCTGGTGTCGACTTTTGGGTATACCAGCGGTTCTCCCTTGGGAGCTCCAGCGACACTTCCGTCTCTTTCGGCAGTGCCCCAGCTGAGCTGCTCTACAGGCCTTAACAACCTGGCCTCCGGCTGGAGCCTTGCAGTCCCCGTGTAGGGTTGGTTACGCCTCATCACAGCACCATTGGGCAGTACTGGTAAATTCTGCTCAGCAGCTAAAAAGTGAAGAGACGTACAGTGTGAGAGAACCTCTTGTTCTGCACATAGCAGTGAATTTGCAGTAACTGTGGATTTACCCCAGTTTTGGTACCGTGACACGTTGTGGTTCCAGCCAGGTGGTCACCACCTGCCTGGCCACACGGGGTGCCTTGAGTGCTGTGCAGCCATGACTAACAGGCCAATAGCCAACCCACAAGCCTGCAAGTGACTCCCTGGCTTCCAACACCAAGTTACTGTTTGCAGAGGGACCCCACGCTGCCTCGTCCTGAATTTCCCCACAATTGTCTGCCAGTGTGACAGCCTGCTGAGGTTCCCAGAGCTGCGATTTACTGGGTTCCCTTCCCAGTCTCAGCAAGGGTGAGGTTTGCTACTGCTAAGATGTGTGGCTGCTCCTTGGTACACCAGCTTATCTGCCCTTCCAGGAAACTCTTCAGGACCCTCCCAGTCCAAACTTTGCCTTGCAAGTAACAATCAGTGAACCTCTGCTCCCACAGTTCCCTGCAGTGCCCACCCCCTCCTGGAAGCCGCTCAGAGTAATTAAATTCATTGCTGCTGTAAAGAGCCAATACGCTGCAGCTCATTATTTAACTGGGGTTTGACAAAAACTCTTATTTCAGTCACAACTCTGAAGTGGTTTTACCCTAGGAACAAAATGCGTTTATTTAACAACGGGCCATAGGATGAGGTAACACCCTGCACAAGGAACAAAGGTAGAAAGAGTCCCAGCAAACAAAGGCACAAATACCACTGAAATTCAGATGTTGAGCCCCTTGGCTGAAGGATCCAGTGTTCTGTGGGTCTGAGGGCTCTGGCACCTTGAATCCCCCGAGTGACAGATAACTATGGAGTTCTTTCCCCCTATGACCTCATAGCCCAGTGCATCTCTGAAATGTATTTGTTGAAAAGCAAGCCCAGACCTAGCTTCTCTCTCCTGCTGGGGTGCAGACACCAGGCTGTCTGCACAAATGTTATTGACCCTGCTACAAGTGGCAGGCAGGCTTCCCAGGACTGGCCCTAGCAGTTCCGATGCCCTACCCACTTACACAGCTCCAGGACCTGCACCTCCCCCTGGGGGGAAGCCCCTTCATGGGGAGTGCTCAAGGGTAATGGGGGCAGGAGCCATGTGTGGGGCAGGCCCAGGGCTGCAGGGGGCAGGAATAGGGCAGAGAGGCAGCGGCAGGAGGAGGAATGACCCAGCCTCAGCCCACTCTGCTCTCTCAGCTCCCAGCCATGTCACTGGGAAGAAAGGGCTTGCTGGAAGGGGTGGGAACACCCTCACACTCACTCAGTGCAGGGGAAGTGGGCAACAGCTGGGAGCCAGTGGAGCAGGGCTGGCTGGGGCTGGGTCACTCTGCTTCCTCCTCACCATCAGCGAGCGCAGGGGGTCCTCAGCTCCTGCTGCCAGTGCCAGGCCCCCCACTAATCCCTCAGGCCACATCACTCAGGGGAGGGGGCTTGCGGGGAGGTGTGGAGCAAGGACAGGGCAGGGATGGAGCAGGAACGAGAAGAGGTGGGGCAGGTGTGGAGCAGGGGCGGAGCTCAGGGGAAGGGCTAGAACAGGGGCAAGGAGGGCTGAAGCAGGGGCAGAGCATGGGGTAGTCCCAGGCCCTGAACCCCACTCTCTCCCAGGAAAGGCCCTGCAGGACGCAGCCTGTGTAGGTGTGGGGGAGAAGCGGCTGCTGCCAGAGTTGGCACTGCCCCGTCGGCAGCGTGCATCTGCCCAGTGCGCCATGAAATCTGGGGCAATTTGATGCCCCAAGTTTCCTGGTGCCCTACATGGCTGCATATTTTGCATGTTGGTACTGATGACCCTGAGGCTTCCTCTTGTTCTTCCTTTCCTGTAGACTTCCCACCCCACTGCAGAGTCATATGTCAACTGGGCTTCCACTGGTGCAATTCCATACTGTTTAATTTGCACTGGAGAAAGCTAAATAGCTGCCTTCCCTCCCCTCTAGGGAGGGGAAATCCCGGTGTGTTGACTTTAAAGCAGTTGCTCACAGCCAGGGGTAAGTGTACCCCAGGGGAGGGGGGTGTGCTCAGAGCTCTTCTACAGAGTACATGAACTCATCTGGTTTTACAACAGGCTACAGACAAAGCACTGGTCCAGTCAGTACAAAAGAAATTTCTCACAATGACTTATTTATACTGCTCTGAAATGTCTTTACAATATTTATATTCCAGTTGATTTGTTTTATAATTAAATGGTACAAACCAGAAGGTAGCGAAGTTTCAGTAATAATGTGCTGCAGCAGGGCCCTGGGGTAAGGTGGGAGAGGGCCCTGGCTCTGCACCCCCAGAAACGGCAGGGCCAAGGGCAGAAGCAGGGGACCTAGGGCAGTCACCCCTCAATGCCAGCTGGATTGTGAGGCTGCCCCCTCCTTCAAACCCATGGGAAGCAGCACTGCTGTAGCACCAGCCAGAGCTCTGGGCCCATTTGAAAGCCCCCTGCCCTCGCCACCTCCAGCCCCACTGTCAGCAGGCCTGGCGCGCTGTGACACTTCTGTATTTTTGTGTCTGATTTTGTAAGTAAGTAGCTCTTAAGTGAGCCGAAACCTGGGGAACACAAGACAAATCAGACTACCCAAAGGGGTAGAGTAGTCCGGAAAAGTCCAGAGCCATTGCTTTGAAGGAAAATAACAATGAGTATCCATAATTCCTCAGCGTTACCGTTATGAAAGTAGAAATTATTAGGCTATCTTCCCTGCTTACTAGTTTGATGGCTTTGTTTGCCGTGCCTGTAAATGTACCTTCTTTGGCTGCAGCGTGATTAGACAAGCAAATACACATTTGTCTAAGGCAGGCTGCAGATAGGCATTGCTTACCAAACACCTAATTCTACTACATATCCATAACTTCTCACACACAATGTGTATATACGTCTTGCAGTAATATTAATGATCAGTGTCATCTTTTGGAAATATATATATAATGACAACAGTGTGTGAGGCACAGTGAGTGCACAAGCCTCAGAAGAGCTGCAGAAACAGAGTACTGAACCACAGGTACCTTCCCCTTCTTTAAAGCCTCAAGCACAATCACAGATGCTCATTCACCATGTGTGGCTATAACCAAATTCATCCTTTGCTTCAGGAAAGACACACCAGTCCCTCTGATTTACGGAACAAAAGTTCTTGAGCTGGAGCACTGGATTTATGATAGGCCATTTAATAAATCAACCGCCCCCCCCAAAAAACAAACAAACAAACAAACAAACCATAAGCCCCATGATGGCCCCTTATCATACGGCACAAAGATAACTCAGTATGCACAACAGGAGCATGTTTACCCCGGCTATCTGGTGTAGAGTCCTCATTCAGAGATGCCTCTGAACGTCCCCTTCACCCCTGCTACAGCAAGGTCAGTAAGTCACATAGCTCTAGTTGGCAAGGTAGCCAGGACATCTGACAAACAAACCCCAGGGATTCCGGCTGGACCATGGGCGTAGAAGCAGAGATGCTGAAGGCTGGGGCCAGGTTAAAGTGGGTGTTGCTAATTCAGAAGGATTCCACTCTGCTGGCTGAAGACCCAATGTAGTCCATCACGGAGGCAAGTAATGGCTTGACTAGATCCACTTTGACCTTTGGTCTGATGATGGCTCCCTTTAGTGGCTAGCCCTACTGTGATGCATTTTGTGTTCACTACCATAGGGTTGTTCAGGCTTTTTCTCTCTGAGGCCCCCTTGACATGCTATAAAAACTCCAGAGCCCAACAGGAGCGGGTGGATGGAACTTGGGGCTTCCACCCTTGGGGACCACCAGGATTCAGGGCTTCAGTCACCCACTGCTCCCAGCTTCAGACCAGGGAGGCGCCTGGAACAGGGGAGTGTGTCAGGACTCCCAGATTCAGTCCTGAGCTGCTCCTAGGTTCAGACTGCAGGGAGCACCCAGGCTCCCAGGTTTTGCCCCGTGCCACTGCCAGCTCCAGATGGACGGGCGTGCTGGGACTCCCCTGCTGCTCCCAGCTTCAGCTCTTGGGCACACCAGAGCTTTACATCAACCTCGTGCTTCTGCATGACGCATCTGGCCACTTGTGCAACATTTGCAATGGCAGCTGCTATGTTCTCTTAGAGAGCCTCTTTAAGTTCTTCGTTTCCTCCTTTCTTTCTCAGAAGGTTCCAATATTTCATTCTCTAGTCCCAGACACCCATAAACGCTGTGATCAATCTGCTAGGCTGTTCGTAGCAGAGGGATTAGAGATGTCACGAGCCACCAGTTTTCTGCTGACCGCTTCTCCTGGTTTGTCCGTAAATCCACAACAGCAAGATCCTGATTTCATCTCTCCTTGCCGCTCAACCTTAGACAACAGCTTGGGATTTATTAGGCCGAAGCTTGTGCTCCAAAGCGTGAGGATGTTACTGTTATCAGCAGCTGACAGGCCATCAAGAAAACATTGCTGTCAAGCTGACAAACCAGCGGTAAACAGTTCTCTCAACTTCTGCTAGGCCGTAAGCAGCAGGAGAAATGCCCCTGCCTCAGTTATATGACTTTGATGATCTGGGGGAGAAAAACTTTCGATATTCATTATTATTATTCCTACAGATTGCAGGAAGCTGCACCCCAAAAGCTGGCAATCTAGTGACAGATGTGATGCCACAAGCAAGTAAAGATGTGGTGTGGGACTAGACTTCTGTTTAAGCTGAAACAGGCATCTTCTGGACAAAGCTATGAGGAGGGTTTACTACTGGCCTCACTAGAACAGCAACGAAGGGTCCTGTGGCACCTTATAGACTAACAGAAAAGTTTTGAGCATGAGCTTTCATGAGCACAGACTCACTGCATCGTATGAGTCTGTGCTCACAAAAGCTCACGCTCAAAACTTTTCTGTTAGTCTATAAGGTGCCACAGGACCCTTCATTGCTGTTACAGATCCAGACTAACATGGCTACCCCTCCGATACTTGGCCCCACTAGAGGTATCTGGCTCAAAGAGCTACTTCAGTTCGGTCTACATGCAGCGGAGTGTGAGTGTCCCAATAGCAGAGGACTGAGCTCGCATACTGAATGTTGCAGCGCAGACAATGCTGCCCAGGCTGGGGCTCTGGCTCTCAGGGCAAGCTGATCCTTAGACTTAGAGAACAGGAGCACCAGCTCAAGCCCCAGCATCCACACTGCCCTTGTTAGTGTGCTAGTTGGAGCCCTGCTAGCATGTCAGCCTGCCTGGGCAGGAGGCTCCATCCCTTAGAAACACAGCGGGAGAGCGAAGGTCCGATGTATATCACATGAGAGCAGGGCACCTTCCAGCCCAGGCCTTGTCTCTGAAAGTAATTCATATCAGAGGGTTCAGAGGATTCAGAGGAATGTGCAAGAATTCTGCTGTTAGTACTTACGGAATAACACCTGTGGGCTGTTTTCTTCCTTACCCCAATAGTTTAGAGGCTGCCTCATGAGCTGGAGTCTGGGGGCTTATATGCCTTACAATTGAAGTTCATGTGGCAATGAATCCCTTAGGTTCATTATCTGTAGCATGAAAATTAATTTTTTGTATCCATTTTATATTTGCAACCATTCACTGCCTTGACTGTCCCCTTGTTGTTGTCTGATGAAAAAAGGGAAAACAGAAATCTACAATCCAACTTCCAGATAACATTCATTATTCTGACAGCTCCCAGAGCAGTAGCTATGGTAGTGTCTATCTGCAAAAAAACCAAGGAGTTCTCGCACACCTTAAATAACAGATTTATTTGGACATAAGCTTTCGTGGGTAAAAACCGCTTTGTCATGAAAGCTTGTGCCCAAATAAATCTGTTTGTTTTTATGAGGTGCTGCAGAACTCCTCGTTGTCTTTTCCAATATTCTGTAAACTTTTATCATGTCCCCTCTGATCTGGCTCCTTTGCAAGTTCAGCAGTTCCTGTCTTGTGCTTTCTGCGATGCTGTTAGGGCTGACGAAGTAACATTCATGCAGAAACTAAGGATTTTAGTTTTCTCATTTTTAATGGGAGTGTCCTTTGATTACCTTCCTCAATTTCTTTTTTAAGTCTCCCTTTCCAAAATTTAGTGCCACAGTTTTTGGCACAGTCCCTCTCCTGAGGACACTGAATGCCACTGAACTATGGTCACTGTTACTTTGTGGCTCTGCTAAAAGGTTACTTCTTGAACCCTCTTATGTATCATTTTTTTTGCTAGGGACATGTTGTTTTATAAGGGGTTTCCACTGGAATTTAAGCCAGCACATAGAGGATATTTTTCTCTGGCATCCTATGAACATTTTCACCATTAGATCTGGCCTAAGGTGTTTTGGTATTACATAGCTCTGCTATGTTCTGGATTATTTTCACTCTAACAATATATCACATGGAAATAAGGGGTGGGGAAGGGACCTGCTCAAATACATCTACAACTAGAAGTCCTGTGGCACCTTATAGACTAACAGATATTTTGGAGCATAAGCTTTTATGGGCAAAGACCCACTTTGTCAGATCTAAGTGGGTATTTGCCCACAAAAGCTTATGCTCCAAAATATCTGTTAGTCTATAAGGTGCCAAAGGACTTCTTGTTGTTTTTGAAGATACAGACTAAGTTGGCTACCTCTCTGATACAAACACATCTAGTGATTCAAGGAGCCGTGTCTGGGTATTAAAGGCCACAATTCTTAGTACTTCACTCTCTCCTCCCCAAAAAATCTTTCTTCCACACCATGCTTCTTGGTGCAGTGTCCAGAGGTATTAAATGGATTGGGGATAATGTATGACAGTCCAGCTGTAGTAACCCCTCAGACGAAATTTCATCACAAAAAATCAGGAACTATCAATTCTCAAAAATAAGATTTTGTTTGGCTCTGTGTTCCTTTTGAGTCAGTGTCAGCAGCAGCATTTGTCTGACCACAGACAAAGTTTGACTCTTAGAGTGCTTCCATAGGCAGGATGAGGATCAGCAAAAGTCTGCCTCTTCGATGGAAAAAGAATCCAGCTAATATAATATTCAGATCCAAAGCTCATCATTAGTGAAGAGCTGAGAGGTCGCTGGGAACTTGCTCTGATATTTACACTTTGGTTTTGTTAATCTCCCTGTTGTTCACCAGATGTTTCTAAAATAAACCCACTTTTAACTGATTTAACCCTTATTCATAAAGACGTTTTGAAGTCAGAACCACCAATATGAAAATCTTCATGTATTTCTCCTTGTTGGCTATTGCTGGGTACAGTAGCAAGGTAGCCACCCTTACAGAGTACGGAACAGCACTACATTCCCAAGAGTGCTCTTCTTGTGCTGTTTATTGGTGCCTCTGAGCAAAATCAGGTACTAAACTCTCGCTAGCCAAGAGCTTGCGCTGCCCCCATTAAAGTCAATGGCAATACTCCTATTGAATCTGGTTGTTCAGAATCAGGATTTATAGACTGCTACCTTGCTTCACAGAGGAAAGGCATTGGTTTCCCCAGTGCTGCTTCAGCTATCATCAATCAGAGAGAAATGGTTCCATTTTCAGTCCTGATGTCAGGAGTTTAAAGAGTGAAAGAAAAATCACATACCACTGTCTACCAATTACATAATGAAAGCAGTATTTTTTAATTTTATGACTTGGATTAACAGGCTTTTATTTTTCTATTGGTAAAATTGAGAAGCTAGAGAATTCTTTGCTGAAAACTGTTTCCAAATTAACTGGAGAATCTATGAATGTTAATCTTTAAATTATATTAAGTTCGTTTTGATTTACAGGTTTTTTAATTGGCATTATTTTAATGAGCAGTGAGGGCTGAAAATTTTTAGAGTGGAATAATTGTTTTGCTTGGATGGCACTGATTGCTTTTCAGCATGCTTAACTTTTTTTTACATTATACAAGGAACTCTGGTGCTTACTCTTCATGGATACCATGGTGATGGGCTACCCAGATAATTTAAACTCTGATAGATAGTTGCATTGCTAGTGAGAGGGACTCTCAGCTGTTACATTTGTACTTTCTTTTATTTTATTTATTTTTTGACATCAAGTGTTAACATTTGAACTTTAACAGGAGAAACTGGCTATAGAGAAATCAGTGCCAGAACAGGTGTTAGCACTCAGGAGTTCCTGGCTCCCAGGCCAGTGCTTAGATTTCTATGTCACAGCACTATTTGGGAATTCATGGATTTTTTTCTATATGGACAGAGGGCCAGGCATTTCCAGCTGCTCTCGGTATCAGGAAGACAAAGGGCCTGGATAGCTGGATTCTGATCTCCTTTTGGGCAGTTTCACAGCTCTTCTGAAAAGCTGGACAGGTTCCATCAAACTCAGAGCAGAATTACTGTTATTGGTTATTGCCAACATCATGCTGGACACAGTGTAAAAAATACATAATGAGGCAGTTGCTGCTCCAAAGGGCTTATGACCAGTCTACGTGGGAGGAGCAGCAGGCAGAGTAACATGGAGGGAGGTGGCCACAAATTCCAGGATGAGCAAGGTAGACAAGGAGAACGACAAGCTCATCTCAGTGATGCAGAGGGATCTGCGGAAATGGCGCGCTCCTACCCCCATCACTGGATGATTCCATGTTGCTAGAGATACACAAATAATGAGAGACATGAAAGGACAGAGAAGCTAGTTGAATCCCTGTGGTGTTGTCTTCCAGGATTGTTCTTGTCGTGGTATAGAGCCAGCACCCCAGAGACTTGGGGTCAGGGTGAATAGTGCAGAGGGTTAGCAATAAGGTGTGAGGGAAAAGAAAATGAGGCCTGATCTGGGCCTCTTTGAACACTAATGAGCTCTGAAATCTCTGGTGACTAATAGCGCTGTCCCCAATTCTATCTTTAGCTTTGCTACTGTGTCTTTGAATGAGGCTGAGGGAGGGTGAACGCTGCTGGAATTCAGAGCTGGGAGAAGAGCAGTAGGGATAACACCCGCCTCTCACAGAGCTGTCATCAGACCCAGTTGGTCTGCAAATCAGGCCATCTGTCCAAATGAGTGTGGACCTGCCCTCGCTTCCTGCCTGGTCACTCCAGGAATTTTGGGATTGGCCTGCAAGATTAACCTTGGGGGCTTCTCCTGGCTTATTTTAAATCAAAAGGGGTGAGAATGCTCTGCCCCTGCCAGCTGCCTCCTCTGTCCCTCCACCAGACGTAGAGCCCAGCTGCTTGTGTTGGGTCTCTGCAGTGGTTGCCAACATTTGAACACTTTTTCACTGGCCAAATCTCTCTGTGTGCTGGGGTTTCTATGGACTCAGGAGCCAGAGAAATGTAGACAGGGCAGAGGTAAGGGGGCTATAGACAGAAGCTGACCTTTGCTTTCTGCCACCTCCCAAATCAAGAGTAGGCACCAGTATTAATATAACATGGACTAAGTACTCAAAATGGTCATCATCTCGCATCTATTCCTCAGACATATGGAGATACAGGAATCTACCAAGTAAGGACAAATAAATAGGGGAGCAAAATGAATGAGTCACTAATGTATAATGGAAATTTTCTCTTGTATCCTATTCTTCTCTCTCCACCCATTTCTTACATCTTTTTTCCATTTCTAGATGATTTGCTGAGTGTATTGTTGCTTTCCTTTTTTAAACTCTTCCTTCTTCTCGAAAAGCAGTGTCTCCTTTCCTCTGCCTCTGTCGTTCTCCCACTATCTCTCATTTGCCCGGTTGCTCTCTCCTGCACTAAAATCTCTTCCCTTTCCACCCTTTCTTCTGCTCTCTTTTTTGCTTGACCCCTTCTTGGGTCCTTCTTCAGTAACATTGTTGCCTGAGGTTTCCCCCTCTGTTCATTCTGGGTCCACATGGCTGTAGTCCTGAGGTACCCATAAAAAAGCCAGTGCTGTCTGCTGACAGTCCCTATTCTCTGCTCCTCCCTCAGGTCTAAATGTAATTTGAAGGAACAGTTCTGCAGGCTTTGCTGCAACCCTGCAAGGAACCCCAAACCCTTTCTCTCCCCTCCATGAATGGCGCTGTACCTGTGTGTACCAGTGGCCTCTGGCAGCTCAAAGGAAGAGGCTAAGTTGTAGGCTTCTGCCCCAGTTCATTCCTGGCAACCTAAGCAACAAGGATGGAGCTCCAAGGAGCAACTCCACAGTGATAACCCAACGTAGAATTCCCTCCCACCCAACAAACTGGGCAACACGTGACTACATCTAAGCGGAGGAATGGTCCAACTATTGTGGGGAGTTTTCCTGACTTGTGCACAACCCTGGTGAAATTGACTAGTGAAAGGATTTGAGTGCTCGCCCACACTCCCCTTCACCAGAGTCTTGCCTGACCTCAAGGACTCCCCGTCCACTCTCCCATGTGGCAGAATCTTTGCATCTTTGACAAGGCAGAGCCCAAGATTCCTGAAGGCTTGACTTCCTATCTTGTCATGATCACTTAGGAAAAGGGGCAGGATGTCCCCACTCGAATACTTGCTCCACACTGGATGTTTTCTGGCTCTCTGATCATTGCATACAGTTCAAAGCAAACACAATTTTATTAAACAGCAAGCAATTTTTCAAACCAAGGAAAAGTGGGAAAGGAAAATAAAAAACACACAACTCTGCTCTGGGGCTACATCTAAACGAGAGGCTTTTCCAAGCAAAACTGGGCTTTTGTCGGGAAAACCCATGGAGCATCTACATGCAAAATGCACTTTGCTGGCAGCGTTATACCTCTCTGTGTTCAGATATAACACCTCTCTTGACAGTGTTCTGTCAACAAAACAGCTGTGTAGATGCTCCAGGCCCCTTTTGTCAGCAGACAGGGCTTCTGGTTCACCGGGTAGCCCTGCTTGCAGAGCTTCCGGTCAGCCGCTGTGTCAAGAGAGGGCCAGAGCAGTCTGACACGGCGCTGCTCCCCAGCTCGGTTCAGCTCTCTGTCGACAGAGTGGATTGCTCTTTCAATCTGCTTTTGTATGTAGATGCAGACTGTCAACAAAAGTTTTGCCAGGAAATCCCTTACAAGTGTCACTTCCAACAACAAAGACTTCTCGTAGAGACGTTGCCTGCGTGTAAAGGAAACTAGAATGGCTGTGTGTTATGGAAGGGAAGTGCACAGTCTGTTCCCCTCAAGTCCAAGGCTTGGCTGTGTCTGTCCCAGACACTTGCTCTAACAGTGGCCACACTCTCACAGGCTGTAGGTGGTCGGACCCTTTCTTTCTGGAGCTGGACCTCCCATTGGGTTATGATTCCCCTCCGAGTCCAGCTTGCAAAAAGTCTTAGCTAGTGGCATCTCCCTGCACTACCCCCGGCAGTCTCCCCAGCTGCACCCAGCTTCAGCCTGCTCCATCCCCAGCACTGCTACTCTCCATCCAGCTCAGGCCCTGCTCTGCTCTTCTGGCCCCCTCAGGCTGCTTCTCCAGTTCTCTCTGGCACCAGCTGGAGCAACTCTGCTCCCCAGCTCAGCTCAGCTCAGCCCAGCCCAGCCAGCCTCCTGCTCTGTCCTTAGTTTGGCCTGTTCTGTTCCAGCTCACACTGAGGATGAGACTCCTGCTTCGCTAAGTGGCCTGCCTGCCCTGTCAATCAGGCTGACCTGGAGCATTAGCCTCTCCCCAGCATCAGTCTCCAGGCCCTGATTACTCATTCCCCTTCCCCTTTCTTTTGGTACTGGAAGGTAGCCAAACAAAACCCACACCAAGCTTCAGTAAGAGGCCACCAGTCTCTTTACACATAGATTTCACTAGCTCTGAACAGAGGGTGGCACAGAAGGGAACTATCTACATATTTTTGCCTGGGTATTATTTTGCTTATGGGAGTGCTTGGGTGTGGCACATTGTGATATAATGGGACAGTCAGAGGTAGCCATGTTAATCTGTATCTTCAAGAACACGCATCTGATGAAGCAGGTCATTGCCCACAAAAGCTGATGCTCCAAAATATCTGTTAGTATATAAGGTGCCACAGGACTTCTTGTTGTCCCATTATAGAGAGCGTAGGAAGCAGAGACTACATGGATCTCATCAGCCCTGCACAATTGACCCCCTTGCTGACTAAGGCCACGACTCCTTATTCAGCAGAGCACCCTTCTGCAATGGGCCCCTCCTAGGCTGGTTCTGATGAATTAAGTGCCCAGGGCAAGACAGCTACCTAACAGGCTATGTGTACGGAGCAAAGGCAGCTGCCTGGCCAGGTGCAGCTTGTCCCTGTGCTGCCAGCTCGTTGCTGAGTCTAATAAGTTCTCCTGGCCCCACTCTGTCAGCTTCCCCTCCCCCTTCACTTACACTTATTGGAAAAAATAATTGGATGGATTGAAGCGCAG
Organism: Carettochelys insculpta; assembly: GCF_033958435.1. Classification (NCBI taxonomy): domain Eukaryota; kingdom Metazoa; phylum Chordata; order Testudines; family Carettochelyidae; genus Carettochelys; species Carettochelys insculpta. The sequence continues at coordinate 43,955,618 of NC_134142.1, read as the reverse complement.
CACCATTTTATATAACAGATAAGAAATGCCATATATGCCCCGATTACAGGCTGCAAGATACAAGCTCTCCATAGCCAGCAGCGGACGCAATTTCATTTCACTTTTGCTGATATGTGGAAAGAGTTGGTGGGCTAAGCACAGCTGCAGGAGCTGCTGCTTTAATACCCTGCTTTATGGGCTCCTTCCTGCCATTGCAATTGGGGCCCCCACACTCTTCCCCTGCCTCCTTTTGGATGGGCTGTGATTGGAGGGGCACTATGGGGAGACTTGCTAGGGGGAATAGAGTTTTCTGACAGAGAAGAACCTCACATTGACCATTCTCCTCTTGACCGACTGGTACCTGCCTACCATCCTAGCAGAACCTCCTGTCCCCATGTCATCTTTGGCATTCATGCTCCACCAGCACACACCCTGAGGCCAGTCTTACAGAGTCAATGTTCAGCGGCATGTTCATAGGTCCCATGGCACCTATTCTGTGACATCAACACAATGGGTGCAATATAATAACCCTAGACCTGGTTTTCCAACCTATGGGTCAGTACCCAAACATGGGTCATCATTACATTCAAAAGGTCGCTGGCTGGGCTGGGCAGCTCCACAGGTGGCTCCCAAGAAGCCATTCACACTCCTGAAGCAGTTCTCAACTTCTTAATTGGATTAACAGCCATCTGGCAGTTAAGCCAATCAATTAGATTGAGACTATTTCAGCTGCAGGGCAGAGAACTGCATACCTGAGGAGCAGTGCCCAGATCAGGTGAGGTGGGGGCCTGAGTCTGAGGGAAGGAGGGCACAGCTGATCAGCTCCCTGGTTTCCAGCCTCTGCAGGAGATGGGGTCCCATAGACCCCAGCAGGGTTCCCACAGCTGGCGCTGTTGGCTGTGGCTCTGCTGCAGGAGTTGGGGTTCTCTCCCGCACCCAGGCGACTGGCACAACTGGCCAGAGCACCACACCCCAGCTGGCTTCCAGCTGTGGGGGTCCCTGTGCCTCCCATGCCTCCCTCCAACCTGTGAGTGATTCCTAGCTGCTGAGTGACTCCCCTAGTCTCCTGCAGCCCCTGAGTGAGACACCCTTAGCTCCCTGAGTAACTCCTAGCCCACGTGTGACTCTCCTAGACCCCTGCAGCTGATGTGACTCCCATAGACCCCCCAGCCCCTGAGTATGACTCCCCCAGCCTGAGTGTCTCCTCTAGCTCCCTTCTGCTCAAGTGACTCCTACCCGAGTGAGACACCCTTAGCCCCCTCCAGCTCCAAGTGTGACTCTTCTAGCCCTCTGCAGCCCTGAGTGACTCCTAGCCCCTCAATGTGACTCCCCTAGCCCCCGATTGTGGGGTTTAAGCCGGGGAGCAGTTTGGGGGATGTGTCTTTCTACCACCACAACTCTGATTAACCATTGTAAATGTAGTGTTATTTTATTAATATTTCCCCTCTTCTATGAAGTAACTATTAAGAATATATAGACATGAGGCACTACACTTCAATATTCTTGCCTCAGGTGCAAAATTGGCTAGTCATGGCACCGCTCTCCACCCCAGCCCACCATTTTTGAATTGCCTTGGGTCACCAAGTCTTCCTGAATTGTCAAAATGGGTCCCCATCTGGAAGAGGTTGGGAACCGCAGCCCCAAACAGACTGATCTAGTGATTTCCCTAACTTCAGCCTCTAGGACCTGGCTGGGCTTGCTCTGGAGGCAGGACTGAGCATCAAGGATCCACGCCCTTAACAGCAATGTGAAGATGAAAATATTTGCTGCAGCTAACTGGGTGGAACTCAACAGTCATGAGATCAAAAACAGGAAAATCTAATGCAGTGCTCCATCCCTGTGGCTGAATTGCAGAATGGAGGTGCGGATAGGTGGGGAAGCTGTCACAAAGTAGGAGATAAGAACTTTTCATCCTTTAGTGTTTCCCGCAGGGCTGGGTGGTGATGGCATGACACCAGGACCAGAAATTATGGTTAATCATTATCCGCATTCATTGGAATGGTAGACATATCTCTGACCCTCATCACTAGGATGTAGATGTTGCATGGGGTTTGAAGTTTGGCATCAAAGAGGGCAGCTAAGGAAGAGGAAGGTGGTAGCATTGAGAGGACTCACATCTGAAGGCAACTCAAGAGCACCCCACATTTATTTATTGTGTCATGAGTCTTAGATTTCTGACTGGTGGGGGCTGACGATGCTGCGTCCTGCCGTCAGGAGACTGGGCAATGCACCTAGAATAAGTTGCTCCCATTCACCCCCTAGAAGGTTTTGGAAGTGGCTGCGAAGTACTTACCTGCACCTCTCATGCACAGCATTATTTCACCATAACTTCATGTCTAGGTCTACTGAACACGGAGAACAACACAGCAATTAACATCTTCCTGCCAGGATAGGTGATGCTTGGAATTAGTGTTCGTGGAAGGAAACTGAGGAAAGTTTGCCTCTCAAAACTAATGCTGAGTTTTTAAATCAATAGCTTCACCTTCTGAAATGTCCCATAAAAGCCTGCACTGATTTTTAATCTATTCTAAATGTCAGAACAAACATCATTTCTTCTGAAAGCCTTTAGGGCTGACAGTGCTAGGAGACGAGCATGCGGCACTCCCAGCCCTGCTCCTGTCTATTCACTTCCCAGCCAGAACCTCACAAAGCTCAGCTGGGAGAAGGGCTGCTTAATTCCAACTGTGTAATGTGCCTTCTGCCCTGTTCCCCCTACCTAACTTAGACCACCTTACTTTGCCCTCTCCCCAGCCTGGAGTCTCTCCCAGCTGCCGATCCAGCCCCATAGCACACCCAGTTCCCTTCTGTTTTCTCCTACAGGTTTAGTGCCCCCAGAAAAGTTGAAAAAAAAAACAGGCACAATCTTTTGTCTTGAGTACTCCATCCATAGAAGTGCCCACAGAACTGACATTACAGAATTTAGCACAGAGTGACCCTCACTGCTACCAAATTAGCTCAGCCCCTGCCGCCTGCAAAGGGTGCAGAATTGTGTAAGGCAGGGTTTCCCACACAGCATTCTGCAGAACCCCAGGGTTCCGTGAGGTGAAAATAAGGGTTCCCTGAGAGAGTGATCAGGAGTCAGCAACCTGTGGCTCTGGAGCCGCATGATGCTCTAAGGAGTCATTTGCAGCTGTGGATGCTGCTGCCACTGACTCTTCTGGGCCTCCCTGCCCGGATGCTGCTGAAACAGTAGAACTAAATGTGATTGGTTTAATGGCCAGCAGGGTGGCAGGAGGGATCTGGCCATTAAACCAACTGCCTTTAGTTCCATTATTTCAGTGGCAGCAGGGCAGACAGCCCCTCACTCACAAAGTAGTCAGTGTGCAAACAATGGGGCAGGGCAAGGGGAGCCAATGGCTATACAGAAGGGGAGCCAGACATGTCCTGCAGTTCCTGCATCATCCTTGCCTTTCATTGGGTGCAACGGGCCTCTCGTGTTGCCATGGGGTGGCCAATGAAATTGGGCCCTCAGGACTAGAGTCGGAGGAGCAATGGTGGCCCAGGTAGATTTGTCCGCCACATTGGGTGAGGTAGCAGGAGGAGCTAACTTGGGTGGAGTTTGTTCAGGTGGGGTTAGGCTGGGTGCCTCTTTGGGAGGATGGGTTAGTTCCGGTGGCCAGTTTGGGCCTGGGCAAATTAATCCTGGGGGTGGGGGGGCATGGTTGGGGCTGAGAGGGAGTAAGCCGTAAATAAGATTATTAGGGGTTCTGCAAAATTCTTTTGCGCTTAAAAGAGTTCCAGGGCCAAATAAAATTGGGAAACAGCTGTAAGACTTTGTAAGCATCCTGCTACGCATCCCTTCTCCACAGACACACAATGGTCCTACCCACTGACCTAGAAAAACTATCAACTGCAAGAGTCTTATTTCACTACAGCTCCCACTAATGCTAACCCTGACACACCTATGTGGTGTTAGAACCTGTTTAAACTTTAGGTACATTCCCCTCAGTGCAGACAAGATCCTACACACAGATCATCCAAGATTTATAGGCAAATAACTCAAATGAAATCAGTGAGGGGGTAGGTATCTATCACTAAAGAGCCAGCCAGTATCCTCCCCTGGGACTAAGCACAGCTCCCTTTACCTGTCCTCAGAGCCTAGTTTCTTCAGTGCTTGAGTCACACTCCTACCACTGGTAATAAATTTCTTTCGCAAGTTGTGTCAGGGAAGTATAGATCTTTGCAGATTCCTCCTGCACTTTTGTGGTTTTACTGATAGCTGGATTCACCTCTCCTAGGTGTTTTTATCTTTTGCCTTTTCAGATGTGTTATCTGGACAACTCCTCTGCCAGCCCTCTCTTCCCTTCTACTAAACTGGGGGGAATAAAAGGTCAGAGTTCAGAAATCCCTATTGTAAAAGATATCACTTCACCCACCTTGGCATTGCACTCACAGGCTATCTTAATGGCCCAGTGCTAATGACACAATGGCTACCTCTAATACAGTGTCTACCAAACCTCCTATCTCAAAAAGTGCAAATGTATCTTACGTCTGGGGGTGCTGGCTTGACAGACTTACCCTGACTTGGCTGGGTAACACTGACTGATGTGCATCTAGGCTTAGTGACTTCAGGCCAGACCTATGTCCTTAACAAAGGATTGTAATGTCTTTGGGTAAGTGGGAGTTGAAATTATATATGAAAGCAGGAAGCAGACATTAAGACTGTGGAGAAGCTCCAGACAGAGCCATAGTGTGGCTGGAACTGGAATCCAGGAGTGTTTTGCTGCAGTTCTGAAATGGGGCTATAGCACATCAGTTACAAACTGCAGTTTCCTTTTGACATCCCATCTCTCCACAAGAGTACATACATACATTTGCCAATACATCAGCCTAAGTTACAGCATCCTGTGCTTGTGGCTGCTTATTTCTCTCATCAGGAACTCACTCACTCACAAAGCTAGAGCGTGCATAAAATCTGTTTCTTCCCTACTTCGTCTGCTATTAAAGGGAATGGCTTTTGAGGTAATAAATTTTATTGGACCAGGTTTATTGGCAAGAGGGACGACCTTTTGAGCATGTCCCTCACCAACAGATTTTGCTACAACAAAAAGATACTACACCTGACCCACCTTGTCTCTAATATTCTGAGCCAACATGACTGCACACATTAAAGGGAACATTCAATTCCCATTTATCACAATCCCTGCCTCACACAAAGGACTGTGACAACTTTACTGGGTAGAAGTGAACAAGGCCTCAGTTTTCTTTACTTCCAGCAGACCAGTGCCCCATAGTACCTCATTGGGGTATAGATTTAATACTGACACTAAGAGAAGAGCATCAGGAACTGACTCACCAATAACACATCCTGCAGGAAACCAGGGCTTCCTTCCATTCAAATGTGTTTACTGTCTGAGAGCCGACAACATCAGAGTCCAACGTGGTCTGGCTACAAGCCAGTTGGCTGGATAGGGTATAGGGAGATAGGCCAGTTCCATACAGAAGGGGCAGCTGAAATCTGAAGCAGATTGGAATTGGTCCCAGCTCATCCCAGGCTGACCTACAAAGCGGAGGTTCAAGATTATTGGGCAACTGGGAGGAGGCTGAGACATGTCACTCCAACTTGCATCTGTTTTATTGATTCCATTTTCCCTTTGTCTGTGGACATTAGCTTGGCCACAAAGCAGCTCTGAGGTTTTTTTCACTAGCAGCAGTTAAAAGGTGCAATCAGGGTGGACTGAAGGGACAGCTTCCCAATCCTCAGGGTACATCCAGGCCTGCCAAGGGGAAGAGGGGCAAAGGGGGCCATGTCTGAAGCTCCCAGCTGCTTGCAGGGAAGGAAGGCTCAATGGGCCAGGAGGCTATGGCAGGGCACCACAAGGGGAACGTTGGAAAGTGGGGGAGGCTGAGGGAAGACAATTCCCTGCAGCTGGTGCTCCTGCAGCCTAGCCCCACCACCCACACCCTGCCCTAAGTAATCCTCCCGCTCCCGTCCATAGGATGGGTGGGGTGCTGTCTTGGAGTTCTCAAAAGTGAGGGGACTGGGGTGGCCACCCCTCCTTGTCCTGCAGAGGGGAAGGCTCTTGGCCTTAGATTCTCCCCTTCTCACCCATATGCACGGGCCCAAAGTGCAGACTCGGAGTGAGCCTGAACCACTACACTGCAGTTAAACTGCAGGTGGCTAACTGCGACGTAGACATACCCACAAAGGCTCACTCTACCTCTCCTGGGGTGATTTTAGTGCTGCCTTTTACAAGATCCTTTTGGGGAGTAAATTACTTTGCCTTTGCAATGCACCAACTGGCCGGTCTTCCTAAAGCCTCTCCTAGGCAGGAAATCTGTAGACACCTCTGAGAGGTGCATGATACACAGAGAAGTTAGATAAAGAGACAAAATACTCTTGCTGGAAGCGTGGACTGTAATACTACCTTATAGCTTAAGACTTCAGAATCACGGGGGTGGGGGAAACTGATTTCTCCCTGAGGGTGTTCTACCTCTGCCCCACCCTGAGGCCTTGAGCCTGTATCACCACTCCTCCAGACAGCACCTTCATGCCATTTGTTCCCATCCCCTCTCCATCCTGTCCCTGAGGCTCGCCCCACTTAGTCCGCTTCTGCAACTCCTCCATGAGCAGCTGCCGAACAGCTGTGGATGGTGAGTACTGAGCACCCATTGTTCTTTCCCTGCAGATGCTCCAGCACTCACGGAGTTAGCACCGATGTTCAGAATAATATGCAACAATTCCAAAACAGAGGTAGAGAAAGCAGGCTGCTCCCTAAAAACCACGTGGCATCACACACTCTACCTTATTCTAGGCCAGTTTTCTGAATACTCACTCCATAAGACTCCCTTCAGGTTGTACACCTTGCTATAGAGTCCCTTAGCCTGCAATCAGGACCAGGAACCCCCTTACACTTCAAGTGCTGGCTGGTCATTTAAACACCACTTTTAATACACCATACTTTCCAATGGCTTTTCCTCCCAGTCCCCGAACGTGGGGAAGGGAGAAACCAGTCCCCATCTGGCTCTTTTTGGGTTCTGTTGGAAAGCATGACCCTATAGCAGCAGGCAGTCCAAAGGAGCAGAAAGATGAGTAGGAAAAGAAACTAGAAGCCCCTGTGCAAGTACCCAGAGCTGAGCCACTTACATTGTTTGACTTTGGTTAAACAGCTGCTTCTCAGGGCAACACAGGCAGGATAGTGGCAGGGATTAAAGAAAAGAACATTTTCTTCTTCCTCTGCTAGCCCTGCTGAGACTCAATCCCCGTAATCACTGCCAAAGCTTCTGGAGGGAGCTGCCTGTGTGTGTCTGAGGAGCATGACAGAAGCAGGTCAGAGGGGCTGCAATGGGCTTGCCCAGCAAAATCCCCCAGATTTGCTGTTCTTTGCTTTTTCTTGGGCTTACATCTCACAAAGGTGAGAGCAGCAGAGGGAGTTGCAGAGGCTAATAGTGCCTCCCTGCTTAGATGCAAATCCTGGTGTTCAATCATCTCTCCTAGACACTGGGAGACAAATTCCCCTGGAGGCGCACACAAGCGTGAGACAACATGGAACCACAAGCCAGTCACCCTTGCTAAGGAGGAGTGCAAAGCAGCCTGATTCCAGGGCTGTGAACAGTCTCTTAGCTCATGTGGTGAGACACAGAAAGCTGCAGATAGATATTTTTATTGGAAATAGCAACTCTGCAGCAATTGCTGCCTGTGCAAACCAGACACTCTTCAGTTCCTCCTTTCCTTGGTACGTAACAAAACTCTACCTCAGAGACTGACCCATTCAGTATCAGGGCAGCAGGTACTGCTACACACCTCACACCATACACCTTTGTAGTAGGCTCCTCCCAGCAACCGAGTCTGAGTCTTCTGAAACAGCAAAACCAAGCCTTGGTCGTCCCCCTTCTGGAATCTTCCTCCCCAGAAAGGAACAGGGGGTGTGATGGGGGAAGTGAAGGGGCAGGAACCCAACTCAGGCCTGGAGAGCAGGATTTAAATTTAGGACAGGTCTTCTTCCCTCACTGCCTAAGAAGCCTGCAGTTGGCACACTCAGCCCTGGAAGTCTCTGCAACTGTCCCTCTGCCACCCTGTGGGAGGGAAGTTCTTGGCACTGCTCTCTGGTGCACCATGCCAGCATGGTGAAAGAGTGGTGGTGGTGACAAACTACACAGAGAGCCACATGCAGCCTCTCTCAGCTGGATGGAGGGACAGAAAACACAGCCGCCTCCCCACCCCCACCCCTGCTCCTGGAGTCATGTGACAACATCAAACTTTCAGCTCTCATTAAAAAAAAAAGTTTCCAGCGGCCTTAGTGGTTGTGGAGGAAATAACCAGGCTCAGCCTATCCAAGTGGATACACACTGGTTGCTGCTAAGTACAGGCAGATTCCACCCCACCCCCCTGCCTCTTGCAAGCACTTTTGCCTGTGTTCATGGAGAAAAGTGGGCCCTGCTACTGTCAAGGGGAAGAGGCCACTCCTTAGAAGGAGAAGGAGGCCCTATGCCGCTGCCTCTCCTTGTCTGGGAGCAAAGGGCTCCCCTTCTACATTGCCACCCCAAGTGGGTGGTGAAGCCTAGGTACCAGGCAGAAGGAAGGTCACTGGCACTTTGGCATGTTTCAATATCCTCTAGTCTGGCAGCCCTCTTCCATCCCTCAAATTGTTCAGGCGTATTGGCTGGCTTCTCAGGGTGGGGTGAAGCTCACCTGTCCCCTCTGGCTTGGGAATGGGAGAAATGTTCACCTAGCATGGCGCTGTGGGGAGGAGGTTCCCTGCCTGCATGCAGCTCCTGCAGTCAGGACTTACTATTTCACCCCTCTGAGGAGGGAAACCAGCTGAACCAACAGGCGAGTGAGTATGCAAGAGATAAGGCTTCCAAACAAGACCTTGATGCATGTGTGGGCTGAAGTAGAGGTACAATGAAGAGCTCACTTGCTCCCATGCTCATGGGGTGCTCCTGGGCCTGCCACTGGCTCCCTGGAGACAGCTGCACTAGAGGCTTTAGGTGTGTTGTCTTCATCTTGCCGCATTAGCTGAAATGCCAAGTACCTCTTATGAAGCTTTAAAAGGCCCTTACAGGTACTGGACAGGACCAACATGCAGCCACCTCCCTGTCAGGGAAATTTGGCAAAAACATGGAGCCAGAGATGTCAGAGACTGTTTTGGGACCACCTAGTCCAGCTGGCTCAAGTTCCTGTTCAGTTGGGCACCCCCTTTCATTTGAAGCCTTTCGACTTTCAAATGAGCGGACAGGGGCTGAGGTGGAGAGCGAGGGTTTGGTGTGTAACCTAGTGAACATATTTCTTATGGGGGGGAGGGAGGAAATCTAAGTCCTATGAGGTCTCAGCAAGGCAGGACTTGGAAGCTCCTAATACTCTGAAAGAATTTGGGGAGTTATACTGGCCTGGGCCTTTTAAAGTCAGTAAAAGAGCAGCCTCTCTGTAACCCCTTTCCATCGCTGTCTCATTCTGATTAGGCAACCCTCAAGGGTGCGCTGAAGAACCTCTGGATCCCTAATCCTTTCTGACAGATAGCCCCTCAAAGATCAAGCAGATCATCTCTTCACCTAAAGTTGACACTTTTTCAAGGGAGAAATTTAAAAACAAATCAAAGGTCTTGGGACAACCAGATTGGTAGCCAGGTACTACTCAGTCCCAGCCAGTCTCTGCAGTGCCACAGAGGCTCTCAGGTATTACTAACAGCCAGCCCTGCTTCCCTGTGCCACAGAACCACTTTGGGTCTGCTCGCAGAGCACCGCATGCATTTCTCAACACAGGAGTCCAGGCTTGCCAGTGCCACAGAGGCCTCCCAAACAGCACTAAGGCACGCTTTTCTCCTTTCTGGATGATTAACACATTCCCTTGGGACTCATACCGGCACTGCTTTCCACCACCCAGCAGTAGCAGAGGGTGAGGAGCTGGTGTTCAGGGTGCCAGGCATCTGGAACAACCACCCATACATTTCTCATTCCCTCCCTCCCAGTGCCCAGCGTTCTGTGGATGATACTCAAGGTCATTCTGCCTTAGTGTTTCATTCCGGGTAAGAGGTCCACTCTCTTTCTGCACTCACAGGAGAGCCTGCAGCTGGGGCTATTTATGGCTCTTGTGAACACAGGCATATGCAGGTCCCACATACAGGGAAGGAAAGTAGCAAGAGTGGGGTCTTCTGGCTACTGCTATGTAGTGAGTGGGGAAATAGGGAAGATGTAATTTGTCTGTCTCCACCTGCCCTATCCTCAGCAGGGTTTGAGGCAATAAGGCTGAATACTCGCAGGCTGAGAAGTTGGTACCAGTTACTGGCTAGATATGGGTCCCTGGTCCATCTCCTCCTGGCTACATGGCCTTTGACTTTGGGAAGCAGAAGTGCTTCCTCAATTTATGACCCAAGCCCTTTCAGAGACTTGGCGGCTGCCAGATTTTGGACCCTCCATCTCTTTCCCTACTTTGTGATATAGATATGTTTCTCTGGTGCAAGCACTTCTGAGAATAAGATGAGCTAGCAGCTCAAAGACTTTCCTACTTCGCTTCCTCTTCTGAGAATTATCAAAGACTCCTGCAGATTTTTGTGTCTAGCAGCTTCAAAGCTAGGCCAAAATGTGGGTGAGGGGTTCGCTTCAGTTCCTGAGTCTGCCTCTCCCTGTGAAAGCAGTGGAAATCAAAGAACTCTCCCTTAATTGGAGACCTGGTGCCCCTCTGTTTCTGGCTACCTAGTCTGTGAGGAATCCTGGCAGAAGGTAAGGCTCCTCCATTCCAAGCACTGAATCCAGTTTCTGATGATAGTACACACCTCTCTGCATGTGCTTCTCCCTGCAACTTGAGGAAGCCTGGAGAGATGGCAAAAGCAAGGACACCAAATCCTAGAGATTCCACAGACCAGCTCTATCTTAAGAGCATCTATAGTTCCCACCACCATACTGCCTGAACAACTCACAATTTTTAATGTAGCTTTCCCTCATAGCACCCCATTAGGTGGGGAAATAATATTATCACAATTTATTTTACAGAGGGGGATTACAGGCCTAGAAAGACTTTTGTGACATTGGCAAGTCACTTACAAATCTGCAGCAGACCAGCGAAGTGAACCCAGGTTTCATGAGTGCCAGGCTGAAAAGCAGGATAGGGATGAATTAGTGTGTAAACGATTTCTCTACTCCTTTAGCCCCTTTCCCCTTGGGATAGATCCAGGCAGAGAAGATAAGATGCCCTGGAAAAGTTATTGCTCACCTGATAATAGGTGAGGAATTGCTTGAGACTGAACCGGGGCTTGTGAGACCACTCTGTTAAGAAAGGGACAAGAAGTGGCTCACTGAGCAATAGAAAACAGCTAGTTAGTCCTTCTAAAATCTGATCCCTAGAGAGGAGAGCAAAAAAAAAAAAATTGCTTGAACACTGCTAGCTCAGCTAGAACTTAAAAAGACAGTATTTCAACAGCTCTCGCAAGGGTGCGGGACCACTGCTCTGTCTGCACCACCAAAGACAGAGATGGATGGGCACAAGCGCTGCATCTTGCTTTTGCTGGAAGAGAGGCCTGGCCCAAGTACTGCAGCTGTACTTTGGACTTTCAGGATTGTACCATGGTGATTACCACAAACATAAAAACCCAGAAAGAAAAGAGTGAGAGGCTGGGGAAAGAGTTAGAAAGTGACTTTCTGGCTGATGGCTTCAGCTAGTCTCCTAAAATTAACATCTCCAGCTCTGCTAGGAAAGATTCCAGATGCTTTGCAGCCTGGTGTATCAATTCTTCTTGCACAGTGGACACTCTCTGAAAGCCGTTCACGTGAGAAACAGGAATGCATATGCATTAGTCGAATAGATCTGAAAAAGAAGAGGCACAAAGAGTGCATGCTCCAAGAAACTCAAGAGAAAATCCACCGTGCCTGTGGATCATCCCACTTCAGCCTCCTTCGCCCTGCCCAAGGATTCCTGCAGATTCTCGGCAGAAAGTGACTTTTGGCATGGTATGGAATTTAACCTATCCTTGTGTCCTGTCTATTTGGGTAGCTAGTCCTTGACTTGCACCAAAGCAGGATGTATTTCAACATGCCTAAATTATCCAGACAGTGCTTAGTCTCACCATGCAGGTCTCCCTTGGCAGGAGTGAGGCCTGGAGCAAACCGCCACCCCTGCCCCAAGCACGGAGCAACTCCCCCTACCCAGTGCCCCAGCCCCCTCCCCTTTTCTCCCTCCTGTAGCAACGGGGCCAGGGGATTACCTGGGGCTAGGATTTGCACACAGAGTCAGCAGCAGGGGCTAGCCTCCCCCACCCCACTCCCTAGAGAGGAGGCAGGTGCAGCGGCCCGCTTAACTTCACCAAGGAGGCACAGCAGGCCAGGAAGATAGAGTGGAGAAGGCTACTGCTCCCGCCACCCATGCGGTAGGTGTGGAGAGAAGGCAAACCCCTCTGCTGCAGCCACTGCTGCATGCAACCCTTGGCCTTGGGCCCAGAAAATTGTCCCTCCTCCTGTCTATCAGATGGCTGGGGTGAAGCCATGGGCCCCCCAAAAGTATGGGACCTGTGGTGGCCACTCCATCTCCTCCTATGGATGGGGCAGCTCTGCTTGGCAGAGTCCCCCACTGGCAGATTTCCTCACATTTAACAAGCCTACGCCCTGATATTACACTTGTCTTTTTCTCATCAGCATTTGGTGAGAATTCACCTTCCTTCCCATCAGCCCTTCCTGTTTGGAATAGTCTCCTGCCCCAGAAGCATAGCATCCTCCCTTCTCCTCCTTCGAGAAGCCTCCCCAGAATGACTCTCTCACTGGCCTGTTGTGCACTAGAAAACTGGTCTTTTCAACACAGACAGCTCCCACTAACACAGTTCTCACGTACTTTTCATCCAACCAGAAGTCCAGTCTCAGTCAGGCCCTGGTAGTGCTATTGGACAGAAACCAGCTAATGGGAATGTGTAAGGTGTGGGGGCAAACCGTGAAGACCCTCCCTCCTTGACCCTCAAGCTTGCAGCTATTGAAAAACAGGACCCTAAAGCCACTCTTCTGAGCGACATGTGGTGGCAGGGCAGGCAGGGTGCCTATCTAAGGCTCCCCGCGGTGTTCATGGGCCTGATCTGGCCCACAGGCTGTCTTTTGCCGTGTCTTGCTCGAAGCACTGAGAAGGAAGTTTATTTTCCAAACAATGTTCTTCTCTGAACTTTCCCCCTTCGCTCTTCTGTAAACTAGGCGCTCATTCCAGTAGGCCCTCCCCATCCAAGGCAAAGAAAAGCAAGCTGCTTACCTCATGGGCTGCCTGTCTGACATTCCTATTACCAGATTCTCAATATGGCATTTGAAGTAGCATTGCATTGTTGGCTAGTTCACTTTACCCTCCATGCTTTCACCTTGTCTCTGCACTGGGGTCCAGTTGCCTAGCCACTGTCCTCTGATGGATTGATTTGGGAAGAAATAATCATTTGGCCTGTCATTACTGAATCTAGTCTTCCCTTGTAGACACACCTGAAACAAGCAGGAACTCTATCTAGGCACTGACTTACAGCATTCATCTTCCTTACACCTATCTGTAACCTGAGCAGCACTCACATCTGTTCATACATCACTGTCTCGGACTACTACGAAGAGCAAGGTTGGCAGTGCAGGAGTCTCAGCATATACCCTCCTAAACTCTGTCCCTTACATCTCTGGGATTTTCTTGCTTTGGGGGATTTGCATCCTTCACTGGTATGCCAGGCCTTAAATGCTTACTGAAGTTCAAACCATGTCTGGATTTCCTGAGGTCTCCTTTTCCTTTGGTAGAACCTCTCTAGACAATTACACATCCCCTAAGTCCCCCCACAACCCCAGGAAGCATCCAACTACTTTATCCCATATCATAGCCACTGATTCTTTTGACCCTGCAGCTCCCATACTCGCTTTGCTGGTCTGCCTTCAAACCAACACAGTTCTCTGGAATAAGCCACTTTTATTTCTGTACCCAGCCCTTATTTCTCTTCATTTCCCAGCAGCGAAGGAGCTCCCTTCGATTTTAGATCCAATTTTCTCTCATGTAATTCTTCTCTGCCCTGTGAATTGGCTTTTCACTGATATGTTTCTGCTCAATTTGAAGAGGATTAAGAAACTTCTTTCACTGTATCCATCCTATTTCTGGCCTCTCCCTGTTATCTGGAAATATAGGACAGCAACAGCGGAGGCAGAGTTATGATTAGTGCCAGATGGATCTGCGACACAGGCCTGTTGCTTTCCCTCTTCCTGCCATGTTCTCACAGGTGCAAGCAGATAAAGTTCTACCAACAATGAGCCTCTGTTATTTCTCCGTTTGTCACCAGACAGTTACAGAATTTTCTTTTCCAAATACTACTATCTCTTCTTTGCTTTTCAATGACAACTTCAACTCCGCGCATTATTTTGACAGGTTTGGAGTGCTCAGTAAGTGTGTGCATGCTTATCAAGAGGGAGGGAAGGCTATATCTCACCTTTCTAAGCATGAAGGACAGGCACACACCCCAACAACAGCACTGGAAGGCAGTGAGGGCAATTCAGCCATGCATGGGCTCAAAGGCCAAGAACTGCTGCCGCCTAAGAAGCTCTCTGTGGCAGCTAGCTACATATTGTACAAACAGGGGTCCTGATGAGAAGGCTGCAGTAGACCAGGACAGGAGTATTGTGAGGGCATGAAGGGAGTTTCCAAGAGTTGTCCTGCGACCAACAATTGTCCATATGACTAAAGCAGAGTACATATCAGGACAGCCCTCAGGTTTGCTCCAGCCTGCAGCAGTGGCCAGGCTAGCCCCTGAATAGGAGAGGCGGACAGTGCCTCTTTTTGTGCTTTGTTCCAGTGCTATTGCTGAAGCCGTGCTGAAAGTGGTCCAATGGATCACAGAAGCATGTGGTTCCAAAAGCTTTGAAGGACAGTTACTCCTTTACACTTGGAGAGGATAGAGCGGGCACTCCTTCCACACTCATGCAGCTTGAGAGACACAAGGAGAAATATCTCACGAAGACAAGACAGCAAGGACAGTCAGTGCGTCTGACCTCAGAGCCAAAGAAGAGGCAGTTCCTGACATCACCTTCTCGCCAACATAAGGCTATGTACAATTTTTGCTGAGATGTGTAGTGAGGATATTTGTAACAGTCGGATAGTGTGTACCAGACCTCTGTGGCTCCTTGCGGAAGGCCCTACTGCTTTGCTGTACCCTTCTCTGAGAGGAAAAGAGCAAGTGAGTATTACAACTGCTGGCCTGTCTGGAGAAGCATCTGTGGAGCAGAGATTTTGAGAAACACTGAAATCTGATAGAAGGGCTGGTGATCAACATCAGCCAGACAAGCCTCAACCAGATGAAAAAAAAGGAGTTGCCAGCTCCTAGACTGTAACAAGAGCATCCCTGGCTGGAACCCATGGAGTGAGGCAGGATAACTCCGAGTGCGCAGCAAAGGAAATTTGGCTGGGCCAGAACCTATGCAGGCCATAAGAGGTGACAGGAGCACAGAAGGAAACCTGCAGGGTTAATCCTGGACAGAGATTTAAGCCCCAACAGAATAACAAAGCGCTTGATTTAAAGATTGGTCCTGAAGGGCAAGAAACTTCTTGTAGGACACAACAAACTCAGAATACAAGAGTTTTAGACCGTGCGACATGCAGGCCTGGACCACAGAAGACATCAGAGGTAGGCCAACAGCTACCACAGGGTGCTGAGTGAAGAAGAGAGCAGCAGTACCCCTTCAGGACACCAGCATTGTTCACAAAGATGTCCACCACACACAGCAACAGAGATCAATCCACCTCACCTACACAAGTATATGATTATGCTACTGAGCGCTACATTTTAGTGGCTCCACCCTCATGTCTCTGACAGGACTCAGAAGACAGCAGGGGACCACTGTGCATCGGCAATGTTTCCTGTAGGGTACAATAGGGTTATGCGGACATGCTACTGTTCAACATGTGTGAAACCATGAGGGGAGATGAGGTGGATGGCTCTCAGCTCTGTCTCTCCGTTGCAACAGACTAGGACAGCACAAGACAGGATTTCTCCCTAAATAACCAAGATTGGGCCTTGGATGAGAAGGAACTGGCTTAAGTGCAAGCTAAATAAGATAAGGATAGAGAAGCTTCCTTGAGCTTTTTGTTACTTAGGTTCATAAACTGGAAATCTTTTTAGAGCATGGGCTGCTGCTGAAGGCAGAAACAGAAGCAGTATGCTTCCCTCCTTCTCCCTGTTCAGTTTTGACTAGGTGGTTAGAACCTCTCTTCCACAGGAAGCACATTACACCTGTTCTCTGTGACCAGCACCAGCTTCACATTAATTTCTTTACACAGACCAGAGCATTGTTTTGGATCTACTTAGGGTATAAACTTCACTGACCTTAGAAGCCTGTCTCTTTCATGATACTGTACCTGGCTGTTAAGGTTAATTGGGATGTTCAAGAGTACAGTGCCATCAACTAGAGGGAACAGATTCTCAGGGAGTGCCTTAGATTCTGGAATTTACTCTTCTGTTTCTGACCTTTGCCCATTGATCCAGAAGACCCTGAATTTATCAACCCATTCCCCTCGGCTAACATGGGGGAGAGAACAAGTTTGGAAAACATAAGCACCAACATCAGATCATTGTGTATGTTTCTGTACTTTTGGAAGTGGGAAGGAAAAAGGAGTTGGAGACAATCCTGAGGTTGCATGTATGGCCAACCTCATGGCAACAGCAGACACAAGTCTCTTGCTGACTGCACTTCTCAAGCAGTGAGCCAACTTTGGTAGCAGAGGAGGGTTCATTTTTTAAAAACAATGGATGATCAATATCAGCACCCAACCCCCAGGTTCAGGCAATTAGACCCACAGATAAAGCTGAAGATCATGGCAGGTTGCCATGGAAATATGCATTTAGTCTCACTGTTTCCACGGCAACCAAAAGATATACCATTCTGTTCTTCTGAAAGATGCCAAAGGTAAATGAGCACTGATTAAAACAAGAGCAAAAAGACCAAGGCCAGAAACTATCAGTCCAGAAAGAAATACTAAAAACAAAAAACAAAAAAAACCCCTGCATGCATGATTAACTGAAGGCCTGAAGCTGGAGGCCCTAAACAGACTGCCCTCCTTGAGCCAGAAGACTGCTGTGCCTACTCCCAGATGGGACTGTGGAAGCTGCTTAACACAGCAATTCTCTCCATGGCTGTGCATCTCTCATTAGGACATTCAAGCCAGCAGTGAACCATTTCTAAAAGACTTCATTAAGATCTGTGATCCCAAGCCAAATGTAAACCTGAGCAAAGTGTATTATCTTCTCAGACCTGTCTTCTGAACTGAGCTTCACACCACACTCCAACCCCCAACCAATTATACCCAGATTTGGTGTATCCCTAATCCCAAACATCACCTAACACAGATGCCGTCACTGGAGGCCCAAACTCAGTTTGACAGCTGACACCATATGCAGTGACTCAAGCCCAGATGTAGGCAGCTAACTCCCATTTACTTCCATGGGAGGTAGGCACCTAAATACCTTTGAGGATCTGGATCTCAGGCCAATCAAACTAGACTTCCCTTTTTGTATTAACATACCCTCAGTTTTTGCCTTACACAAGGGAGACTAAGGTCAAATAAAGGAGCTTTCCATGCAGTTCTGAACAAGTTAGGTCAATGGTCACTTCTTGCAGAAGCGAGTTACACAGTCTGTTCCTATTAAGGTCTTCTGGACTGATGAGTCTCCACCTGTTGGCTGACACGTCCACTCATCTAGCATAAATCAGAGTCTATGGTTGACAACAGATGATTAAGAGAGCTGCTCTAAGGCCAATGTCATAGATGGAGTAGAATATCACAGGGCATAGAACCTTACATTGACAATGTACACAAAAGAGACCAAGCAAGGAAAGCAGAATATCAGACTGTGTCCTCAGTAAGCTTTGCTGCCCAGCAGACTGGCTGCTCTGTTTTGCCAAATGAGCCTTTGCAGGGGACAAGCTGTATAATTGTGCCTGAAGATCAATAACGCTTGGCTCAAGATCTGAAAACCAAGGTTCACATCTTCTGGCCAGCCACTCATTAAAAAAGTGGGACTCTTTTGCCCTCTAATTGTTTTGGAGTCATTGCTACTACTGGATACTCAATACACCTCAAGACTGACTTCATCTGAAAGCAGTATGGCCTTGACAGCAGCAATGTGATGCTGGAGGCATGTTGACTGAAGCATTCCCCTTTTCTCACCAGCATCACCTTAGTTTTGCTTGGGCTCAGCTTTAGCCAAGTGTTGGTTTCAGGATGTGAGAGAGAGATTAGAGATGGTGCTGCTGGTGTTTGATGGAAACATCAGAATGAGGGTCAGGGAGTTGGTAGGGTCTGCATTCTGCTGGCACTTCAGCCTACCTCATCTCAACAGCTGTCCAGAGGCTGCATGTAGGTGTTGACTAACACAAGTAGAGGACTTGTAGGACTCCCTGGTGAGGGCTTGGGAAGTGGAAGAACAGTTGTCCAAGACAACTCACTGGGCTGGATCTCGGAGAAAGAACCCAAGTCATTTCAGGGCATGTTCATTCACCCCTCCAGCTTTTTGGCAGTGGGAAAGGAGTATTTGATGTCTGGTAGAGGGACAGTGTGATTACTTCTCTCGTCTATACGATAGGAAAGTGCTTCCACCAGAGCACCAAATCCCATCTCTGTACCATTGCTTAGCCTGAAGCCTGACAGGGATCTAAACTGGCAGTGGACACATGGCACTAGATCGATGGGCTTAAACATCACAATAGCAGAGACACAGGCCAAGGATTTATCTACCATGCCCATTAAATCTGCTTTCAACAAGAACTTCAGCAATCTCTTCTTAGCCACAATCAGGGCTTCTTGTCCATCCACCTCAATCATTTAGTTGTCCTTGATATGACTGATTATATATACACCCTTTCTTGAAAATTTTATGTTAGCTTAGTTTCCATAATTAGCTCTTTTTGATTCTCCTGTCTCTCTGGTCATTCCTTATTTGTTTCTTGAGGCACCTGGTGGAGTGAGATGTTTCTCCTAGAATGTGGGAGGCAAAGAAACAAGTTCTTCCTCCAATCTCTCATTCTCCATCATCCCCTCCACAGGTCTCTACTGGTCCCACTTTTCCCTCTATACCCTTTCATTAGGCGATTT
This sequence comes from Carettochelys insculpta, assembly GCF_033958435.1. NCBI lineage: Eukaryota > Metazoa > Chordata > Testudines > Carettochelyidae > Carettochelys > Carettochelys insculpta. Next base: position 43,936,633 of record NC_134142.1, on the reverse strand, counting down.
TAACTCACAGTGACTCAGTCATCATCTTTATTCCAATGACTCCAATATGCTTTTCTATTCCTAACCTGTCTGACTCCATCCAATCTTCTCCTGGGTGTTTCATGCTAACAAATGCAACATGGACAAAAATGAACTCCTGATCTAGCCCTTCCACTTTCACCATTCTCCAAAACCATAAACTGAATCATGGCCCCTGTCCCCTGGGCCTGCAACTTAGGTATCACCTGTGCCCCAGAGATTTAGACAGTGTCCAAACCTTACCACGTCTTTCTGCATAGGATTGAAGACCAAGCTTTTCCTACCTGTACATCCAAGACTCACTTGGTCCCTCTTCAACTCATTTTCATGAATGCAACTTCCTCCAATTTGGCTTTCCAAATTATCCACTACTTCCATTATATTATCCACTTCCTGTTCAGTCTAAGGACAGTTGCTAAGAACATTTTCCTGGCCTCCCACTATTGCAGTTCCCTTAATCTTTTTAACCCCTTCACCAGCTCCTCCTTTTCCACCAGATGGAATTAAAACTTGATGCCATAACCTGGAAGGCACTGCACAACTCTCCCATGCCCTACTTACCTACTTACACATGTACCAACTCAAACCTGTCCTTTCCACTATGCCACTGGTACTCACTTCAGACCCCATCTCCTTCTCCCAGCAGCATTTGTACATTTTTTGTCAGGCACACACATTCCTCACCAATGCCACCTTGCTCTCTACACTGATCTTTCCTCACTTTGTGGCACCCAGCCCCTAAAAGAAACATTTTAATTCAGGCAATTTGATGCTAAGTCCTGGCATAGCAATTTAGGACTCCTAAGTACTTAGCATAAAACCTTCATATTAATCAATGTCATTATAACAGGTTCTTAGTCTAATACTATACTTTAAACCAATCAATATGCCACCTAATTATTGGTCACGTACCACAGTTTGAGAACCACAAGCTTAGTTATTTAAGTGATGGGCTCCTTGGAAGTTCATTAGCCTGATATTTAGAGTGGTGGACTCAATGAGCAATGCAGTTCCTCATCACTCCTGAGAGCTGGGCCCCAGATGGCCAGCTTTCTTCCTCTCCATAAAATCAATAGCTGGGAAGTTCTTAATGCGTTATTTTTAAAGGCACTTATAATTCAGCCAAAGGCACCTCTCTGGTGTATTTAGTTTCCTCTGCAGGAGGAGGAAGATTCCGGAGGGGACTTGATTCTCCATTTTCATACAGACTTTTTGCTCTAATCCACTGGGGCAAAAGGGTTTGCAAACCAACAGATTTAGCCAGCATGAGCAATTTCTCTTGTGCAGGTTAGAACTATGGCAATAGCTCTATGTCACTCTCCCTTGTAGCTTCCAGCACACTCTGTGCAGCTGAAGTATGCCTGAAATCCCAAACAGCCTCTTTTGGCCATAGACTACCAGACTGTTTTAGCCTACATCAGAAGATTACTCGATCTCCAGACACACCCAGAACAGGGAAGCTTCAAAGCCACTTGTGTACCTTTCCTAAGTCCTGAGTCTAGCACAGTTCAGCCAGGACCAAAATTCAGGCCCATATCTGCGTACTGTTAAAACAAAACAGCATCCATGTAGCACTTTAAAAATCTGAAGTGGGTCTGTCCCACGAAAACTCCACCTAATAAATCTTTTTGTTAGTCTTTAAAGTGCTACATGACTGCTGTTTTTTTGGTTAGAATACAGACTAAACCGGCTACCTCCCTGAACAGTGCTGTTTAACAACACATCTCCCAAAGTGTAAGGGTGCCACCCAGTGAAATTACTGGGGTATTGCCAACACTGTAGGTGGAGAAAGTGTAGCTTATCCCAGAGGCCTTGCTTCCCTCTCAGATGACAGAGGAAACGTCACCAGGACCTCAACTGGTGACAGCCAGCCAGAGGGACGTGAGACGACCAACAGGGGACATGACAGGAGTTGATCAGGGACAGTGTTGAGGACTGATTGCAACTGGACAGAGGCACGAGAGATGTCTCCCATCGTGTCCGTTGGCAGGTAACGAGGGACCGTGTCAGGGGAAGTATTGGCTTCCATGGCCTGATGGTCTCAGTTAAACTGGACTGAGCTTTTTTTTAAAAAAAATCGTAGGATTTACTCCAAGAAGGGCAAACTCCTGTTACTAATATATTTACTTAGGTGGACAGACCAAGAATCTGCTATGTGTTATGGATGTTTGATCAGGGGTTGCTTATTGTCTTAAATGTCATCTTCCCATTACAGGTATCTCAGGCAAGGTGGGGTATGATGTACATTTGTTAACCAGGTTCAGTGCTTGCTGCTGCTGTAACCTACCTCTGCGCCACGGATTACTTATGTGTTTTCATTTCTTACCTGATGCAATCCGATACTTAATTGGTTAAAGTGACAACTTAAAATCAAGTCTGCTTAGAAAAAAAATTAAGTAATTTCAGGCTTTACACTGATCCAGAGCACGCAGACATTGTTTGCATCTTACAGTCACTCCTACCTATATTTCCATATAGTGAGGCACAGAACAGGACTTGACCAAGTTAGAACAGTATGAGAACCTATTTCTTGGCTCTGAAAACAATGCCTTCCAGCCACCTCTCTGTGGCTTAGATATCCTATATAAAAACAAAAAAAAAAAAAAAGAAAGAAAGAAAAAAGTCATCCTCTGCATCTACACGAGGCTTTAGAGCTCACAGTTTAAAGCACATAAGACTGGAAACTTCTTGTCTGAGAGGCACTGTGATTTGGTAGGTAAAACGTGTCTAGCACAGAGATGAACATGCTCTTCCCAAGCTATGTTGCAAGCTTAACTATGGGAGTTCAGACAAGTCTGTTCTGTTCCTCAGCTATCGCATTTATAAAATAGGCTAATGTTACTCACACACCTAGAAGGGACAAATAAGACACATAACCAAACAAAGCATGTCAGTTTCAGAAAATGATTAAAACCCATCAGAGAAGAGGTATGAGTGAAATTCATGAACTTCTGACTACCAGTCTTGTGCACATTCCCCTAAACCAATACCTGCAGATCCAGAGTCAATATATTGAGTTGGGGGAGATCACATCCGGTTAGAAGCAATTACTACAGAGATCATTACACAGGTAACTCATATGCACAAATGCACAAGCCTTTTTTAGGTTAGCATTTAACAAGCATCATAAAAACCATTGCTCGGTATATAATTTTCAAAGGATTACAATTTACTCAGATTGCAAGCTGTTTCTTTCAGACCAAGGTATGCAATGCTCCCCATTCCATGGGAAACGGACACTTTAAAATCCCACAATTTAGCTGTGAGATTATTAAAGCAGGATGTTTGTAATGAAAAAAAGCACAAGTTCCCCATCTCTCCTTTTACCTGAAAGCAGATGAATAATTTTGGCTTAAAGTTACCAAACATTCATATTCAGGCAAAAAGACTAGCATGGAAAACTTCAGCTAAGAGATGAGAGTTCCACAAAGTGATGAGTAATTGCAAATGAAGTTGCATTCGAAACCTCTAGGCCATCCTTCCTGCATTGCCCTATAAAGGGAATGAGAGATTTGTTTCTCTCCTAAATAAAAAAAAGAAATAATAATTTAAAAAAAAGGGGAGGAAGAATGATTAGATTATGAAGCAAAACCAAAGAATGCTTTAAATTACTAAATCAATCAAAGTGACATGCAGAACAGGTTGCCAGGGCTCTCAGATGTGACCTCCGACCATCCCTTTGGCAAAAGTAGACAGAGTTTGAAAAGCCATTTGCTGTTTCGTACTACTTTTAAAATTGAGTCAGGACAGGGAACAAATCAAACTTTTTTTTTTTTTAAAAAGCAAAGTGCTAATCTTAAAGCAACCTTATCCCTTACCCTGTCTCTACTTCACCTACACAAACCAAGTAGAACATGATACTGGCTGCTCCATGTAGACAGATGGGCCATAGGAGCAGCGAAGCAGCACTTGCCGATGAAGGACTTCAAGAATAGTGAGGTTACTAGAACAAATTGTCTATAAACACCCACAATCACCTGAAAAGCACAGGCACATCAGGAATCCCACAGCCACTTTAAGGGCAAAAGAGAAAACAGTCCTCTTTCGAGAGACACGTACATTCTACCACACTTTGAAAAGCACAAAAATATAAATAATGGAAATTAAGATGTATAAAAACATCAAATACATATAATGAGGCAGCTTTTCATTAGAGAGGCAATTCCACATGATGGGCAGCTCAGGGTGGCTCATTATGCTCAGCAGTTCCTGGAGCTTCATAGAGGACAGAAGATGGTTTTGTGTGAGGTTTCAAGCCTATTTTGAACCCTTGCAGGCACAGCCCTATAGATCTTGGCTGCAGACTCAGCTCAGACAGGCAGAGTGGGATGTCTGCAGTCACTGCATAACAGACTGATGTAGAGGATATGGGAAGTTGAGAAATCACCAAAACGAGAAACCCTTGGAGATGATGCTGAGGACAGTCACTGGTTCAGTGTCCACCAAAGCAATACCCAAGGACGAGTCCATTCAGAGTTTGATGGAAAAGGACGTTCCACAAGAGCAGCCCCGCTCAGCCTGTGGATTGCTCACCACTTGGAATGAGTTGCGGATCAGCTCCTGGCTAAAATCCACCATTGCGCCTTTCACAAAGGCCAGGCTGTCCACATCCACAACAACACGGGCACCGCCTTGTTCAAAGACCCTAAGAAAGAAGACATGCTTGTTATAAGCCTGAGGACATAAAAGGGAGAGGCACGTCTCCAGCAGCGCAAAAGGAATATAACATGATCTTTTCCCTCCCTTACTGTGCTGTGATCTCCCCTCACCTCCCTTCAACATACACCACACATACCTTTCTTGTCACGTTAGCCCACAAAAGTCTCCCCACCACCACCACCACAAAACCATACCCCTGCACCCTCTGTCCTTGCCTGTCATCAGGCTTGATAATTGTGTCCAAGGAAAATTTGTATTGGAATCCAGAGCAGCCACCTCCTTCCACCTGCAGCCTGAGAAACTCGGACCCTTCTATAATCTCCAGCAGCCTCTGCAAAGCAGAAAAGGAGAAGCATTAAAAGATCTGCAGTAGTCACAGGCAAAGAGACTGCATCCACTTCAAATCCCACACAAAGTATGCAAGGTACCTCAGCAGGATGCTAAGGGACAGAATCAGATCAATAGGGAAGGTGAGCCTGTATGACCTGCATGGTAACTCCCTCCACCATAACCACATGTGATGAATCCCTCACTGTAGCTCATTTAAGAAATAAAGGGGAAATGACTGATTTCTCAAGACTAAGCTATCATGAAGTCTGCAGCTGCCTCAGAAAGGGCTGCATGTTTGCAAGGGGCCCTGGGGAGGTTTAGGTCACGGAGCTATAGGTAGCCTTGATCTTACAGGCACTTCTATGGTTGGGAATTTCATACTCAGAGCCTGCCAGGTGTTGTGAAGAACCTTCTCCATGACACGCAGAAACAACAACACACCATGAGTGCCTTCCAAAGAGTTGTACCTTCACACAGCTGTCGGTGAGATAGATCTGTCCTTCACTAGAGTCAGACACTGGTTGCCCTGGCTTAGAAGAAGATGATGCCCCCTGCACCCTGATGCTTGGTATATGAGCTCCATTCAGAGAATAGCAGGGTGGTGTTCTCACTAGGTGCAGCAAAGTAGGGGAAAAGCTGTTGTGAAAAGATGGGGATGGAAACAGTCAGCAACACAGGTGAAAAGCACAATGGCTACTAGAGAAAAGCCACACGGAGGCGGCTTTGGGAATGCAGGTGGGGACAAGGGGGCAGGGAATTCCCAGTAAGAAAATAGAAACAACCTGAGATGGATGGTGAATGTGGAGGAGGATAAAAGTCTAAACTACACTGCATCAATGTACCTACAGCTAGTGACAGCACACAGTGAGTATTGGAATGGGTTGGCTCATGTTAGTCAGGCACAGCAACTCCTACCAGAGACTTTGCAAGCAGGAGCAAAGGTTGCCCCAGCCCAAGGTGCTGGGCTGACCCGTTCTCAGAGGAGTCCCTGGGGAGATGGCTCGTGCCCTGAGCCAAAAGCGTCCATGTCCAGCACCTGTTGGGCTGCCCGGCCATTGGCAGTGCCTTGGCTCAGACAACAATACTTAACCAGCGTCTGCCAACCTCTTGGCCCGACCCCGACCACTAGCGAGGCCCCCGCAGCGCCTGCGCGTTCTCCTAAGGGGCCTTCCTCGGCAGGGTCACGCCGCCCGCGGTCCGAGTCCCTCCCCAGGAGCGCCGCCCACGCGCCCCACCACCCCTGGGCCACGGCCGGCTGCATGGCAGGGGCCGGACGAGGGACCTGCAGCGGCGCGCCCCACACGGACGTGGCCTGGCTCTCCTGGCACCGTAAGCAGCGCAGACCCTGCGGCCGACGCGAAGGCGTGCGCGGAACCCGGGCCCCAGGGCTACCTTCTTTGACAGCCAGGCAGCAACCCCTTCAGACAGCTCAGCACCAGTGCCGCCATCTTGCACCAGCGTCTCTGAGAATGCCCGCCCACCTGCCGCGCCGCTATTGGTGTGGAGGTCGTGAAGACCCACCACTTCCTGCGGGAGGCGTGACGCATGGCCTGCCATGACAGCTACCGAGGCGGAAGTGCAAGGGAGGAGGCGGAAACAGAGTGGTTTAGGAACCTAGCGTCGTACAATTGGTTGCTAAGCAACAGACGCGGACAACAGCAGCCAGCCCCCATCGGACACCCGCGCTGGCGCAGTCCTATCCCTTTGATCTGAGACGCTGAACACACGGATAACCAGTCGCGGGAGGGAGCCTACAGCTGCCGATGCTCTCGTGTTCCACCTGGGTTTGTGCTGCTTGGCCACGTGGCGAAGGGGACCCGAGCTCTCCCCCAGGATGAGAGAGGCCCTTTAGGAGAAATAGGAGCATCTGCTCTTGGTTTGTTTATACCATTTCAAGCCTGGTGACATATACTTGTCTATGCAATTATCTTTTTTTGTCCTTGTGTAACTGCCCACAGGTGAACTGGAGCCCGGGCTCTCTGGTGTTTAGTGCAGGCACCTCTGCGGTGTGAGCTAAAAGCCGTCTGTATTAAGGTACAAAGGGCCCAGGTTTGAGTCCACGTGGGTGGTAACAAATAGGGGCTTACCCATAATTTCAGCTGGGCCTCTGAAGCTTGGGCCATGCTTCCTCAGCTGGGGAAAGCATGTAACCTACCCACCTAAGGATGTGGTTTACTGTCCCATGTAGTGGCACTGGGACCACCTAGACAGAGAAAAACTGAGTCTCCTCTGTAGCCTTTGCTGAGAGGGAGCTGATTTTTCAGCCCAGACTGTAGGAGCTCATCCACTAAGCTCCCGAGGTCCTTGGTTCAAATCTACCTGTGGGTGGTTCCACTTGGCTTAACTACAATTACTATGGAATTACAGTATCACATACAAACTGACAGAGGAAACTAGGATGCCAATCCAATGATCTGCAACATATTTATGATCCCCAAACCATGTTAATCAAATAGAAGTAGTTTAATTTTTACTTCTGTTGCTATTATTTAGTCAGTATCTGTAAAGACAGACTCTTGGAGGACCAGATACATAGGCACCCAGTTTTACTTTTCCCTCAAGGTGCCACGCCTTTTTCCAAGCCTCTGCCTTTGCCTGACTTCCTGATTCCTCTCTGACACCTCCCGGAGATTTCCACCTACCCCCACAGCTCACATCCTCTAATTACCAGGTGCTGCCAAACAGCTGATGGGGGGAGGGAGTTCAGGGAACAGCTGTGGCTAGTGACGGTTGAGCAGCCACTATTGTTTTCCATGGTGCTCCAGCCTTGGGTTATGTCTGGATTTAGCACCTCTGAGGGGACTGTAGCCAGAGATAGGTGTGGAAATCTTTTCTTGTGTTTAACTGCTGCACCTCCTTTAGTTCTTGTTTGTTACTGTGTGTGTTGGATTGACTTCGGTGTACTAGATTATGTCATATAAGCAGGAATTTGGCAAACTTCATTTTTGCAGAACAACTGGTAGGATTGGAGCCTGATTACTAATGCAGGAAACAGTGAAACTGACTCCCAGAGGAAGTAAAAACAGGATCAAATTAAATCTCTTTCAGTGTTAGTGATTTTAGGTGTTTTTCGTAACAGTAGTGGGGTGTTAAAAAGGTGATATGTTTTTAGATGTTGCCCAAATTATAGATCCCTTTGCAACCCAAGGATAAGGAAGGGGGTTAATATAGCCTAGAAGGAAGACAGGGTGAGTCAGGTAGGCTTACTGTCAATTAATTTAATTAATAGCAAGGCATTATTTTGGTGTGAACATAGTGCTAGTATGGATTCCAGCAAATGTTGGTATGTCTGGCGGTGAAATAACACAAAGAGAAGAAAAATGATTTAAAAATGCAGAAATTGATAGAGTCCTCTGAGCAAGAAGGAATTTAAAAATTAAATTTTAAAAGGTATGCCAAGAATTGTGGACCAAGGAGAAGAAAGGAAGACAATTCTATGAAGTATACCAGAATAGAGGATAATGTGCCGATATACTCCCAAGTTATGAAAGGAACAGTAAAGTACTGATAGTTAAGCCATTAACTGGTCACTGTGGTTTGAATAATAAGTTATATTTATTGAATAGTCATACAGATGGGTTATGTGTGTCCCCAGCCAGGGGAATTCCAGGGCTCACCTGCACCCCTATTTACGCAAACTTTGATTTATGCGGCGATTGCTCAGGATGCAACCTTCCCGTAAATTGGGGGATTACTGTATGCAGAATATAGTTAAGTGGTAATTACCAACTTAGTAGATAAGCATGCTTTGCCATAAAACATAAGAAGGTGTTGTCAGTGTATAAGAAACAGAGTTCTCAAATATCTGCTAGAGATAAAAGTATCCCCAGGAAGGGGTTCATGCCATGTTTGGGTCTCCTAGGTTATTATTGGCCATTCCTAAACTAGTAGTTCAGCAGTGTACTGCTGTCTCTTTCATCAGGGATCATCCAAAAGATTTTCCCCTGTTGGCTTTTATTTTAATTTTATTTTAAAGGTCACTTATAATTTCTGAAAATGATATTTCTGTTGTATTTCAAACACTGGAACAAATAGTGTCTCTAGACTGTCCCCTAGCCTTCTTTATCACCTTGATTGCTTGTGTGGTTATGTTGTCTCAGTTTGGCCTGGGCTTTGGGTTTTTTTCCCTAGTCTGGTCGCTGGTTCCTTATTTTGTTGAACATGTGCTTTGGGGTTGCTTAGTTTGCCACTGTGAGGTAATCTGTTAGTATGAGCTGATTGAGCAGTTATGGTTTTAATTTGTTAATGTCAAACCTTGAACACACTTCAGCTTTAGGTGGGGTTTGCTCTCATGATTTAGAAGCTGGTGGTACAAGGTGTAAGGGGTGAATATCATTATAATGAGTGGCTCATACTTGCCTTTGGCTTAGTTTTGATTGGCTAGTGCTTTGGGGTAGGGTAGGATAGGGGGGTTCATTTGCTGTGCCATTGTTGAAATAGCACCAGAGCTTGATTGTTCATTTTTTTTGGATGGTGATTAGGATGACGGAGGTGACCCAGTTCTGCTCTGTGCTAAACTGTTACTGCTGGAGTTCCTGTATCCATGGTGCATTTGTTTGTCTGCTGATTTGGGGATTTTGTCTGAGTAGGTGTGATTGTTAGACTAGAGTCCTGGACTTTTTTTCATAGTACAGTTGATTGGATTATACTACAGAACAGCTCTAGCAGTTTGTCTTATTGGTGGATAGAGATTTTCTCATCCTGCAGGTCGTTCATTAAGTATTTATAAAATGTGATTTGGCCTCATCTGTGTTACCACAAGACCTAGTTATGGATACACTAGCGTGTGTTCAATGTCTCTCTGCGCAGTACAACGTTAATCTGTTCAGGTTATCTTGGGAGCTCTTTCATGTCTTTCTGAAGCACTTTTTCTAACCTGTATGGCCCTAGTGTTGTAGTAACATTCAGGGTTTTATTTTTTTATAAATTTTATTCTCCACTTGATGTCTTTGGTAAAAATTCTGTTTTGTGGCACTCTTAGGATCTAGTACCAGATTAATCTTTTATTTCAAACTCTGTGAAATAGAACAGGAGAAAATGTGTCGGCTTTTTTTTATTATCACGCTTGTGAAGGAGCACCTGTTGAAGTAAAGATGTGATTGGTGGGCAGCTCATCAGGAAGGAGTCCCATTTAACACTCATGGAGTATGTTGCTGAAGGTGACCTATTATCTTACTTTATTAAGAATGCCACAGAGTAGTTGAGAGTAACTCTGCTCAAAACTCCAGGGTAGGCAGGCTTTGCTTCTTGGAACACAGGGACTGGAGATGGAGAGAAGAAAATTCTTTTTGATGGTTCTGAGGGATGAAGTCAAGATACACAAATCAGAGGCCTTTGCAAGCAGCTGGACCCAACAAGGTACTTGAGTAGATTTAAAAAAAACAAAACAAAACCCAAAAACTCCTCTGGACATGTGATTGCAAAAGGGACAAACCACTCCCTTTTACTGTGGGGAGGGTTGTAGTAGGCTCAAGAGATCTTTGTTTATTTGAGACACTATAGAGTGGACCACTTATGAACCTCCCAAGAAAATTCCCCTCCCTGTCAATCTAAAAGAAAATGTGTTTTTTCATGAAGTGGTTGAGGGCAAAAAAGTGGCTACTAGGGGGAATCTTCCACAATTGCACAAATTCTCTTGCAGTCATCTTATCAGGTGGCTCTTTTCTGAGGGACAGCTTCTTAGAGCATCTGTATAGCAAGGTCTCTGACCTGAAAGATTTGAAACTGAGTAAGAAGATCACTGTGATGCAGGTCTGAAGGGAAAGACTGAGGCTGCTTCTTCCTTCCTCAGGGCACATGAGGGTTAGTTTCTTTGATTTGCTGCTGGCATGATCTAACAAAAGCTAAGTATTTCCTACAGCACAGAAATGATGCAGAAGAGCTTTAAATGTAGCCTGCAGTGCCAGACTGAGTCAAATGCCTCAGTAGCCATCTTAGCTGGCTGCGCTTGCCCAGTGTGCAGGAAAAGGCAGGGCTCTGTGGGCTTTTCTAAAGATTGTGAGGAAATGGTGAAAATATATCCACTGTTGGCTTTTTTTTAAGCCACCATTTATGTTTCCAGTATTGATGGAGAAAATTCAGAGCCTGTCATTTATTGTTACAGGAGGATTATAATGGGGTTACTGCACTTTACCTTTCAAAAAGAGGACACTCGAGGGGGTTGTATCTGTATCAGTATCTACCAACTTATGTTGTACTAGTGTTCTATACATACTATAGCACATTCATACAATGTGAGTTGGTAGATACAGATACATGCCCCTGCAGGGGTATCCTCCTCTTCTTTTTTTAATATATGGTAACCCTAATTATGAGGCAGACCTGACTCATGTTGTGATTGCTGCAGGTCAAAGGGTGCAATTGCCTTCTAGATCGAACACTTAACATATGCCCTGCATGGTGAATTCCCTTTTACAAAGCCTGGCAATGAATGAGGCTATAAAGTGGTACTGATGGCTGCTGTGGGCTCTGGGGCAAGATGTGGGGGAGGGAAGGGAGGGCCTGACTGCCCTTGGGCACCATCCAACTCCCTTACAGCTCCAGGCAGCTGGAGCAGTGCAGCCATGGTGTTTCAAAGGGGCCCAGAGCTCTGGCAGCTGCAGTGGTGGCAGCCAGAGCTCTAGGCCTACGGGTAATTGACTCCTTTGTGCTGGCCACCCCCTGCATCTGTGGGCCTGAGGCTACAGATCAGTCTGCTGATGCTTTTCACTCAACCCAATATTTACCAGAGTTGCCTAAAGGAAGACCATTTCCACTTGCTTTTGTAGGAACTCCTTCTTCTGCTTTAGCTAGGACCTCCCCACTCTGGCTGCTGCTCATCTATTACAGGTGAATACATCCATCAGCTGCTCCTGATTTCTCGAGCTCTACATGGATACAAAATTTGTATTTGCAGCTGCAAAACTGATCCACGGATATCTGTAGTTATAAACGGGATGTCTACCAATTTGCAGGGGTCTAGATACAAATTTTGTATCCACAAGCTACAGCTCATTTTTGTGGCTGTCTGACTCCACAGCTGTAGATGCATATACCTGCCAATAGAAAACAGATATGTACAGATTTGCAGGTCTCTGCTGATTTCTTCTCCCCCCACCCCCACTGGCAGTTTCTTAAAAACTGACTTTACTGATCAAGAATTTAGCTTTGGGTGGGTTTTCCAATACAGACTTTTGAGGGAGAGGGTCTGGTAAATAAAGGAAGCCCATGTATAACTGTCCTGAATCTCACCATGATTCTGTTCCCCCAAGAAATGCTAGGCAGGTTACAGCTCCCCATCAGGGCTCTCTCTGTGTCAAACCAGCACTTTTCTTGATGATTTTAAACTTTCTGAGTCTCATCAGATTGCAGCCTTGCTCATGCCTCTACCTGAACTCATTCCTCTTTCACTCCACCCAAGATGCTTCCTCTCCTTTGCCTGTTTGCCTTCTACAAAGGGCTCATATTGGATGTGAGTGATGGAAAAGGACTATGGGTCATTTCTCCTTTGGACTCTCTCCAGCTTAGAGCAGTCCACTTAACTGACTGAAAAGCTGAAGTAGGCCTTACCCATGACAGCTCATTACCTAATAAATTATGTTAGTCTCTAAGGTGCTATTGGACTGCTTGTTTGTTGTGAAGCTACAGACTAACACAGCTACCCCTCTGAGACTATGTCCCCAGGGAATGGGGTTACCACCACCTCTCAAGGGAGACTTCTCCATGGTCTAATCCAGCTTGCTTGTTTGGAAGCTTTTTTGATATGCAGTCTGTGTTTTTCTTTCATGAATGGGATTAAATTAGTTCTATGAACCCGCCCCACACCCTGCCACCATAGGATCATCTTCAGTAACTCTGCTCCCATTTTCCTGTTTACACCCTTCCAATACTAGACTTGTATAATTTCTTCTCTCCTTAGTTGGTGTTTAACTTAGAGATTTTATTTCCAAATGCCAAACTAATTACCTCATATTCAAGCTAGCTGACTGCAATTTAAAACACAGCATTCCAGTGAACAGCTATGATTGCACTCAAAATGGCATTCAAAATGATCTGGATGAAATAGTCTGAGGAAAATAGGATGAAGGTCAATAAGGACAAATGCAAAGTACTCCAGTTAGGGAGGAACAATTAGTTTAACATACACAAAATAGGAAGTGACTTCTTAGTATAGCAGAAAGGAATCTAAGGGTCATAGTGGACCACAAGCTAAGTATGAGTCAACAGTGTGACATTGTTGCAAAAAAAGCAAACATGATTCTGGAATTCATTAACATGAGTGTTGCAAGCAAGACACAAGCAGTAATTCTTCTGCTCTATTCTGTGCTGATTATGCCTCACTTGGAATGCTGTATCCGGTTCTGTGAACCACATTTTAGAAAAGAAATGGAGAAATCGGAGAGGGTCCAGAGAAGAGTAACACAAATCATTAAAGGTCTAGATAATATGAACTATGAGGGAAGACTAAAAGAGCTGGGGTTGATTAGGTGGAAAAGAGAAGACTGAGAGGAGACTTGATAGCAGCTTTCAAGTACCTGAAAGGATGTTACAAGGAGAGAGGAGAAAAAATATTCTCCTTAGCCTCTGATGATAGGACAAGAAGCAATGGGCTCAAATTGCAGCAAAGGATGTTTAGATTGGACATTAGGAAAAAATTCTTAACTCTCAGGGTGGCTAAGCTCTGGAACAGATTCCCAAGGGTGGCTGTAGAATTTCCATCACTGGAGATATTTAAGAATGAATTGGATAAATATTTGAACAGATAATATAGATGGAGCTTGGTCCTGTCACGAGGGCAGGGGACTGGACTTGATGACCTCTCAAGGTCCATCCCAGTTTCAGTATTCTGTGATTCTGCGACCTTACTCTGAGGCTTCCAACACACACATACCGGTAGCCAGACAATAAAAGCACTCTAATACTGGCCCAGAGGAGATTCCACTCCAAGTGAAACTGTGCAGAGACTGGGATGACATTAAAAGAGGTGCTATGGAAAGGCCCAGAGATGCTGCACTAAATAATACACTATATGTAAGAACAGCCATACTGGGGCAGACCAATGTTCCATGTAGTGCAGTGACCTCTCTTCTGATCATGGTCAATGCCAGGTGCTTCAGAGAGAATGAATGGAACAGGGCAATTTGTTCTCATTCAGTCCCAGCTTCTGGTAGTTGGAGGTAATGGAAACCTTGGGGTTGTATCCCTGACTAATAGCCATTGGTAGACCTATTGTCCATGAATTTAGCATGGTTTCATGTCCCTGTTATACTCTTGGCCTTCACAACATCCCTTGGAAACGGGTTGTTTGCATGAAGCACTACTGTAAGGATAAGGCCTTTATCTGTAGCCATACTGGAAGGCCTAAAGCCTAAGGCCTTTATCTACACCCTGTTTGAAACAGCAGCTACTGTAAGCTGTCAAGCCAGGAGACACATTCATGTAATCTAAATTGCATTAAAATTGCATTAAAATAGTATTGTACCAGGCTCTTAAGGAGACCTGGACCTAATAGCACCCACTATCACCAGATAAAGAAACAGATCTCAAGATGGATAAAGAAAACTTAGTTTGACAGCCTTCTACCTGACAAGAAACCATAGGCTGAACCTCTCTAGTCCAGCATCCTCAAGACCTGACCAGCGCTGAATGAATTTGTCGAACCAAGGGAGGTCAGTATTGTCTAGTGGCATTACCAACACTTCCATTGCTTACTGGGCTCTTAGAAGGCATTTAAGGGTCAGTTACAGCACAGAACACTGAGAGCCAGGACAGGTGGCTGTAAACAAACTTTATGGGACCACAGGAAATTTAGCCACACCCATGATGAGTGGTCATCCTGCTCACTAAAATGATGCCTGATTATGGATGTTGCCAGCTGAGAGTGTGCCGGAGTAGAGAGGTTCAACCTGTACAGATCAATAGTTGGGGGGTGAAATCCTCATTCTGTGATTTGTGGTCATCTTTCCTATCTGCTGATTTTTTTAAGTGTTTCTGTCCACTGTATAATTAACTTTGTTGGGTGTAAATCGATTAAGGCGGTGGGGTGTGATTGCTTAGGTAATTCTGTTACAGTATGTTACAACCGGTTAGTAAAATAACTGGTTAAGGTATAGCTAAACTGGACTCAAGTTTCACTGTATGAACTAGGATCCAACTGGAAGTTTGTTGGAAAATAACCCCTGTGCCAATGACACTGTGCAGAGACTGGAGCTCCCTAGATGGACCTGATCCTGACTGGCCATCAAGACAAATTCATGTCTTAGTGGGAATGGTAAGCATTGTATGTTTAGCATGTGCATTGTTTGGGTGTGGTAGGTGGTGGTGGTTTATGTTTAGTATAAGTAGGATACTACTGTATAAGGTGCTCTCATTGGTAAAGGCCTCACAAACCCCCAAGATATAAGGTTATGCCTGAGACCTAGGAATGGGTAAGCGTGGATGCCCCTAGACTGTGTGAATGACAGAGAATGTTGTGCAGGTTAACAGTACTTCCTTTGGCTTGTTTTAACCCTGGTGGCCTATTAATTTAACTTGAATGATCTCTTGTTTAAGTTTCTGTGATGCCTATTATATCAGTATCCTCATTTAATACCAGGCACTGGAGTTCACCCATCTCCGTACTTAGACTTCAAAGACTTGTATACAAGCAATTATAAAACTTATCACTTGTTATCTGTCTGCCATTATGTAATTGAATGGGAATCTTTCATTTGCCTGTGTGTCTTCATACTTTATCAGCTACCTCCCTCTCCTCCTTACTAGAATATAGAAAATCCCCATTAATAGATCCTACCCTCAAGGACCTCTCTGTTCAAGTCATGTTCTCTTCTGCACCTGTCAGCTCTCCTCCAGGACTTAGTTTAAAAACTCCTCTACAACTGTATAGAGAGCCGTTTGTATCTCTGATTGTTCTATAACTAAAATAATCTTATACTCCCATTACGAGGGCCTAAACTCATTCCAATGGCGGAAGCGGAGGTCAGCCGTGGGAGACGGGGGGGGGATGAACCAAGAAAGAGCACGTGACCCTGCTCGCAAACCAGCACAGGCAGCATCAGGGCGCAGGCGCCGTCTCCTTTGCTGCCGCCACACGTGCTTGTCCCACCGTACGGGGGGATGCCCGTGCGGAACTGGGGGGGGGGGGGGGGGCGCATGTGTGTAGCCCTTTCAGCTCCAGCCCTAGGAGTCTGTGGCAGTATAAGGGGGTGCAGAGGCCAGGGCAGTAGTATGGCCCTTATGTAGAGACTGATGCTGGTCAGGTACTGGGAGAGCTGGTCCCTGGTTACCCATTTAAACTGGTTTCCTTCCTGAGCATGCTGGGCAAGGTGACAGGCGTCAGCAGGGGTTCGGCACACCTGTGGGTCCAACCCGAGCCCTTCATAAACGAGCTGGAGCGCGGAGAAGGGGCTGGCGGCCTCGCGCCCCGCTGCTCCTCCCGGCTTCTGCTGCGGGTGAGAGGTCAGTGACTTCAGGGGGTGGCTGCTGGATGTCACAAAGCAGAAGCGAGCAGAGGCAGGGCTGGCCGGGGCGGGATCCGCTCGGTCCGGGGGCGCAGGGCTGCTGCGGACTCTTATGATTCAAAAAAAAAACCCATCCCGGCGTCCCGTGGTAGTGTCTCTCCCGAGCGCCTCCAACTTCCTGTTTTCTAACCGCGCTGGGGAGGGGGGAGGTTTTTGGGCCCTTTAGCACGTGGACCGGGCGAGGGCGGGGGGGAGCCTGACTCGAGCGTCCCTGACTCCTACAGGCTCCGCTCTCTGCCTGGGCCGCGCCGGGAGGGCCTGGCCGGGTCACGCCGAAGCACTTTTATCAGCGGGTGGCGGAGTCCGGGCGGCCAGAGGGGACGCGCAGAACTTCCCCCTCCCCGCCCCCCGGAGTCAGCTGAGCGCGGGGCGGGGCCAGGGCCGCTGCTCTCGGGTGACCTGCTGGGCTGACTCCGGCCGCGCGCACTTCCCGGAGCCTCGCCTCGCGCCGCCCCGCCCCGCGCTCGCCCGGGACCATGCTCGCCCTCGCCGTGGCTCTGCTGCTGGCCCTCGGCCCCGCCGCGCGCGCCGAGCCCCTCAAATACGTGGACTGCGGTGAGTGGCTCCCGCCCTGCCGGGCTCCGCAGGACGCTGGCCTGGGCCCGGGCCCCGTGTCGCACAGCGCCGGCTGCGGAGGGACTGGGCCGGCTGAACCTATAGCCGGGCCGGCGCGCGGAGCTGCGCAGCCCGGGGGCAGGGGCAGGGGCAGGGGCCGGGGCCGGGGCCGGGACCTCTGGGAACGGGGCAAGCTCGGGGTCCTTGAGGAGGTCCTAGCGCCACCGCGCTAGTTGCTGTCAAGGCTGCCCTCCTGTCCCGCAGCCAGCGGCCCCTGCCCCCGCCGCTGCCGCCCCGCGCTGGGCAGGGCAGGGCAGGGCAGGGCAGGGCAGGGTCACCTCCGGCTGGCTGCTCCACTGACAGCGCTTGTCGGGCTCTGCACACCTCCAGCCCCGCTCCTCTTCCGCGTCCTAGATAACCGCAGTCTAGCGAGCTCTGGTGGCCGGTGCGGCTCCGGGCCGCTGGGAAAGGAGAAGAGACTTTCCCTAGCGGCCCTCCTGGGCTTGCCGAGCTAAGGGTGAGCGCGGGAGCCAGGAGGTACCTGCGGCTCTAGCTTCCAGGCGGTCGGGTCAGATTCACTCCAGAGACGTGCTGGGCCTCGGTGTTGTACAGAGCCAGGCTCTCCTCTCTGCCAGGTTTGCACTAAGTGCTGACAGGCGCCTCTGCCTCTGCTGGAGAGCAGCCATGGAAAATGCATGCGCCTCCTATTGAAGCAATAGCTGCTGGGGTGTCCAGGTGACTTTCCCAGTGTTGCACAGAGAGCAATGGGAACCTCGTGCACATCCAGGTCTCTCCCCATCCAGCCAGCTTCGGTTAGGATTTGAAAATGAATAGCCTGATGGAGGGCCAGGGTGAGAATTGCTGTCTACAGTCAATGGTGTTTCCCAGTCTTCCTGAAACTTAAAAGGGGTTTGGAACGGACACTGTAAGATGGCTGAAAGTTTCCAGCCACAACACTTACTGAATTAGACTGAAGGAAGCAGTTCAGGAAAATCTAGTGGTAGAAATAGCAAAGTAAAAATAATATGCATAGCAACTGTTTGGCTGTTATCCTCGGCCTGTAAGCTCTTCTAAGGACTCATGGGTGCCTGCTTCCCAGGGAGACTTCTGATTTTCAGAACCCAGCAAGGTGAATGAGGAGAGCTGCCTAAACTGAGATAAATAACAAGCAGTCCTTAAAGACTAACACCGTTTTTAGTCAGGAGTTTTTGTGGGTAAGACCCACTTCCTTAGATGAAATGCAAAAGAAGGAGGTGGGAGTTGAGGCAAAGATTGATAAAGATGCTTAAGCAACTAACTTCCACTGACCTGGCCCATGAGCCCCCAGCTGACAGGCCAAAGGGTTGTCTCTGCTCAGGATTCTCAGCTACAACCCTTCTCCTGACATTCGGTGCCTAAGCCAGGTCAGTATATCTCACCCCATCCCAGTGCTTGGGGGCCCTTGCAGGGGAGCCCATGAGAACCAGACACAGGGATGTGGGGAAACCAACTTCAAGTCCCTGCTGTGCTGCATTCAGTCGGGGATCTTGAATCCAGGTTTCCCATGCTTCAGAGAAGTGCACTTGTCATTAGGCTATGGGGGAAGCTGTTCTGCTTTAGCTAAATGAACATTCATTAGGCCAGAGAGGGAGAGTGACTCTATGGTTACCTTGCTCAGGTGGACAGTAGGCGAATCAGATTCAAGTAGACCCTGACAATGGGTCATATCCCCCTGTCTGATCTGACTTGTTTTTTTTCCTCTTTTGATACATACTACAGATACTGGGCCATTTCCACCTTGCTGAATAGACCTTGTCAGCTCTGGCCCTCCATCTTACTGGGACACCACTCTTTAAATGCCCCTCTGGAATCCCACCCCCCACTCATGCATCTGATGAAGTGGGTCTTTGCCCACAAAAGCTTATGCTCCAAAATATGTTAGTCTGTAAGTTGCCACAGGACTTCTTGTTGAGCTCCACATTAGACAGCAAGGGAATTGCGGCCTGAGCATCTCTCATCCCAGATGAGTATCATAACCACTGAGTTTAGTGGCTGTTCTTGGACCCACGCCTGCAAGCCCCCTGCTGTCTCTTGTGTGGGTTAAGTGTACTGTGAGCTTGTCTAATGGACTGGACCCAATAAGAGGGAGACGAGAATCCCACTGGGGCTCAGGTGTTAGCAAGGCCTCTAAGCAGCAGATGAGCTGTGAGGTAGCATCAGGACAGAGGTGGTTTTTTGCATGCCTGCTGGCGGAAATAGTCTGAATCCCTATAGGTGTCCACAGGGTTAGGCAGCATCTGAAGAAGGGTTTTGTTAATGCTCATGGCATCAAGGTGCCAAACAGAGCCTTTTGGCCCCACACTTAAACTAGATTCACAAAGGGACTGATACTGCACCTTGAACTATATAGCCCTGATTCTGGTAGCAGGGCTGCTGAGAACTGAAGTGATGACAACCCCCTGAACAAAGGGTAATGATAAATGGGAAGATACCAAGTGAGTGAGTGGGTGGGATTCTGTAAGCTACTTTGATCTGGGCGCATCCTGTCTTGTGAAACAATCTCACGAATCTGAAAGATGCATAAAGAGCACATCAGCAAACTTGAGCAACAACACTGCACTGTGTAGCCTGTCAGAGACCAGTTGGGGCAGAGAAATAACACAGAGGCCTAGGAAGACTACAGGAAGGAAGGGGCTAGTTTTAGAAAGTATTTAGATACCTAAAGATTCAGATGGGTTCCTAGTGTGAAACAGCAACATGGCCCTTTGTGGGGAGGGGAAAAACCCGTGACCAGTCCTGCTGAGAGAGACCTTGGAATCATAATGGATGACGTCAGAGCTGTTGATAAGCCAACACAAATGCCTGTTAGCTTTTGGATGAACCATGGCTCAATACCTAGCTTATGAGGGGAGGTCACATTTGACACAGTGTTTATTTAAAATAGAGGAAAGGGTGATTATAGAGTAGGGGGAGATAACAAGATGAAGTGACCTTCCCTCCCTCCAATCTGACTCACCTCTGGCCTCCATAAACAAGATAAGGCATTATTAAATGACTGGATATTTGGCTAACTAGATATCCCCAAGGCTGTGTTGGTCGTATTGAACAAATACATGCTCAGTAACAAACTTCCCTAACTGAAATGCCAGTAACTGAGTTAAAGCCAGAGAACTCTGAAGCTTTGACATAAGCATTGTACTCTGCAAGAATCTGGGACTTCCCTGGTACTGGTAAAAAATAATGCTGCCTTTGTCTTCCACCTCCTGTCTTTAGGGCTTGCCTAGTGCATGCCCACCCATTGAAGGCATTACAGTTGCTGAGGAGGGCCTTTGGACACTGGGGAAGTTTACTTAATGGTCTGCTGTGCTTCAGTGCTTCTAGGTGAAACCCTGCTTTAAAAATATTACTAAACTTTCCTCGTCCCGTTCAGTCTTGACAAAGAGCAGCAGAGCCTGTCTGTGCATAATCGGTAGTGGCTGGCAGAGGGTGAGGCTCCAGTCCGTTCCCTGTCCTGAAGGATATGCATTTCAGGGCACACGCTGAAATAGACAAAACCCTTCCTAGTCACTAGAACTCGGAGTTGAGGACATTTGGCCATTTAAATAGTTCTCTTTCTTCCTCTGTAGACATTACTGTCCTGTTTGTCACCAAGCAAAGACCAACCCTGACCCCGTTTTCTCCCACCACCTTCTCTGCCACTTGTCTCCCTTTGTCTCTCTGCTGCTCATCTGCTGGTTCATCCTCTGCTGTCCTCCTGCTGGGATGGTTGCAAATGCTCCCTTTCCACTCCATTTCATCCCACGTGCCTCTTCCTTTCTCATTCTCGCCACGCGTCTCCCTCCTTGAATCTCTAAACCAACTTTCCCACTAGGCCCAACCTCCCCTTACCTACAGAAGCTGGTATTTCTATCTTCTCCTACAGTCACTGCACTTCACCTGGTGTTTTCTCCTGTCCATTCCCTTGGGCGTTGCACTAGAAGAGTTGGGGAACAATCCTGTGCTAGAACCAGGGAGCTGGATTATGTGGTCCCTAATGTCTCTTCCAATTCTAAATGTTAATCTCCTTCACTGTTGCTTGTGTTGCTCCCATTGCCACACTATGAATGGAGTTAGAGCAAAAGCTTGGAGAGGTACATTTTGCTGCCATCTCATGAAATCTCACCTGTTACATCCCAGCAGGCCATTCTGCCGCCATGGCTGCTTCATGCTGCCCTGTGTTCCAGTGCAGGGGTTTGGCTTTTCTCTTGAAAAGCACTCAGTAGAGTGGTGCCAATGGGCCAGAAGTGGGAGAGGGGAAGGGAGAGGAGACAAACACACCCACCCAAGTTTTTACCCTTCCTGAAGCAGAGGCCCCAGTACTTTGCTGAAGGAGCAGTTTAGAGCATTGCAATGCCCCTGACATTCGACCCAGCCACCCCTCCGTACAAATGGAGAGACTGCCAGGCCAAATGCTGGTGAGTGGCATTTCCACCTATGCACAGAGTTACAATGCCACTGCAGATTTGGCTCCGCAGCTCCTCTGCCCAGGAGGGTCTGCCAAGCCAAATGGTTTTACGGCCTGGTGCAAGGGAGTCTCTTCCTGTACAGTGGAACACAGGGGAGTCTGCCAACAACTCACTTCCTCGTAGCATCCACTCACACACTGGGGACTTGATTACAGTCTAGAACGGGGCATCTGGAACCTGTGGCTCCAGATCCACATGCAGCTCTTTAAGGACTTTTGTGTCTCCTGACGCTATAAATTGCAAAGTTTAAAAAAAAAAAACAAACCTCCTGATAATTTTCGATAAACAGTGAACATCTAAAAACCCAATAATGAACTTGTAACTAAATAGCAAACAATGTGCAATCTCAATGTTGGATAACTCTTCCTTTAAGATGTACAGTGCATTGTGGGATATGATACTGTATCCTGTGTTTTGATCGTGTTACTAATGAAGGCTTGATTTTGAAAAGGAAGCTTGCAGGATTCCTGCTGTGAAGGCCAACGCGCATTTTAAGAAAGAAAATTAAATGTGAAGTTAAAATTGGTATAATTAAAGTGGGGTTGGGATAGCTTTAAAAAAATGGGGAAAATCAAAGATGAAAACAGAATTTCAAACTGAATACACACAATTCCCTGTGCATTTATATCAAGTTTGGCCAGGCTCCTTTTATGTCTCATTTGCAATGAGAAGTTCGCCAGCAACAAAAAATGCAACCTCCAGAGGCATTTTCCGCAAGAACATGCTACTTTTGCCAAACAGAATTCAGCTGGAGATGCCAGAAAAAAAAAGCCATTGAGGAGATGCTACGCAAAGAGGAGCAAAGAAAGAGCATGTTCGCTAAATGCATGAAATCACTAAGTAGCATACCTGTGGCTAGTTTTGTGGCAACTCGAGAGATCATGAAATGGTGAATATATAAAGAAGTGCTTTATCAAAATATCAGAGCAGGTATACAGTTTTTTTTAATCAAATTTAAAAAAAAAAAAATGGCTCCTCTTGCTATTTTGGTTGCTGACCCCTCTAGAAGTACCTACATGGGAACAAACATTTGATAATGGACTCTTCAGTCTAGCTGAGAAAGTATAACACAGGCCAGTGGCTAGAACTTAAAATAGCACATTCAGACTGGAAACAGAGCACAAATATTACCTTACCCACCGTGGCTCCCTAATTGCTCTTCCAGTTAAAAATTTAAGCACTGGGACAGCTTACCACAGTTGTGGTGAATTCTCCCACCCTGGGCAATAGTCAAATGGAGATTGGATGCTTTTCTAAAATATAGGTACAAGGAATGATTTTGGGCAAATTTTATGGTCCATGAGAGTCAAGAGATCCGCCTAGATGAGCACAGTGGTTCCCCCTGGGTTGGTATCTGTGAAACAGAGAGAGGGTAGACACCCTGCTTGAGTGTGAGTGTGATGGGCCATGAAGGCTTTGCGGGTACAA
This sequence comes from Carettochelys insculpta, assembly GCF_033958435.1. Classification (NCBI taxonomy): domain Eukaryota; kingdom Metazoa; phylum Chordata; order Testudines; family Carettochelyidae; genus Carettochelys; species Carettochelys insculpta. Next base: position 43,913,661 of record NC_134142.1, on the reverse strand, counting down.
AGTGGGAGGGGAGAGGGACAGGAGATAGAATTTGCTTACCTCTTCCCCACCAAAAGACTTTGACCTGGTGCCACTGAATACACATAACAGCAAACCTCAGAGAGCAGAAGCTACCCAGTTGGTCAGTGTGGGGGCCCCCGTGTCTTCAAACCAAAGCAATCCCCATTTCTGCCTGCTGCTTGTTCTTCACACTCCCCCCATTTGTCCTGTTTCACCTGATCACAAAGCACCTTCCCTTTGTGCAGAGGGGGTGAGTTTCCAGATGGGAAAAAACTCCCAATAAGTGAGGGTCATCCGAATTGTAGAAATGGAGGGCTGGAAGGGACCTCACGGCGTCACTTAGTCCATCATCATCCCCACCCCTGCTTTCTCTGCTGTAGGACCACGTAAATCTATTGTAGAGGTTCCCAACCTTCCCAGCTGTCTGTCCCCTTCTCAGGCATCTCAGTTGTCTCATGCACCCCAAGCTTCACCTTGCTTAAACAATTTGCTTACAAAAATCACACAAAAATACAAATGTGTCACAGCACTTGATTACTGAAAGATTGCTTGCTCTCATTTTTACCAGAGAATTGTAAATCGCTTGCATTATAAATATACTGACATTTCAGTGTATATTACATAGAGCAGTATAAACAAGTCATTAGCTGTATGAACTTTTCGTTTGTACTGACTTCACTAATGCTTTTTATGTAGCCAGTTGTAAAACTAAGCAAACATCTAGATGAGTTGACAGTAGTCCCTGGAAGACTCCCACATATCCCTTGGAGTACACTTAGTAGAGAACCCATAAGAGGGGTTCTCATTTTCAGCCTCCCTAATTAACCTCTTTTATTGCTTAACTCTCCTCATTGTTAACTAGCCTTTGTCTACCGTGGCGCCCGCCCTTGATATGGACTAGGACGACTTCTTGCTCTGCCTTTAGTGTACATGGAGAACAATTGATCACTCACTGTCCTTTTATCAGTGTAGGTTGCTTGGAGACCTCTGCCTATGGGTAACAGGGCCCTGAAATGACCAATGTCTTTTTTGTCCTTGCAGGTTCCAAAGATGGGAGCATCACAGAAGTGAACGTGAGCCCCTGCCCCACACAGCCCTGCCAGCTCCACAAAGGGGAGTCCTACAGTGTCAACGTCACCTTCGTCAGCAGTAAGGGCAGAAAATGCTACTTCAGGGCTGGAGCCTTTCTGCAGTGGTGGGTGGAGAGGGGAGGGCAGAAGGGGCGGTAACAAGTTTTCACCCCTGGGACTTGCCTGCAGCAGTGGGTGGTATGGGGCAGGATGTCTAGGGAGTGTCCTCGCAGCAGGAGAGAAATGAAGAGCCTTTATTGGTGACCTCATCCTACATTGCATCCCTGTGAGCTGCCCCACGGTGCGGGGTGGAAGTGGCGCTCTGCCCTAATAGTGCAAGCTGTGAGCAGCTGCTCTTCTCCCCCTCACCCCGTCCCCTGTTCTGCAGAGACTGAGAGCCAGGGCAGCAAAGCGAAGGTGTACGGGGAGATGTTGCACGTGGACATTCCCTTTCCCATCCCTGAGCCTGACGGATGTAAGAGTGGGATCCAGTGCCCCATTGAGAAAGGTCATTCCTACAGCTACCTGAACAAGCTACCCGTGAAAAGCGAATATCCCAGTGTAAGTGACCCACACGCCAGCTCTGGGTCTCAGTGCTACCCAGTGTGGACAGGTCTCAGCCCCAGAACATGCCTTTGAGCCAGGAGGCCCTTTTACCTTGGGGAACAGCACGTACATGGATGAGGGCTCTGGAAAAGGGAGCTGCTGAGATTACATGGGAGGAGTCACCCCCTGCTCCATGCAAGAGTCTCTCCACAACCAGTCTCTAAGTCCTGACCCCAGGTCAGGCCAGATGGGTCAGGGCAGCAGCTTGATCGCAGCTGCCGGGTTGGGGAAGGTGCGCACAGTGTTTGCAAGCCCCTTTCTGGGCAATGCTTCCAGGTAACCACCTCTCAGAGCCTGTGGCTCCCTCCCAGCCCTAGTGCCTCATTGGGGTGGGAGGCTTTGTGAAAATTTCAGCTCCAAGGACCAGGACTTTTCTTAGCCGAGACACAGTGCAAGGCCCTCTGTCTCTGCAGTGGAGTCAATTGTAGGTGGAGCACTAGTCCTTGGAGACCTCCCAGCCAGTCCTGCGTGGCAGGCAAGATGTTCTGGGGTGCAAGGTAGCTGGACTTGGCCTGCTGCATCTCACCTGGCTGCCAGTCTGCTTCCAGAGCAGTCCCTCCCCTAACTGAGAGCAGGGGGAGGAGGAGGTTTCTCCTCTTCCCCACTCCGCAAAGAAACTCAGACTGCCCCCATGCCTGCAGGCTAGCGAGTCCCTGCACACTCTCCCTGCCTTTCTATTCCAGATTAAAGTGGTTGTGATCTGGGAGCTGGTGGACGACCAAGGCAAGATGCTGTTCTGCTGGAAGATACCTGTGCAGATAGTCAGCTAAGGAGCCCGCTTGCCGTATGGATGGCTTTGGGGGAGAGGGGAAAAAAATGGGCCAACCTCCTAATGGGCATTTCCTGGTATCTGCTTCAACGTTCTGCAGCTTCCAAGCAGCTGGTATTGTGCTCTCACAGAGCTGAGGTGCAGCTGCTGCAGGGGATCCACAGGCAGCTGCACCTCAGCTTGACAGGGTGCAATGTCTGGCAGCCAGCGCTGGCCGTGGCTGAGCAGCAGAGCATCACACACTGGGAGCTCTGTGGACGTTTTGGCCACTTGATGTGAAAGTCACCCCGGGATCTCTCTTCAGTGCCATAGGGCTGGTGTCAGCAGCTGCTTGTTAACTCTACGGTGCCTGCCATGATGCAATGCACTACATCCTGTTGTCTGCTTTTTTCCTGCTCAGTGCTGAGCAGAATGTTTCTGCAACCAGCATCTGCCACCCAGAGCCAAAGGAGGGTGAAGGGAGGGTACAGGCACTGCCACTTGCCTTCCATGAGCACTGGTGTCTCCTTGGCCCCATGGTGGCCAGCGACTCTGCAGCCAGGAGGATGCTTCCTCTCCAGACGGCATGCAGCACCTCTGCAGGGATGACTCTTCCTAACCTGTGATTTGCACTGTCTGCTCACTCCGATGGAGCTGCTGGGGCTTCTTCAAAGCCTAACCTCTTTTTGTAACTTTCCTTTTAATAAAGGCTCGGTCAAAACTGCTACCTGCCAGTGTTGCCTTGTGTGGTGGGGGGTGTAGGCAATTGCTTCAAGTTGGGGGCCACTGGAAATGTACCCAGCCCCTGCAACAAGCTGCTGTGAGGAGCAGCTTGAGCCCAGCCTGGAAGTGTGATCTCCTCCCCACAGTTACATGAAAGGAAAACAGCAGCAGCTAAGGCTGCTCACCATCTAGCAGTAAAATATGCCATCAGGGCCATGCACCCCACATTTACGCCTTCTAAAGAGAGCCTGCCCACAAACTGATAGCAGACAGTGGCCCTCCCCTAGGGAACTGAAGGCAGGTGCTGCTGTGCTGTGCATCAGCAGCTTGTGAGGACTCCTCCTCCCCTGTCAGGCTAAGCACAGATGAGGAAGGGACAGTCCCAGCCAACCCCCATGTCTGAGCCACAGGGCCCAAAATAAACATTTTATTTAACAATGACAGATGTTCCCTAGCAGCCGCCATGAGGAAAAGCCACCAACAGCTTTACGAAGCTGGAACCCCCTCCTGCTGCTGGGGAAATTGTACAAAGTGCAGGGGTGACAGTCTTGTGCCCAGGACAGCCGTGGGGAGAACTGGGTCCCCAGGCCTTTCAAACCTGCTGGGTTCCACATCCAAGCTCCCGCCAGAAGTCAGACAGCATCTGTACAAAGCAGAGGCTGGCACACCTCACGTTCCAGCTCCTGGGCCTGGGGTTCATGCACCAGACTGTGCTTTGGGGCAGGACAAAGACACCAGCTAAAGCAGCTGGGAGGGGGAAAGTAACACTGGCAACTCTGAAGGCTCTGGAGAAGGGGTGGTAGTGGGGTGAAGAAATGTCCCATGTGCCCTCAGGCAGGGCTTGAATTGTTATTAACCCCTCCAGCAGGTGCTGGGGACAGGGGCTGAGTCCTCCCACCATTCTCAGCTATATATACAGGTTGCTGAGGGGCAGGTGCTGCCCTTCTGCAGCTTCAACTGCTGGAGTTCCTTATTGTAAGGCCTGCTAAGCCATTTCAGCAATGGGGAGGCTCACAGGTCAGTGCAGTGTGGGAAGAGGGGGGCCCTGTGAGTCGCTGGGGGAAAGTGGTGGGGACCATGTTGTGGCAAAAGCAGGAGGCTGGTGGTGAGCAGACCAGGCAGGGAGGTGGCAGCAGATGCTTGGAGCTCTGCCCTGGACTGTCCCCTTATGGGCTCAGCCAGGTCAGCTGTGGCAAGAAGGTTGTGTGCTTTGGGGGGGGTGAGCAAAGTGCCTTAAAGTTGCTGCAGTCCCAGGAGGCCTCTTTGCAGCGGATGGATCCCAGGTACCAGCAGAGTGTCTGAGGGGGGCACTCTTGCCCCATCACTTCCCTAAAGCTGCGTTGCCTCTGGGCTCGACGGGTGCAGGAGCACAGCGGTGGGGCTCAGCCAGCACCACAAAGCCAGGTGAGCAGCTGCAGCGGTAGGAGCCCTCTGTATTTTCACAGGTGCCGCCCTCACACAGGGGCCCAGGGCTGCTCACCTCCTCACACTCATTAATGTCTGAAAGAAGGAAGGGGAGAAAAGCTTGAAAGCCGTGTCTTGCAGCACAGCACCCCCGCTGCACAATACACAACCCAACCCAGCACCTCCACATCGCACAGCCTCCCCCATACTGCACAGAGCTCCCCCCATACCTAACCCCCCTGTTGCATGGACCTGTCCAACCCCTTATATCCAGCGTCTCCATGTTAAATAGGGTTCACCAAAATTTCCACCTCCAGCACCACTATGCCACACCCAGCAGACTCCAGGCCACACAGCGTGGCCCCAAACTCAGCACAACCCTCAGAGTCCCCCCATGCTCAGCAACCTCACACTGGTAAGGCCTCCCTTACACCCAGCACCGCTATGTGACACAGGCCTCCCTTGCACTCAGCACCCTACGACCGCTATGATAGACATTCCCTATGCACATACTGCTCAGCCCAAGAAGAATGCATTGTGTTCTCTCTGCCTCAGGAATGGGATGAGCTAAACAATGAGATCTGGGGGAAAGGGTGATTTGGTCTTGCAAAATTCCTCTTGCTGATTTGATACGGTCACTGGGAAATAGAGACAAGGGCACCTCTGGGGTGGCCCTGAAAGGGGTTGATTATCACCTCAGGGACCAAAACACAGGCAAGGAACCTTGCACTGAGCCAACACATGAGCATTTGGGTAACCTTAGAGCTGCCCCAGAGGGCTGATGGAAGCCTTTTGTCTCCACCAGCTATTCTGGGGCAGGAGTGCTCGCGCAGAGGAGGCCCAGGAGTCACCAGCTTTTAAACCCCATGTCAGTTAAACGTGCTGAGCACACTGCTATGTGACAGGTGGCCAAAGCCAGCGCTTCGCTCCAGCGCTCACAGTGTGCTAGCACAACAGGGAGCTTGCCAGCCTGGCTAAAGCGCACACATCTCCAGCGCATTCTGCTATCACGTCGATCCCGACGTGCCTTTCAGAGGTCTCCTTCGCCCAGCGAAACTTGCAGCTTGCCCTTGTTTCTCCCCACAGCTCCCCCTCAGGGCTCTCTGAATGGTGCCTCCCCGCCACCTCTTGCGCTGAGCAAGCCGGGTTCCCCCTCCTTGCCCCCAGCCCCTCCCATTCCGAGTGAGCAGACCTCACACTCAGTCCCCACAGCCCCCCACCCTCGCGAGGAAGCAGGGCTCCCCCTCATTCCCACAGCACCCACCACCCCCATAGTGAGTGATTGGGGCCCCCTTCCTGCGCCAGTCCTAGCCCTTGTGTGAATCCCCTCAGGGCAGCTGGGAGGCTGGCCCCGAGCCAGGGATGTGCCTGCTGCCCTGACTAGAGCGACAGCTCTGAGTGCTGAGGGAAGGGGCCTCCTGCCCTGGCCCCTGGCGCTCTCCCCTGCAATTCTGTGATGGGAGCGCAGTCAGGGCGGGGGGACGCCACCAGAGAGTGTTTCGTGCTGCTCACCCCAGGCCAAGTGCCGTCACTCCAGTGACCACTGCCGTTCCTCCCCAGGGCCCCTAGGGGGCAGTGGCTGATCAGGAATAGCCAGGGGCTGCATGTGCTAAGCTCTCAGCCAGGACTCCTGGGAACCACTGGCTTAGCCTGGGATGCCCCGGCTGGGAGGGCAAGCTGAGGGCTGGCTCTGCAGAGCCACTGCTCTCACCACTTGGGGGCCACTCACCTACACAGGCCATGTGGGTCATATCCAGCTGGAAGCCGTCGAAGCAGTCACAGGTGTAGCCCTCCCGCACGCGCACACAGCGCCCATTTTCACAGCCATTCAGGATGCCACACTCCTCCGCCTGGAGGCCCTCGAAGGTGTCAAAGTGACCTGTGAATACAGAGGGGCCATCAGCTTGCAGGGCACTCGCTCTGGGAGGGGCAGTCTGCCCACCGGGGAACAGCAGCCCATCGGCTTGGCAGGTGGGTCACACAGAGGGGCCATAGGCAGCGGACATGAAGAATACAGTAAACCCTCGATGTAATGCACCCTGATCTGACTTCAAAAATAACAGCCACTGTCTGCCAGCCGCCCCACTCCCCCTAAAGAAATGCCAGACTCACTAGAGCCGTCGCCGGAGGAGCTGCCAGAGCGGCTGGGGCCAGAGGAACTGGTGGGGGGCTGCAGTGGGGCGCAGGTCGTCTCCTCACACAGCCCCATGTGCGTGGAGCAGTTCCTCTCCCGCTAATAGGGAGAGGGAGATGGAGGCGCGAGGGGAAGAATGGCGGGGGGGGGCGTCAGAAAACAGGTGTGATTGTCATACAGTATAACCATTCCAATAGAAGGGACTTTTGACATTAACAGACACCCCTTCCCTGCTATTAGTCAGTTAAGTCAAGGGTTTTCCGCACTGATCTGGATAACCGACAAGGCCCTGTCCTGGCCGGCTTTAGGAGAAAAGTGGTGTGTGTGTTGCGGGGGAATGTTCTGGGCACAGCCTGAACCTAGAGGACCTCACCATGACACTTCCTGGTCTTCTGCAGTACTCACCAGTTTGGTGGGGCAGGTAGCGGGGCTGGGACTGTGCTGGATGGAGCGGAGGGGTGCGTAGGAATGTGCTGCCACCAACTTCGCTGCTTGGTTCTCTCTGGGGGAAGCTGACATCAGGGGCTCCATACTCAGGACTCAGGTAATTGTAATAGGGCCCTAAGTCTGGGCTATACAGTCCATAGTGAAGGTCTTCTGGGCCTGGTCCATACTCATATCCGGGCCTTTCTCGGAGCCCAGCCTCCATCTCAGTCTCTCCCCTGGCCACATTACACAGGTGAGCAAAGTCCTCTGGAGGTGGAAAAAGAGGGAAAGGACAGCCTAGCACCATGGCACAAAAGAGGACAGGCCCCCGAGGCTACGTCCGCATGGCACCATAAGCTTGAAATAGGCTGTTGTGGCACATGGCACCATATAAACAGCACCACTTGCTGAAATAAAGCGCTTTTTTGAGGCCTTCCTTTACTCCTCCTGGCACGAGGTGTACAGGGACGCCGGAATAGTTGTCTCAAAACAGCGTTTGAGATAATGTGTGCAGTGCGCAGACGCAGGCAGCTATTTTAGGATACCGCCGCATCCCAAAAGAGCGCCCACCATGTAGACATAGACTGAGTGTTCAGAGATGAGCCAAGGGGGTTGGACACCTGTCACAGAGAGCCCCTAGGCTGGCACTGGGTCAGATCTTACCAGCTAAGTTCTATTCGGCCTTGTCTGCTCCTGCAGAGGTTACTCCAGGGCATGGATCTGCTGCAGGAAGCAGCAGTGAGGGGGACTGAAGAGCAGTCACTCCCCCGAGGGTTGGTGCTACCAGCAATGCCTCAGCACAGTACTAGGAGTGCTGTGCCACTAAGCACCATCATTCAGATACCATCCAGCAAGGGGCTCACACGCCCCCTCTGCCGGCGCACCTCTACCCTGAGCCAGAAGAACTCCCATAGGAGTGACAGGAGAATTCATTCCCGCTGGCCCATTCAGTCCTTGGCTGCTAATGAGAGGGCCATCTGATGACAAATCGGCTGGTTTCTGAGATACGGGCACCTGCTCACTGGGCTCTGCCCAGAGAACCCTTTCAGGCCACGCCCCCAATGACCTTTCACGCGCTCCTCACCATCGCAAGGTCGAACTTGCAGGAGCCTAGAGGCCAAAGGCTGCACAGCCCCTGAGCCAGCCTGACCCCATCCCCTCGCTCCTGCAGTCACGCAAGCTCACCAGAGTCCCTGTGGGGGCAAAGTGCACAGTCCTGGCTCCAGGCTTCACCATAGCGGCAGCAGCACTCGGTGTACGTGGTCTGTCGCCCCCGCAGCGGCTGGTTACAGATGTAGTTGGAGACACTCTGCCAGCAGATGTCCAGGTGGACTTCGTGTTCATCCAGGTCTTCTGTCAGAGAGAGGGAAAAAGGATGCCATGGGAACGTCACCTGGGAAGGCACCATGCCCACAAGGGTGCCGCAGCTGCACGTTCTGGGACACCGCATGCTCTTTCCCTCCTACCCGCTGCCTATCAGGGAGCGGGAAGAAAGTACAGAGCTTGCATGCTGGCCTCGCATGCCTGGAGGGTGAGGGGCAGGGGCAGAGGAGTAATTCACACAAGCTGTGTACTTTTCCCTCGCTCCCTGACAGTCAGGAGCTGCAGCCCCTCGGCCCTCCCGAAGGGGCGCCCTTGCTTACCCAGTGTGCTGTTCCCGGACTGCGCTTCCACTTGCCCCCGCCCCCACCCCCTCCCCCGGCAGGTTGCCAACCTTCTAATCGCACCAAACCAAAGACCATTGTCCCAGCCGCTGCCCCGCCCCCTCCCCCAGGCCTGAGGTGACCATCCGTCCCGGATTAGGCAGGACAGTCCCATATTTAGGGAGCCAAAAAGGCGTCCCGACTTATCTTTTAAATGGGACCGATTGGCCCACATTTGCACCCCAACCCCCTACCCAGTGACCTTTCCCTGTGCTGTCTGGAGACTCACAGGGCTTTGTTCCCAGCCACCACCATTTTTAAAAGGTAGCTCCCCACCTGCTGCACCACTGGGACCCAGTGCCAGCCCCAGCCTTGCTCAGGTGCCTGGTTAGGCTGGAACAGAGCTGGGGGGTGGGAAGGTGGGGGCTGGAGCGGGAGAGCTGGAGCCCTCGCAGTGCAGGGCTGGGGCCATGGCTGGAGCTTCCTCCCATACACCATCCCTGCTGTGGGGCTGGGGTGGAGCCAGAGCCCTACTGCAGCCAGAGCCCTGCACAGTGCAGCATAGAGCAGGCTGGAGCCCTGTCTGGTGGGGGGCCAAGGCCCCCCTGGACCTCCTGCGGGGCCAGAGCTCCCCTCCCAGAGTCCCGCCACAGGCCTGTGGTGGAGCTGGGGCTGGGGCCCTACTGGGGCAGACCCTGCTGTGGACCTGAGGCCAGAGCCCTGCGTGGTGTGAGGGCGGAGCCCGCCCACCCACCCTCCAGCCCTCACCACGTCGCAGGGCCAGGGCTGGAGCCTTGTACTGTGTGGGGCCAAGGCCCTGCCTCCCGGATGTCCCGTAGGGTCAGAGCTCTCCCGTGCTGGAGCCCTGTGCGGCGTGGGGCTGGGGCTAAGGCCAGAGCCCCTCTGGAGTCTGCAGCAGTGAGCCCTGAAGAGCCTGCTGCAGGCTTGTTTCTCTCCCCAGCCCCACAGGGCCGGGGGTGGGTGTGTGGGCTCTGGCTGGGAGGGAGGGCACAGGAGTGGGCTGGGGCTGGGGCTTGGGTGGGAGGTAAAGTGCACCAGTGGGTGGGGGCTTCAGGAGTGGGCTGGAGGGGAGAGGACTGGGTGGGAAGAAGGGTGCAGCCATTGCCTGAGGGAAAGTGACCATCTGTCCCGTTTTAGCTGGGACAATCCCTGGCCCCCAGGGTGTCCCGTATTTACCCTGGGGGAACATGGTCACCCTACCCAGACCCCACTCTACACCCCCCTCTAGCTGGGGGGATGGGAGCTGGGGCATGGAGAGGAGGGTGGGATGCAGGCTCTGGCCAGGGGTGCTTCTCCGGTGGCCCCTGGTTGGGGGTGCAGCAGGGGCTCAGGCAGACCTACGGGCGGACCTGGCTCTGTGTGGCTCCCAAAAGCACCTCGCATGTCTGGCCCCCAGACGCAGGGGCAGCTCTGTGCAGCGTGAGCTGCGTGCACCAGCAGGTGCCGCCCCACAGCTCTTGGCCAATGGGATCTGTGGAGCTGGTGCTCGGGGATGGGGGAGTACATGGACCTTTCCTGATCACCCCCTGCCAGGGGGCTGCAGGGAGCGACGTGGAGCCAGGCAGACAGGGAGCCTGTTTCAGCTCCTCTGCACGGCCGACCACTTTAACCAGCCCAGTCAGCAGCGCTGAGCAGAGCCGCCAGGGTCCCTTCTGGACTGAAAACTGGATGATGCCTGGCAACTCTCACACCCTGTGCACTGAATTTCAGACCCAGCTACACACTGCGCCCCTCCGACAACATGCCTCCTGTACGGCGATCCCCTGGCTCTGCACAGACCCCTTCAGGCAATAGTCTCCCTTGAGTCTGACACTGTGTCCTGCAGCTCCTGCTCCCCTCAGCACAGAACCACGCTGCCTAAGGGCTCCTCTCGCTTCTGCCCCTTCTGTCAATGCTCCAAGGAGACATACGTCACAGGAGCCCTGGGGCACAGTCTGCACTGCAAATCCATCTTCCCTGAGGCCTTGCAGCAGCACCCAGCCCGCTGGCCAGCCCCACGCACCTGCCCTGTTCGAGACATTAATGCAGCGGTTGCGGGTGACATCCAGCACCAAGGGGTGGCTGCAGAAGCAGTGGAAGGAGCCGTCCGTGTTCAGACACTTGCCATTCACGCAGGACATTTCGTTCTCACACTCATCTTGATCTGCAGCCCCAGAAGAGGGAGAGACCCTTACGCTGGCGAATGAGGGCACCGCCCCACCGCTTGTCCCCCAGAGGGGCCCCCCCCCATTCAGGGTTGCCAACTTTGTAGTAGTTAAAAACCAGCCACTCTGGCAGGAGTACTGGCACCTGCCCTTCCCCAAGGACCTCCCCCTGCCCCCCAGGCCTCATCCCTGTGCCCGCTCTTCTCCAAAGGCTCCACTCCTACCCTGCCCCTCTCCCCGAGGTCCCTCCCTGTTCGATCCTCTTGCCCCTCCCTCTGTGGGTCAGGGGGGACTCCCTTGCAGAGCCGGGGTTGGAAGCTGCAGCTGTCGAAAGCAGAAAGGAGGTGGCCCCAGCTGAGTAGAGGCATTGCCACCACCCACACAACTCGGGCGCTGGCGCAGCACAAGGACAGACTGGATCAGCTTCCCCCAGAGAGGCGCAAAGAGGCTTAGACGGAGGGAGGGAGGAACTGCCCCGACGGGAAGGGCCATCTCACCCACACACTTGAGCCGGCTGGAGTCGTATAGGTAGCCAGAGAGGCAGAAGCACTTGTATCCTGGCACCGTGTTCATGCAATGCCCGTTTCGACAGATCTCAGGGCCAAACATCTCACACTCGTCTGCATCTGCCAAGAGAAGGGGGGGAGGGGCAGTGTCAGTCACAGGGGCCATGTGCCTTGCGGCCAGCAGCAAAGGAACCTGCTCCTTCCACCCCAGGGTTCAGCAAGAGCCAAGGCTGGGGAAAACCAGCACAGTAACTAGGACCTCACCTCAGGCACAGGGGAATAGCCTGTAGGTAGAGGAGGGGCAAGGAATCACCCAGAGGCAAAGTGGGAATAGGAGAAGTCATGGTCAGAGGGCTCATAATGGACAATCCCTACACAATTCACACACACAAACAAGTTGCAGGAATATACTTCTAAATGGATTGGAAATCCAGCCCATGAAGCTAACGGGCCAGAGCCTGAGACAAGTCCACTTTCCAAACCCATAAGCTGGAGACTGGTCCAGCTCAGCAACCAGGAGGATAAAGAGCTAAACCTGTGCTGACTGAAGTCCGGTCTAAGCATACAGAACTCAAAACCAGGTGCGTGGATTCTGCTGAAACTTCCCAAAAAGCTTCAGCTCTTGGCTGGAATCAAACACGAGAAACTTCAGCCACCAAGGAATTAGTCTGCCAGAGTTCCATGCAATGGGAAGAGGGGGCTTCTTGGGGAAAGGAGTCACTCACATCCCTGCGCTATTGAATAGTCACAAAAGCCATGTCTGTCAATACTGCCTCAGAACCTCCCACCACCGACTCTGCTGAAATTCGGGCCAGAGAGAGCTATCCCACAGGTATTCTGGTGAGTTACTCCTCAGTGCAATGCCATAGGGACACGCACACACTGCTAGAGCACCTCCACATGGCTAGGGATAGCCCAGCTAGCTCCTACCCCCTCAGGCACTCCTGGGAGTCATCTCTCTCCCTGTACCATGGCCCTCCAGTCAGGCGTTGGTTTCCATCCATCCCTTTCTGAGCAACAAAGTCCCACAAACAACCGTCCAAATTGTTTCAATGGTAGAGTAAATGGCATTTTACAAGAAGCTATCTGTTGTGCATCTATAGGAACTGTAATGAATGCAGTGTACGTAATCTGTAGTGCCTGGACTTGTATTAAATCAAATTTTGTAGAGTTTGATGCAGACCCCAAAGCTTGGAAGTCATAATCAGTCCCAGCTCTGATTACGGCTCTGTATGCCTTCAGGAGCTTTTTCTTATTCACACACACCCAGTTAATCCCAGCAAGATTTTTACGAAGATTATTGCTTCCTTTAATACATTTTCTAATAGTCACTCACAAATGCATTTGATCGGGCCCCCCTTCTTTGTGTTGGTAGTCATTTACACCTCCCTCACCCTCAAACACATATACTACGATCTAGCTCTGAAGGCAGATAGAGGGCAGCAGCTGCTGGCCTGGAACCCAGCTCTGAAGACAGATGGAGAGCAGCAGCTGCTGGCTGGGCACCCAGCTCCGTAGGCAGTGCCATGCCAGCAGCAGCTCAGAAGTCAGGGTGGCAATGTCAATGTCAATACCACTTTTCAAAGCAGACATAGTGCCCTATTGCCACCCTTCTGTACTGCTGCTGCCACTGCAGGATTGCTACATAAAGCCCCATCATCTCCAGATGAGGAGTTTTGGGCCGGGGGAGAGCTAAAGCCTGGGCTGCCTCCCAGGGAGGGATGGGGGTGGATGCGGCCAAGCAGCAGGCTCTGCCTGCCAGTCCTGTGATAGCAGAGCTCTGGCAATCCCCTCTATCCCCGACTCCTGGGTGTGCATCACCCTTCTGAACGAGCCCCAGCCACCTGGGATTGACAACCAGTGCTCTTATAAAGAAAAAAGAATAAAGGCACACAGCTCACACTTCCTTCAGCTCATGCCTGTGCCTCCTTTAGGATGCCCACCCTATTAATTGAGAACTGCTGATTGATAAGAACTTTTCAAAGTAATTTAGTATCAAATATTAGTGTTAAGAATTTGAACCTTTTAATTCTGTGTTTATTTTTCATATATATATAGCTTGTCACTTTTCTTTTTGTAAAGATCAATGAAAAACATGAAATCCTGTGTACTTCCCCAGTCAGAGGTCTCTTTTAACTCATAGTTAATTCTCTTTTTTGCCACTACAGTATTTCTTTTATCCCACTGAGCACAGTCACCTGGGAATACAGAGTGACACACACCTCTGCACTTATTACCCACTTTTCATAGACATTTCATAGAACACTAGAACTGGAAGGGACCTTGAGAGGTCATTGAGTCCAGTTCTCTGCCCTCACTGGAGGACCAAACACTGTCTAGACCATCTCCGACAGGTGTCTGTCTAACCTGCTCTTAAATATTTCCAGTGATGGAGATTCCACAACCTCCCCAGGTAGTTTATTTCAGTGTTTAACCACCCTGTCAGTTAGGAAGTTTTTCCTAATGTCCAACCTAAACCTCCCTTGCTGCAGTTTAAGTCCTATCCTAAGAGGCCAAGGAGAACAATTTTTCTCCCTCGTCCTTGTAACCCTCTTTTAATTACTGGAAAACTACTATTGTGTCCCCTCAAAGTCTTCTCTTTTCTAAACTAAACAAGCCCAGTTCTTTCAGTCTCCCTTCATAGCTCATGTTCTCGAGACCTTTAATCATTCTTGTTACTCTTCTCTGGACCTTCTCCAATTTCTCCACCTCTTTCTTGAAATGTGACACCCAGAACTGGACACAATACTCCAACTGAGGCCTGAAGAGCATTGAGTAGAGAGGAAGAATGACTTTTCGTGTCTTGCTCTCAACACACCTGTTAATGCATCCCAGAACCATGTTTGCTTTTTTTTTTAAACAGCATCACACTGTTGACTCAAATGGAGCTTGTGGTCCACTATGACACCTACACCCCTTTCTGCAGTGCTCCTTCCTAGACAGTTGCTTCTCATTTTGCATGTGTGAAGGTGATTGTTCCTTCCTAAATGGCGTACTTCACATTTGTTCTTATTAAACTTCATCCTGTTTGCCTCAGACCATTTCTCCAATTTGTCCAGATCATTTTGAATTCTGACCCTATCCTCCAAAGCCGTTGCAACCCCTCCTAGCTTGGTATCATCTGCAAACTTAATAAGCATACTCTCTATGCCAATATCTAAATAACTGATGAAGATATTGAACAGAACCAGTCTCAAAACAGACCCCTACGGAACTCCACTAGTTATGCTCTTCCAGCATGACTACGAACCATAAATAACTACTCTCTGAGAATGGTTATTCAGCCAGTTATGCACCCACCTTACAGTAGTCCCATCTAAGTTGTATTTGCATAGTTTATTGATAAGAAGATATGTGTCAAATGCCTTACTAAAGTCTAGGTATACCACATCCACTGCTTCTCCCTTATCCACAAGACTCGTTATCCTGTCAAAGACAGCTGTCAGATTGGTCTGGCATGATTTGATCTTCACAAGTCCATGCTGGCTGTTACCTATCACGTTTTCTTCTTCTAGATGTTTGCAGATGAATTCCTTAATTACTTGATCCATTATTTTTCCCAGCACAGAAATTAAACTGTAGTTTCCTGGGTTGTTCTTTTTTTCCCTTTTTATAGATGGGCACAATACTTGCCCCTTTTCCAGTCTTCTGGAATCTTTCCTGACTTCCAGGACTCTTCAAAGATGATATCTAAAGGTTCTGATACCTCCTCTATCAGTTACTTGATTATTCTAGGATGCGTTTAATCAGGCCTGGTGACTTGAAGGCATCTAATTTTCATAACTGCTGGTAGTAAGCCTCACCCTTGCTAACTGAGCTAACCTTGTTATCCCCACCCTTGCTCTGGCTTATTTATACCTGGCTCTGCAGATTTCCAAGACCAGCATCTGATGAAGTGAGTCTGTGCTCACGAAAGCTCATGCTCAAAACTTTTCTGTTAGTCTATAAGGTGCCACAGGACCCTTCGTTGCTGTTAATTTTCATAAGTACATTTTAACTTGTTTTTTTTTTTATTGTATCTTCTAAAAACCTACCCACTTCCCACTAGCATTCACTATGTTAGGCATTTCTGCATCAGGCTTCTTGGTGAAGACTGAAACAAAGAAGCCATTAACACCTCTAACATTTCCAAGTTTCTTGATATTGTTTCTCTCTCCTCACGGAGTAGTGAACCTACACTGTCCTTAGTCTCCCCTTGCTTCTAATATATTTATAGAACGTCTTTTTTGTTATCCTTTATCTCTAGCTAGTTTGAGCTTGTTTTGTGCCTTTGCCTTTCTAATCTTGCTCCTGCATACATGTATTGTTTGCTTATATTCACCTTTTGTAATTTCTCCTAATTTCCACTTTTATATGACTCCTTTTTGATTTTGAGATCATGCAAGATCTCCTAGCTAAGCCAAGGCAGTCTTTTACCATACCTTCTATCTTTCCTATGCAGTGGTATAGTTTGCTTTTGGGCCCTTAATAATGTCCCTTTGAAAAACTGCCAACTCTCTTCGGTTATTTTTCCTCCTAGTCTTGTTTCCCATGGGACCTTACCTACCAGCTCTCTGAGTTTATCAAAATCTGCCTGCCTGAAATCCATTGTCTCAATTTTGCTGTTCTCCCTTTCACCATTTCTTAGAATCATGAACTCTACGATTTCACAAACAACAAGAAGTCTTTCAGCACCTTATAAACTAATAGAGCATAAGCTTTCGTGGGCAAAGACCCACTCCATCAGATGCATGATTGCGGGGGTGGGGGTGTGGTTTCAGAGGGGTATTTAAAGAGTGGGGTCCCAGAAAAAGGGAGGGCCAGAGCTGATAAGGTCTATTCAGCAAGATGGAAATGGCCCATTATCAATCTTTTGATACTTACTGTTGATAACGGGCCATTTCCACCTTGCTATTTATCCACACACAGACCTCTCTGAACTATTCTTTGATTTTATTTTTTATAATTCCTCATGCTATTGCCTTACTTTTACATGTCATTAGCTCTTCTCCAGTCAGTGTGTTTTATAGGCTTTGTTCCATTCTTCATCTGCGATTTTGCAATCCTCATTTTACCATGAAGTGGGGATTTTAGTTTAGGAGTTTAGTTTAGTTTTAATAGCCCAGGCAGGGCTACAGTAACAGCTGCTATTAATTCCTTTATTACATTATAATTGAAATTCTCTGTCATCACTCACATAAATTCAGCACTGCGACAGAGAGGTAGTCATGTTAGTCTGTATTCTACCAAAACAAAAAAGCAGCCATGTGGTACTTTACAGACTAACAAAATAATTTATTAGGCGAGGAACTTTCATGGGACTCACCCACTTCTGCAGACCATAGCCTTTTCTTGGACCTCTGTGCTTTATATATTGAGTCTGTTCTGGTATGGCTATGATCTGAAGAAGTGGGTCTGCCCCATGAAAGCTCGTCACCTAATAAATTATTTTGTTAGTCTTTATAGTGCTACATGACTGCTGTCTTATTTTGATAAATTCAGCACATTTACTTGTAAATAGGTGCCAGCTAGCTTTCTTAAGATTCCATGTTGGTAATTTTCCATTTCCTTCAACCTTACCTCACCCTTGAAAAATAATGAGTATAGAGAAATAATCACTCCCTCTTCCTCCTTATATATTTCCAAGTTGCATTTAATTGCAATATCTGCTGTTAGAATTCCCACACCTATACAGGAAAAACTGCCACCCACTGCATTAAATCTTTCTGGGGTGTAATTGTTTAAAACCACTAGATTGCTTTCACTCATGAACTTTCCTAAATATGCACCATTTTTATCAGTTGCTTCTCCACATTTCATCACCACTGTTTTGGTCATCACACATAATACATAGGCATCATTTTGTACATTTTTCTCTATTTCTTGTCTCTAATTTCCCATAAGGGTTACAGACTCTATAAATCCTGACAGAAATATTTCTCTTCTGCATGGGAATCTCAACAACATCGTATTCCAGGTTTATGTCTCTCTTTACTGTTATGTAGTTTAATGCTTCCCTTATGAAAGTAGAAGCACCTTCTCCTTTTCCTAGTTTCCAGTCTTGCCCAAAGACACTATAGACTAGAATTTTAGAAGCAAACTTCCAAGCAACCATGTTCCTGGGTACATGAGAGATCAGGTTTAGCTTTCATTTCCAAGATAATTTTGTTTTGTTCTTGATCATGGAATCTCAGACTGTGCACATTCCAGCGAAAGACTGAGATCCCCCCATGAGTCACATTTCACCATTAACCTCATTCAAAATTTCAAGAATTACAGTCCATTGATGAATGGCTAATATATAAGTATTTTTCCACTGCCCTTGCTACTATAGTTAATTTGTTATTATTTTCCCTTGTTTTGAAATGTACAGTTCATCATTTCTTTTTTCACTACTAGTGTATCATCACCTATTCCTTCTGCAGTGTTTATTATATCCTTTATCAAATAAGGCTGTGTCTGCAGTTCTTTTTCTGGGATGTCTTCTCCTTTGCCTAATGCTGTAAGAATTTCCTTACTGCTACTGCATAACGCACATTATTAACAATTTCTGTCTCTTATGCCTCACTAACTTGTCTTGCTGCAATACATCCTCTCTGTGCTGGAGAGTGATTACCACCATGATTACGACAGCTGACCTCTGTCCCTTTTACACAATTTTCACAGGAATGTTCTCCCTCACATTTACTGCATTGTGTTTTCCCTTAGCAAACAGGTGCCACGTTCCCATGCTACTGGCACTTATAACACCTTACAGGAGGCAGATATATGGCTTGGTTCTGAACAGCTGAAACTCTAGCATGACTTTCTCAGGTCAAGCCCTGACCTTAACTGTAATCACTACCATTTTTGATGGCTGTGATTTCCATTTCCCTGCTTAGAATTAGTCACTTACTTACTAACATTTTATCCTCTCCTGTGCTTTTGGTTATCTCATTATCACTGATCCGCTCTAATGGCATGCAATCCATTACCCCCAGTAATGTAGTGTAATTTTCCCTAGCATTTTTAGCTTTTATATCACCTTTTTCTTTGTTTTCACATTCTGCTAAAAGATTCCAGCGTCTTGCTCTTACAATATCCCCTACGCTTTTTGGTTCAGTCAGCTACCCTCACAGGGTCAGTGTCACCTAATCTTGTTCTTTGACTAGGATTCTTACAATTGTAGCATTTGGGTTTATTTCCTTCCTCTACTTTGCTTTTTGTTGAGATTATCATCTGCTTCTGCTTTCACTGGCTTCTCTTGTTTCCCTACTCTGTGTCCGTTTTCTCTCCAGAACAGGTGCTTCTTCAGTTTCCAGAGGGACTTCATTTAGTGTCAGAAAATCCTTCTCCTCCAGCCCCTCTCCTTTCTGTGTCAGATTTCCTGCCTTTATAGCAACCACCAAGGGTTTCTCCCAGGTGGCACTCCTCTGTAAGTGAGTGGCCTAGCCTCCAGGTGAGCCAGGTCACATACCAGGCCTCTCAGGCCCACATGAACCCATTAAGAGCCTGTTTGAGGTACAGACAACGATTCTAGTAACCCAGACCCTGCAGAGAGGTGAGAAGACATGGTGCTGGTACCTGTGTATGACGTTTGTCCAAAGAGCAGAGTCCCTTCCACGGGGATATAACCCCTCCCACTGGGGCAGATCTCGTTGTATTCCACTGGCAGACCGGGAGGGAAGGGGGCAGAGAGAGAGAGAGGAAAAACACAACAACTCAGGAATGTGCATTATGCCTAGGTTGGGAGACAGTGAGACACTACTTGCTCTGACATGCATGAGGAGAGGGGAGACCTGGGGCCGGTGCCCTACCTGTGCCCGGGATAGGGCAGGGGTGGGTCTCACAGTTGTCCCCCCAAGCTGCCCCCTCAGTGCAGCAGCACTCCTCCTTGGTGGTGTTTTTGGCCAGGACGCTGTCACACAGGTGGGCGTCGCTGATGTGATAGTAACACTCCTTCCGCTCCAAGCCAGGAGGACGCGGTGCTATGGGCTGCTCGGGGTCCCCTGGGAGACAACAGAACACAAGAGCTGCACAACAGAAGGCCTTGATGACGTGCTGGGCTCCCATCCTGGGTCATCCCACATCCAGAATCTCCCAGGATGAAAACAGGGCTGGCAATATGGCCTCCCCCGCACAGCTCTTCAGCCTGCAGAACAGATCCCCACAGGTGAGATCTCACCGACAGCCTTTCACAGGCAACAATACCCAGGCAGCTCCTTACTCGAGAGCCAGTGAGATCTTGCCCATGCCAGCCTGTGGCCGGCACTGCCCTGTTAGCACCCAGCCCTGTCCCAGCGGGATCTCACCCATGCCCACGCGTGGCCGGCATTCTCCCGTCTCTGTGTCGTACTCCTCGCTGTCACTGAGGCACAGGCACAGGAATGACCCCTCCACGTTCTCACAGAGCGCCGTCCCACACACGGCTACCATCAGCTCACACTCGTTCACGTCTGCGACACAAGGCAAAGGAAAAGCTTCGAGGGCTCCCACACTGGGCCGAGGCCTCCACCCAGGTCTTCAGTGCGGCGGATGCTTTTCATCCCAGGGGGGGCTCTGTGTGTGTGTGGTCGGGGGTGGGAAGGAGTTGTGGTTGGGCCGTGCAGTCTGGACCACTGAGAGGATGCCTGATGCATGAACAGCAGGGGAGACCCTTCCTCAGGAGCACTTAAACCATGCCTGGACACTGTGCCAGGAAGAGATCCTGCCCTGGCTCAGAAACAGACTAGCTGAGATCTGACAGGGCATTTCCTCCTCCAGTCGCTGGGATCAAGGCACTCTCCGTTGTAAATACCCAACAACCAACCCCACCACCACTCCGATGCCGCCCCCCTGAGTGGCAAGCATTGGCTTCACCCTTCTTCCATCCCTTGAGTGAGCTTCTATGGCCCCCAGGGGCCCCTGTGTCCATCTGCTCACAAAAGGGCCCTGTGATCTGAAGACTCCTGGTGGCCTCTTGCCCCTCCTGCCCTGCTCAGAGTCTTCCCCCCACCCCCACCACAAACATGACAGTCACTGCTAGGCATTTGCAGGGAGCCACAGGAAAAGGATTTTCCATCGCCCACCCCTCTCTGCCAGGAAGAGACACCCCACTGAGACATGGACAGACTGATTCATGCAGCTCAGTGGGACCCGGGCGCTGGACAGACAGAGGCAGCGGGAAGGCAGCGGGCCGGGAGCACTGAGTGACTCTTACCCACACAGCCCTGGCCGGGGGACAAGTTCTCATAGCCGCTGTCGCAGAGGCAGCGGAAGGAGCCATCCATGTTGTCACAGAAGGCGTGGCTCCCGCACAGCGTTTCGTTGGCACATTCGTCTATGTCTGTGGGAGCCAGGAGAGCCCTGGTCAGTGCAGAACACCCCGCCCCAGGCCACACCCATCACTATCCCAGAGTCTTCCCGCCTGGGTCTGCCCTCGGAGATCGGGGGCAGGCAGTACGCAGAGCGAAAGCTCTCAGCCCTTGCTGCCGCAGGCTCCCAGGATCAGGCCTGTCCAGCTGCTCTGTCTGATTTACAAGAAGGAAGGGGAATAAATTAGCACGAGGGAAGAGCCACCCTCAGGGCACCCTCCAATACAATTCAGTGCTTCTACTGGCTACAGATGAGATGGATGAATATACAGGGGACCCAGGTGGGGCTGGGGAACTGAGGGACAGGTGAGACAGAGGGATCGAGGTCTGCTGTATGAGATGAATATGGGAAAGTATAGGAGATGGGCAGGGCAAATGAGCAGGGGGCAGGCATAGAGGAATATGGAGTTTAGGAACAAGGCGAGGGAAGGATGGAAGAAGCTGACTAGGAGGCATTCTGGGCTGGTATACAGGGAGTGTGGGAGCATGTGGGAGGCAGAGCACAGATGGGGAAGGTGCCCACTTGCTCCTGACCTCCTTGCTGATCAGTGGCCGACATGCACTTTTTCACCTTCCTCAGACTCATACCCCCGGAGAGCTCTGCCTGCAGCTGCGCAGAGCCGGCTCCCCACACACACAGACCCCACACGCACCCACGCCCTGGCTCTATGGCCTCTTCAGCACAACCAAGGACTCGCCCCCCATAACGACCCCCGTAGACGGCTGGGGGCGGGGAGGTCCCAAAGCTGGCAGGAGTCAGGGGAGGGAGCCCTGCAGAGGGTGTGACCTTCCAGGAGAAGGGGGCAGAGGACCCTGGCAGGCTGCACACGGTGCCCTGATGCCCTTCCCACTGCTGCCTGTGGGGTGAGATTTCCTCACAGCAGCTGAGGAAGTTGCATGTCTGCAGCTTGGCGCTGTCTGAACACTAGGAGCTGATGCTGACCTCAGAGGGTATTAACCTACGGTGGCAGCAGCTGCGCTGGGCCCCCGCTGGCGACAACTCCCCTCACACAATCTTGTTAGAGTTTGGGGGATTCTTTAACACCACAATAATCCCTGTGTAGTGTCACCTTTCGAGCTGCCCTGGGCAGGGAGCCCTAGACAGTCAACCCCAGGGCTCTGCAGGGGGGTTCTGCATGCACCAGCCCTGGAGCTCAGCTGCTAAGCTCTGTCAGAGCACAGCTCATCCAGCTGCTCCAGGGAGGGAGTGAGGGAGGGAGGCACTAGGCACAGCCCATAGCCCCAGCAGGCAGCTGCCTCTCAGGGGACTCTGCTGCAATACAATCCTGACCCTGGCACAGACGGTCCCCTCCCCAGGAATCTCCCAGAGGGAAAAAGCTGGACAATGGAGCGTCTGTTAGTGAGTGCCAAGGAGAGAGAAGTCTGGATGCAAAGAGCCAGGAAAGCAAGTGCTCGGCGTTATCTACCTCTGTGCTGGCCAGGCACGTCCCCTCCCCATTCACCTTCCCTCTAACTCTTCCCAGCCCTGAGCAGAATGGATTGCTTCGCGTGTGCCAAGGTGGAGGTGCTGTGCGACACGGAGGTGAGGTGTGACACCTGCACCCTGGTGCGCACGACAATGTCCATGTAGCCGAGATGGGGCAAAGTGCTGTCAGTGTGGGAAGGGGCTCGGGCAGAGGGTTGGGTGCAGGGATCGGAGGGCTCTGGTTGCGGGGCTCAGGGATGGAACAGAGGCTGCAAGGGCTGTGGCCGGGGGGGGGCAGTGTGGGTGTGCACACTCTGTACTGGGGCTGAGGAGTTTGGGGTGCCGAAAGGGGGTTCCAGGTTTGGGGAAGGGCTCAGGGCTGGAGGGGCTGCCGTGTGGGAGGGGGCTTAGGTTCTGGGCCAGGGGGATGGACTTTGGGGTGAAGGAGGGTGCTCAGGGCTGTGGGGCTCAAGGTGGGGCAGAGGGTTGGGACTCAGATTACCTGGGCAGCTCCCAGCTATGGGTGGCGAGGAGGAGCCTGTTTCCCTCGGCTGCAGCAGCTCTGTGCTGAGGCCAGCGAGGAGGGGAGTCAATTCTGCCACCCCCAGCTGCTTCAAGGCTTGGGGAGAGGTATCTCTCCCCGCTGCTGCCCTGAGTCTGCATGCAGGGCTTAATGGGAAGCCATGCAGCCCATGCAGCTTTGGGGCAACTTAGGACATACCCACACGTGCCTCCCTGCTTCCGGCGTGGGCAGCAACCTGCACCTTCAGGTCCCAACTGAGCCATCTCCCCCAGAAGAGAGCACAGGCCAGAGTGAGAGAGCACGCAGCAGTACCCACCTATGCAGTCACCCAGCGGGGTCCGGTGGAAGCCAGGCTGGCAGCCCATAATGCAGCGGTACGAACCCAGAGTGTTCTGGCACCTCCATGTGCCGCACACAGAGTTCCCAAAATCGGCACACTCATCCACATCTGTCACCCGGTGACAACAGAGACAGAGGGAGAAGCACAAAGAGACGGGAGAGTCACCCCACAAACCTGCTGGAGAGCACCAACACAAGCAGGCCCCAGCCAGCTGGGCGGTCTGTGGCAAATGCCCCCGCATAACCACTAATGACTGGTACTAGGCCCTCCGACCCACAAATTCCCTGTGGAGCCCTCCATCAGGGCAGAGCTAATGGATGGAGCAATGAAGGGCCAGAGGCCTTGTGGCTCCGGAGCAGAAGTGAAGGGGTCAGTGTCGCTGGTACTGGAAGTAGGGATGCCCTTTCTGTGCAGGAAAGCAGACCCTTGCATGCACACCAGCAATCTGGAAGAGCCCTGTGCCCCCCGAGACCAGTGCTTACCTACACAGTCATCTGTCTCCTGCGAGTGCCTGAAGCCGTCTTCACACACGCATCGGTAGGAGCCCTCTGTATTGAAACACTGGCCTCGCAAGCACCGGGCCCTGCCTGCGCATTCGTCCACGTCTGGAAGAGACGACACAAGGAGGGTGAGAACAGAGGCTTTCCCGTGTGTGTACACGGTTCCTGCACAATAAGTGCTGCCCTCAGTGGGCAAGAGCCCTGGCAGAAGGGACAAGGGAGCACAGCCAGGGGCAGGGGAGAGCCCAGGGGAACAGCAGAGGGCACAGCCAGGTTCTAAGGCACATTTAGCTGCTGCCATTTCTCCCAGTCCCTCACCTTGGCAGCTGACTCCCCCAGCTGCATTTGAGAAGCCGGGAGCGCAAATACAGAAATAGGATCCGTGGCTGTTCAGGCACTCGCCATTGGGGCTGCAGATCTCGCTGCCCAGACACTCGTTGACATCTACAGAGGAAACGTGAGTTGGCACCACACAATCGGCTGGGAGCAGATGACAGGAGAACCTCCCCACATCCAGCTGGACAGATCCCATCCAGACCTCTCCTCACAGGCACCAGGAGTGTATCAGGGTGACTTAATATTTGGTTAAAGCCCTGTGCATATGCATAACTCAGAGATGCCTTAGGCAAAACGCCACAGGTAACATATCAATTTTCAAGTTACGATCTGCTGAATGTTCATATTCATTTTTGTGCAGGCATCATTCTTGTACGCGAAGTTGGAAATATGAAGTGAAAAGCTGTTTTAGTACTCTAACTCTTCGAGCAAATGCCATTAGAGATGCTTAAGGAAGTTGAATGTCCTGGTGCTCAAGACAATCATTTGTACATCGATTTGTTTTTCCTATATGCTCATACTGTGGTTTGCCCTAGAAAAAACACGTGACCATGTCACCTGGTGCTGGAATCTATCTTGAATCTGGTATTTTTCCCATCAGGATGGGGAGATAAAACAAAGAATTCCTGCCCTGAGGAAAGTATATGTAAGGCAGGAGTGGGGAAGCCTTTTTGGGTTGCGGGCCACTGATCCACAGAAAAGTCAGTCAGAGGTCACACAAAAATTAGAAGAAAAACAAATACTAACCCCCTCAACTAACGTGGCCCCCAACTGAGACACCTCACTCCCCTCACACTCCAGCCCCATGGGGGGAAGGGGAGGGAGGACAGCGGTTCAGGGCTTCCCCCGGGTCAGATTTGCTCCTCTGGGGGCCCAGGGCAAGTAGATTTTTGTGCTCCCCCCAAGCTCTGTAGTGAGGCCAGGAGAAGGGATCCATGTATGAAACAGGGATGCTGGGGATCAGGGTGGAAATGGAGCTGCAGGGGCTGCTCAGGTGGTAGAGTGCAGGAGTTGGCTGGGGGGTCTGGCTGGGAGGTAGGTGCAGGAGCAGGAAGGGGATGGGGGTTTGGTTCCCTGGGTGGGAGGCAGGACAAAGGAGTGGGCTTGAGGTGTGGGTTCTGGGCAGCTGGGGGTGCATGAGGGCAATGGGGGCATTCATCTGGCACAGCTCCTCAGTAGAACAAATGGCTCCACGCCTCCTGCGATCCCAGGCACCACCCCCTGCCGCTCCCATTAGCCACAATTCTGGCCAATGGGAGAAGTGGGGAGAAACCCTCCAGACAAGTGCTTCCCTGCATTGCCGTTCCCCTGCCGGGGTCAGGGGGAGCAGTAGAAGCACTGCCGCCCCTAGCGCATAGAGCCTGTGGGCTGGATCTGGTCCTGGCTTGCCTGTATCAGGCCCACAAGGCTTGGGGGCAGGGCTCCACACCCCCAGAGTGGGGAACCAGCTTTGGCACCCCAGCCATGCAGGGAAGCTCTGGGGCTGCAGTACCAGTACCAGAGGTGGCTGAGTCCCGAGCCTCGTGGATTGGATCCAGGCAAGCTGAGGGCTGGATGCAGCCCGAATACCATTGGTTCCCCACCCTTGATTTAAGGGCTGGAAAGCAATCAGCCTTTTGTCCTCCACTGGCATTTGAAATTGCTTCCCTACTTTAGGAGGGTACGCATGGAGAAACCTGAAAACAAAGAACTCTAAAGAATGCTAAAAAGCTGTAGACTGAGGCCAGAGAAAAAGATCAACTCCGCCTTGAAGGATTTTACCTGGAATAAGGACAAGGGTGAGGAATATACTTTGAAACAATTTCTCTTGGTGTATTTGGATTAGCTGGCTTGCTTGGTTTATTTTGGCTTAGTAACTTACTTTGATCTGATTGTTTCCATTTGTCAACACTTAAATCCTACTTTTTTATAATAAATAAAAGTGTTTTTATTGAGTATTAAGCCTAGTGTAAACAATTGTTACCTGAGGCGGAAACAACCACTGTGAATATTGCTCTTCCTTTGGTAAAGGGGCCGACCTTATGAGCTTTCCCTGCGTAAAACTTTCATACAGAGTAACATGGATTTGTCTGGGGGTTTGGTCCTCTTTGGGGATGTATTTCTGGGTGCTGACAATGGCCCTATAGCTGAGCTCTCCCTGAGCTGAGCTAGTTCAGTGGCTGTGTTGCTCTGCAGGGGTGTGGTAACCCCACAACTCTGTGCATTGGTGTGGGGAGGCCAGAGCTTCTGGCCCAGCAGGACAGAGTGGACGGAAACCCCAATGTGCAAGTAGACTGACTCTGTGGCATGATCAGTGCACTGGGTGACAACCCCCCAAGTGGACCCCTGGGATCTAAACCATCACACATACCTTCACACACTGTGCCATTGAGCAGCTCAAACCCAGGGAGGCAACGGCACACATAGGAGCCTGGTGTGTTCAGGCACTCTCCTCCAAGGCAGCTGACAGTGGGGTCTTCACACTCATCAATATCTGCCCAGGCAAAGAGGCACGGAGTTAAGAGGTGGGGCAGCACACGTATACAATGAGCAGCTGCCACAAACAAAGAGAAGCCAAGAGCAGCAGTCATTCAGGCCTCTGCCAGACATAGGCGAGGTGGTGTTCAGAGCCCTTCCTGCCTGCTGAGTGCAGAGCCCCTGGCTGTCAGCCCACCATGCGATCCTGGGGCTGCCTGCATGGAGGGAGATCCTGTCAGCAAGTGCCAAGGGGAGCGGCTCTCTATACAGCTGCTAGCAGCACCTTTTCTCTGTCTCTGGTGCACATGTGCCCCTGGATGCCAGATCTGAGCTAGTCCCACCTTGGCAAACCAGGACCAACACAGAGGTTTTGCTAAACCAAACCCAGGCTTCTAGGCCTGCCCCCAATTTAGTTGAGTACTAGGGACCTCAGTGGCACAACAGTGTATATCAGTGATGTGCCCCTACACCCTCCAAAACCTCATCTGAATTCACTGTCCTGGGCTGCCTACCCCTTCCCCAATATCCTTCCCAATCATGTGCTCCTCATTTTCTCCTGGCTGTGGAAATTCCCTATCCTCTTGCTTCCCAGCCAACCCTTAACGTCTCCTGGCCCTCCCCCGGCCATCATCAGTGCTTTAAGGGAGTCATTAATACAGAAAGGTGGAATGAACTAAATCTGTTTCTTTGGGCTAAGACATGGGTGGGAGAGAGGCTAGAAACCTGGTATTACCTGAAGGGCACAAGCTCTAAGGAGGGAGGAGACCTCTCAGGGTAACTGAAGGGCAGGGATTCCCCACCTATGGGTCAGGACTCAAACATGGGTCGCTGGCTGGGCGGATCTGAGCCGTACATGGTTCTTTAAGGAGCCATTTGCAGGTCCCACTGCTGATGCTGCTCACTCCTCCGGCTCTCAGTCCCTGCCCTGCCATGGTGAAATGCAACTCAGTTTAATTGGTTTCACAGCTGGCAGAAGGGATCTGGCTGTTAAACCAATTAAACCAAGGCCCGTTTCAGTGTGGCAGGGTAGGAAACCTGCACTGCCGGTAGGGAAAGGGAGTAGAAGGGCTGGGAGGAGCTGCACAGAGGAGGTGGCGGTGGCCTGGTGAAGGAGCAGTGGGGGGCATTAGCGGTGCGCATGTGAGATAAGTGGTTTGGGG
This sequence comes from Carettochelys insculpta, assembly GCF_033958435.1. Taxonomy (NCBI): domain Eukaryota; kingdom Metazoa; phylum Chordata; order Testudines; family Carettochelyidae; genus Carettochelys; species Carettochelys insculpta. Next base: position 43,886,183 of record NC_134142.1, on the reverse strand, counting down.
CTGTGAAGGGTTTAAGCCTGGGGATGTTTTGAAGCTCAGAGGTTTCAGCCTGGGGGGAGGGGGGCAGTTTGGGGGTGCGAGGGGTTTAAGCCTAAGGGTGGGAGGATGTAAATCAAGATTTATAAAACCTCCCCTCTCCCCCCTCGGTTTGGAATTGCCTTGGGTCACAAAGTCTTACTGCATTGTCGAAATGGGTCACAGTCTCAAAAAGGTTGGGAACGGCTGCTGTCGGGGGAGGTTGTAAAGAGGGTGAGAGGACACTACTGTAAGGTCTGAGACCTTTTTTTCTGCAGCCACATTAGGACAGCAGCAGCCGTGAGGTGAACATAAGAAAGTGACATCCTCACATTCCACCTAGATTACATACAATCCATGAAACATCAGGCTATATAGAAGGTGGTCCTGTCCTACAAGTACCCACAGGCACAAGATAAAGAAACGGGCCTTAAGATGTTTAAAGAAAACTTCGTTTGATGGCATTCTGGCTGATGAGGACTTATCAGCTGCTGTGATTGTGAAATCTGTAATTCTTCAGTGTGTCAGATTTATAGCCCTTACTTTTCTCTAGTGTTTATCTGCGCTGTTTCTGTCTGGTTCTTTGATTGTTCTTCTCTGTTCCATATCTAATTTTGCAAGGTTTAAAGCAGCTAAGGCGGTGGGGTATGAATGGTTAAAGATTTTTTTTCACAATATGTTAAGATTGGGCAAAGCATTATTATGTAGAAATTTAGATTAAATGATTGGTTAAAACTGCAGTTCTTACCCAGGGGTATGTGTATCCCCAGGGGTACTCAAAGGTCTTTCAGTGGGTACTCAACTCATTCTGATCACTCGGGGGGGTTGTAGCCCCTGTGGGGTCCTGGGACGAGTGCAGAGGCGGAAGAAGTGAAGAGCTGGCATGAGAAGGGGCAGTGAGCTGGGCAAGGGCCCCATGCCACAGGGGCCACACAAAGCTAAGTTACGTGCTTCAGCCCTGAGCGGGGAGGGCTCAGGCTTTGGACAAGGTTCACAAGTGAAAAACAGGCTCAAGTATCACTCTTAAACGGAAGCACAATTTTTACCCAATTTTGATTTTTTATAGTTATATACAATTTTTTAGTAATAGCGTTCCATGACACGTTTGTAGCTTTCTGGCTGATTTAGTAAGCAAGTAGCTTTTAAGAAGGCTGAAACTTGGGATACGCAAGATAAATCAGACTGCTGAAAGGGGCAATAACCCGGAAAGGTTCTGAGTTGCTAGATTAAAGTACAGCTAAGCAGGACTCAGGTTTAATGATATAAGCTGGGATCCAACAGGAAGCTCTTTGGAACTTAACTCCAGGCACCGCCCATGATCAGAGCTGCCAGACCTCACCACCCTGCCAACCACACAATGCAGCAGCCGGAAGAGCCCTGGGTGACCTGATCCTGTCTGGCCACCTGGAAAAGTTTGCCGGCCTTACTGGGAGCTTGTGGGCTTAGCATGTGTATTCTGCTTTGGTAACTGTTAACACACAGAGGTTAGGTATATTCCTGCGTAAGGGTCTTCTGCTGGTAAACGGCACCACAAACCCGCAGATAACTATGCCCTGAGCCCTAGGAATTGGATAGTGGTAGGTACTTAAATGAATCAAGTTACACCCCGGGCACTGGGACCTGAGTAAGAGCAGAAGCCTTTCACGCAGAGCCCCAGAAGCTGGGAAAGGCAGGGACACCCACCTTAACTGGATGATGTCTTGAGTCCATGGAAGAGTAAAGGTGGGGGAGCCCTAGAGTGTGCAAGTAACACTCAGGGACATGGGTGTCCATTTCCCAGCATGACAACATCCACCGTAGAGAGCCAGACATAGCCTCAGCCTCTCCTGGCTCTCCCATTCACCTGCCTCTTGGAAATACAGTTCAGCACAGCTAACTCTGCCTCTTTCCATCACAGAAGTTGGAGGTGGAAACACTGAGCCTGGAAGCTCCTCAGGGCATTTGCTGGTACCTTGCCTCTGCTAAATGCCGTGCACACAGTGTACACAACAGGGTACCATTCACTTACACCCGGGGCATGATTACTCCTGTCACGTGTAGTTCTGTAACATCCCTGGCTGCCACCAGCTCCCCAGCAGATGAGCCCTGCCCTAGTTCATTTGCTGTCAGCTATCACAAAACCTTTACTGCTCCTCTTCTACAAAACCCAAAGTCTAGAGCTATGGACATGAGTTCAGCAGGGGAAGAGTGGGACGAACACCCTGGAGTCAGTCATCAAGTGCTTGGTCATGTTCCCTTAGTGTTACTTCCCGCACCTGCTCTAGCAACGAGCACGAGGAAGTGACGTCTCAGGAAAGACCCATCTAAGGAGGGAGTCGCCTGACTAGCCCTCAAATGGAACAAAGTGGGCAATCCTCCATCCCATCAGGTGCATGGAAACATTAGCTCATTTTCCTGTGTGTGCCTCATGCCCAGCCGTAAGCTTAGAGGAAGAAGAAAAGCGGCCAAGACACCTTCTTCCTCTCTAGGAGGAACTACCAGATGCACCATGCCCATGAGTTCTACCCCATACAAACAGCCAGGAAGATCGCTTTGGTTTATGCACCACTTGTGCACTGGGGTTTCCCAGGTGCTCCAGTGCCAGCCATGAGAGGAGCCACAGATCTCCCTCGCTAGCTTTTCACGCCACGCCCATCATCAGGGGGTCTTTATCCAGCACCCTGGACTACATCTGCACTCTGCCCCCTGATCCACCACTCCAGTCACCTGAACTGCTTCACATAACGAACAAACCCTGCCAAGAAGTGTTTCCTTCTTTGCCCTCACACGCGGAATTAAGTAAATAAATCCCTTCTGAAGAGCCATGATGGGCACTGAGCCAATGAAAACTTTAAAGTCCAATATCGTGGGTCCAAAAGGTGACCTTAATGCCAGTAGAAAGCTGCTTGGGAGGGCACCTCAAGTAGAATGCAGCACACAGTTATGACCAGGGCCGGCTGCAGGGCACCAGCCATTAGGAGGTAGAGAAACCCTATTTTAGGTTATTTTTAGGGTGTGTAAACCATATTAGCGCTATTTTTCTCCTCCTCCCTGGAGGCCTGCACAGCTGTGCAAATGGGAGAAAGGGGAGCCTTTCTGTATGGGGGGAGAGAGACAAGTACCCAACAAATACCCAGGAACGCCCTCAATCATGCTTCTAAGGCAGTTTTCCTGCAGAATACGTGGCTGATCCAGAACCTATGCTGGGGTACCTGGGCACAGAGGAATGGTTGTCAGGCGTCTCTGCACATCTCATCTGTGGCTCTGCCACTTCTGGTAAATTAGCAATGTAAAAGCATGCCAATAATAGCTCTACATCACCATTTCAGGTACCCACAAGAGCCAACGTAGCCGGACCTCTCTGGAAATAGTGAATTAATTGCATTTAACATTCCTGAGGTGGGAAAAACACCACAGTAGCCCAACAACAGGGCACTGAATTTCAGAAAGGTGAACTACACAAAATGAGGTTAGCTAAACAGCAATTAAAAGGTAGAGCATCAAAAGTGAAATCTCCGCCTGCTGCATGGAAAATTTACAAAGACATCGTAATAGAGACTCAGCTTAAACGTATGTCCAAAATTAGAAAACCCAGAGTAAGAGTACCCTGTCCCAGACATGGCCATTTAGTTTCAGATCCCCCTCACCTCTCTAAACACAACGTACGGCTAATGGGCAGGGCTGTACTAATCTGACCAAGGGCATGACCCAATCAAGTCTCCTATTGGTGGCTGACTTGCAGCCACAGTTCCCAGCAAAGGCAGAGGGCAGTCCAGGCGACGTACCTTCACAGGTGAGTCTGCCGGAGGAGAGCACATAGCCAGCATCGCAGGCTCGGCAGGCAAAGGAGCCATCCGTGTTGGTGCAGATTCCCAAGGGGCAGGCAGTGGGTGAGCTGCATTCGTCGATATCTGGGGAGAGCACAGACTGGAACTCCAGCTGGGATGAGGAACAGGGCAGGCCTATTCTGCTCCCACATGGCTGCTTCTGCCCACCAGGTCCTCACAACTAGCTGGGGGATCAGCTCTGGGGGACACACATCCCATTCCAAAGCTGCAGCAGTCTCTGTCTGAGTGCTGTAGGCCACAGGCTGCTAGGAGCAACCCTGCTCCCCATTGCTCTGCACAGCCTGAAAGCTATGCTGCTGAAGCAGGCGTCCTGTGCAGGCTCTTTGCAATCCAAGCGGGTCTCACTGGGCTTTGGGGGGCTGTTCCCCAGCAGCTCTTCCTGAGTGCAGGGAGCTCAGCTGGAGCTGCACTGGGAAGAGTGGCTCAGGTCAGATTCCCAGTGAGCGATGCAGACACAGAGCCAGAGACTCAGCCTTAGGGACACTGATTACACCTGCAGTTTGCAAATGCTGTGCCACACACTGGCAGCTTTGCCTCAGATGGGCCGGGGGATGCCCAGGGACTGGAGTGCATTCACATTGCAAAATTCTGCAACCACAGCTGGATGTCCAGCCCTAGGCACCACCAACGACCTGCTCCAAAGTGTGAGCAAGTCCACCCACAGACGCCAGTCTCCCTGGCAACCGCATATCTCATTAGTCCACAGGAGATACCTTCACACACGGTGCCGTCCCTGGATACAGCATAGCCAGGACTACAGGCTGTGCACGAGAAGGAGCCCTCGGTGTTGAGGCAGAGTCCCATGGGGCAGGCGCTGCGTGTCGCACACTCGTCGATATCTAAGTAAACCCACAAAGCAGAGTGAGCACTGGGTAGAGCAGAGGGGCTGAGTCTGAGCCCGGGATGGGGAGGCCCCTCCTCTCAGAGCCATGTGCATTGAGGGGAACAGATCAATACTCGATAAGGATCTCGGGACTAAGCTGCCATGTCTGGGCGGGAGGCACAGGCAGCCTGGCCATGCACTCAGGAGTACTATGGGTTCAATGGAAACAACGTCACAGACTTCAGGAGGAGTTGGCCTGGGCCCCAGAGCATCTGACAGAGGCTAGGATACCTTGGCAGCTCTTCTCATCTGCTGCCACCTCATAGCCACGGTAGCAGGAGCACCTGAAGGAGCCAGCTAGGTTGATGCATAGTCCGTGAGCACAGGTTCCCAAGGTGAGGCACTCATTGACGTCTGCAAGACACAGCAAGGGGCCGGTCAGGCCGCAAGGGGGTGCTCCACAATCCCCAGCGACCTCTCCGCAACCCAACCCCCCCGAGCATGGAATCAGGGTGCACATGCTTGCCTCTCCTGCCTGCCATTTCCCACAGAAAGGCCCACCAGCCAGAGCCTGCTCACGAGGCTTGTGTGGCACATTACAGCCCCAGCAGAGCTTGCCTAGAGCTGGACTTGCTGCCAGGCCAGAGGGAGTTTCCATGAAGTAGGGAGGAGTCTTGGTGGGAACAGCTCCCGCCTCCTTACCAATGCATCTTCCGCTCTTCGGCTGGTAACCGGCGGCACAGCTGAGACACTCAAAGGAGCCCAGTGAATTGACACATCTCCCTCTGGGGCAGGTGTTGGGGTCAGCGCACTCGTCAACATCTGCAAAGAGACCCCCTGCTCTCAGACTCCAGGAAGAGAGAGAGACAGAGTACACACACCCAGAACATCCTCACAGCGGGGACCACCGTCACCTGCCTCGCACCCTCTCAGCCCGCTCTGACCAAAGCAGAGCAGATGAGCTTGGCGGTGTGATGAGCTTGGGGCTCAGGCAGGGGTTCTCAAAAGCCCCACTCCTCATTCGTTGTCCCTGTGGCCTGCTCCCACAGGGGGAGGGTGCCCACCAGGACTTTCAGTCACTGTGACAGGCTGGAGGCAGCTCATGTAAAAGCAGCTGGCTGGAGACATCAGACCTTCCGTGTACTTGCCAACCCAGGGCTCAAACTGGGGCAAGCAATGACAGAGTCCAGGACCTCCAAAGTCAAGCACTGCCCTACGGACAACGCGCTGCCTTCCCTATTCAAGTCAGAAGGGGGGCGTTCAGGATGGGTCCCACTGGGCCTACGGGCGCTTCCATGGGGCAGGGCGGGGCGGGGCTGAAAGAGTCTAAAGGGGAATGAACATGGGGAGACAGCTGTCCTCTCCTGAAGTGGGTGGGGAGTCCCCCCCGGCAAGTGGGGGCAGGTCTGTCAGAGTAACAGTGCGACTCAAGCAGAAAAAGTGGGGGGCACTGAGAGCTGGGGCTTGCACACAGGGGCTGGAGCCTCTCACACAGGAGCGATTAGCACACTCACTTTTGCACCATCCCCTGTGGCCCACAACATAGTCCCTGGCACATTCACAGTGACACCACCCAGGTGTGTTGGTTCACCCTCCCCCCGGCACACTCATTCAGGTCTGTTAGCCCCAAGGAGTAGGTCCCACCAGGGAACTGGACTGGCTTAGGGGGCGAGAGCTGGCTCTGCCTGTGTGATGGTGTGCAGAGAGCCCTCCCTAGCCAATGCTGAGAACAAACTCTGAATGGCCTTTCTCCTCCCCTCGGTCAAATCCCTCCCGAGAGCCAACCTCTGCACTCATGCCAACAAGGCCGTATTCACGGCCAGAGTCCGCATGGGCCTGCATCACTCACACTCTGCCATGCCCGTGCCCTCCGGCTGCTGCTGGTCACCCGCACATGCCACAGCAGGCTGGAGGCAGACTGAGCCAGGGCTCCCTGTTTGCTTGGCAGAAGGCCCAGCTAATAATAAGCCCAGACTTGGAGCAAGAAGCAGGGCTGCTTTCCAACTATCAGTGTGTGAAGCTCGGCTGCGCCCCTCAGGCGCTCTTCAAATGCTCTGAGAGGGTGCTCAGGACACAGGGCAAGGGTTGGGCTCTGGGTCAGACCGACTCCACACTGAGGGACTCTTTGCTGGGGAGCCTGCACAGCTCACTGCCCCGTCCCAGCAAGAGCCTGGAAGAGAGCACACAGAAAATACAACCTCCTCTGCCCCTCCTTCTAGGGCAGGCTTTGGGAGCAGTGTCTCGGGGGCCGGGGGGAGCGCAAGCCTAGGGCCATCTGAAGAAGTGCCAGCTGGAGCGTTACTTACCCTGACAGGTCTGTGCATCCTGGGAGGCAAGCAGGGTGTACCCCGGGTAGCAGAGGCAGGAGTAGGAGCCCACGCTGTTGATGCAGTGACCCTTCCCAGCACAGGGATCTCTCACACACTCATCATCATCTGGGCCCACAGCAGAGGAGCAGAGTCACCTGGGTGATACCATTAGCCCTCCCACTTCCTACGGACATCGCTGGAGATGGGATGAGCAAGGGCCTGAGGGGACCCACCTCCCCCATTCAGCCTCTCTCGCCTCAGGGAGCCTGCTAGGGCTCCTGTTTGTCTGCCATGAACCACTGGAGGGCAGCAGTCCCACACATGGAGAGAGAGGGACAGTCTTGCCCTCCAGACCTCCCCTGGCTACTAAAGCTGGGGAAGTGAGAGAGAGGGGATAACCCCAGGCCACAGGGTCGCTCTGCTCAGAAAGGCAGTGGGACTGGTGCAGCAAGGTCCCGGCTCCACCAGCCTTTGTGCTCAGCACTGCCCAGCCCCTCTCCGCAGGCCTGTCTCCTGGCACCCATTGTGTCCCCAGCTTTCCCTTTAAGGCCAGCAGAGCTAGTGACATACCAATGCACCCGGGGAGGCCAGGATGCAGCTGATAGCCAGGACCACACAAGCAGCTGTATTTGTTGGGCAGATTCACACAAGTGCCTGGACCACATGGACTGGGTACAGAAGCACATCTGTCGATTTCTGAGGGCGAAAGACAGGGTGAAGTCACAGGGCCCCTCCCCTGACTCTTCCAGCACATAGTACAGGGCTTTCCTATGCTACAGCCCCAGCACCGGTAAGTTACTTGCACCATCCCCGCCTCACAGACAAAAGAGGCGGCAGCTCCCAGCCTCCTGTGTCTCAGACAGCTGGAGGCACTGAGCCTCAGCAGCCTCCAGTCACCAGAGGGATGGGCCCTCGGTGCCCAAGAAGGGAGAGGGAGCGCTAATGGCCAGCACATGCAGGTCGGCCTGGGTCAGTGCACCTAGCAGGGAAGACATGGCTTCCCACGGCTCGAACCCTGCAGCCAGGCACTGCCTGTTGCCTCTGCTTGCTCCTGGCTGGGTTGGGAGAGCAGGAGGCTGGAACACCTGGGTCCCAGCCCCACCACTGGAAAGCAAGGCAAGTCCATGGAGAGCTAGAAAGCAAACAGCAAACCAGCTCTGCCTGGCTTGGGCAGGTAAGCAGCTCTCCAGGAACCAGGGCAGCCCTGTAACTGGCCAGGGAACAGGGGTAGGGCAGGCACAGTCACAGGGGCGTTAGTGCCAGCTCAGTGTGGGCCACTCCCTTGCATCTTCCCTTCCTGCTGCCTCCAGTCTGGGTCTCACCCGGCTCAGGTCAGACAGAGGAAGCAGCTCAGCAGCAGTGAATGCAGGAAGGGCACAGAGAGGCCAGCAGAGACCAGCCAGCCCCAACAGCGAGACAATCCTAGCACCAAACCAGCACACAAACGCACACAAACAAAAGGCTATTGTAGAGTTGCATTCCACAGCAAGGTGCCTCTGCCAGGGGTTCTCCTGAGGGCACTTCCAGCCCCCAGCAGAAGCAGCACTCCCAGACACTTAGACAACCCTGGAATAACAGAGCTGCTATTATTCACGCAGTAAACAAGCCTCTCCTGGGAGCCATACACCTCCCGCTCCGCCACAACTTCAAGATGACTCAACTCTGACTGCAGCAGGGATGGAGCTAAATCCGCCAGTCAGACCCTGCCAGTCCCTTTCCTTGGGAGTCACTGCTGCCCCTTCTGTGATTTCACTGCCTTGGGAGCCCCTCCCTCTGCCCGGAGACCACGCCGCTCAGAGCAGAGATCTAGCAAGTCGTACATTCTCCGCAGGCGGCCTGCATCCCCACAGCGTGCCCCTCAGGGAAACGGCGCTGCTCTATGCTATATACATGCATCAAAGCGAGGGCTCTTCTGGGCAACAGGCCTCCGTGCGCGGCTGGGCAGCAGCGAAGGGCCGTGTTCGTTCGTGGCATGAATCTTAAGCTTCCCTTCCCCGTGAGCCGGCCAAGGCCGAGCGTTACACAAATAAAACACAGCCAGTAAAGTGCACTGAAAGCCACAGCATCCACTCTTGCGCCCACAGATTCTGCCTGCACACCCAGGCCTGGCGGGATCCCCCAGGGCCTGGCATACCAGGGATCCACACAGGCAGGAGAGGCACTCTCTGTTCTGACTGGAGTCCAGTGTTCTTTAGGGCCTGCCAGGGGAAGCAGAGAAACCCCATTCAGAGCTGCGGACGAACCTGTGTTGCGTGCTGTAGCAGCATCCTCCCCTGCAGCTGCTGGGCCTGGCTGGGCGGGAGGGTGGGAGAACGTCTCCTCCACTCCATCCCCTGCAGACGAGAGAGGATCACGTGTGAGCACCGGACTGGGATCACAGCTGGAGACAGGAACAGGTGTCTGCTGGAGCCCTGCCCATGACCCCCAACCACCGTGTTCCAGCAACGTGCAATACCGAGGGAACGGCTCCAGGCCTAGGAACCAAGCCCCAGTGCTGAGCCCAGCACCTAGGTTGCTGCAAATGTTAAACCACATGGCCTCATGGGAGCAGCTTGTCCCCGATCCAGCAGAGAGATTTCTCAGCTAGCTAGCTTGCTGCTGCAAGCTGGGGGGTGCAGAACCCTGCTGTAGTTCCCTGCAACTTGACCCCCCTGCCCCCCCAACGGGGGGTGGCCATTACAGAGCCCGGCATGCAGACCACTGCCTGGGCAGGCAATAATAGAGCCCCAGCCCCAGGCTGCAGAAAGGGTTCTTCCAACACATCCATGAAAGGAGTATGGCCCTGCCTCTCATGGGGCTGCCCCGTCCCTGCAGCACCTCCCATTCCGTGCAGCACAGCTCGCTTGGAGCACCACGGGAGGAATTCAGGAGGTGCCTATGAAACAAAACTGCCTTTCCTTGTCCTGAGGTTAACAGCAGAGCCTGAAGCTGCCAGCTAGGACAGCCCTCATCCTCCTTCCTCTTCTCTATTTGCAGCTTACCCACAAGCCATCCGGGCATTTACGCACCTGGAGCTATGGCAGGCTCTTGCGTGGCATCAGCAGTGGCCTGTGGGCGAGAAACACAAACACAAAGATTGGCTCTGCCCAGACCTCCCAGGGATGATTTAGCCAAGGGCAAGACGAGGTGAGCCCTGTCCTGGCTGCTGGTTCACAGCAAGGGTACTGTAAGGAACAGCAGGAGTCTCAGGGGGCCAGACCTTATTCAAAGCATTACGCCAGTTCAGGAGCCTTTTAGATTTCTGCATTCAGTTCCCTCTTGGTCTCCTTCACCACCTGACTACACAGCTGCAAACCCCAGGACCAGGCATCTGCATTTCCTAGCGCCCCAGATGGGTGCCTGACTAACCTTGTGAGGCACTCCAGAATCTGCCTGGGCAGGCAGTCCTTTGGCAGACATCGACCTAAGGATGCTCTCCTGAATGTCAGTGTGGTATCCCTTGTAGGAGCTCTGAGAAGTCCTGAGGGTGTCCATTGTGAGCTCAGAATCCTCAGCTCAAGGGGCAGGGGTACCGACTTGTTAGCAAAAGACTCCCTTATTCAGGATGGTAATTAATCATTGGCACTAACCAGGCATCAAACACAAACCAAAGCAGTTTTACACAGTCTGGCTAAACTCCTTCCCCTGCCAGCTCAGCTTTCACAGATATCACTAATTCACCTGCCATCAGAGACTCTTCCCATCCGGACAAGAGAGGGAGCACGACCGGGGCCAGAGGGCTAGCTCAGGAGTAGGGAGGCCCTGTTTCAAGTCCCAGCACTGCCCCCGAGCCCCTGCGTGACCTCAGCCTAGCCACTTAGTCTCTCCTTAGCCGTGTCTACACGTGCACGCTACTTCGAAGTAGCAGCACTAACTTCGAAATAGCACCCGTCACGGCTACACGTGTTGGGCGCTATTTCGACGTTAACATCGATGTTAGGCGGCGAGACGTCGAAGTCGCTAACCCCATGAGGGGATGGGAATAGCGCCCTACTTCGAAGTTGAACATCGAAGTAGAGCACGTGTAGATGATCCGTGTCCCGCAACATCGAAATAGCGGGGTCCGCCATGGCGGCCATCAGCTGAGGGGTTGAGAGACGCTCTCTCCAGCCCCGGCGGGGCTCTATGGTCACCGTGTGCAGCAGTCCTTTGCCCAGGGCTTCTGGCTGCTGCTGCGGCAGCTGGGGATCCATGCTGCATGCACAGGGTCTGCAACCAGTTGTCGGCTCTGTGGATCTTGTGTTGTTTAGTGCAACTGTGTCTGGGAGGGGCCCTTTAAGGGAGCGGCTTGCTGTTGAGTCCGCCCTGTGACCCTGTCTGCAGCTGTGCCTGGCACCCTTATTTCGATCTGTGCTACTTTGGCGTGTAGACGTTCCCTCGCAGCACCTATTTCGATGGGGTGCTGAGCAACGTCGATGTTGAACGTCAACATTGCCAGCCCTGCAGGACGTGTAGACGTTATTCATCGAAATAGGCTACTTCGAAGTAGGCTTCACGTGTAGACGTAGCTCTTGGGTGGAGAACCAGTAAAAGGGCTAAAAGCAGTTCCCTGTCCCCTGAGCTGTCGTGAAGCTGAATACACCTGGGATTGTGAGCTGCTCAGATGCTACAACAAATAAGGCCAGAGGAGCACGCAGGTGTGGCAGGCTGGGCCTGAACACATGCTGTCAAACTGAAAAAGCCACTCCAAAGACGTAAACACAACGAAGGGCCGAGCCCCATTTCTTCTCATCACAGAATGTTTTCAGCTTTATTTCTAAATGTTTAGTGACAAGGTGGACACTCCAAATGGGGGACACCATTCTCTCCCAGCCCGTACCAATGGGGTGTCAGCTGCTCCCAAGCTCAAAGCATCAAATGGAGCTTGAATGTTGCAGCTGATCTGCAGCAGGTTAAAATGCCCGGCTCTCCGGGTTCTTTCAACCTCTCGAACCCATCAGCGAACTCATCACCTGCTTCAGCTGCAGCGATTTCCCCTCATTACTCCAGCAAACTCAGAGCTTCCCTCTTGGTACTTTTTTAAATGATCTCTTTCCCACCAGCAAAGCTCACCACAAACAAATTCCCACCCCACCGTCTGCCAGCAGGCTGCGCTTGACTCACCCGACTATCTGGAGAGTGACCTGGAAAATGAAATGGCACATGGTGAATTTCAGAACAGGAAATGTTAGCACCCCACAGGCATTAAAGACCCCAGGCTGCACTAACCTGATTCTGGCAAGGAAGGCCCCCATTTTGCCCAGCACATGATGGGAACTTGTCCTACCAAACTCGGCACACTGGGCTGCCGCAGTTCTGGCTCCTCCCTCAGCCTCCGCAGGCGGCTCACATTCTAACACGGCCCTCTCTGGATCTGCATTCCCAGTGCAAGTGCACTGGGATAACTACCGTGTGACCTCCGTGCGGGGGTAACCATGGTGGGATGCCCGAGCCGGGATAACCGCCGTGCGATGCCCATGCTGGGATTCACACTCTGAGCCCTAAGCTCAGCTGGACTCACAGCCTTGCTCAGCAGGACACATGTGAATCAGAGTGCAGCTTCCAAGTGTCGGGGCAGGATGGCCGCCTAGCAGCAGCACCACCTGTTTGTATGTGAGGTCTGAGGCTGCCCCTATCTCAAGGCCCTGGAGGACCAGGGAGCTCTGAAAAGGCCATGCCTGACACCACTGGGGTACAGGGCAAGAGAGCCTTGCCTAGCTCTGGAGCTGACTGAGTCCACTCCAGCTGGAACGGAAGCACAGTTTTTGGGACAGGGCCAGCCAGAGGGGGAAAGAGGGAATTCCTCCAGGACACCCGCCTGCGTAGCTGATATTAATGTTGCATCACATCCCAATCTACCTTCTGCTGCTCACCTGGCATGGAAGCCTACCTGTGACTCCGCCACTCAGGGCCTCCTGCAGCTGCAGCCTTTTGGCTGCCCAGTTCTGCGTCGGTTCACTGCTCTCCCCCTGCTCCTCTGAGCTGAATGGCAGCTCTTCCGCCTCTGCCTTTCTCATGGACAGACGGATATCTTTGCTGGAATACGTGTAGCCATGTCCTGCTGGGCAAATCTCCTTAAAGGCTTCTGCAAGGGAGAGACAGGCCAAGGCTGACATATGGGGGGAAGGGGCAGAAACCAGGCGCGAGCAGACGAGGCTGTCCGCCTGGCAAGATCCAATGGAGGAACTGACAACGCTGTCTTCTGCTACGCCGGCGAGACTGTTGCATCACATACCAATATACTTTCTGTTGCTGATATTCTGGCCTGGCAGGGGGGTGGGAGGCAGGGATGCGCATACGTACTCCCTCCAGCTGTCAGCCTATCAGGGTTCAAACAAGGGTCTGTCCCACAGTTAAGAACACGTTTGAGCCACACGTGTTGGCGTATGGTGTGAAGGGCTGATAGTCCCAGCAAAGAGTCTGCTCCCAGTGCTGGGTGAGGCTGTAACAGACACCAGTGAGCACTCACAGCTACTGGAGACTCCAATCTCTCTACGGACCAAGAAGGAGCGCCAAGGAAACACTCCTGCACATCTGAAGACAGCCAGAACTTCATCGGAAGGCAGGAGCCATATCCTGGGGGAGAGGGGGCTGTACAGCAGATACATGGCTGCAATGCTGCAAGCCCCGGAGACCTTCTAGTACTTTGGTCCTTTGATGGCAATGTCCAAAGACCCTTCCCCCAGTCCTGGGGGGCTGTGTAGGATTTACAGCCCGGTGAGGTTCTGTGCCTGTCCCTCTAGCACATCACACTCTGGTAAATGCCAACCCCAGCCTTGCTTGGTGTGTTAGGGCACTTGAAGGTGGAAAGTTCAGGAGAGGGTGAAACTTTAACCTTAAGGGAGGCAGAGTGAGATGAGGGGGACTATCAAGCTAACACAAAAATGGGGGAGGCTGTGGTCTCCCTCCTGGGCAGCGAGGGGCAACGTGAGTGGCCCACTTTCATCTCAGCAGGCCACAGGATTGTTGAAACCAACCTAGGCTAGGATAGTTTCACTCACTGCGCTCGCACACCTAGAACTCGTGAGGTGTGCCAGCCGAACCGCGGCGGCACTTTGACTGGCTGCAGAGGAAGCTCACGGCTCTCACAATGCTGTGTGCAATCAGCACACACCTCACTTCAAGTGTGTGTCACTTTTGTAATACTGAGAGGAAAAGCCCCATGTGGATGAAAACTGGATGAACCTGGCAGCCCCACACATGGGCAGCAACAGACAAAATATCTGGTGGGGCCCAGGTTGCTCACCACTGCTCCAGGGTGCTGCTGTGTGACGGCTGCCTATTAACCCCAAGCTGGGGTCCACTCACTGTGCAGCTTGTGCTGCAGGCTTGGAATCTGCTCTGCTCCGCTCCAGTCTCCAGAGGGGCCGGCTGCTCTCAGCAAGTCCGCTCTGCCTTCTAGCAAGCAGCTGCAAGGATGGCAATCTCCATCCACTCAGTCCCCCTTGCACCGTCCACACCCACTTCCCAACACACCAGCGCATAGGAGGGAGCCTGGGATGGTTGTGGCCGCGGAGTCAGGAGAAGGTGTAAGGTGCAGCGAGCCCAAGCTCCGGGCTTAGAACACTGGGCGCCGCTGGGCAGTAACCGGAGCTCTCACCTGACCCGAGCACGGGGCACTTCTCGCAGTTCTTCCCCCAGCCTTTGCCGACACGGCTGCAGCAGCAGATCTGTTTGGTGATGCTCTGGGCAAGTGGCAGGGCACAGACCCCTCCTGCTGCCGAGCGGTAGCACAGCCCCTGCTCCATGGACACCGCCTTAGCCGCTGAAACACAAGCCCAGGGTAAGTGTCGGAGGCCAGGCTGCTGCCTCTGTGACACACACACAGAAGGAAAAGTGCTGCCTGTCATCTCCCTCGAGGGCCTTCCCAGTTCTGCCTCTCTAGCACCAGTCCCAGGGCCTTATCACGCTGCAATTGAGCTGCCACTGCCCTACTGGTCTGCTTCCACCACAAGGAACTCCTCACTCCCCCTACACGGGGCACCCTCCCCTCACGCCACACACCCGTTGCCCCTGGCTGATGAGGACTTTGGCCAAAAGCTGCCAGCCCACCTCCCTGAAGCTGAATTTCCACAGTACATCTCTCCCCAGCCTAGCTCTGAGTGGGAAGTCAGCCCTAGGGCCTCTTCCTTAGCCAGGAACTCAGTCTCGTCCCCGGCTGGGAGCATCAGCGGAGCGAGCAGATCCAAGAGAAGCAGCATAGAAGGGATGAGCTTCCATTTCGACTCCGGATACTCCACTGCAGGTGCTCTCAATACCTTCCCCGCCAGCGCACCCCTGGTGAGTGGCCACTACCTTCATGGCTGTCTCCCAGGGGCTGGGCACAAGGTCCCCAAACAACCCGATGCGAACAAGGGAGGAGTCGGAGAGAACCCCACGGGGGCTGAGCCCAGCAGCAACGTACAGGGAGAGGACACCTGGGGGCACGTCCACTCATCCACCTCTTGCAAAGGTATGAATACACCCACACACAGAGCCCCCGACGACACACATGCAGGGCACAGGGACACATGCACGCACAAGGGAACACTGACACACGATAGCTTGTTCCCATGTGGCTCGTGATCTGCTGGTTCCTGCTGTCGGTGCTGGGGAAGCTTTGGGGGACATTACTGGGGACCCCAGGCAGCCGCTTCCGAGCAGCACTTACAGACGCAGCGACTGCGGGATGGGTCCAGCATGGTGCCAGCTTTGCAGGTGCAAAGGAAGCTGCCGCGGGTGTTCACACATTCGGCATCTTTACATAAGCCAAGCATCAGGCACTCATTGATATCTGCAGGGTGGAAGCAGAGAATGGAATCAGCCCCAGGGCCCCAGGCCTGTCCATTGAACGGAGTCGGCAAGAACAGCACACGAGAGGGGGGACTGCAGCAGGAAACAAAGGGGCTTCAATCAACAGGACAGCCACCTGTACTGCCCTAGTGCTATGCAGCCAGATGGGCAGTGCTCCCTTCCCACGGCCCACTCAGTGTCAGTACCGAGCAGGGCTGGGACCTGCAGACTGACTGATCAAACTGTGTATCCAACAGCCTCCCAAGCAGCACTGAGGCCCTGCCAAGACCCCTCCCCACAGTGGGCTGATACCGACCGCCATGCAACCAGCAGAGGTCATTACCCTCCTGCAACACAGCTGATCTTACCAGCACTGAACCAGTGTGAATGCCCAGGGGGGTTCTCCACGTACAGGGCCCAGGAGGGTCTAATACAAGGCACTATGGCAGGCGTGGAGTGCACCAAGAGCCCACAAGGACTGAGAGCAGTGTCTGCCTAGGATGCCCTGGCCAGAGCCCTACTGATGCAGACGCTGGGAGCGAGCAAAGACCCGGACAGCTAGCAGCATGGCAGAGCAGGGGAGTCCCTCTGTAGCTAGACAGGATCAGAGGATATTGCAGGTAGCATCTGGCTGCCCGTGTTTCTGTCCCTCTGCTAATGGACGTGAGGTTTGGGCCAGTAACTCCCTGTCTCCTGTGCTGCCCACAGTGAAGGCTGAAAGGGGCACACGGTCCAATGTGCTCAGCTTTCAAGAGCCTCAGACACAAGGCATGAGGGCACTGTTGTGACCACCTGCCCCTGCATCCCTGAGACATCCCGTTCCCCGCGAGATGCTGTCAGCTGAGAACATCCCCTCAGTCCAGGCACAGGATTCTACTCCAGGGCCAGCAGAGTCCTGCCAGCCTCTTTCTCTTACATCCATCAACAAGCACTAGGCTTTTTGGGAGAGGATCCCGCATCCCAGAAATGCCAGGCCCTGGCAGGGCCCCTCAAGGCACTGACTATGTGGTCGGTGCCCTCTGAGATTTCCAGTTGTTCCATTTCTGAAGCAATCTCATCTCCAGCCTAGCTCCCTCCGTGGTCACAGCCTGTGATACAGCCTGGGGGGCCCAGCTCCAGGCGCCAAGAGGCTCATACCTGCCATTGTCGGCATTGGATTCCCAGGTGGGCTGTTGGCAGGGTCAGTGGCTGTGTCCTGTATCGCACAGGTCACCTGACTGCAAAGTGCTGCTCTCTCAAGCTGATGCTCTCTAGGGGCCTGACAGCCACAGCAATGTAGGGCTGGAAGGCACCTCCACAGGCCAGCTAGTACCTCTCCCACGCTGAGGCAGGGTTAAGGATACCTAGTCCAGTGGGCTGTGTTACCCTGCAAAAGGAGTTTCCAGAGCAAACAGCCAACGCAGACCTTCTCCTTAGCCTGGCCTCTCTCCTATGCTGCTACCGAGACTCCAGATTCACCCAGCTGAGTCCAGTCTCCATGTGCCATCCAGATGCAGCAGCTGTACAGCATGCAATGGGTTAGGAAGGAACCTGGGAGCCTGGCTTTCGCTAGCCAAGCTCCAGCTGTGTGTAATAATGTGCCAGGAGTTGCCACACTTTCCTTAACCTTCCTCTCCTCGGTCCCTGAGTCCTGCCTTGCCACATTCACGTGCTGTCTGCTCCCTGCCTCCTGCTCTACCCACATCCCCTTTGTTCCTCCCTGCAGCTGCCTGCACATTGAACGGCTCTTTAACTTATTTCAGAGATGTTGGCGAATGGACAGGAATGGCTATGAAAGTTCCTGGCCCCGCTTTGACTCTATCAGAGCTGCTAGTCTAGCATCTTACCTGCTCTATTGGATCAAACCTCTAAGTCCCTCTAATCGTATATCCCACCTTTCCCATAAAGCATCAGCTCCCTGGTCTCAGCTCGTCCAGCATCCCATCGGACACCTCTGTTGTGAACTATTTCACAGGAGTCTGGGACGACTGCAACCCCACGCCCACTGAGCATGGCCTGTTAGGTGCAGCTGCATAGATGGCTGGGATGACTGGTCTATGCTGGGAGCCTTGTGGACACCACATGTTGCATCTCATGGCTCTATCCTGGCAGGGTCATTTTTACAGCTGTCGGCCCCAGGCGTGGCAGGACTTGACTCATGAGCAAGTCTCCTCCTTTCAAACCAACCCCCAGTGTGGCCAGACTGGGGCGCTGTCTGCAAAGGATGAATAGTCAAAACTCAAAGAGTATAGGTGCGTAGAAAGGGCTGGGGAGTCCTGCCCTTGCACCCACAGCCCAGCACCACTAGGAAGAGGGTGGGGGCATGTTTCCAGCTTGCCACTGGTGCAGCTGGTTCTGGGGATACACGAGTGCACTAGCAGCTCCCACGTCCGAGCCAGGGCTCTACCACCGGTGCAGCGTGTGACCTCAAGAGAACTCCCTCTCCCCTGTGGGCCACCTGCAAAGGACGGATGCAGCTGGAAGGTCACTCAATGGTTTAAAGACAACTGGAAGGCTCCCGAGTGTTGGCTAAGTACTTATCACCGGCACACGTTCAGCAGGAAGGGCAGCAGGCGTCACTTCCCTCCTCTTCCACGGCTCCTCCCCGTTCCCAGCCAATAGGTGCCAAACAACTGAGCAACCTCCCAGCCAGTCACATGGCCCACAGCAGGAGGGAGCAGATTCCCCAGCTGCGCACCCCACTGCAGGCATCAGATGGACCCAGCACCCCCATCACAGAATGGGAGACTCCAGCTGGTGCTTTTCACCCTTCCAACGTGGAACACAGAAGCACAGGCCAGGATTAGCCAGGTTGAGTCTTACAGTGGAATGGAATAACCCTGGGCACTCCGGCACCTGGTACTCGAGTAGATGTGTCTGTGGCAGCAGTTTGCCTCTCCCTCTTGCTGGGTGTAATTTCTTAGTGGGAAATTTTCCCCAGCTGTTCCCATTCAGCCGGGTTCAGGGGGGGAGAAGTTGCAGAGGGTACTGGGACAGAGGTTTGGCAGAGGGTACTGGGACATGTGCAGTTCTTGTGCTGGGAGATACAAGGCACAGAAGTGCCCAGCCGGTGCATGCATCTTAGTCAGCTCCCTGGATCCTGCATTCTAGCAGAGCATGGAGAGGAGGAGGAGCATTCCCAGGTCTACATACCCCATGTACATAGTTAAATCCCTAGCCAAAAAAGACCAGCTCCCCAGCACCACCCAGCTAGATAGGTGGAAATACCAAACAGAGCCTCTTACCTGTGAATACCGCACCACAGCAGCCTGCAAAGCATGGCACACCCTCCTCCGACGTAAAGCCAGGGCCGCCGCAGAGAGGAACAGCCCAGCACGCCCTGGGCAGAAGACGCCCAGTGCAAAAGACATTTCCTACTTTGTCCTCAAGTGATCAGAAATGACATCCCATCCCAGGGCACCTGCGCATACTGCCAGGCACCTGACCCCCAGAGCCCATCTGCTCACATCCACTCCTGTCCTGCTTGTCCCTCTGCTGGTAGCTCCGTGCTATGTAGGGTCCCGCTACTGAGTCAGAAACAGCGATTCGTGGTATGTAGCACCAGAGGCCCAGACTGCAGGCAAGCAGGGAGCCCCCAGCCGGGGGAGATGCTTGATACAGTTGGGATCAAATCCCAAACATGGTGCGAACCTCACCCAGGGCAGAGGCTTGGTGCATCCATCCCTGACAGAGGCTACAAGGTTCCTCTCTGGCATATGCCAGCAGCCCTCACCCAGCTCATCACCCTGAGGAGCCGAATGGCTTTGACTCGCCTGGAGCCATGAATGACTTGAATGAGCAGAGGGATACCAGGGATTGTACTGATGAGCAGCACAAGCTACACTGGCAGTGGGGGCTGAGCTTTGTGCAGCTAATAGAAACCAGAGGGCTAGATCCCACTCCCGGCTCCAGCCCCTCACCTCTCTCTGTCACACAATAAAGCTGCCCAAAGGGGGCAGCTGAGGACTCCCCCAGCATGGGAACCCCCAAATGACAAAGAGGCAGCACGGCCACCCCGCCCACCCCCAGTCAGTGATGTGGCTGGCCCCCCAGTAACAGTACCTTGGGAGAAGGGGAGCCCACAAACCCAGAACCACGAGCAGCCCAGCCATTTCTCCCCATTCAGCACACAGCTGCTTTTCATGCCACTTGGTGCATCTCAGGTGCCCAAGGGGCAGGACAGGGGCAGCACATAGTGCAAAGCCCCTAGTGAATTCACAGGACCGACAGGGTGTGCGTGCAGAGGAAACCCGACCCGAGTCTGAGATGCCGTGCTCCCTGGCTCTTGCAGGGGCTCGGGCTTCCATAGGACTCTATTACATTCCCACAGACCCCTAGGCTCCCGCCCCCATTTTTCACACTTGCTATATTGATCCCCTACATGTTACACGCATTGTTCACAGCGTACGGTGACCCAGGATCCTGGCCCCTGGCACTGGCTGATGACATGTTTGCCTGCCCCCCTGTTCATTTCCAGTGAGCAGCTGCTGGATCGAGCTGAGCTGGGGGAGGGGTCCCCATCTTCTTCCCCTACTCTGCACTAGCCAGCAGCTTCCATGACAATCTCAGCCCCTGTCCCTGTTGCTGAACAGCCGGGTGCCGGGAGCCCCAGGAGGGAGCCTCTGCAGCGTCTGTGCTGTGGCTCCCAGCTGTTCACGTGGAGGCTTTGTCCTGCACAGCCGAACTCGCATGCTGAGGGTACGGGGTTTCCCCGGAACAGCTAGACCGCCGGAGTTCACACCAATCGGCGCTTCAACTTCCAGCCGCTCTCAATTGGGCCTGGGGACCGTGCTGATGCTGCAAGGCTGTTCCGGCCTTTAGCAAGCAAAGGGAGCCAGTGATCCCATACAGAGCAGCAGCAGGAGGGCTCCCCAACTCCTGCTTGGGCCCTGCTGCCATCTCCCAGCAAGGCTTTAACAAAACCCAAAGCTCAGCGGGCCAGTCCACCTGGGCCCCATCCCAACATGCAGCAGCTCTCATCTGTCACCCCACTCCCCCTCCCACCTCTGCTGGGCAGGACCCGTCGCCCAGATCACCCTTCTCTGACATTCTGCTCGTCCGATTGCTCTCTCTGCCCTTGGATTAGGTCCTAGATTAGCAACGGGCTCCCAGACACTTCCCACAGCCACAGCAAGGACATGGGCATGGAAGCGTATGGCACCGCAAGGCAGCCTGGCATCGGCAGGACGGCACGTCTCCTGCCACTCTCAGAAAGGTCCCTTGGAAGGCAAGGCACACAGGGCCACACCTCTCTCCCCCAGCACCTCCCCACGCCAGGAACCACAGAGGGCCCAGCCAGAGCCCTGACACTGGCCGTACACTGACAGTCGCAGAGAAATGAGGCCCCTGTGCTGGTGAACATCCTCCAGGCCCAGGACACGGTGAAGTTGAAGGGCAGTGGCTCTCAAGCTTAAGTACTGATAACCCTTTCACACAGCAGGCCTCTGAGTGCCACCCCCCTTATCAATTACAAACACTTTGTATATATTTAACACCATTATTAGTGAAGGAGACAAAGCGGGGTTTGCGGTGGATGTTGACAGCTCGTGACTCCCCATGTAGTAGCCTTGTGGCCCCCTGAGGGGTCCTGTCCCCAGTGTGAGAACCTTTGCTCTAGGGGGACTCTCTACGTGACACAGTGAGGTAGAAAGTCCCTGCTAAAGAACATGAGTTGCTAGACTGCAGGTCATGAGCTTGCATGGGCCAGGCCCAGATAGCGCCCTCTAAGGGACAGCTTATGAGGAATCCATGACAATGTGACCAAGAAATTCCAGCTTCCAATTGCTGGCTGGAAAACAGGGACTTTCTGGTTTGAACCATGCCAGATATTCTCCCTAATAAGGATCAGGAAAAGCCCCCTCCAGAAGTGGACCAAGTGGGATGCCCAAGATGAATGGGATGGACACAGCCAGGGTTCCCTCTCATTTTTAACACCTTGGGCAGAATAAAGTTTGTTACATCCACTAAGGCATATGGGGATGTGCATCACCAGTAGAAACATACGGTGCTGGCTGCAGGCATTCTGCTAATCAGCTGGGCAACACCTGAATCTCCCCTGGGTGGCCACTCAAGCACTCAGCTTGCAGGAAACACTGCATACAGATACCAAGAATGTGGAGGCAGAGGGGGACTGCTGGGGTGATTGGCCCACGAGGGGCAGAGGGAACTTGAGGGTGGATGGCACGTGGGTGTGCGCGCACGTGCGCGCACGCACGCACGCACGCACGATGTGGGCAAAGGGGATTCCTGGGGTGAACAACCCAGACACACATCCTCCTCCCAATGTTGGGCAGAGGGGCTTCTGGGTGAATGGCAGAGATAAAGCTCCTCTCTCCCAGTGCAGGACAGAAGGGACTCTTGGAATGATTGGCCCACACAAGATAGACCCCCGAGCAGGGGACAATGGGGATTCCTGGGATGAACAGCCCAAACACACACACACCAATGAAGGGCAGAGGAGGGTCTAGGGTAAATGGCCCAGAGAGCCCATAGTCCAAGTGTGGGGCAGAGGGGGATCTGGGGTGAATGGCCCACGCACAACCACCCACTAACGTGGGGCAGAGGAGTCTGTGGGGTGGAAATGTGCAGAGACGAGCCACACCCTGGAGCAAGGCAGACTCTGAGGAGCCTGGCAGAGTACAAAGTTTACGTACTTGGTTCAGACAGATTTCCAAGCCAACTCCCTTTCGCTTTGACCACTCCTTCTTTTGAGAAACCCAAACAAACTCCCCCTCGCCTCAAATCACTGGTAACTCGCAGCTGGAGTTGCTTCAGGCAACAGGAAAATACCCATGGCCTGTTTTTAACACCACTGAGTACATGCTGAACTGGGCCAGAGCTGCACATCATTAGTGCAGGCACACTCAGAGAATCAAGGGGGTTGGAGATAAGGCTGACACTGCTGCGAAACAGCCTGAGCTGTCAGGGACATGCCATCTTTCTGCACAGTCAGTGGCATTTAGCTAGCTGCTTTCACACTGTAAGGCTCGGGGCTCTTTAACTGCAACATTCAGAGTAGGTTGGGCCCAGGGCAGGAAACGAACACATTTTACACCAAGGAGTGACCATTACTCTGCCAATAAGGAGTCTGAGGGAGGGACCAGAGCTGCACCCTTACCTTGACAGTGGCTCCGATTCAGTCTCTTGTATCCCTGAGGACAGTCCACTTGGCCATTTTCAATCACGGGATGAGCTAGGACAAGAGCAAACAGTCAATGAATCAGAAGCACATTCAGCCAAGTTTTCAAGAGCCCTCCTGCTCAGCACCCACAACTCAGGCCAGATTTTCCTGAGAACTCAGCTCCCATTTAGGTGCCTAAAGAGGGACAAGAGTTTTCAGAACAGTTCAGCCCTTCCTATTGTGAGATTGGGGCTGGAATTTCCAAAAGAGTCAACACCCAACTTACCAGACTCTTTTAAAGATCTGACCACTTATTTTTGGCCTAAATGGATACTGCCCACTTCTGAAAGCCTGGCCCAAGGGGTCCATACAACATACCGCACAGC
The DNA here is from genome assembly GCF_033958435.1 of Carettochelys insculpta. NCBI lineage: Eukaryota > Metazoa > Chordata > Testudines > Carettochelyidae > Carettochelys > Carettochelys insculpta. Next base: position 43,862,994 of record NC_134142.1, on the reverse strand, counting down.
CTCAAGCTGGGCTGTGCCACATTAACCCATCCCAGGCCATGGTCTCCTGAGGCAGGAGGGGGAGCAGGATGGAGAAAGGAAGTGGCTCAACAGCAGCTGCTTCAGAGACCCAATGTCACCATATAGCGTTTCCAAGGACTGTTTGTCCTCTAACTGCTAGCCCTGCTGAGCGGTCTAATAATTCACTCTAACACCTGGAGACCATGGGCATGGGTCAGAGTAAGGCTGAATGTGACAAGAGTCCTGGCGTGGAGGGGAGTTGCACGGCAAGCCCCAGGTAACGTTTTCTGAAGCACCCCTTGGCTTAAGAGCCCAAGCCCCACTAATGGTCATTGAACATGTAGGTTCCTCAGTTTTGAGATTGGAACTTAGTGCTTTGGAAAACTTGTACCCCTTCTTTGTCTCCCCAGGCTGTCTGCTGATGACCAAGACTCCTGTAGGGCTTCTCTCAAGCCAGGCTCTACGTATGACATGCTGGAGTCTGGATGGATTTTGACATGGTTTTCAGTTACGATGAAATATTATCAGAAGGGCTTAAACAATGTTATAGTAAAGGGCAGTCAGTTGACGTTTTTCATACCTTCCCCAGGAAAACACCTTCAATAGTAAATCACATGTTCTGGGCCTAGCTTTTCGTTTCCAATCAACAGAATCCTATTAAGGTCTTTGCTCTTTTCCTACCACAGCAACCAATTGGCCTTAGTTCTAACCTACGCTCCCAATGTGACATGAGTTTGGGTGGTCTGAAGCAGCCCTACCTACTCCCAAAGTGTCTGGGTACTTTCTGTGACCTCAGCCTCAGCCTACTTGGCTATTCCCCAGGCTTCTAGAAATTAGCTTCCAAACCCAAGCAATTGTAAGGGTTCTAGGTTGTAACTCTGCTCCAATTTGCAGCAGGTGCTCGTCCTCAGAGACCCTCAAGGAGCGACAACAGCTATCTCATGTGAAAGGTAGTTTGATGCGCATTCCCAAAGGGAAGAGTCCGATCTTCTCACAGTCACCTCTCTAGAGCAGTGTCGTCATCCTACGAACACCCCTCCTCCGCCGCCTCAACATCCCTTCCCGGAAGCAGGATCTGTCTATCACTAACGCCACACGCAAGACTCTAACTCTCCTTGCTTCCCTAGAACCTTCAGAGGGCACAAGACCCTGTCTGAAGAGTTGTATGTGCCAGACAGATGTAGATGGGCACAAATCCATGTATGCTGCACTGTGAGACTAGTTCAGACTGCTGGACAGAGACACAAACCTGGGCCTTGCTGACAATGGCCCCCAGTACAATGCCAACAACGTCGCTCAGACTGGGAAACCATAAGTGAATGAAAGCTCCACGTCAGAGATTAGACTGGCTAAGAAAAGTAAGAGTGCGTACAACTCAGTGATCGTTCTCCGGTCATGCCATGAGGGGGTTAGGGTCAGCAAAAGGAGGGCCCTTGACACAGCAGAGAAGCCATATAATCTATTGGGTAGAAAAGTGGGGACCAGGCATAGGGAGTCCACTCTTATGACCAGCTTCTATTCTCACCATGTGACCCCACAAAAAGTTACTCTCCCTCTCTGGTTCACTTTCGCCATCAGCAACATGAAGACACCACTAACAAGCAGTCTTGTAGCACGTTAGAGACTAACACATTTATCAGGTCATGAGCTTTCATGGGCAAGACCCACTTCTTCAGAAGACATCGTCAAGCTTTGACATCCTGTAATGGAAGGCGGTATTGGAAGGCAAAGCTTCACGGTTGTTATTACGAGGCTCAGGATACAAGAGCTGAAGAGGGAAAAAAGTCACCCACAGCATTTAGTGTCCTCCCTGGACTTCGCAGAGCAAGAAGCTTAAAGACACAACGTAGACCAATGCAGGGACGAGTGAGTGTCTTAGTCAGACTCAAGAGAAATGCAAAGAATCCCCTTCTCCTCTAGGAGCATTCATGAAGCAGGCTCAGGGTTATATGTGCCATATCCTGCAGAACTGATTGCTATACAGAGTTCGCCTTTTAATGTACAGGAGCGCTAGATGCATGTGGGCACCCACGCAGCAGGAGATGAAAGTGCTCGGAGAGTTCTGCACACTAACACACTGGCCCACCTCTTGCAGACAAGCAAATGTTGTTTTCCTTAAGAAATTCATTACTATGGGATGTCAAAGGTCTCATGTGTGGGTGTATAAGCTGCAGTCCCACTATCATTCACCTCCCCACCCCAATGAATCATAACCTTGGAGCCAGCTACTCATCATATAAGCACACAGCTTACATGGAAATAGGAAGGTGGACAGGCCTAGGTTCCCCGCCTATTTCTATTCTCATGCATACACCTCTTATCAGAAAATTTGCCTTTAAGCCCCTAGCAAATAGGTAGCATTAACAAGTAACTTCTACATCTACCAACAACTCTAGCTAAGGAGCCTGCTATTCAGAGGTGAGAAAGTGCCACCAAAACTGCCTGTGCTACAAGTCCAAAGATTTCACGTGCAGAAAGATGACAGAGAACATCTAGACCAGGCAGAGAGCAGCTGTCTGATGGTGGCCTGACTGGGCAGATGAATTGTCACATTTTCCAGTTGGTTGCTCCTGCCGTTGACTGATGCCAGCAAAGGAGCACAGTCACAACACTTGCAATCAGTCGTCTCTCCACCGTGATGTCTGGAGTCCCCTGCTTGGATTACCCAGTGCCACGTGACAAGGGAAATGGAAATGGAAGGAATGACACAGGCCCCAGTGAGATGCTGAAATAACAACCCAGGGCCTGTTTATTACCTTTTCCCCCTTTTTCCAAGGAGCTCTCTGCTCTTCTGGGCATGATTTCCTGATGCACTCACTCACTACACAGAATTTTAAGCAGTTTCTTAAAATAGTTTGGTGGGTTGAAAAATAGTCCATAACCTACATAATTAAATCTCTCAAACTTTTTATAGGCAAGTACAATCCAGCCAATAAATTCCAAAGAGGCCCAATTCAGGCACTGTGTTTTGGAGTGAATGAAAGTGAACTTCAGGGAGTGGGAGGAGCTGGGAAGGGGGCCCAGGCTGGGGTGAGGAGTGGTTAAAGGGACACTTTGTCCTGGAAAGAGATTTTTGTGGGGTGAAGGATTTTTCCCCCACATGTAGTAGAACACGTTTTGGAACAACATAGGTGTAACAACTAAGTAGCCATACGGCTGTCTCCTGACACCCTGCATCCACCCAGTCTCCTCCCCCATCCAGCACTTGTAGCTCTGCTCTCCAGCAGCAAATCTGCAAGTTCTTCGTGGCAGGGAACGTGTCTGTCTATAGAGCCTGGGGGGTACTTAGCATATTATGGATGCAACAAATCTGAGACAATCCACCAGGCAGTGGAAAACCACAAGCCACAGAAAGACTCTACCATGGGTAAAAGAAGAGCACAACAGCAAGTCCTATTTAGGGTCTGAACTGAAGATCATCCTGGGTTGTCCATAATGCTCTCTGAGGGGAGCCCTCAGCAACCCAGTTAAGGCAGCTTTGTCATCAAGGAGACTTATTCCAGCGCAGGACTAAGCCCTTAGGACCACGGTGCCCAACATGTGGTTATGTGGCTTGGCTCCTTTGTGTCCATGTCCACATCTGTCTCTTTTCCAGAAGGTCACAGAGAGACTTAGCCCTGACTGGTGCTTAACATTTACACAGATGCGGCTCTGGTGCCAAGGCTGTGGAAAAAATCACCCCCTTGAGTATGGACGTTAACCTAGCCTAACCCGCTGCATGGACAGAAGCATTCTCCCAGCGACTGAGCTACCCTTTCCGGCAGAGGTGGGCTGCCTAGACTGACAGAGAAATCTTTTCCACCAGTGTAAGACGTGTCTACCTGGCAGTGCTGCAGCTACGATGCTATGGGGCCCATAGTGTAGCCATGCCCTGAGGCTGGAGACAGAGGGAGCAGCTCAGCAGTACCTGTTGGGCTGGAGGATTTGAGATTTGCTTGAAAGCACTGAGGTCTGGCTTCAGATTAAATGCTGTGCCTGCCAAGCCTGCCTCCCTGCCAGTTCTGCAGACTGCAGCTCTGCATTTAAGGGACAAGGGATTCCTCACAGGCAAGACAGAGCTGCTCTTTCCAAAGCCTCTCCCACCTCCACGGTCAACCAGGCTCATGGCTCTGAGCAAGCCTAATCCCTGTTATATGGGCAAATGCAGCGGCTTCCCAAGCGAGGCCTGCCTTATGCATGGGTAAAGGGACACGCGCTCTCTCAGTGATCCAATTGGGACGCCAGGTGCAATTAACTCACAGTCTCAGACAGAGGGAAGCCAGTGACTCCACCGAAAGCCTTGGATTCCCAGGGCTCACCCAGATGTTTATCACCTCAGCTTTTAAAGCAGTCGCGCATGTCAGCATGAAAAGGGACACCAGCGGTAAAGTCAGCCACGGGGGATTTTCAGTCCATCAAGTTGACTTTTCAAGCAGTCAGAAAGACTGGTGATGCTGTTTTCTTTCCTCTGCCACCCAATCACTACCTATCCCAGGAGAGGAGGATCTAGCACTGCCCCCTCCACAGTTTGTGGCTCTGGGTTCCTGACATCCTGTACATGAGGTTAGTGACAGAGCTGTTCCAAGCCCAGAGCCAGATACATTATAATTAGATCCCTGCCAAATACATAACCAAAACACACATCACGGACCGTGACGTCTGGCCATTGGTGTGCTTTTACCCTGTACTATACAAATTTCACAAGGGAAACCAGCATCTCTCAAACTGATCCAAAAGGGATTTGCAGGGAAGTGACAAGGTCATTTTAGGGGGCAGCTCCAGTATTGCCACCCTTACATCTGCACTGCCACCTTCAGAACTGGGCGGCCAGAGAGCTGTGGCTGTGGACCAGGCAGATACAGGAGAGCAGCAGCTGCTGACCAGGAGCCCAGCTCTGAAGGAAGTGCCCCACCAGCAGCTGCACAGAAATAAGGGTGGCAATACCTTGCCATGCCACCTTGACTTCTGCACTGCTGCCTTCAGAGCTGGGTGGCTGGAGAGTGGTGGCTGCTGTTTGAGAGCCCAGCACCACAGGCAACAGCACACAAGTAAAGGTAGCAATACCATGCACACATCATTGCTTCTGCAGTTCTGCCAGCAGCATTTCTGCTTTCTGAGTTGAGCTCCTAGTCAGCCAGTACAGGTCTGCAGCTGTTCACCTCTGAAGGCAGTGCTACCAGCAGAAAGTTATACATATCTCATAGAGCTGGAAGGGAACCTCAAGAGGTCAAAGAGTCCAGTCCCCTGCCCTCTCAGCAGGACCAAGCACCATCCCTGACAGATTTTTTTTTAATCTATTTGCCCCAGACCCCTAAATATCCTCCTCAAGAATTGAGCTCACAACCATGGATTCACAAGTCCAATGCTCAAACCACACACACACACCCACACACCACATACACACACAGAACGCTCTCCCTCCCTCTTTGGGCAGGACGCCAACAATCACAACACCTGAAATTTCAATTTTAAGTAGCCGAAACCATGGAATTTAAGATATTTAAATTCCCATAGCTGTGAATTTGATCAAAATGGACCATGACTATGGTAGGGCCCTAATTATATGACACTGCCCCGGGGCACTGGCACAGTACACGGGCAATGTTGCTAAGGCAGGATAAAGAGTGTCAGACTGGCAGTGAATCAAAAATGAGCTGAAATCCTGGGTTGCCTGCTGGACACTCAGCTATGTAATGCCAGCACTTCTAGAGACACTGCCCTGGATGGAAGCCCCAGTGCCTCGTGAGAACACTGGCCCAGCCATTCCCCTGGCTATTCCAGACACAGCACCTGTGACTGGGCAGGCGAAACCATTGAGCAGGTCTCTGCCAGGATGGCAGCTATCCTGTGAATCTAGCTGGTGCCTCTACACACTGGTGAATGTATTTTTAGGTTACATGTCTGCTCTAGTGCTCCAGGCACCTACCAAGAGAGCCGCGGCAGCTGTGTGTGGACAGAGAATGAGTTAGGCCCAAGGGTTTACAGAAGCCAGAGGAGACTGGTGGCAGTGAGCAGCTGGACATACTGATCTGGTGCACAGTCTCAGAGAGGTAGCCGTGTTAGTCTGTATCTTCACGAAAGAGAAAAGCAGTGCTGTAGCACTTCACAGACTAACAAAATGATTTATTAGGTGATGAGCTTTCATGGGACAGACCTACTTCTTCAGCTCACTTACTTTAACAGACACCTGCAGGAAGTAATTTTCACCCCCACTCCTTCTGTCTGTGTAGCTGATTCATCGGGTTTCATTGAATTTTTTTTCTGTCTTTCTGTTAAACTCTCATTGTGCCAGTTAACTTTCATCAGAATTTCCAGATCTATCAAGAAGTGGGTCTGTCCCCCGAAAGCTCATCACCTGATAAGTCATTGTGTTAGTCTTTAAAGTCCTACAAGACTGCTGTTTTGTTTTGATTTGGTGCAGGCACTGGATGGGGGTGACTTTAACAAAGATTATTTTAAACTCTGCCAGGGCAGGGAGAGCCATGTGGGGCGGGCGGACGGACATGGTAATGAGTCATTGCTGATAATTAGGTGATGGAGCCGAGCCAGTTAGAACAGTCAGTAGACAGTGAATCAAGCGTGCAGCAGACAGGACTCCTGGGAGAAAGGGAGGCAGGTTTCAGCAAAAGGAGAGTATAGCGCTCAGGAGAGCATCAGCTGGGGCAGAGACAGGCAAGGAACCAAGGCTGTGCAATGAGCATGGGCCCAAGAAAGCTAGGGATGGCACCAGTGCCATGGCAGGCAGACACCGGCTGGTGGTTTGCTCAACATTCTGCTTCAAAGAGACCCTGTCTCCAGCGTTCAGCACGGCTTGAGTTTAGTCAGTAGGTCCTTCGTAAACATCCCAGGGATGGAGCCAGCCAGGGAGAAGCAGGCTGGAGTTTGCACGGTTAATTAAAACCAGACTGCAAAATCTCTCTCTCCTTGGATTGCGCAAACACTCCAAGCACACACTAAGCACACACCTCAGCCTGGTTTAACAGAAAGCAGAGTAGACCTGCTCCCCAAGTGAAGAACGCTCTGACCCAGCCTTCACAATGGACTCCAGAAAATGCATACAGGCAACTGTCTTGCTAGGAGCAGGCAGACTGCTAGGTCGTGGGCAAGGAAAAGAGTTCACTTCTTGGTGGCAGCAGACAATGGGAAGTCCCAAGGGGCTCTGGGAGAGTTGAGAACAGGGAGCTCTAACAGTGCAGGAACTGCTGTGTTGAGCTAGAGTCCTGCTGCCCAGATGTATTGCATCTAGATGGCCTGTGAGAAACATCTCCTATATGACCCACAACATTCCCAAGGCCCCCGGGAGAGGCACTGTGCTTCTGGATGTGGTCGTGAAACCAAGACCCTGCCCACATGCAATCAGTTAGCATTCCGCCTTGAATTGTTAGTCTTGGCAGCTGGGGTAAATTCCAGGTCGGGTAACTCCATTCTACCTTACTAGCCATTCCACGTGGATACAACAGTCTTCTGCATTTTGTGTGTTAACCTTCAGTATTGGGTTGCTGTGCACTGTGAACCAGCTGCTGCAGCTCACTCAGCCACACCTGAGTGATGGGCAAAGGAAGGCCTCCAGAGAGCAAGCCAGGAACGTGTCTCAAGCCTGCTGGGACACCTTGGGCTGAGAAGCACTCTGGCAGTGTAATCATGTGCAAGCCTCAGCGGCTTCCCGCTTCCAGCCACGTCCACTTGCATTATCACAGTGGCACCAGCGTCCATGGCATGCCAGGAAAACTAGGTCCTTCTGGAGGCTTCATCAGATCTTTTAAATCTCTTTCCTCTGCCTCATCCCCCATCTGACTGTGGTGAGGCCAGCCAGGGTTTGATTTCTAGAAGGGTTCCAGCTGCTTTCACAATGCCCACGGGCAGCAGCAGGGAGAATGGCACGTGGCTTGCAATACCATTCCATGTATCTAATGACCAAGGCTCCAGCTGGGGGAGCTACCAGCCATTTGCCAACTATGCTTAACACGGTGGGAGGCCTATGTGGGAAACACTGCAGATGCCAAGCCAGACATTACAGGATCCAACTTGCAAGTATACTCAGATTCTTCTCTAGGACAAAAATGTGGGATTGATACAAATAAAACAATGGCCTTCAAAGAACCGTATCTTAATAAGGTTCAAACCTCCACTCTGGGGGTGGGAGCAGGCAGAGCAATAGGAGTGAACCCTACTGGGCTGGGAATCTATAGGACTGCCAGATCTGGGCCACTTACGAGGCTGACCCCAGCCATCCTGTGGCATAAGGGAAGGGGCAGTGTCTGAAAGGGGCTGTTTTACCAGTTAACTGTTCCAGCAAGAAACTCCTGACCGATTGCTTGGAGGGTGGGTGGAGGGCCTGAAGGGAAGTGGTTACTCCTAGCTCTCGAGTCAGTGCGAGAGATGGTAGATAACACCTGGACAAATCCAGCAGCATGCATCCTCACAGAGGTGCTTGCTCTGTGGAAAAGGGAGAGGTGCTAATTCTTCCTTGCTCCTCTGATACTGCTTTTCCCACAGGCTTTGACCTTTTCCCAGCCAAATCCCTCCCCAGGCCTTCATCCTAACATCCTCCTCCTTGGGCTCTCAGCTACTTCTGACAACGCCAAGTGCACCCGCTGTCCTGCAGCCTTGCCCTCTCTTGGCTTTCCTGCCTCAGTTCTCTCCAGCCTCATAAGCTGTTCCTTCAGAACCTCCTCCCCATTGACTACTCTGCAAGTGGCTCCCACTGGATTCTGCTCTGGGCCCCATCCTCTCACCCCTTCACATCCTCTGTCCTTCTGGATAACCTCATCCACTCAAATCACTGTAATTACCCTCAGCACACCAATGAGTGACAAACTGACTTCACCCCTCCTGACCTATCCACCTCCCCACCCCCAAGGTCCAATCCCATGTATCAGCTTGTCATTGACTTCTGTTCTGTGATGTCTTACCACCAATTTAACTGGGCAAAAGCCACTCCCTGGGCACTCAGCCACACCTCAGCCCCCCTTTTCCAAGTTCCTGCTCAAACACACCTTCCAGGAGACCAGGAAATCTGTGAGCCCCAAAAGAGTGCGAACAAAGGATCCTGCTGAGAATCACACAGACAATGACAGCTGTGGAGTGGATACCCTGCTTGGAGCAAGAGGCACCTAGTCTGGGAACATCCCATCCTCCACTGATGAATTTCCTCTTTGGACTGTAAGCTCCTTGGGACACAGACATGGCATATGATGTGCCCATACTGCTGTTGATGCTACGTGAATGATGAACAGCGTCCAGGGCAGCTCACTGCAGCCTGAGCATGGCAGGTGAATTCAAAGAGCTGTCGGCCTTGGTTTCATCCCATTCTCTCATGTTTCCCACACGCTAACGCATAGCTAATATGAAAGCTGCAAGTCAGCAGAGACGTCGGTCTGTCTCCAGACTCAAATAATAATCCAGTGTCTCAGGCAGCAAGTCAACCCAAACAAGTTCTTCATTTGTCTAGCTCTCGCCTGGCTGCCCTGCCATACATTTGTAAGTGTTTACGCTGAGCTAATTTCTGCCATTTCCGTCTCTGGTTGCTGGAATGCTTGAAATTCCAAGAGCCGTCGAGACTGGGTCCTGGTGCACAGCTCCCCAGGACAGGCAGGCGCAGAGGGGAGCTTTCCTGGAAATCCCTAGTGCCAGAGGAAAGCAAGACCTGAGCAGATTGCACCGTTGCTGAGCATGCGGGTGACCAGGTCAATGAGCAACAGCCCAACAACAGGAACAATGTGCAGGGCACAGGTCTGCATGTGAAAGGGACAGCTGGACTCTGAGCATGGGATGCGGAGTCTCTGCTGGTGGACATGATGCAGAGTGGTACGCTCCTAGCATCAGGTTGAAGGCAGAAAAGAGAATCCATAGATGTTGACAGCCCTGAGGAGAGGAGGCCTGGACCAAAGCCGGGGGTGAAGGTTATGTCAGCTGGTGCCTCCAAGAAAGAGATGAGAATCCAGAAGAGGAACTTGTGCCCCGACCCCTCTCTGAGCTTCGGCATCAGATGCTGTGAGCTGCTCCAGGGGAAGCGCACCTCAGCCGTTCAATGGCACTGCCTTCACCCAGAGCTGGATGCCCCTCCCTCTGCCCCAGCATGTGGTAGCTCTATGGCTGTTGTCGCATGTGGGGCCATTTAAGGCACAACAAAGTATGGAGGGATTCAGCAGAGAGAGAGACAGAGAGAGAGAGAGAGAGAGAGAGATTTGCATAGAATTAGAGAGAAAAATGGCAGCTCTGGACCTCTCCAGCGAATCTGAATTTCCACCCAAGTACACAAGGTGCGAGTGCAGCCCAAAGCAGGGGACATAAGGCTGGGATTTCCGGGTGGCATGGGAAGGAAGAACACAGGGTTACATTCTTTGCTGTTGACTTTCTTGTCCACGTGGACAGGCATCCACCTGCCTGAGCTCAATCAACAGACAAACAGCCACCTGAACCAGTGTCCCACTCCCCCGAGCCCCACTGCTCCAGGGACAGCGTGTGTCAAGCCATGGAACTGGGAGCCACTGGGAGTTCATGGTCATTTCTGACAGGCTAGTGCACTCCCCAGCCCCTCTGCTGAGAGCACAGGTGGAGATTTCATGTTTGTAGGCATGACACCTGCTTCCTATGGGATGCCTCGGTGTCCCCTGCTGCTGCTGATGGCCAAGACTTCCCAGGCAGTGATCAAAGGCACTACATGCCCTCCTGAGTGATAACCTCAACATACGTTAGTAACATGGGATTCTCTTGCTGACATTCACCCCTCCTGCACAGATGCAGGGGGGCATCCAATCCAGCCACGAGGTTCCCTTGGAAGTCTCTAGAATTTGCACCCCCCAGCTCAGGCAGCTCTCCGAGATCCAGCAGGCTATGTTGTGGGAGGGGCTGCTGGGCCTCAAGCTTGTAGAATTCACTGGTATGGGGCACCCAGTGCTGGGGAGCTGGGGCGGGGGGCTGTACAGCCACTGGTAGCCCACTGAGGATGCCACATGCAGCCCTGCTCTCGATAAAGGGAGCAGAGAGAAAGGGGAAATGGAGGATGTGCGGAGAGACCATGAGGGTGGGAGGGGTCTGAAGAGAGAATTTATGGAGCTAAAGGTCAGAGGATCATTAGAGACCAAATACTGGGAAGTGGGAAGGGAAAGTTTGTGTGTAGGATGCGGTTATTATGCTGCATTTCCTTGTTTGTGCTGAGCCCAGCAGCCACGGGATCCTTTGCTTAGCTCCCATGCTCATCTCTTGGTGCAGACCGGGGCCATCAGAGAGAACCAGGCTGCACAAAGGGAGGCCACAGGGGAGTCCTACGGGGTAAGAGGGTCACAGCAACTCCATCTGACAGTGAGGCCATGATGCCGATGCCCTAGTCCATGTTTCGGGGAACAGGGCTCCAGCTAGCACAGCCCACGACTGAGAAGAAACCCGTCCAGCGTCTCAGGCAAATGTTCTCCCAGCAAAAGGCAGCACAGGGAAGACAGAAAGAGCCAAACAGCTCCGTAAATGCACAGAAGCAGCAACTCAAGTCACTGCCAACAACCCTGTGCCGCGGAACTGTTCCCCTTCGCTCCTCACATCTCCTCAGGGGTCAAGCTGCCCAGTTCTCAGAGGTGCATTCCCACGAGTGCTTTGCCGAAGGCAGGCAAGAGCCCCACATCTGGCTGAGGCGAGCGAGCACCAGCTGAGCAGCACCATGCCCACTGCCCTCCGCAGCACAGCTGGCACAGGACAGAATTCCCCCGCACCTCCAAGGCCTCTGCAACAATGCACTCCCCTCTCTCACCAAACACCCTTCTCCCAGCTCCCCACAGCGGCACTGCCAGGAAGCCCAGTCCCTCTCAGCACCTCCTCTCTGACCTCAGCACTGCTAACGCCACGCTGCCTGGCCAGCTCCATCTCAGGCTTCCATTCTCTTCTCCGTCCTTAGGGCTGACTGCGCCCCTGAGGCCAGCACTCTGCCTGCAGAATGAAGTCTGTCCTGCCCAGAAGGCAAAGAGGATCTCTTACGGGGGTTCTGACAGAGGCTGATCTAATCCCAATCAGGAATCCTCTGAGGAACAGGCTGCCCGTTCTCGTAAGGCCACGCTGGGCCTGTGGGAAGAGCTGCCACCTGATGCACCAGGCACCGAGAGCCAGGACTTAGCATCTGTCCCTCCCATGCTGGCCTTGCACTTCACTGAGCCTGGCGAGGGGGTCCAGGCTATCCAGAAAGGCCCAGGCAGGGCACAAAGACTGTAGCAGCCTCAGGCGCTCTCCCCTGGCAAGCTCTGTAGCTGGTTAACCACGGCTGGGATGGAAGGAGCCGGGGAGGCAGGGGCAGACCTGGCTGGCTGCACACAGGTTTGAGTGGTTATTGGCAGCAGCTATTTGGCCACATAAGACTCTTCTTCCCCACACAATAATTCCCTCCTCAGACTGCAGGCTGGCTTCACAAGCTTACCCCGCTACGGGACGGAAACCTGACTTCTACTCAGGCAGTGCAGGAGCCATCCGACTGGCCCTGTACCTGCTGGGGAGCCGGGGCAGAGGACCCTGTCATGGCAAAATGGGAGAGATAAACCCCAGGCCCTGTCTACTGAGTGTGGGGGAGACAAGCACCAGGCCCCATCCAGCATCCCACAAACAGTCTGAGGCACAACACTAAGCCCATTTGCTAAGCTGCCAGGACCACTGCTCCTGCAGAGAGGGGGCTGAGGAACTCAGCCCTCCTTCCCAGGTTACCGACTACTGCACCCTTAAACTCTTAATCCTGAAGCCTCCTGTCCATGAGCACATCTCACCAGCTGGCCCATCTGGGGTGGAAATGGACCTCATCCTGCTGTCCATACCCTCTCGGGCTTGGACCCACAGCTGTGTCTGCCCACGAGGAAGGAAGCCAGGCAGCTGTTCTGAACAGTGTCAGGAGTCACCCCGTCCACGGGAAACTCCTTTTCCCTCTCCGGAAGTGGGGACCTTCCCGAGACCACAGCACCCTGAGGAACGAGCCCCTCAATGAAGGCCCAGGGTCCTAGCCAAGGGGCTGAGGATTTCCCTGTGTTGGATCAGTCTGCTCACCCCTTGGGAGCAGAAAAATCAGAGCTGGATTCTTGCGTCCACGGAACGGATTCCAGGCCCACTCCTGCCAATTGTTTGATGTAGTGTTGTTTCCAGAACCGCTGCCAAGCCCGCACTGGGCCTAGAACAGGCCCGTAAGTGTATCAGCTGAGTCTGCAGTCTCCTGGGTTACTCTAGGGCTGCACCTTTCTGAAACCTCAGCCGTTGTTTCCTTGTTTCTCCCTCCTAATATACCTGGCACAGAGTGAGGCGCTGGCTGCATCAGAGTTTTACAGGGCTGGTTTACGGGGAAAGTGCTGGGCTCTGAGCCAACACTCAAACCAAACCGCTCCTCCGGCACAGGGGCTGAGGCTGGAGAGGGTGAGCGTCACCCAAGACACCACGTTAGATGCACCCTCCTTTCCAGGGACTTTCAAGGAAAGACCAACCACATTTCCAAGAGGCCTGAAATGAGAGGGGTTTTGTGCTTCCTCAGCTGATTGGAGCGCCCTGTTCTCTCTGGATCCCCCTACCTTCTGTAGCATGTATGGAGAAAGCCCAGCTCTGGGCACCAAGAAGCCGTGGATTGTCCCCATAAAAGCTTCCCTTGGAGCAGTACTTACCTGGTCGAGGGGGACATGGGATGCACTGGTTCACCCCCCAGAAGAGCCCCACACTGCCACAGCAATCCTCGAACTTGGCCAGGCCTGCCAGTGGGTCAGCACACTGAAAAGGAAGGTGGAGAGGACACATCAGGATTCTCAGAGTGAGATGTGCCATGCACCATTCGCAGCCTTTCCACCCTTCCAGAGCAAGGGTGTCCAAGTGAGGGTAGTCTAGGAGGTGTAAGATGAGTGGGGCAATCAGAAGAATACTGGAACTGCAGCAGAAGAAACAAAGCAGCATGTGGAAGGGCTGCCTTGCCCTAGACACCAACACAGCTATCCCTGCAAAGCTCCCTGCAGGGACAGAGCGGGCCAGGGACATGGATAAGACAGCAAACAGTCCAGCAGACAGAAAAACATGAGCCTCCCTGTGAGTGTCCACCCTTGGAAGGGCTGGGGGTGCTAGGCAGGGCAGAGCACGACCCTGAGATGATCACCTAGCAAAGCCTGGGATAAGGCCAATGACTGCTCTACGCCACCCAGCGATTACCCAGCGAGATAGGTGCACATCTCCAGCCCACGTGGGGATCCTGTGGTGAGATGCTTTTGTTTGCTTAATGAACCTCTTCCCCACTCTGGATTACAGGCTTCCCCACTGGAGCTGAGATGTCGCAGCCCACAGGCCAAACCTGGCCCCCATCCGTCTGAGACATGGCCACATGCCCAGTGCTCACATTCCAATCACCTCTGCTTAGACCCAGACAGAAGAGAGAAACGCTTCCTGCCTGGGCTCCTTGCCGTCACCCAGGCTGTGCAGCCACTGCGCCAGTTAAACAAGGCAAGGACAGCTCCTCTCCCCTCCGCAGATTTGTGGGTCCCAGAAGAGCACCAACGTATTTCCAAAGGGGCCCCCTTAACCATGGTGCTTGGAGGGAGAGTCCCCGGGACTGAGTTTGGGTTTAGAGATCTCTACATCTTCACACAGCTGAATGGGGCTTTTCCAACCTTGCACTCACATGTGAAGTGTTTGGGGCCTGGCTTTATTTATTTTTGCTTCAGGAAATTGCTGAGAATTAAATGCAGCTAAAAATGCCTTTGATGGAAAAGAGCAAATGATGGGAAAGGTACCAGGAGCAGGCTGAGAGCAAGGGCTATGTTCATGGCGCTGGGGAAGATGGAATAGTCCTGATCCACCAGACTATAGGTCCTGCTCGGAGCTCACCCCTGGGAATTCATGGGTGTCACAGTGGGAGCCAGAAATCTCCAACAGGGAAAGACCAAAACAATAAAATACAGTCAGTGCAGGGGAAACGCCAGACAACTCGCCAGAGGCATTTGCTCCCGGAGTTCTGACCAAGATGCACTGGAAGGTGACAGTCCACGAAAATCGGCCCTTCATTCAATGTGTGAGAGTGGGGGGGGTCTTCTTATCCTTCCCACCCACCAATCAGACAGCATTGCTGTCAGCGCTTCTATTCGAAGGAGCCTGTCTGTGAGAGGCGTCAGGGGTGCGCTGCACAGGCACAGGGTCCAGGCAGCAGCCCCAGGTCCCACTGAGTGCACTACACCACTGCAGCTGAGCGCACACCTCTCAAACACACCACACACCTGTTCCCGGTGCACACAGCCGGCACACCAGTACGCCTCACGTGCACTGCCCCACACAAACTTATACAGCAGACCCCCTAGTCACACGAGGGTCTGTTCCGCACCCCTCGTGTAACCCGGATTTCGCGCGGCTGGGGGTGCGGTTTTTTCCCCTGCAGAACACATGTTCTGCAGCCGGGGAAGCAGCTGAAAGGTAAGTCCTGTGGGGGGGGAGCAGTTGGGGAGGGTTAAGCATGAAGGTGGGTTGAGGCCATGGAAGGCAGGTGGGGGGCTTAAGCCTAGAGTGGGTTAGGGCTGCAGGGGGGCGAGGGGTGGTGTTGAGCAGGAGCCCTGCTGGGTGGTGAGCCAGGCCGCGGTGAGGAGGGGAGGTTGAATTGGGGTGGAGGTGTTGAACTGGAGCTGCATGTGCGGGGGTGGGAGCCTTGAACCAGAGCGGGAGAATGGAACTGGGGCCGTGCACCGGAGGTTTAAACCAGGGGCGGGAGGCTGAAGCAGAGCCATGCATGAGGGTGGTGAGCTGGAGGTGGAGCTGGGCGTGGGGATGGGGGGTAAGCTGGATCCGCACACAGGTGGTGAGCTGGCAGGGGGGCTGAACTGGGGCTGGGGAGGTTGAGCCAGAGCCGCATCTGACGGGTGGTGAGCTAGAAGCGGCGATGGAGGATGAGCAGG
The DNA here is from genome assembly GCF_033958435.1 of Carettochelys insculpta. NCBI lineage: Eukaryota > Metazoa > Chordata > Testudines > Carettochelyidae > Carettochelys > Carettochelys insculpta. Next base: position 43,847,140 of record NC_134142.1, on the reverse strand, counting down.
AGCCGTGCGGGTGGTGAGCCGGGGCCGTGCGGAGCCGGGAGGATGGAGCCGGGGGGTGGGGGGAGCGAGTTAAGCACAACTGGAAATTGTGCATTTCCAGGGTTTACCGTAGGACTCGGGAGTCAGCTGCGCAAGAGCGGAGTCACATACCCGGAGTTCACGTACTCCCAGACCTTCCTGTGCACGTTCTGCTTGTGCCCACGTGACAGCACTCACCTTCTCTCTCTCTCTCACACACACACACGGCTCCCCCCACAAAGCAGAACAGGGGCAGCCCTTACCTGTCCATGCAGCATCTCCCGGAAACACCTCCCCAGCAGCTCTGGGGGCCGCTGTTGCTGGCCACTGTCTGTGGTGATGCTGTTGCTGCTCCCATGACGGTAGCTATACTGTGGCCCAGTGGGTTGCTGAGACACGAGAACAGCCTCCACGCTGTTCTCCTCCGACTGGCCCACGTTGCCCCTCACCCTGGCCACCTGGTGGATCTGCACAGTGGCCTCAGGTGGGTGGTTGATGTGGACGTTCACCAGGGAAGGGTTTAAGGATGCTGGAAGATGAGTTTAGACCAACACTGTGACAATTCATCTACGCTTGCCCAGGTGACCTAATGAGTCGCTGTGGTGGGAACTCTGACCACAGAGACCCTCTGGGACGGCTGAACCGGGAAATCCAGAGAAAAACCATGTTGTGAAGGAAAACATCCCCTAATCTCCCAGCTGGATAAATCCCCTAGAAGCTGGGCAGAGGAGTTAAACGCACAGCCAGGAAAGTCCAGGGTCGCACAGACATGTGCAGTATTTAGTGTGCTTAGCATGGGGAGTCCAACCCCACCCTCGAAGGCACATGTCCAGTTCCCCCTGACTTCAGTCCTGTGGCTGGTCCCATGGCACTGTGGGCACCTCAACTCATATTCCATGACAGTCGTGCATTGAAATTCCTACTCTGAGCATTACTGCAACAGAGAAGTGGCACTAAATTCCTCCGGGTGCTTCTCGGAGAGCAAAAAGGGCACAACACTCAGGTCCTGCCCCTCTGGTGGCTGAGGCCTTGCACATCTGCATGCATTCTCATGCAGCTTTGTCGTGTCGTGCTTGCACAAGCTTCCTCAGGCACACCTGGGGGCTTGCATCCCTTCCTGGGACCTCGCAGGGAGCCCATGTTCTAATGACTGCCTGGCCTAGAGAGGAGAGGCTGAGGCTGCTGGAATACCCAGAGACCTGGCCCTTCCCAGAGGTGTGCTCTTGCTCATGGGAGAGAGAGAGACCCGGAGGGTTCAGTGCAGCAGTATAGGCAGGTTCTGGGCTTCCTAGGAGGAAACTGGCACCTGGCTTGGGGGAAGGGCAGGCACAATATCTTATACTACTAACAATCTCTCCATCTCATACTCCAGGTGTGGAATGTGGGGCGAAGTGAGGGAGGCAGCTGTCCAAGGTGCAAAGAGTGCCAGGGTTAAAGGGTTACTGGGACCAATCCCTTATCTCCTTCCTCCCTTGACTCCAGAGCTAGCCTATTCCTTCCTCCCACTATTGTTTCTCACAGCCAGAGCCCTCCCTCTGCTACCCCATGAATCCTGCACACCCCAAAGCCTTGTACGTTCTCATCTCAGGAGCTCATGCAGCCCAGGAGTTGGGTCCAGATACCCTGCATGGCCTGCTCCCTAAGTTACAGGTGCAGGCAGCTGGAGTGTGGGTGGCCCAGGCCTGCACTCACCAAGCTGGTTGGACAGAGGCAGAGTGTACATGGACTGCTTCATGGAGCTGCTGGGCGGAGTCTTTGGGACTCTCCCCACTTGGTTTTTTTCCAGCTTTGGAACTGGCAGGTGGCAAAACTTCCCTGTGGAGTTAGATGGGCAGCGGCACTCGTCCCTGCCTATGCAATGCCCTCCGTTCAGGCAGGGGATCTGGCAGAAGTCTGTAAAGCAAAGAGAAATGTGCTTAACACATCAGCCTAGCTACTTCCTCTAGCCAAGGAGGGGCCAGCAGGGGCCCTCGGATCCCAGACGTGTGGCCTGGCCTGGCAGCAGGCTTGCAACAACCAAGCAGCAGGCCCAGAGCAGTACCAGGCTCCTCAAGCAGCCTGCTGGCAGCCTGGGGTTCGCCATGGAGAGTCACTCAGAAAAGGGTTCAGAAGAGGGCAGCTAAAATTATGAGGGGTTTGGAACAGGTCCCATATGAGGAGAAGTTAAAAAGACTGGGGCTTTTCAGTTTAGGAGAGAGGAGACTGAGGGTGGATATGACAGAGGTATATAAAATCATGAGCAGGGTGGAGAGGGTGAATAAAGAAAAGTTATTTACTTGTTCCCATAACATAAGCAATAGAGGACACCAAATGAAATTAATGGGTAGCAGGTTTAAAACTAATAAAAGAAAGTACTTTTTCTTCACACAGCGCACAGTCAACCTGTGGAACTCCTTACCAGAGGAGGCTGTGAAGGCCAGGACTATACGAGAGCTCAAAGAAGAGCCAGATAAATTCATGCAGGTTAGGTCCATAAAAGACTATTAGGCAGAGGGTAGGAATGGTGTCCCTGGCCTCTGTCACAGACTGGAGATGGATGGCAGGAGACAAGTCGCTTGATCATTGTCTTCGGTCCACCCCCTCTGGTGCACATGGCGCTGGCCACTGTCAGCAGATGGGATGCTGGGCTAGACAGACCTTTGGTCTGACCCAGTAATGGCCATTCCTATGTTCTTATGTACGCTAAACAGCAGACAGCAAGAGGAGATGCAGAGCAGACCGACCCTTGGCTCAGAACGGAGTGAGTCTTTCAATCAGAGGCTGAAGTTCTGCTCTCTCTTGGGCTTTGTCACTGTGCCCGGTTAGAGAAAGACACTTATGCCAAGCGCCAAAGCCCCACAGAGCCAGGGTGATGCTGCTGGCACCAGGAGGATTTCTTGGAGAAGGCTGGCAGAGGATACAGCAGCACACCATGGACCTGGAGAGAAGTTTGATGCCGAGGACAGGGATCATGCTGAGGAACCTGGTCTGGTGGAGGTTGCTATTTACAAGCCAAGGGGCAGGGGACCTCAACAGGTATGAAAACAGTAAACAGACAGAGGACTCTGAGTTTGAAGCCCCTCTCTGGTGCAGTACCAGGATGGGATAGGATGGAGGAATCATAAGGGAATCAAGAGCCCTCTGTCTGCACAACCTCGGGAGAGCATCCATAAATGACATCCCAAGTGACTCCTCTAAGTTCCTCTCAATCCTTCCATCACAGGACAGGATTGAAGATGATGATCCATGGCCTCTCCTAATTAGAAGTAGGTGTCTGGGATTTTCTAACAGGTCACCTTCTCCAAGAACCCCACTTTAAGAGCACTCACTAGTCAGGAGATCTTGCGACAACACAGTCTACTGTCAGGAAGAGACACCCAGCTGTGCTAGACTGTAGGGGTAATTCACATAAGCCACCTGCTTGGCTCAGTCCTTACCTCTGCCAGGGCCTCTCCCCAAGCTCCCATGGTTTTGGAGGGACTCTAGTGCTTCTGAAGCAGTCCACCTCAACCCCATGGGACTGCCAAGGGTAGCAAATGAAAATGCCCTGTTAGGATTCAGCTAGTCCATCCCGCCACCCTGGGGGCCTGTGCCTGACTGGATCCCTGGGGCAAGGGGAGACGGCCTGCTTGCGGGCCAGCCCAGCCTCCAGGAAATGAGAGGAAAGATTCCAGCAGGCCTGTTCATTGAAACAACTCACGACTTGCAGCCAGCTCTCCTGGCTGCCACATGAGTGAAAGAAAAGAGTGGGATAAAATTATGTGATGAAAGGCAGCCCCAAGACTGGATGCCAAGGAAAGCAGCAAGTTGGCCCTGTCTGGGAGTAAGGCTGAGAGTCCTGTCTGCGGCTCACACTGAAACCCACCCACACACCCCAGAGTGGGAAGAGTAGGGTGGACATAAGGTTCCGCCCTCCCAGGAGAGGGAGTGCGGAGGGGGTGAAGTCAGCCCCCCGTAGCAGGAGATGAAATAGCCCCTAACTGGGTGAGGGAGACATTGTTCTGAGCACAGGGAGAAGCCCAGGCCCAAGTCTGTAGGGCCTCTTGAGGCAGCAGCAGGAGCCCAGCCAGGGAGGAGGCTGGAGCCCTGGGATACTCACAGATGCGGAAGCCAGATTTGGGGTCATGGTTCTGGCCTCCCTGGCTGTACAAGGTGGTGGTGTCCCCCTTCTCACAGCTGTTGTAGCAGCGGCCGCTCTGGCACGTCTGTTTGCAGATCGTGGGCGTGAAGACAATCTTTATCTTCCGGATTTTCTCAGTCAGGTTGGCCCCTGTGGAGGAAAAGGCCAGCGCAGAGTGGAAGCAGCATGGCTCAGCCTCAGGAGCATCTGTCCCCTCTCTTGCACATGGCAAGCCAGGCACCAGGGCAGCTGCAGCTGCGCACTGCTGTACACCCTCTCCAACTGGGCCATAGCTCTGCTATCACGGTGGGAGAGGGGAGCCATTCTCTGCTCAAGGGTCTCAATTATTGCTTCTTAGCCTTTTTCAGATTTAGCTGATGTCACTTTAGGAGCAGTATAAGCTAAACTGGGAAAAGGCCATTCATAATGGAGAAGAGCCTCCCCAGAAGGGCTCCTACCAGAACAGCTGTACAGGGATAATTACACCTCTACATTGCCCCATGTAGCCAAGCCCTAAGGGGGGCATTTCCTGGCTTCCAGATGTTTCACTGGGCACCTGTCTCGCTTCCTTAGCATTGTTTTCTGGGCAGAATTTCCTAGATGTGTGTCTGTAAAGACAGAAAACAACAAACGTCTCAACCCAGGAACAGGGAGCAGGCTCACTCCAGGCCTGCTATGCTCTGCCAGCTGGCAACAAATGGCAGCAGGGCATGGCCAGCCCAGAACTTGAAGTTAGTTCACATATACGACGTCTGAACATTCTGTCCCATACATCTCAGGCACAGGTGTGGGAAGCAGGGGTGCCCAGACTTTGCACCCAGTGGGTCCCTGCACTGGGTTCCTGGCCACCAGCCTGCAGCTGGGGGTTCCACTGGAAGCCCCAAGATATGAGCCATCCGTGGGGTTCCAGTCACCAGCCCTTCTGCCACTCAGGGTCCCAGATCCCAGCTGCCAGCACTGGGGTCCCAGCTGAAAACTCTGCTGCTGTCTGGGGTCCTGGCCCTTCAGGCTCCACTGCTTCCCAGGCTGCAGGCCACCAGCACTGAGCTCTGCTTCTGGTCCTAGCCCATAGCTCTGCAGCCACCCCCAGCTGTGACCCCAGCCTGGAGCTGTGAGGGGCACAGCTCAGCACCCTCACTCTAAAAACTGATCCAGTGCCACTGATCTCAGGAGACCCACAGGAGTAAGCCCCCAGCATGCTAACCTTAGGAGCAGCCCCGCTGCAGAGGGCATCTTGAACCATCCCCAAGTACATCTGGGTGGGGTTCTCACCTGGAAATCTCAAACAGGCTGTCTCTGGCAGCCTGGCCTGGCCTGTATGCACTTTACAAAGCCTACATGGGCCACCATGAGAAATAACCACATGTAGGTTATACAAACTGAACATCCGCAGTCAAATCAGAGGGCAGAGAATTGCTGCAACCCTGATCTCTGATTATACTAAAAACAAGCCGTCCTGTAGCACCTTAAAGACTAACAAATCTATTTATTAGATAATGAGCTTTCGTGGGTAAGACCCTGTTCTTCCGATTTGCATAGACAATTAGAATTTGTAAGGCTGACTGACCTGAGTCATAGGCAGGAGAGAAGAAACCTTCTGGGTTAAAACCAAGCGCTCTACCACATGAGCTAAAGCCCTCAGCCAAAGCTCTAGAGTAGAGCCATCACTCTCACTTATCAGTGGTCTCAGTGCCTGCGGGGTTACATACTTCCCTGAGCTCGGAAAGCACATCCTGAGCTTCTGAGACCTTCCAGCTGTTCATCCAAGATGAGCCCCCACCTGCAAAGCCAAAGGACTCAAGTCGTCAGCAGGAGGAAATTAACCTGAGACCATAAGAGCTAAAGCCCTGTGCTCTGCTAGGTGGTTTTCAGCTCAAACTATAGAGGTTCGTGTGCTAAACTCCAGAGATCCCAGGATCAAGTCCACCTGATGGCGATTACAAGTTTCTTTCTCCCAACCCCATCGTCAGCTATGTAAATCTAATTGCTCCAGTCTGAAAATCTGAAGAGGTGGGTCTTAGCCATGAAAGTGCATTACCTAACAAATAAATGTGTTAGTCTTTAAGATGCTCCAGGACTGCTTGTTTTTGTGACACTACAGACTAACCCTGCTACCCCTCTGTGATTATACTAAGAGAGAATTGACTTGGCCAGTGTCCTGCACCTGAAATTCCCAGCCCAAGTTAATGTCTCTGGGAGCATTTATTTTGTCTTGTAAGGCTTTTCTCTCCCCTACCATCTACATTTTGCTCCCTCAGTCCATCCTTGTGCAATAGGTCTTTTTCTCCAATCCATGCAGCACTCATTTCTCTCTTCCCTGCCCGATGGTGCCTAGAACTGCAACACCTTCCCAGCATGCTCCTGGCTCCAGAGCAGTGTGAGAAGCATTATGCCTTTTCTCTGTCACACACATGCACACTCCCATTATTGGTTTTCTACCCCAAGACTGCTGCACAGGATCCAATAGGACTTTAGGTTCCATTTGCTGATTTCCAGTCACCTAAGTCTTCTCCTGCACTTGTTGTTCATCACAGACTCCTCCTCCACCCCTAGGTGTTTCTCTCTCCATGCTGCTTAATTCCTTCTGTTAGGGTTGGACTTTCCACTCAATAGAGCTGAATCCCCGTGTATTTCCTGCAGCCCCTCCAATCTGCAAGGTGCTAGCAGACAGTCTGGGCCTTCTGAGATTTTGCTGCCCCTCTGATTTTGATGTCATTGGCAAGTGCAGCCCTCACCGCCCTCCGCCAAGGAGGCTCCTGAGAGATGCCAGCAACCCAGTAGTTCTTACCCCAGAGAGAGAGTGTGTTCTCGTGAGGGGCTGAGTGTGGTCCAGAGCTGCTCTGTTCATGCCCATTCCCACTAGGTAGAGCATTGGACGTTAGCTGGGTATTAGCAGCTGGATAGCGCCGGACAGTGCGGGAAGGCCCAGTGTGCTGGGAGGAGACAGGGGAGCCAATTCTGCCTTGAGACCTGTAGAAAACAATATTTGTGACAGGTGACCACGCCACCCTCCTGCAGCTGCGTCCTGTGCACTCCGTGGGAACCCGCACCACTATGCTCGAAACCCCAACCTCCAGTCTGTCAGTCAGGGCAAGCGTATCTTCTTTTCAGCCACTCCACCACCAGGCTAGCAACCTTCCAGCTCCTCTCTTCATACATCTCCCGCAGGACCTTCTAGCTCAGCTCTCTGAAGGTCCTATCAGCCCCTCACACTTCAGGAAAAGGCAGAGCCCAGTTCTGCCACTAAACCAACATTTGGCTGATAGGGAGCAGGCTGCACTCACCTCTGGAAAGACACTGAGCTCGGGGCACTGTGGCGCAGCAAGCACTAGCTTCTTTCCCCGTTTCACACGCAGACCAGGGCCCAAATCAAGCATGCACTGGACAAATGGTTTAATGCTCTGAAGAACGCATGAGCCTGCTGCAAATACCTGGGGACTGCAGAATCTCTGTAGGTCCTGGGTAGGGGTACCCTGGCCCCAGGCAATGAGCAAACTGCAGTTGCATGGGGAAGGCTGTAGCATGGACCATAGCAGAGCTGAGCCTGCAGACTGAACTGAGCCTGATGGGCTGCAGCAGTTACAGAACCCCCTGCCCAGCTGCATGAGCTATGAGTTCCTGCCCACACTCAGAGGCAACCCCCTTCCCCTCCTGGTGCACTCAGCCTGAATACCACAAACACAGGAGAAATCTGAAGGAAAGATGACACTGGCCCAATCACCACGTGCCATCACTCTGCAGCAGTCGTGGCAAACCTGCAGCCCACAGGCTGCATATGGCCCACTGGGGATCCACCTGTGGCCCTCAGACCCCTGGCTGCCCCATCCCCATGCGCTTCTCACACACCGGAGCCCCACACCTCCTACACCTCCTGCTCCCTCCCTGCATTTTCAGAATGCTGCAAATCACACTCCTCCTCCCTCCCAGAGCTGTGACACGACAAATGTAAGGCAACAGCATCTGCAGCTAACTCAGAATTACCGAGATTACACAAGACTACGCAGGATGGTGAGAAACTCCTCAGGGACCTGACAAAGGCAAATGACAAATGAGCAGCCCCCGGGCAGATGAGATTCAGTGCTGAGTAACACAAGTTAATGCAGATCAGAAGTAGTCACTTAAATCACTCACACACATTGCTGGGTTCCGAGCTAAATGTAACCACTCAGGAAGGAGACCATCGCTACAGTCAAGTCAATGAAAACCTCTGCTCAAAGCATAAGGGTGGTCAAAAAGGCACTGGGGTGCTTCAGGCTATGGAGCAACATGTAATGGAACCAGCTCCCTCTGGGCTGGTAAAGGCGAGGAGGGAGACAGAAGGCCCTTTGGAGGACGTCAGTGGCAGGTGAGACCTTAATGTAAGAAACCCACTCTTGATGCTAGAGATCTTGCCTTACCTACTCTTGACAGATATCTAATCTTCGAAGAAAGACTGTTATGGGGTCTTGTGGCAGTATCTGCAATCTTCAGATTGCCCTGAGATAGTCTGCCTGGGTTTAGACTTGGGTAAGAGACAGACACAGCATGAGTTGTGTTGGATAATGATCTCCTGGCTACGGATGAAGGCAGCAAGTCTATGCTGATGTCATGAAGACTGTAGCTGTGGTTGACAATGAGGCGTTGTTACCCAGGCTGCAGCCCTGAGCAGGAACAGCCAGGCCAGCTCTTAAGCAGTTTCATTTCAGAAAGACAAAGGGCATGATTTGGATGTGATGCTTTCCTGTTTGTGTGGAAGAGGCCACTAGGAGGGAAGAGATATGGGTGACAGCATTCACACAATGAGGAAATACCTACCTGGGCTTCTCCATTTCAGCCCAGTCCCCTGGATGGAAACACAGGACCAAAGCCTTGATTGTGCTAGGTTCAATTCCCCTGGTGTTAGTAATTTTGGGAACGTAACACTGGTGGAATGCTAATGGCCTGGGAAGCCTCGTCTGCACTACAGTTGTTAACATTGCTACCACTAGACTCAGCAGAGGAGGCAACAATGAGAAACCTGGGAAAAAAGACTAGAAGGAGACAAGGCCATTGCATCTTTCAGGAGAGACAAGACCTCTACTGAAATTCTAATGGAAAAATCAAACAAATAATGTTTTTGCAACAATTTTTAGGTACTTTTCATAAAGGAGCACAAAGCCCCATCCCCAGCTTCCATTTCCCTTTCAGTACTTTAATGTGATTTTTAAAGACTGTGAGTTTCCAGATCCATGAGGGGCTCTCAGCACTTGGACTTAGCACTGCTAAGATCTGGTTTTCATAAATGTATATAAACAAATACAATTTGTTCTTTCCATGAGTGATGGAATCTAAAGCCAAGCTAGGGTCCAGCAACTTCTAGTCCCCCACACCCAATGCCACAGTCAGCACTTCCCTTAACATCCAACCTAGGCTCAGCTTCTTGCTGCCACCTCATTTCACACTGAGCAACAGTGAAGTGGAGACCCTACGTGACAGTGCAGCACCCTAGAGAGCTGTGGCCAGCCAGATTCTCCCATAGAGAGGGGCTGCCAGTGGCAGACAGTAGAAGACCAACCTACACTGTATCTATACCAGCCCATCAACAGTGCATGTTCTTGCAGTCTTTCCCTCAGCTGTTTTTTTGATACGTCTGCACAAATATGCTTTTCCAGCCTTGTTCTCATGCCCCTATCAGTCTCTCCAAGCAGAAATTATACAGTGCTACCCAGCCCTGACCCCTCTCAGAAGCCACGGCATGGCCAGTCTGCAGATCTCAGATATTCTGCACACTGCTACGAAAGCCTCCACTTTGCCAGCCTAGCTGTTCTGGGAAAAGCCCACCGGATCTTCCCACAGCTCTCATGGATGTCACTGAGATGAGGCCATGTGTTTCCAATAAGCCCAGCTGTGTGTCAGTGGAAGAGCTGGAGGGCAGGTGATGGACACAACTTGTTGGGAGCCTCACACAAAATGGCAAGTGCCTGGAGACACCTACTCCATATTATCATCCCTAAAGGTGCTGCTGTGGCCATGTGTGGTTGGGTTCTGCTGCACAGTAAACCCCCAACTTACACGAATTTGACTTGCGCGTTTCTTGCATTAACAGGAGTCAAATTCATTGCTGGGAGTCAGCAGGAGCTACACCGGCAGCTTCAGGCCTGGAGGCTCCCAGCAGCCCTGGAGCTGGCAGCTGGCCTGGCACAGCGTTGTGCTGCTCCAGCCCCAGGGACCCATGGACTGGGGGAATCCCTGACAGCAAAGGGGTTGTGCTAGGCTGGCTCTTAGTTCCTTTGCTGCTAGGGATTCCCCTGGGGGGCTGGAGCTGGCGTGACCAGCTTCCCCCCAGCTGCAGGAGGGGACCAGCTTGGTGGCACAGATGCCCCTGGCTTCCCCCAGCTGGGGGAACTGGACGCTGGAGCCAGCAGTGGAGCACTGCACCATCCAGCCAGCTCGCAGCCCCTTTGTTGCCATGGATTCCTCCGGCCCCGGCAGTTCCCTGCAGCTGAAGCTGGCAGAGGGCTGCGCTCCCATTCCCCTGAATGTCAGGGATTCCCCGGCTCTGTCGGCTTCCTGGGGGCTTGGAGCTGGCGGCCCCACCCCTACCTCGACTTATGTGAAATTCAAATTACACTGGTTCCCCAGGAATGTAATTCACATGCAAGTCGGGGGTCTACTGTATATTATGGGAGCATCTCAAAGTAGGGAAGCTCAGAGGCCTCAAGAAGCAAGCATGAGGACACCCACTGCCCCAGAAAAGGGCCTGTTGTAGGGCAATTTCAGCCCTGGGCAGCAGGAGCTCTCGGTGTGGCAGCATAAAGGAGTAATCCAGTGACACCAGCAAACAGATACTGCAGCTCCTGTATATCAAAACCTACTGAGCAACTATCACCCTTGAGGAAGGAAGTACATCTGGCAATAAACAGCCACACAATAAACAGCCACATGCCAGCATGTCGTCTCTTGTTTTGAGGAACTACTGTGGGGATTTTGAGAACCACCAGATTTTGTTGTTAACACACCCACAGGGTTCAGAGGAGAGTAATGGTGCAGTAGGAATAAAAGTTGGTGAGATGTGCTCATCACATGGGGGCAGCACCTATCTGGCATAAGGCAAACAGAAGTGGAACAAGACATGAAAAGCAATGGGGAAAGGCATACAGCTGGGATCCTCTTTACAGAGACGTACCTGTGTATGTGCATGATGCAGGGGGATGTTGATTTGCTTTAAATTAACTTGTTCATTTGGTTTCATTATAGGCAGATGAGCTCCAGAATTTGTACATTAAGGTAGGTAACGTGGCCCTCAGTTGAAGGAGCCACAGAAAGCAACTGGAAGGGAATTTCTTTCCAGCTCATTTTGCCATTTCCAATCTGGTCCCATCAGGCTCACTGGCTGATTCAGGTTCAAGGTTGGGGAACAGGAAAGAGCTTTTCACTTTCTGAGCTCTAGCTCCAATCTAGCCCAAGGTTAGGCAACTGATTGGTGCAGAGAGGTTGGGGAATACAAACTGTCACCTGGAGTTCATCTCTTTAAATGCAGCCTGCATCAATAGTGGCTAGCAATCATCTTCAAGAGCTGAGTATTGGTCCAGTTCCCAGTGGTCTGAATGGCAAATTCACAAGTTCCCTCCCTCCCCGGACCCCTGCTGAATGTCCCAGCTGTGAGTGACATGCCCTCTTGCTGCTAGCTGGGGCTAATCTGGGCCAGAGTAGGGGTTGAGGGGCAACTGAGGAGCTTGCATGATCATTGTCTGTGCCTACACCTGTTCCAGGGAAAGGCCTGTAAGCTTACGCGGATGGGACAGCCTCAGGGATTATGTAGTGAGACAGTGAAAGCCCCAAGGCTTTAGCCTCATGCAGTCCTTCAAAATCCCTCAGTACTGTGTTATTCATTTCCACACTTCCAGCCAGGCACAAGGCCAGCAGAGCTCTTTGCAGCTTGGAGCCTCTGCCTAGAGGCAAGGGTCTCTTCCTTTACAAAATGGGACCGGCTGCCAAGCAGCTGGTTTCCCTGTTCTTCATCTGTCAGGGCTGCTGACAGCACTCTCCACTCAGGCCCAGCATGTGTGACAGAAAGAGCAAGCAGCCCCTGGGACAGCCTCCCTCGTGAGTTGTTTTAGGGAACCCATCACAGCAATAGCTGAGTGCCTGGCTAATGCTTGCTGAGTTATTGTGGGAAGGCTGAGTCAAAGGGGCACTGGCGTTCTGCTGTGAAGGGGCTGATGTCAGTGTGCATCCTGATCTCTCCTGGGATTCAGACCAAGAACTTGTAGGTGATAAAGCTCAGTCTCCTGCACATCGGAGTTTCACTCCTAAGGGTGATGGTTCCACAGTACCAGTGAAATGTGGCTGTCGCTGCAGAAAATAAAAACATGGAGAGCTGGTCCCTGAGGTGTTCTATTCAGGTTCTTACTCCATGGGTGTCTCTGCAGCACTGTAATGCCTTCCTGAATGTAGTGCATTAAGTGCAGTGGCTAACGTCTGTATGGTTTGCTCTCTCTCTTGCCCTTTCCCAACAGGAGAATTGGCTACGCTGAAGTGCTTTATTTTGTGGTGGTGGGGGGTCATTTTCCCCCTTAGGTACATGCCACTCTGTGTTTACATTAGAGAAAGTAGGTCAGAGAAGGGTCCCTCACACCCGGAGAGGTAAGAGAAGATGAGCTTTATGATGGTCCTTGAGGCCTGGGGAGTCTCAGACCAGCCCCATAGAAAGCTCTGCTTCCAGCACAAACAAGGTAACTTGAATCCATCCTATGAAAAGCTTTAAAGTTGGTGACTCAACCCGGAATGCTGGTCACGGTCCCATCACTTTTAAAAGGCTGTAAGTCTGAGTGATAGGAAGGAGGCGGCAGAAAGGAGCGAGCAGGAAGCAGGGTCTTGAGGAGAAGAGGCAGTCTGGGAGCAGGTCGTCATGGGAAGCAGCAGCCCAGGGATGGGGCCTCGAGGGAAGGGGCAGTGGGAGGGGGGGACCTAAAAGGGGAAGGGGTGGCACAAGGGTGGGGCTTCAGGAGGAAGGGACAGGACAGGGTGTGGCCAGAGGGAGGCAGGACCAGAGCTCAGGCACAGACCATCCCCCTACCTTTAGGGAGCTCTCCCAGCTCCTGGACCAAAGCACTGAATTTGACCCTGCATTCTGCAGTGAGCCAGTACAGAGAGTGGAGTACTCGGCTGATATGCTCGGAGAGGCTGGTGTTACTGAGCAGTCAGGCTGCTGCTTTTTAAACTAATTACAGCTTTTTTAAAGGTCAGTAACTGTATCCTGACAAAGAGAAAATTACAAGGGCCAAGCCTAGAGCAACACAGCTGAGTTTGCATCTGACAGAAAGTGACCTTGTCTTCTCAACAGCTGTTAACAGAAGAGGCCATTTCTCATGACCATGGCTATTTGGGTATCCAGAAGCTGTCAGGAATCCAGGTGGACACCCAGCTCTGGGCTCTCTTAATGATCTGAGAGCAGATGCCCTCAGTGGGGCAATCTTGTAGAGGTGGAAAATTCCTCCAAGCGTCTCCTCACAAGGGCAGTGCAATCCAGGCGTATACAAGTGTCCGACAAGCTTCTTCAGTATTTCACTGATAGGGATCATGTTGGCCTCTCCTAAAAGCAAAGGCCTCGCTGACTGTCATGGGTATTGCAAGATGTTTGCACAGGAAATGACTGCAGTGTTATGTAACACATATCATAGTGGGGTTCAAAACTGTTGAAGTGAAACTTGTTCCCTGAGGTAAGGCAGGTTTCAGGGCTAATTCAATCACCTTTGAAAGCAGTGAACATCTGTGGAGACAGCACTTTGTTTTCAGTCTTGGCCTGGTGCAGGTTTGAGGGCTGACAAAGACAAAAGATCCCAAGAAAAGTCTCTAAAATAGGGCACCCACAGGGGTAAGAGAGAAATAGTCTGTAACTATGTAAGAGATGAAGAAAGAGCACAAGTTGTTCACTATTACTGAAAAAAAGACAGCTGGGGCGTAGAACTGCCTCCTGAGAGGGGGACCCCAGGTTTCTGAACTGGAAAAGCATGTAAGGACCAATGCTGGGACATAAATTCCTTCTCAGACAGGGAAGTAACAAGTAAAGACTACAGATTACGTTCTGGGTTTGGGGTTGTTTGTACTTGTGACTTCACGTTTCTAAACCATTATTCTTGCTTTTGTTTGGATCCCTGTCTCAAGCCCTGCTATGTAATAGCCATCTGGTTTTACTATGGACGCATCTAAGCACCTTGGAGAAAGAATAGCGTTGAACTCAGAAGAAAGCAGTGAACTGGGCAACGCTGCTTCCCTGGAGGCAGCAAAACAATGACCATTGCTGGTATCCAGGGATTGAGCCCTCAAGTGTAAACACAGTGGGATGTGCAAATTGCTAGTTTGCTTTGAGAAAGAGCAGGATTGTGGCACGCAGAGCAGAGCACTTGTACTGACAGCAGCCAGAAAGTGGGGCAGGCTTACCCTGGTGGCAGAGGTAAGGCTCTTCCACCATAAGCAGGTGGCAGCGGCTCACCCCAGGCATCTTGGGTTAAAGTATCACAAATCACCTCCATCCTTCCTAGAGTCAGCTTCCACCCAGCTCTTCGACCACTTGCTGACCTAGGCCAGGCCGTTGCGGAGCTGGGAACCGGTGCTGCCTGAATCTTGCGTCAAGGTTTGTAGAGCCAAGCGCCACATGGGTATTGCTGCCGTTTTCGTCCATGCTGCCTTACTGTCTCCCAAATCAAGTGCAGCTGGCAGAAGCAGCAGGAGGCTCTAAGTAGAGAGAGCGGGTAGCAGACAGCACGGGGAGAAAGCATTCACCGCAGAGGGGACCAGCACTCTGCCATCGGTATGACAGCTAGCACGCCACTCCTGAGGGACACGGACCTCCACGCAAGACTGCCTGTTGATGGGCCACGGGATCGTCTTAATACAGGGCCACAGAGTAAGGATCTTCTCAAGACACACACTGCTTATGTGCTGGTAATTCCATCCTGGCTTCTTCATCCCATAACCAATGCAAACAATTCCAGGAGAAGAGCCCTGAGCCATGACAGGGGCTGAGTCACACTCCATTCCCAACAATCTGCCAGAACAGGCAGATTCGCCCCTGTCTTATATCACCAACATCTTCCTCCATGTCAGCCCTGCCCATCCCCTCAGCCAGACACGCTCCCAGATCTGCACTGCGGGGGGTGAGTCAGTGAATCACTTTCCTCTCTGTAATTCCTTGAAGCTTCTGATTTTCTCCTGAAGCGCCAAAGCAGTATGGGCAGCTCTTATCACCACCACTCCAATGTCCATGGCTACAGAGACAGAAGGAAGCTGATAAGCTTGGAAAGCCTCAAGCTTCCACTGGCCAAAAGCTTCCCGTTTCTCAGACTCCACATTGATCCAGACACAGCAGTGAAGCGAGGCCAGACACTCAAGGTAGGTTCTCTTCAGCCTCCCACTCAGGACTCAGCTCACTCTGAGGGTGTGGAAAGGTGAGTAGGGACCTTGGCCTGCAAGGCTCACCATATCCCATGGTCTTAAGCCCATTACCCAAACCTCAGGCCTGTTGCCATGGGAAACCATAGTGTATGATTTTTCTCAGTACTGATACCAGGCAAACTGGTACCTTTTAGGAAGCTGCCATCACTATGTATGAACAGAGGAGCCAGTTGCTGGCCCCAGATTTCTAGTAAGACTTTTACAGCCTCTACAGGGCACAAGAGTTCATCTTCACATTCCTGCAATACCACAGAAGCCTCCCCTCTCTTTTAGCCCATTTTTGAGACTCTGAAGCGGAGGCACAGTGCCCCTGTACACACACACATAGAAAAATAGAGATGAAAGGGACCTCAAGAAGTCATCAGAAACAGCCCCCTTCATGGTGGCAGGACTACTTTTGCTGACAGGTGCTCATCCAACCTGTCCAATCCCCACCAATGGATTTCACAACCTCCCTTGAAAGTCTATTCCTGAGTTTAACTACACTTACAGTTAGCAAGGGTCTTCCTCCTATCTAACTATCCCTTACTACAGATTAAGTCCATTACTTCTTGTCCTACTGCCAGTAGCCATGGAGAACAATGGTTGCCACCCTCTTTTACAGCCCGTAACATACTTGAAGATTTACCAGGTCCCTCTTCAGTCTTTTCTCAAAACTAAACATGCCCATGTTTTTTAACCTTTCCTCATAAATCAAGCTTCTAAACCTCTTCTGTTTGTCACTGTCCTTGGGACTAGCTCCTATCTGCGCAAATCTTTCCTAAATGTAGCACCCAAAACTGGACACAGTGTCTCAGCTGAGAACTTACCAGCACCTAGGACAGCAGGCCAATTACCTCTCCTCATAGTATGCTCCTGTTTATGCAGCCCAGCATGACATTAGCCTTTTCACAACTTCATGATATTGCTGACTCATATTCAATTTGTAATCCATTATAACCCCCAGATTGCTTTCAGCAATATGATCCCCTTGCCAGTTACGCCCCATTTTGTAGCTGTGCATTTGGTTTTTCCTTTCCTAAGTGAAGTACTTTGCAATTTTCTTTACTGGTTTAACCTTGTTGACTTCAGACTAATTCTCCAATTTGTCAATATCATTTTAAATTCTAATCCTGTCCTCCAAAGAGCTTTGTAACCCTCCAAGCTTGGTGTCATCTGCAAATTTCATATGGCCACTCTCCATTCCATCATCCAAGTCTCTGAAAAGACCAAATACAGACCTCAGCAGGACTGAAAAAAGATACTGTGTCCCAGTTTGACAGCAAACCACCGATAACTACTCTTTGAGTATGGTCTTTCAACCAGTTGTGCATGCGCCTTATAGGCACCTTACAGTAATTTTGTCTGAACCACATTTCCCTAGTTTGCTTAGGAGAATGTCATGTGGGACTATGTCAAAAGCCTCACTGAAATCAAGATATATCATGCCTACATCTTCCCTCCTATACACTCCATTAGGAACCTTGATAAAGAAGTGAATTAGATTTGTATGGCGTGATTTGTTTTTGACAAATCCATACTGGCTATTCCATATAATCCTATTATTTCCCAGGTGCTAAAAACTCAATTGCTTAATAATTTGTTCCATTATCTTTCCAGGTATCAAACATGTTTAAGATGTTTCATCTAAGTTAGGCTGACTGGACTAATTCCTCAAGTCCTCACTGCTCCTCTTTTTAAGGATAGGTACCATGTTTCCTTGTGTCTTGTGGGCCCTCAGCTGTCCTCCAGGAGTTCTCAGAGATAGCTGTCAATGGTTTTGAGTTTGTTTCTGCTATTTCCTTAAATACACTCCTATAAATTTCAGCAGGTTCTGCTGATTTGAATATGTTTACCTTATCTAAGTAACTTGTAATGCATTCCTTCTGATATTGGCTTGCATTCCTTCCCTTGTGTTAATATTAATTGTATTTAGTACCTAGTCACTGTTAAACTTTTTACTGAAGAATGAAGCAAAATAGGCATTAAACACCTCATCTTAGCTGTGTTTCTGCTATGTTCAATGCCTGCTGTGACCTATGCATAGCTGACAATGGCACCAGCTCACTCACTCTAAAGGAACCACAGAATACAATAACAAACACTACCCTAAATAAAGTGGCCCTCTTCCCACAGATGCAAGCCCTTGGCAAACCAAGAGAAATGATGCATGAGAACTTATTTGATTTGACATAAGGTTAGTTACTGTGTATATTTTTACATGCGAGGTTGACATTTTGTGTTTTAGCAGTTAAAGCTTTACTTTTTTTAAATCAACATCTCCTGTCATTAAATAATTATTGAATGACCTACTCTGTTGTCTGACCATCCTGCATAATTCCCCGCAATTGTGACTATTTAAAGAGATAACATAAACATGGATAGGATGTGTTGAAATAACACAACAAACTCAATTTTGCCAAGCCTAAACAATCAAACAAACACCAGCTAATCTGACATATTTCAAATTCTTCCACGGGCTGAAAAGGAAGAAAGAGAGCTTGTGACTAAGTGTCCTTTGTTCTCGGACTGGTTGGCTGACTCCTCCAAAAGCGAGCAAAGCAGCTGATCCCATACCAGAAGCCCAGCTTCCTAAATAACACTTGCACGACACAGATAGGGGATTTACGAACATGATGCACATGGCCATTGATACAAAAATAAAGGGTCTGCCTTTGTTTCTAGTTGGTTCTACTGGATATTGGAGAGAATGAGCAAAACTGTGACCACCTGAAGAAAAACACACATGGATGTCTGAAATCTGCTTCATCCAACTGACAAAGTGCAGTACAGACACTGCCCATGGGGTTCCAACACAATCTTGTCACTCTCAGCTCCAGGACAGACATGCAGCTGGAAGAGATACGAGGCCACGTTGTTCAGTTCCAGATGGGGCATTGCATGCTGGATCCTGCTGTCTCCATAGGCTGCAGCATTTTTTAATAATGACTTGTTCCAGTTGGCTTCCATTCATGCCTGTTATGAGCTTGTCCACACACACAAGCGGTACCCTTGACCGGCATAAAACCGCCCAGGCCCCTAGTGCTGACGTCGTTATACTGATACACAGGTGCTTTATGCCAGTATAGCTATCACTTCTGGGGAATGGGGACAATTTATAGCGTCATAAGGCAGCTTTACACCAACATGTAACCATCCACACATGAAGCTGTGCCCATACATTTACTTTAGTTAATATAAAAATAGCACTACCTCCACCTCCATCTCCATCTGAAATAGTTACGCTGGTTCAAAAACTGTGTAAATCAGGTCTAAGAACATGGGTGATGGATGAACCTGGGGCTGGAGGAGGTTAGCCTCCAGCCTACCCTTTCTGCCCCACTCCTCTACCGAACCAGGCCCTCCCACCACAGGGGTAGACCTCCATTCCCCACATGAGCCTCCAGCCCTGGAGCATTCAGAGGGCAGTCAGCACATGGCCCCCACTTCCCCAGCTGTGGAGCACAGTGAAGACAGGCGTCCCCAGCCTCCTTCCCTGGCGCAGAGGCAGGGCGTGCTGCCCCAGTGTCCCCAGTGCAGCTGAAGCCTGGGGGTAGCCCAGGAGCTGCACTGAGGTAGGGGACATTCTGGGGTTGGAGCATGGGTGGGGCCATGCCTGGCAGTTTGGGAAGGTAACGCCTTTCCCTGCCTCTTATAACTGCCGCCTCTGTCTAAGAGTGGCCCTTGTTGATGCTACAGCGCCAGCACAGCTCTTGGGTGGGCAAAGCTTCAGCTCCCTGATAGCTCTTGCAAATTTATGGAATGACCCAAACGCAAGTTCCTACTGCAGCCAGTGCATTAACATTCCCAAGGGGCCTAGCCATGGCTCCTCACTACACTTCTGAGCAAGTGCATTGCCTAATGAGAAACTCTGCAGCACAGCAAGCAGGAGGGGCCCAACCTGGCAGGCAATGGAGAAAGGAAACAGACTGAGTACAAAGACTTGACGGAAGCACAGACCGCATGAACCCAACCCGCACAGGCCCTTGGCAGACAAACACAGCAGGCTGACCATCCCATTCCAGAGACCCTGGCTGTCAGAGTGGGATCCGATGACAGTGCACTGGAGACCGAATCCCTGCCCTGCTGGAAACGTGCTGCAGAGGTCGTAACCAGAGGAAAGGCTCCTGTTGGGTTCATGGGAGAGAGTCACTCATCTCCATGTCACACAGAGACAAAACAAGCACATTTAGTCCTATTTGCATCTTGTTCATTAGCAACACCCATCCCCTCCATTGGGCTCCCCAGCTTCAAAGCACTCAACAAACAGAGCCGCCGATTCATCTTCACACCCACACACCCCCTCGGGAGGCAGGGAAATAAATAACATCCGCCCCCATTTACGCAGGGCACAGCTGGGACAAGAGGGTCTCTCTATTTGCAAACGGCAGGAGAGGTAGAAAGAGGCTGCTGCTGGTCCTGACACACACACACACACACGGGTGGGAAGGAGAGGTCACTTTTCTGCCCTGAAAAGCAGGAATGTAGAAAGCAGAAATACTGGGAAATCTCTGATCTTCCTTAAAACGCTGCAAACTGAAGAGGACTTTGGAATTTAATTTAAGATGACATTCCCCAATAGAGCTTCATTTGCAGCTTGAGGCTCATACGGGCCCTGGCCTTTCGATCCAGTTCTGCTGTAATTAGATTTCCCCTTACTCCCCCTGATGTACTGTTGCCCCATCCTTGCTTTACGGGCCATTATGGTTGTGCTGGGCAATTAGACTGTGTCTCTGCACTGTTGGGATTCAGGGAACAGGCCTCCTGGGGATTCTGCTCCTTTATCAATGCCAGCTCTACCCTTCTAGTTGCTCATTAGCAGAGGGATTAGAAGCTGAGTTTAAGCCAAGCCCACATCCGTGTCTGTTTGCATTTTACCTGACAGCCCCTCAGCTGAAGAATGAGCTGTTTCTCCGAGAAGAGGATTCCCACATTGCAAAGTTGCACTTGCTCCTTTCCCTGTCAGAACCTCAATATTTATCTCAGGAACCAGCCGGGCATGCAGGGCCAGGAGCAGCCCTGCCCAAGCTGAAGGGAGCTGAACTGAGCAGCAGGCCTGCATCTGTGCTGGCAAAAGTTGGGCAAAAGGATTTTTTTTCCCCTCCAGACATAATAGACGGCATTCTTCCATGTTGAATCACGTTCCCTTCTTTCCTGCCTATGTTTCTATTCCCTCCAGGTCCCCCATACGTGCTCTACACCCAAGCTTGCACCACAATAAATTAAATTGGTTTTAATTCACATGGTTCATTATTTGAGTGCAAGCCTGTGTGTGGAAACTCTCCTTTCAGAATAATAAGTCTCCCATTTTGATTTCATTTAAGTAGCTTTTTTATTAAACAAGGTTTTAAAAGAGTAGGATATACTCACATAATTAAACGCTGTCACTAGACATGCGAGTGTCCAAGGGGAAAAACATCTGGAAATTTTAAGGGGAAAAAGGTATTTATGGTGTTGTTCCCCAACACCCCGCTCCACCCCGAGTCAGGAAGGAGGAAAGTTGGAAATTTGGAGGAAAAAAATGAAAGGAATTTTGTGTGAAACATTTTCTCTCAGAAAGAACAATGAATTAATCCCTTCTTCGTTCCCTCCTTCTACAGGCTGCACTTCTCAAAACTGGAACTCTCTCGTCCGGCAACATCCGTTGTTACTGAATCAGAGAGCCCCGGCTAGGAGGCTGCTATGAGAAGGATGGGCAGCAACATGTCTATGGTGTTGGCTCTCCAGCTGGGTCTGGAGCTGGCCTCCAAGAGGCCAGCAGGTGGGGCCACAGCCAGCAGCAGGTAAGGCAGCCACTAGGGCTGGAGGTGGGCGGGGGGCAGGGGACCTCCCTTCATCCAGCAAATTCCCTTGTTCAGGATACTTCAGGTTCCAACAGTGCTGGGTGAGGGAGGTGCAACCTCTGATTTTCCTCTCTCCTTCACCTCTGCTCATCACATCTCAGCCCCTCCTCTTCCCCTCTGCTTTAATTGTTCCTTACCAAAGTTTATTCAAAGGGTTAATGAACCCTACACACAAGAAGGCTGATTTAAGATGGCACAGACAACTTTCATTCACACATTTCCCAACCTTTCACTGCTTGACCTTGTGGCCTAAATGTTCTTTTCATATTTTTTTGTCTGTAATCACTACAGAAACTGTATTGTGATAGACTATGTGTCAACTATTCTATATATAAAATATGCTGTGAACCAGAGTTGTTAATGCATCGTCACATACCATACACATACTGTATTTCCAATCTGCAACACAGAGTCTAAAATGACAGTATTCTGGTTTTTCTTTCAGCTAGAAAAATGAGAATGAAAAAGTGGATTAGGTCTTGGCTGCACAGGGACAACCAGGGAAACTAATCCAAATTAATTAAAAGGCACGAATTTGAAGTGGGTTAATTTAATCCTATTCAGTCTCTGTGTGGATACTGTTAATCAGAATTAAAGTGGCCTTAATTCAGTTTAGTTTAATTCACAAGTGTTGACAGCTTTCAAATGCTAGAAAGCCGATGGCGTGTCTGTATTGCCGAGAATGGGGCTACATGTCAAGCAATTGTAAAACAGTATTTTTATGTAAGAAAAATGACATTTGCATTTGGGCAGCTCTAGTTTTCCTATAGGCTTCCAGCCTGCTTGCCAAAGGCTTTCAACTGTGTCAAAATGGAGGGGGGCTGAGACTCAGAGCTCTCTTGATTCCAAAGGCTTTTCTTTTAATTCACATAATTCCATTTAGACCGGCATTAGCTATTTAGTTTCACGTTTTTAACAATGATTTGTGTATCCACTGGCCCACAGCTCTGGATCAAGAAACTTAAACACTTGGCTGCCTTGGGAAAACTGTTAAAAAAGAAAAGTGCCCTAGAAAGTCAGGAATAAGGGCCTGCCTGTCTGCCTTCAGGAAACATGCCCCACTGTCACTATACTGACGGTGTCTAAGCCCTGTGAGTAAGTATACCACCTGGGTGCAAAGCGAGGCTTGGACCTATCTGACTTACTCCAGTCAACTGAGAGTCAAACTCAAGGTTATGGGGGGTATTGTGAATATCTTGATTTGGTTTTGAACCCAGACGAGTGTGAAACCTTCCAAGGACCATGAATGTGACGAGCATTTGCATACACTGGCTTTTTGGTCAAGCTGAGGTCCCATTTTTAGAAGCTAGTATGGTGTTACTAAACAGTATTTCTCATTAACTTAAACTGAGTGACCGTCTTAAATGAAACGAACAGCATGAGATGTGTCAAGTATGCACATTATTAGTGAGGCTAAATAAGAAACTGCTGTTGGCACAGTGTGTGCTGTATTATTTAACAAATAGCTGTATGCACTCAGCAGCGGCAACATCATAGTTAAGATTGAACCCTGCCTGTGTAAATCTAGGGTTAACTGGATAAGAGGCTTTAGAGATATTAAATTGAAAAAAATGGGGATTTTACTTTTGCAGGAGGGATAATATTCTTTTGGAATAGGATCTTCCAAAGAAAGCTGGGTCTCAAAACTTGACGGCTGTCTTACCTGCTAGTCCTCAGTGAGAACTAGCCTGGTTAACTCCTTTTACCAATGTGGGATTTTAAATTTCTAATTACTACAGGAGGTCGTCAAGTCCCGGTCTGTAATTTTCATGAGAAATCTGAAGATTGTTGCAAGCTCTATTCCACAGAATCCAACTTCTCTTTTCAAATAAGTGCCCTTGTCCCTCATTTGCCTTCAGAATTTGAACCCATCACTAGGGTTTTTGTGGTGTTACGATGAAGTTTTTTAACAATCACAGATTATTTCAATTAATATTTAAAGGGAGAAAAATATACATTCCCCAGGCACCAAGCCCATTTACACTCAGCCTTATCCCGTTACTCAAGACCTACATTAAATTTTGCTCCCAGTGTAGCTGATATCCCTAACCCCAACACAGAGAGTGCAGAGTGGGCAGAACCTGCACTCTTTCCCCTGAGGTTCGCAAGAAGCTCTGCAGGAGAACTGAGAGTGATCCCTGAGTCAGGAGAAACTGCCACAGCACACCGGTTCCTGCTCAGGGGGAAACCCTCCCCAGGAAGACGGCATGTCTCATGAGTGCTGAGAAGAAGGCAGTGCCAAGGAGAGGTGCCACTGACATAAGAGTGTCGTGAATGAGTCCTCCTCCCTCCTCCTAAATCTGAAATACCAAGCATGCTCCCAGCAACTGCCTTGTCAAAGCAAAGTCCTGCCACAGGCAGCTCTCTAGCCGACGCAGTTCAGCTCCAGCAAGGTGTCCATGCAGTGCATAAGCATCTTAAAATAGACCTATTTCCTCTTCCTGTGACTAGGTCCCAGTAGCCTTTCCTTTCTTTACAGCCGCAATCCAGCACATATGTCATCTGGGCAGCCGGAGCCCACCAGATAGATTCTGGTTACAGATTTATGTACTGCTCTCCCACTGGAGCAACTTCCTTCTGTCTGAGCAGAGAGGCAGGGCCTCGTCCTCACACACATGCCTGGAATTAACATGCAGGTGGCTGCAGGGCCACAGAGCATTCCTGGGGAGAGAGAGAGAGGGAGAGACACTCCTTTCTGATGCTCCTTATCAAAAGGATTCCTCTTTATTTGCTCCAAATGTAGAAAAACTAACTTATTTCCATTTAGTTTGGCTTCTGGGCCAAGGTGCAGCTCTGCCTGTCTGATGGACTCTTTGTGGGGGCCTCCCTTCAATCTCGCCAGGAATTCAGGCTATGGTGCTGACAGGGGGTCTGCAGGTAGCCCAGGCTAGAGAGGCAACACTTCCAACGCTGCTCTCTAGCAGTAACCATACCAAAGAGTACCACCCTTCCCCATGCTTCCCAGCTCTCACTCTGCACAGAACGAGCTCCCTGTGGCTGCCTCTAACCCAGTACCTGCTTTTGAACCTCTGCCAAATGCGGCGTGTCATAAAGGGACATAGCAAGTCCTGTCTTTTTCCCAATATGAATTTTAGGAAGGGGCTCTGGACACCCCAATCCTAAAGACAGCACAGGAATTCAGAGCCCACCTTTCTCTCCCAGAAGCATGGGTCTTCAAACAGGGGAACACCAGGCACATAGAAAAACAGCACATGGACTCTCCCCCATCCACCAGGGGAAAGGAGTAGAGTCAGAAGAAGTGTGAGGAAGCCAAGGAACCAGTGAACAATGGTGGAAGATTGTCCTGACAGGGCAGAGATGGGTGCACTATGGTACACAGGAAGACACTGAACATTGAGGGCAACATACAACTTTGCCCCTGCAGCCGATGTGGGGTAAGTGCAATCACCCCCGATGTGGACACAAGTTTGCCCCAGGGAGAGAGTTAGGAGATGATTTTAAAACTTGTACCTTCAAACACAGTCGAGACCAAGGAGGGGAAAAGCCCTTTGTCCAAGAGAGGGTCGCTGTCTCCACCGCACAACACTCCACTTTATTACAACTCCCTTGGGAGCGAGGGCTCAGCCTTCAAGACATCCTTGGAGCTTTTGCCTCTTCTTGAGGCTGGGGGTAGGGGGTGGGATAACACAGCAAGTGCACAGCCTCTCCTGCTGACCACCGTTTCATTGTTTCCTTGTTCTACCCCCTCGGTCTGTAGCCACCTCTTATATTTAACCTCTGACCCCTCTGGGGCAGGCTGTCTTTTTGTCTGTCTTTGTACAGTGCCTAGTACAGAGGTGTTCTGGTGCACCAGGGCTACAGTCACACTAACAGCGCTCTGTCGACAGAAGTCACTGTCAGAACAGATTTCCCGACAAAACTTCTGTTGACGGAGGGTGGCCACATATGAAAGCCAATTGGAAGAGCGCGCCGCTCTGTCAACAGAGCAGCTGGACTGCCCAGCTGCCTTCTTGCCTAAACAGGCACCGGGAAGCACAGCAGACAGGGCTGCTCATGGTTTTGGATGCCCTGTCTGTTGAGAGAAGGCCCCCCGAGCGTCCATACAGCTTTTTAGCCAACAGACTCTGCAGACAGCAGCGTTATGCCTCACGGCTGAGAGGCACAACACCAAGAGTGAAAACGCTGAGCTTTGTCGACAAACTGTTGGCAAAAACACATTTTGTGCGTGGATGTCCAACCAGATTTCTTGACAAAACCCAGGTTTTGTCAGCACAACTCGCTAGTGTAGCCACAGCCAAGTAGGGCTCCTAGGGTCTATGGTAATACACAACATACTCTCAGAAATGTTAGTGTCATGTTCTCCAGCCTCTCCCAAGGAGCACTCAGTAGGGACACAGCCTAAGGCCTGCTCCCCAGAAATCACTACACCTGTGTTCCATGCTAGGGCCCTGAGGTGTGAGGGGACAGGCAACTTGGGCACGTTCACTGGGGGCTGAGCCATGAGGATCAGCAGGGGAAGGGCAGGTTTCTATTCGCAGAAAACAGTGCTTCTACCACTCAATCCTTGCTCTTTCCCAGGACAGTTGGTGCCATTAGTCACAGCAGTCAACCACACAAACAGGGCCCACGTGAGCTGGGAGGTCAGGGCCACAGCTATACGGGCTCCTCCAACAATTCCCCAAGGTTCATTAACCTGTGACTGAGACTAATCCCCATAGTCAGCGTCACTGATCTCAGACAGGTCTATGCCCACCCATTGTGGGACGGCTGGGCCCTAACTTTCGCCAAAGGACCCAGGGAAAAGAATTCTCTCTCTCTCCTTATCAAGTTCTGTACCTGTTTGGAGCTCGTCCTGAAGAAACCCCAACAGAGCCATCGCCATGGCCTGAATAGCTGAGGGCAGGATACTAGTACAGAGCAAACAGTTCTAGCACATCCAAGGTCATGCTAAAGTAACCATCTAAGGAAATGGGCAGCAGCAGCACAGAGACTAGGAAGCTGCACATGCCAGCTCCTTGGGCTCTGTGGTGAGTGAGGTTTCTGTCTCATTTCAACACCAGTCATTTGTGTTTGGATGACAGCTGGAATCCCCCACAGTACAGCCCGGAGACACAGCTGAGAGCTCGCTTCTCAGCTCTGCAACACAGCCGGTCTGAACTAAGAATCACCTTCTGCTGAGCTGTGAAGGAACTCAGGCAGTAAACAGGGAGCTCTCTTTGGGATACCTTGCAAAGGCCTTCCCGTATGCCACAACCGTGGGGCGGAACTCACCACACAAAAAAGGAGACAACATACCAAACACTGTGCACGCTGCTTACAAGGCACCACAGCAGCAGGCTGAAACCAAAAACTTTCCTTAAAGACCTATACCAACAGCCAGAACGTTAGTGCAGCAGCTACCCAGACAACTAAGTGTGGGAGAGGTCAGAAAATGGTCTAAAACAAGTCCAGCTTCCGGTGAGGATAATTTCTGAACAACACAAGAAGCTGCTCACGACCTAGGTGTCAAGAACTACTTCACAAACCCTTGCAACACAAACTTGCCACGTTGTTACTTAGATCACAATCTCTTTGGTGAAGGAATCAGCTTTCTGTTCTGTGTTCGTACAGCACTGAGCATATTGGGGCCCCGGGTCCACGACTGGAGTTCCCAGGACTGTGGTGACACAACGACAAGAGACAAATAACCCACCTAAGACAAGTGGAAACCCTGCAGTGAGAACTGACCTAAAGATCAATTTCTTCCTCTCCTGGCACTTTCTGTAGTGGGGATGGGACTTCAAAGTTCACAACCCCCTGTTCTGGCCTCAGCACCCCTGATTACCAATAACCCTGTCTGAAAGTTTTGGGGCTGACAGTATTTTGAATCTCATTGCTTCCTTGCAATATCTATGACTTAGAGACAGCAGCGGGCCCTTACTCCTGCCTCTCCCAAGATGTTCTTGCATATCTTCTCTCTGAATCCAGGATGTTGGCAAGACAATTGCTGAGGCATCTGCCTTGACTCACTGGTCATGATCACATGCCACAGAGAGAACTTGGCCTTGCTAAACAAATAACAGTTGAAGTCTTTGCTTCAGCTTCTCTGGGGTTATAAGCCCAGGCTGGGAAGGGCCACACAACAATAAAATCAGTTTTATAGCTTTGGGAAGCTGTAGTACCATACGAAATTTTAGAGTCACCTGAAATCAAATCATTTACTAGACTTTTGTGAAAGATTCTGGGTTAAAGGCCTGAATATTGGCACACACTACAGAATGGGGGAGACCCACAGGCCTACCTCACACCCACCCTTCAGAACACTGCTACCAGCACCATTTCATACTGCCCAGCAAGGAGAGATATTAGGTGGTGGAAAAATTCACAGGGAAATGGTGAGAACCTCACCCTGATGGTGCTTAGGCCTAGACTAGACAAAGCCCTGAAGGACCTATAGGAAACGATCAGTGGTGGCCATAGGTAAATTGCCAGCTGTTGCAATCATACAAAATGCACGTGTATGAATGTGATAACAGTGACAAGAATGAAATGCTCCTTATGGTACTGAGAAAGGGGCCACTGGGTAGCCATAGAAGAAACTGACTGCCTTCCATTTGCCACAAATCAGCACATCAACAATTCAGCTCCAAAGGGAGTTGTATTTCCTTGGGGCCCAGCCAGAGAACTGGCAGCAGAGAAGGGCAGCTGGGCATTCAGAAACTTAAACTCTGCTAGACGCTAAGTCTGGCTGTCAAATGCCAGCGGAGTCCTGAAGCCTATCTAACTTCCTATGAAAGGTCTGAGATCATGTTCAGGACCAGGAAAGCTGGGTGCCCTGCAAAAAAAATAAACAGGTGTTTCATTGCCATGTGGCTCTCTCTCCCTCTCCCCTTCTGTCCCCACGGTACAATGTTTCACTGCTCATTAAAAAACACATGCCCAGAGATGTCTCTGGCACTCAGACCTGAAAAACAGCAGGATGCTGATCATCTTTAGGAAGCCCATTCAACAACCACCATTGCCTGAGGCTTTCACAAGTCTTGCTCAGTGTGAACAGCTCTGCTATTCCCGTCATGGAAGAGGGGCTCTGTTCAAAGAGCAGATTACGGTCCTGCCCTTAGTTCAATTCAGAGTTCAACAGATAGTAATGTCAAGTGGAACACAGAGGTGAGGTACCTGTGGCTCAGTAGGCTGATTCCTGCACCCTAATCCCAATGTGGTTTTTTTAGGACTTGCATATTCACTACCACAGAAATGCAACCTGGACGGAACACTGAGGCAGGTCCACACCTGTCTGTCTCCTACCGGCCTGGAGTTGAAAGAAAACATGCGGTGCATCCAGGAACAGTCAGGAGGATGCTACACCTGTGCCATGTCCTGACATCTGTGTACTGGGACACCCTCTGTTGTAATGGCTGATGATAGCAGCCTAAATGGTTTTCTTCTCTCTTCCTTCCAGCACTACGTGTTGCCTGGATTCCACTTTCCTCAGACTTGCTTCTTCCATGTGCTGATTTCACTCAGGCAGTGGGACAGAAGGAAAATGCTGTCTTCACCTGACTCATCATGATCAATTCCTTTAATATTTCAGGCTTTAACCAATTTGACCTCATCCCAAAATACAGGATTCCAAAGTTGGCGATTTAGAAATGTTTCCCGCTTGGACTTTCTCTTTGCTCCAGAATGGGCAGGCAGGCAGCGGTTTATTGACAATTTTGACAACAAAATGCACAGATTCAGGGAAGTGGGCAGATCTAAAGGACAAATTGCTGCTCCCTACACAGCCCTCATCAGCACTGAAAACAGAAAATCAGAGCACAACAAAGAGAAAAGGGAAAAGAATTTTAAGGTGTCAGAGGAGGAAGCTCCTGGGCAGGCCTCCCCTACAGGGTTAGAGTCTCTTCCTCTCCATCCAGAGAGAAACCCCACAAAAACCACACACAGCTTCTACGCAGCACAGCTCTATACGTTTCCAACAAAATGAACTTAGCTTGAAAGGACATAGGCAAGAGGTGGGAATGCCTGTTGGAGCAGGACACAATGCCAAGCACTGCGCTCAGACATCCAGAAACACAGAAAAACACTGATGTGGATCCAGCCAACCCACTGCCCATGACTTTGTTCTAGGAGGTACCCCGACTCTGCAAATGGACAAAACAGCAAGATACCTTTTGGGAATACTAGTCGTAGTAGTTGGGAAGTGTATCATCGCCCTAACACAAGAGAAAGAGCCTACACTTAGAGCAGGACTTACACAATACAAGATACGAGACAGATTACAGCTTGGCTTAACCGTGAACTCTCAGTATGTTGTAAACTCACTTCTGTGACTGCAGTTTAGTCAAGTTTTAGTTAGTTTTGAATTTGAAGCGTTTTTGTGATACACTATATTATGTGTTGATTAAAATAAGTACACTATTTTTGCTCATTTGGAAATGTTCAATAAAATAATATTTAATGTTTGTATGTGAATTTTTCAATCTTCCCCGGATGCACAGGTAAAATCATAACAGGTTAGTTGATCGTGCTACTACTACTACTTAACCCCTGTACTCTGTGTGGAGCATAGGTCATCTACAAGTCTCCTTCACTTCACTCTCTTTGGACAAAACTTCTAGCTGGCTCCAAGAGTACCCCAGTTGTTGTCCTTCAGTCTCAGTAGACCTTCTCCACATTGTCCGAGGTCTTCCACTTCTGCATTTTCCTCTCAGGCTCCATGTGAGAACTTGATGGACTATGCTGGATGATGGTTCTCTCAGAGTGTGGCCTAGCCATCCCCACTTTCTTCTCTTGATTTCAGTGTCAATTGGTGGTTGTCCTGCTCTGTTCCAAAGCTCCTCATTTGTGATGAAGTCTTGCCATTTGATGTGATGGATGTACCTAGGGCCTCTGTTCATGAATGTCTGTAGCGTGTGATTTGAAGACTTTTTAGTATGCCAGGTCTCGCATCCAGACAAGAGCACACTCTTCACATTTGTGTTGAAGATCCGCAGTTTCATCTTTGCAGATATTATTTGTGATCTCCACATGGGATGGAGGGTCTTGAATGCAGCTGTTGCCTTCCCTATCCTGGCATTGATATCTTTATCTGTTTGTTCCTCCGTCTATGCCCATAATACTCCCCAAGCAGATGAACTGCTCCACATCTTCCAGGTTATCCCCTCCCAGTGTGATGATGGTATTTGATCCTCATTGTCTTGGTTTTTGCCTTGTTAATGCCCAGTCCAGTCACTGAGGCAGTTTTGTCTAGTGTTGTGACCTTTTCTTTCTTGCTTTCATGTTGGTGTGAAATGAGGGAGACATCACCAGAAAAATCAATGTCCTCTAGCTGTTTAAAAAGTGTCCACTGAATGTCCCATTGATGACCATCTGTTGTCCTGTTCATATGGCTTAGGGTTAACAACCCTATCCATAAAAACAAAAGTTACAGAAACATCTAAGAAGAAAAGTTGATCATGACCAATCACCTAAATATGAGTGCAAAGGGTTAAATTTATTTCAGTCAAAAATGGGTGGGGGCATGAGAGGTTAGTGAAAAGCAAAAGGGGGAGTCATGTCAAAAAGTTTGAGAACTTGAAGCTTAGAGGGAGCTGGGCTGTAGCCAATGAGTTACTTTTAACACACAAGAAACAACCAACCACCTTGAGCTCCCAGCACACAGTAGTCAACCTAGAAGGGGGTCAGTCTCTTTTAGATACAGTACCAAATAAACAGCAGCTGCAGAGTTACCTAAACATAGGAGGCCTTTCAAGGGTCTCTCAGGGAGGAGGAGAAGTCTCGCTGTGAGTGCAGGGGTCTAGAGTTGATGACCTCT
Source organism: Carettochelys insculpta (assembly GCF_033958435.1). NCBI lineage: Eukaryota > Metazoa > Chordata > Testudines > Carettochelyidae > Carettochelys > Carettochelys insculpta. The sequence continues at coordinate 43,816,032 of NC_134142.1, read as the reverse complement.
TGAGATACCTTCCAGTTCTATGAGATATGAATAATTCTGCACCAATAGCCAGACACCTACCTATCTACAAGAACTATACCTGGTCATTTAATATAAATGTGTAACAGTGACACCAGCCCTTTGGTCCTAGGATCTAGGATATATATATAGGCTCCTTGGAAATACCTGTGTACATTCTTATGCTACCCCCATGTACCTGTGCTCTTCTCTACATATAAAAATGACATAGCTCTAACCAATATTCTTACCTGTGTCCAAGCAACATCCACACAAAAACCCACCTACCTGGCCTCCTAGATGAGACCACAAAGGCTATTACTGAACTGGGCAAAAGGCAACACTACTAAATCTTGAAGAGGCTCTGTCATGGGATACATTGACCACTACGGTGTCTCCTCCTGGCTGCTCTGGGGATTAAGCTCCTTCCATCCTATCGCCTCTCTCTGTGTGACTCAGGGTGCTCACTCTGGCTTGGCCCTCTGGCCAAGTCACTGTCTAGGCAACTCCCATAGGATGAAGTATCCCAGGAAGACTGCAAATCCGCTGTCCTAACTGTGCCACTTCCATGGTGGTTGGTAGGGGACCCCAGACCCGGGTCCCAGCTCAGGGACCCTCTAATCCACAGCCAAGGTCTGCAACATCTACTTTGTTACCACTTCCCTGAGATTTTTCCTACTCCACATCTCTTGGGCCTTCACTCCACCACCCACCTGGATATATCCCTTCTTCAGAGCCTCACTCCCCTGAAGTTTCCACTCTCTTCCTGGGTCTCCTCCCTTCATTCATTCTCTCTTTAACAACCAGCAAGTGTTTGGAGCCTCCCTAACTGCAGCCCTTTTTTGCCCTTCTGTCCTTGCTTTATACCAGCCCTGCCTGTTTCTTCTCACTGAGCTCTTTCATCAAGCTGTGGGTACTTAGGACACCTAGTTCCTCTCAGGGTGGCCTATCTACTTATTTGGCTCCTTCTCATCTTCACTGACCTTTCTAAGTCTAGGATGGGGTGAATTCTCCATCATAAGCTCTTCCCTAACAGTTGCACTTGTACCTGAGGATCAGGAGACAGTGACAGGGACAAACCTGGTTTTGCTTTCAAGTGGATTCGGGGACCTGTACTCTGCAACTCTAATAGCCCCAAGAAAGAGCCTGGAAGTTGGGTCTTCTGCATGGCAAAGCTCAGGACTATTCCACAGGGCACTGACTGGGCCTGGGCAGCAAGAGTTAGCCTGCATTTATCAAGGGAATCTGGTTCCTGTTGGTAACTGGGGTGACTTACCCAGCTGGTGATTGCTGCAGGACAGGTGTCTGGGCCCCTCTGGATGAGCCTTCTCTCGCTGCACTGCCAGTCCTCTTTGGAAGGGAGCCTGCTGGGGGCTGGATGGCAGCCACAGAGCCTGGAGGATGGTATGCTCGTTCGGGAACAACCTCTTGACATTGGGCTCCTTGGAAACCCGAGCGGCAGACGCAGAGCTGGGGTCGACTGCAGGATCCCTTGTTCTGGCAGGGAGGGTCGCATACAGCTGGAGAAACATGGAAAGGAGTGAATAGAGGTACACAGCTCCCAGTGCAATAGGCCCACATTGGCCTTCCCACACAGCAGCAGTTTAAGGTGTGGGGTAACACAACATGTCCACCACCAACGCAGACCATGGAGATTTCTCTTCCCCCACTTGGCTAAATCCCAGGTTCAGGAGCTACATTCCCCTTCCTTTAGTCAGCTCCTTAAGGTGGGTAAACTGTTCAGGCAGATGTGAAGAGGAAGATCAGACAAACATTTCACACAGGTCACATCTTTGGGTTGCTACGGCTCTGGGTTAGACTGAACCCAGTACCCAGGAGGTGAGAATCACTGTACTAAGATTGCCATGGATCTCTAATATGGTCTGAGAGAGAGAGAGAGAGAGAGAGATCTGCAAGCTGATACTCATCACTCTATTAAACTTAAGCGGCTACTTCTGAATTCCTTTGATATCAGTGAGAGCAAAAATGGTCCAGAATTCCATCTCAGAAGAGCTTCCAATCCAGTGGCCTCATCCCTACATGGCCCTCATTGCAAGAAGAGCTGAGAACAACCTGAGGTACAATAGCATGTGGAGGGACTGGAAAGTGAACGCATGAGGCAGAAGAGAATATGGTTATGTGATCCCTTGGGAGCTGTTTTAATTAGTTTCATTTTTTATTCTATTTCATGATTACATTTTTATGGATCCCCTCCCTGATCCCTCTGATGTGCCCTGTCCTCTCCAGCACATTCCTGACCATCCAGCTAATTCTGAAGTCACCATGCTCAAATTCCTCAGCAACTACGGGGACTTGCAGTTCATTAACTTCCTGCCCAAATCACTCTCCCAGCCTGTGTGTGTTCCTAATTACGGCACATCAGCTTCAGCTCCAGCTCTGGAAGGAAAGTGCCATTAATTACATGCTGGGCCCCAATGCTTCCCAAGTTAACCAGAGCCATTTTGGGTTTATAATCCAGTCAGTAACAGTCAGGAAATCACAGTTCACTTCAGTGGGACCAAGTTAGTTGTTCTCCACTGGAGAAAGGCCGCAAGGCTCATGGGTAAAGGAGAGCAAAGGGACAGTATCTAGCTTACCAGAAGGGAATCCCCAACCAACAGAAATCCTTCAGGAGGATTTGGATTTTAGGTCTAGGGGAAACCTGTTTGGATAACACAAGAACAAGTCAACCTCAGCCCAAAAAGACCCTTCCTGTGGGAGCTAAAATCTGCAGTGAGCATTTCTATCACTGTTATTTTAGATTGTGTGTTTCCCAAACAAACCAAGCAGAAGAAACAAGCATCTAAGGTAACCTGATGAATCAGCCATATTCTCAAACAGCTACAAAGAATTTTAATGGACTTTCTCCCTTCTCTTCTGGTTCCCATGCAACACACATCATCACCCACCATTGTGGTATCCAAGTGCCAGTTAGTTCATCACTCAAAGCACAGGACAAAGAAAACATTTACAAATCTGACCCCACATGCCACCTCCTCTCCCAGCGTGACTCACTCTCAGAGACCTCTTCCTCTCCCTAGAGTCCAGAACAGAAAGGTCCTGCAGCCCCACTGGAGCAGTGGGGTTGGGGAGTCCTGTCTGAAAACGGCCTGCTAGCTGCCCATTCCCAATGAGATCACAGGCATGTTGGCTGGTTGACCTTGACTGCTATGTTACTTAATGTACTGGGAGAGAGGCAGGTCTCAGGGATGGGCAGATCCCAAGCCACTTAGGTTGTATAGGCTAACACCAACAACTGGAATTAAACTCCTCCGTGCTGGGAATTAGCCATCAGTACAGATCACAGAGCACATGTGGGGTCCCACTCAGGCAAGAATTCCCACCAGGCCAGTGACAAATGAAACAATGGGGTTCAATGTCACTTATGATTAATTCAAACAGGACTTAAAGAGTCCATACCATAATCTCCTAGCAAACAGAGCCCCGAGGATGGCGTAGCATCTTCACTCCGTTATGCCACAAAACCTGCTGTTTCAAACTGCCGTACACCCTGCTGCAATACTTCACGAAGAGACATCTGAAACAGAGACTCCAGCCAGGGGGGATTCCAGCATTTATCAGTGTTTCCTATAAAGAGCAATTCCCATCCAAAAGCACAAACAATAATAATATTCAACAGACCAGATGGATGAGGTAGTATCTTTTATGATACCAGTTGCTTTCAGTGAGAGAGATAAACTGCTCTACACCTTCCAGTTAGGTGGATACAAGGCAGCTTATGCTGACTGAGCTTTGGCTATGTCTGTACTAATTTTTCCCTCCAACCAATATAACTGCCCTGCTACACCGACTTATCCCCACCTTCACCAGCAAGGTCGAGTCTGAGTTGACATAGATAGGTTAACACAGCGATAATACAAAAGCAACTCCTATGGTGATGGTTACTGGACTCCAGAAGCTGTCCCACGATGCTCACACTGGCTTCTGTGATCGCTGCTGCACAGGGGCCTGGTGGACAGGAAGCTGCCCCTCCGCTTCAAACCCCTGAAAATCTTTGAAATTCCTTGTTCTATTTGCCTGACTTGGCATGCACATCTAGGAGGTCTCCACTGTCAAGTGTAATTGCCCACCTGATGATCCCAGGTACTGTACATGCTGCGGACACACTCCTACCTGGATTACAAAGGAAGTATTGAACTCCTGGGCCTGTGGGGAGAAGAGACTGGGCAGGCACAACTTTGATCCAGCTGTAGAAATGTGGACATCTAAGAGCAGATTGTTTGGGGATACAGGAGAAGGTCTGCAACAGGGATCAGCAGCAGTTCCATATGAAAGCTAAGGAGCTGCTGCAGAAATACCAGAAGATAAGGGAGGCCACAAACTGTTCTGGTGCTGAGTTACAGATCTGACACTCTTACAAGGAGCTTCAAGCTATCCTCAGCAGAGACCTGACCACCACCTTCAAGAGCGCTGTGGATACTTCTGTAGAGCCCAAGTAACAGACCCCCATTGCCCTTTTACAACTATAATCTTGCTTCTGAGCTACTCCCCCATGGTCCCACTCCACCCCAGAATGACCATACTTCCTACAGCTGGTCCTGTGGCTGGAACTGTGCTGTATCAATCCCAAGAAGAAGTGATAATGTAGTGTTTACAACTTTTGGGGACCAGACCAAGGGGAGTGAACGTCGTACCTAAGTTTTGATATCTGTCATGAATACTCTGACGATAGTACCTTTGTGTGTTACATCTGCAGTTGCTCCCATTGTGACCTCCCCCCTCCACACCTGCAGAGTGCCTGAGCCAGATGATAAGCAAAGAGGAGGATTTGGGATGACATGTTCCAGGAGATCCTGCATGCCAGTGCTGCATCAGAGAACGAGGTAAGGGCCTTGGAGGATCACTACTGCAGAGAGCATGGAAAAGGAAAGAGTGAAGAGGAGAAAGGCCTCAGAGTCCCAGCCGGACAAGGAGGGGGAGATGCACCAGGACATAACAGGACTTCTCCAGCAAACCACACAGATTTTGCAGACCCTAGTAGACCTTCCGGTTCAGCCGCCCCAGGCTTGCCTTCCTCTGCAGCCCATAGAGAATTCAATAAAACAACCTCCTGACACCACCCTCCCCCACCAAAAGAACAAAAAACAAAACAAAAGAGCTTTCTACATAGCATCAGAGGTCACTGCAGTAGCAAATTTACTACTATTTAACAGATTTTAATTGCCTAGTTCATGTTACTGAATACAGTTTTACATTTTGAATGAAGAATCATCTTTACTAGTTCACAGCATATCCTGTGGGATGCTGAATGGGTCTGTTCACCAATTTTCTGTTACCTGTGCTTCAGTTTGTCACAGAACCCATAACATCATTCATAGATAGTACTGACAGGTGCAATGACAATGTTATATTCCTACACTACAGCAATCACTATAAGAATCATACCAGGCTGAAAAAAGTAAAGCTAGACAGAGCAGAGAACAGCAACACAGTCCTTATATCTGACTGTTCAAATTCAGCAGAAAGCTACTCCAGCTCCACCCCAGCAGAAACTTTTCCCTCTTTGCTTAACAGATATTATGCAGGACCCAGAAGGCCCTACATAACCACTGGGATATTTTTTTCACTGAGGCCCAGTCTTGTAAGTAAACACCACCCGTGACCCTTCAAATGAGCCATGGCCCATTCAACTTTCATTCTGCACCTGCTGAGCCTGTATACGAAGTGCTCCATGGTAGTGTCCCATGAGCCAGGGGAACAAGGGGAAGTTGTGTTTCCCAGAATCACTCTTGGCATTTCAACATTACTAACTGTAACCTGCCAGTGACGAAAGAAATTCCCTGAAACTTCAGCTTTCTGAACTGTCCTTTGTTCTTAAAGATGTGGGTGTCGTGCACCTTCCTTGACTGGCCCGCACTGGTGTCCGTAGAGCATCCCTGGTGATCCACCACTGCCCGTATTAACACGTGATGGGGTACACTCTCCACTGTGTTGCCTCCTGCTGCCTCTCATGGAAACTAGCTCTTCTGTATTCCAGGTCCCAGGCTAGGAACTCCACAGACAGCCACCATTTGCTGCAACCTCTCTGACTCCTCAGTATATTTCCTTGGGCCACTTCCCTGCAGTGCCAGCACCCTCTTTGCCCTTGCTTCAGGACTTCAGCCTACTAATCATTGCAGCCTGCCAGGAGCTGCCTTTAGCTCTCTAGGTCTCTGCTTCCAGCACTGCTCTGCCAGGGTGTTTGCTACCTTCAGTGTGCAAGACAGCCAGTCCTCCTCCCTCGTCAAGCTCCAGGGAATGAGTGATGCCGCTCTGCTCTGCAGCCCTTCTTATATGCACCCTTCACATCCCCATGCGGTGTAGATACCCCCTCGCACCATAGAAAAGTTGCTCTCTCTGTTGAAGTACTCTGAGGCAAGTTGCTCTGCTGTTAAAATAAGGACATGCATACTATCACCCCACCACAGTTTGCAAACCCCGCTTCTGCAAAACCATCCAGTATGTTCTGCATATTGCCCAGAGTCACAGCCCCGGTAGCAGAAGGCATTTAGCTGCCCTGCAGTGGATTTCATAACTCCAAATTGATTCCCAATTGATGGTTAATAATCTGGTGTTGCAGATCTCCAGAGGGCAACTGTCACTCCTCAACTGTCAGTGCAGCTCTCATTTTGATGGCCCCTACGAGGAAGAACTGGGGCAAGTTCAGCACACAAGTCCAGAAATGTCACCTTGAGCATCCACAAGTTCTCCAGCCAGTGGTCATCCTCCCAAACCTGCACGACAATGTGATTCCACCAGTCAATGCTTGTGTCTTGGTCCCACAACTGGTGCTCCATTGTTTGCAGCTGCTCCACGAACGTCACCAACACCTTGAATTGTTTCTTTTTACGGCTCACAGCAATCTAGCCTCCAAGGAACCATCAGGTTCCCTGCAGTTCCTCTTGCAGCTCTGCAAATGCGACAGGTTCACATGTTCTGTGCTCGCAATGTTCCCAGCAAGGGTGCAGAACTCTGCAAGTCCCATGCTTCTGTCACAGATGGGAGACAGAGGAAGGGCATGCAAATTTGCAAGAATTTGGAAAAGATGTGAAATATTATGGCCCTCGTGGCACTGCAAAATCTGCCCAAAATATGCCTCACTGGAGGCTAGTGAGTTACATGACAGGATACCTGCCCACAGTGCACCAGACCCAGCCTTTACACAAGTATGTGTGAGAGTGTGCGCTGCCAACACAAGGAGTGTCGCAACGGAATGACTGCAGCAGCTATATGTCAACTTAGGTCAACATAATTTCGTAGGGTGGACTTGGCCACAAGCTTTTGAGCCACACAGAGCAATTCTTAGGCCTGGGAAAAACACTCCAAGTGTCACAGCTAGATATAAGGTGGACCAGATTGCTTGGAATAAATAGTTAATTCAAGTTCTAAGGGTTTGCCTACACTGGCAAGTTACTGCGCTTTAACTTGCTCGCTTGGGGGGTGAAAAAACTCTGAGAGCAGCAAGTGACAGTGCAGAAAAGGACCCATGTGGATAATGCTACAGCTGTTAGCTCAGGAGGTGGTTTACTCAGAGTGCTCTCTCCCAGTGCTTTTGCTGTGACGACATTGCTGCATTAAAGTGCTGTCATGGTAGTGCTTTAAACTTTAACATGTAGACAAAGCCTTCAAGACCATTCAAGATGGAGCGGCCTCTTAATATCTCTGAACCCACAGGACAGCCTTCAACTTCCTGAAGGGGAGCTCTAAAAAGGAGGGTGAGAAACTGTTCTCAGTGGTGTCAGATGGCAGAAAAAGGAGTAACGGTCTGAAGTTGAAGAGGGAGAGGCGTAGGTTAAATTTGAGGAAAAACTACTTCACCAGGCGGGTGGTGAAGCATTGGAATGCGTTGCCTAGAGAGGTGGTGGATTCTCTATCCCTTGAGGTTTTTAAGTCCCAGCTGGACAAGGTCCTGGCTGGGATGACTTGGTGGGGGTTGCTCCTGCTTGAAGCAGGGGGCTGGACTAGATGACCTCCTGAGGTTCCTTCCAGCCCTGTGATTCTGTGACAGAAAGGGGGTTGGGAGTGCATGGACTGAACTAGACATTGGATTTACTGCTTATTACAAAAATCTGTAACCCCTTAACCCTCTCGTTTTATCCTGTGTCTGCAGCAGTGTTAAACAGGCCACTCTGCCATGAATGGTCCTTTAGAATGTGTGCTAACTAGTTATGCTAACCAGTTTGTTCCATCTTGTATTTAGTCCTGATGCTTAGGGTATCTTTCCCACATCTGAAGAAAAGTTCTATGGGGCTCTAAAATTGGTCTCTCTCACCAAAAGAAGTTGGACAATAAAGGATGCTACCTTACCAACCTTGTGTCTCTAATATCTTGGGACAGACACTTCTAAAACCACACTGTGTTCAGCACAGGTTGAACCTCTCTAACCCAGCACCCTTGGGACCTGACCAGCGCAGAACAGGAGAACTTGCCAGATCACGAGAGGTCAATATCATCTAGCACATCACCAACACTTCCACTGCTTCTGGGCTCTTAGAAGACATTTAGGGGTAAATTACTACTAAATAACAGCACAGAACAAGGAGAGCCCAGACTGGCGAACGTGAACAAACTTTACAGGGATATTTGACCGCACTCATGATAAGTGGTTGTCCAGCTAACTAAAATCATGCTGGATTACGGATGTTGTCAACAAGACTGTGCCGGACTAGAGAGGTTCAACCTGTACTATTCAATTCTTGGAATCCCTACGCTGCTAAAATAAAGCAAGTGACGGAGGGAGTGGGGTCAGATCCGTTCTCTCTTCAGGCAGGAGAGGAATTGCCCTAACTAAAATATTCCAGACCTTGGGCCTATCCCCCTGCCAAGCTTTCCTAACAGGATCAAGAAAGAATTTGAAAGGCCTCTGAAAACAATGTTTTTTACCCAATTTAGATGCATAACAGAGAGGAAAGGGCTGATCATCTGACAGCAGCAGCATTGCCAACCCCCATCATTTAAAAATTATGAGTCAAGCCCTGAAAAATTGTAAGTGCCTCAAAAAAAATGGATTCTTTTGATTTGCCTTCCAACTCTTAAGATCCACCCATGTCACATTTTCAAGCTTTTTTCGGCACCATTAGGTCTAGAAACTTACTCTTTTAAAATGAAAACTGAGATTGTCTTGTTATCACTGGTCTCCAGGAGATGAAACTTGAAGGAAAAAAAAAAATATTGTAAGACTCACAATAAAATCATGAGTCTTGACAACACTTCAGTGTTCATCAAGATAGTAGTAGGACTAGCTCCTACAGAGTCCCAGTTGAGATCAAGGCTCTACTGTGCCAAAAAAAAAACCACATACCTCCTCATTGCAGAGGAAATTTGGGTGATCAGCACCCAGATCTAGGCACCCCCATTAGCCTAAGCAAGATGGGATGATCAAAGGTCCTGATTTTATAGGGACGGTCCTGATATTCCAGGCTTTGTCTTATATAGGCACATAGCACCACCTTCCATCCCTAATTTTTCACCCTTGCTGTCTGGTCACCTAGTCCAAGCAGCCACACTGCAAAGCTTTACTTGAGTTATGGGGGCTGAACTTATGCATGTGTGTCACTAGGTTTCTTAGGCATATCCCAGGGTTCTTTTTACTGGAATAAGCCGAACCGCTCTATGATTCTTTATCAATAAGCTGTGGGAGAACTTCTAGGCCTAAAAAGGTAACTGTGGGAAGTCACTGGAGGACTATCAGAACTTGAGTGATTTAGCCTGTGTTCTCATGGCACAGTGTGCAAGTTACCAGCAAGAGTGAATGTGGCACCTAACACACTCCCAGCTATGCTAGCTGGTCTGAGTTGAAAGCACCAGTAATCTTGGGTCCAAAGTATGTTTGAGAGATCAGAAGGGGCAGAGGCACATGAAATGAGTCCACGCCCAGGCTAACTCTGGTTAGACATAACCTTACTGTGAGTCCCTGCCCCAGACAGTGCACAATGTGAGCAAACGAGAGTATTTTCTCATCTCCTCTTGCAGGTCTCCATTCTACAGAGGGGAAATTGAGGCACACAGCAATTAAGTCACTTGGCCAAGTTCACACAGGGAGTCTGTGGGAGAGCCAGAACTGATCCCAGATCCTCTGAGAACCAGCCCAGTGCCTCCACCCTAAGCCCAGCTGGAGAAAGAAGAAAATCAGTGGGGTTGGTAAATAAAAGTGTTAGAGCCGCCAAGACCAGAGGCAACATTCTGGCCATGGCAGGGGTGAAAGTAACTGGAGACCTAAATACTGTAGAAGTTCCTCTTCTTGTTTCTCACACAGAGACATTGTCTCGGGTTTCATCACCATCTGGCCAGATCCCCCGATTTGCTCCATGTCGACGATCAGATCAAAACTTAAACAAAAACACATTATAGGTAAGAAATTAATGGGAATGGGATGTCAAGGTCTCTGAGGCAACTTTAAAAATATCAGCTTGAGTGACCCCAGCAACCCAAGCTGCAGCAGAACAGTGCAGGGAGGGAGGCTGCTGGGAACCAAACCATGTCTGAACAGCAGATCCATTAATTTAGTCTGAAGGAAAGGCTTTGCTCTAAGGCTGCCCTGTGATTTACTGTCCTCTGTCAGGGAGGGTCATTGTCAGGCTTGCCCATGTTAGTAGTGTTCTGTAACAGTCGGGCACTTGAGCAATCACTGGGCAGCACACATGGGCAGGAGCCCAGCTCCCAAATAGCATTTGTGCTACGCACAGAAAAATCCCTAATGAGAGAAAGATGCTGCCATTGCTGGCCCTGCACTTTGTTTACAGATGCTGTCTGGCAGTCCAATGGGCTCTCTACTGTTTGGCTCCTGACGGGGTGGGGAAGGGAGGTGAGTCAGACTTTGGCCCCTCACTCCAGAATAAAATTAGTCGGCTTCTCTGGAATAATTACATTATTGCAAGATCCTTCACCAAACAAAGAAGGGCCTCATTCCCTCACTGACTAGCTGGGCAGGTCCTGCTACCCCGGTGACCTCATTGAGCAGAATCCATACACTGAGCTTTTATTTGCAAAGGCTTTCCCCAATGTCCCGGTTTGCTCTGACACACACATGCGTGCGTGCTGTAGAGCACACCCCACTTGAAACCCGAATAAAAACTTTGAGGCAGGTGCACTCCGACAGCCAGACGGACAGAACAGGTGGTGAGGGGGTGCCTGGGATGGATGGGGAAAGCCCAGAGGCAACCCTGAATGCTGGTTACTGAGCTGTCTTGTCTGAAACCTCTTGGAACCAGAGATGATGTTTCAGCTCCCCTGCCTGTTTGCTGTTGGCACCTTCATGAACTCTGTAACTGCTAGTTCAATGCTTCTGGGAGCCTGAAGTGTTCTAAAACACAAGATACATTAACCTGCTAATCCATAAGTCTAAACAGCTACACAAACATGAGCAAAGAGCACAGTTTCTCCCCCAGGTCTCCCAGACATGTCCCAGAGCTGCCCAGTACAGGTCCCATCTCCACTTCTTTCCAATCAGGTAGATTCAGGCACAGCTGTAGCAACCACTTTCCCCAGCCATTGCTCTACCTCCTGCAAATGGCTTTTGTAGAGCTGACAGTCTCTGTCTTAATCAAAAGTTCTGGAACTTTTGGTGCAGCAGCAGGAACACTTCACAAGCGGAAGCCTTTAATCAAGCAGCACGATGGAAACACGGAGCGAGAAGTGACAGCACAGCAAGAGGGCTATAAAAAGATCAGGAGAGGAAGAATCGCACTTCACCACAAGAGGAAGGAGAAGAGATTTCAGAGGCCAGGATCACTGCTTGTCCAGGGAAACTGAACTCCCAACAGGAAAGAACTTAAGAGTCCTGCATTTTTATGCTAAAGAACAGAACATACATATGTTTACAATGGAAAGAAAACTCCACTTAGCTGGAGGTGGCTTTAGAATGTAAAATCAGATGGTGCCAATCCAGAGCAGAGGTGTTCTGGGAACTCTGGCGCACACTGGCTTCAGGCCCACCTACTAGTACTTCAGACCCAACAAGAGTACATACAGCTCCTGGACTCGGGCTCCACAGCAATCCACACGTCATGCTGTGCCTTACAGCCCCGCTTCTGGCAGCAGCAAATACTTTCACTCTGACCTATGCAGAGGGGACCACTAGACCGGAAGCCAGGCAGGAACAAAGGAGCTGGAAACATGGTACCCCTATCTCTGTTTACCAGAAGTTGGGAATGGGTGACAGGGGGTGGATCGCTTTATGATCACTGTTCTGTTCGCTCCCTCTGAAGCACCTGGCATTAGCTACTGCAGAAGACAGGATACTGTGCTAGATGGACCTTCCGTCTGACCCAGTATGACCGTCCTTATGCCTGGATATTCAGGGACAGGCACGTCAATAATATCTCTGGCTACACTGAGGAGTCCCTGGGGCTCAAAGGGGCTCCCATCTCTGCCTGCATGTTCTACAGTCCTCCGACTAGCTCCCACCTCTGCCCAACCCGCACTTTGTTATGGCTCCCGCCACTGCCCACACAGTACGTTCCCCGTACCCAGGTTCTGTGGCACTAGTGCGGAGCACGGTAAGAAAAAAAATCAAACCCAATTCCACTCCAGGAGCACAAAGGCTCCCCATTCTCTCAGCCGGGACTACTGTTCAGCAGCAGAACAAGACTGTTTCTTGAAGCCCACTACAAGCAACTCCCCTGTGCATGGCCAGCACCGGCTTCCTTCCTGAATCACGACCCCAGGGCCTAGAACACATGGAAACTGCTCTGCTCCAGCACAGCCAGAGACCAACAAGGAAAAGCACTTGAGGCTGCACTGTTCACGGGGCAAGTGCCCCGGGGGAGAGATCCCAGGGGAGGCCAGCCTTGGATGTACCTCAAACAAGAGCAGAGACTGTGGAAGGATGGGAATGTCCCCTCTCTTCACATCAGCAGAGCTGGTAGGCATAGCCTAAGAGTCACTCTAATAACTGAAAGTAGGCTGGCATCTGAAAGGGATGGTGGGCCCCAGGGTGGATAGAGGAACCATCTCACAGCACATTTGAACAAGTTCCTTTTGCCTCTGTTGAAATATCTCAGTAAGGGGCATCTTCACTCCTCTTTTGCCCAGAGGAGGTTGCCCAGAGTGGCTGTGATGCTGCAATATGGACATGTGTGTTCCTGGCAGGCTCAGCTAAAAAGAGACACAGTTGGAGGAGCGGGGTGGGGACCACATCCCGATATGGCTCACTCTGCTTCGGTGAGCAGTGACTACAACGGGAACAGGTGGGAACATCAACAGCAGCTACCCACAGTTCCAAGCTGTCTCCCGGCCAACATGCACCACTCTCTCAGCTCCTTTTCATGCTGGGCAAGCGCAGGGGAGGCTGGCTCAGGAATCAAGAACATTAGAGGTGCTGAGGATGTTGGAGACACAGTGTGGCAGTGAGAACAACAGGACGCATGGCAGTGCAGCGCCAGTGGGTGCCACTGCTTCCCAAAGTGGAGGGCATATGTAGGCCTCTCCCCTTTCAACAGGCATGGTCTCAATTTTCCTTGATTTAAGGATCTGTCAGTTGCAATTCAGAGACCTGTTTCCAATCTCCATGTTTCATTATCAGGGATACAGCCACAAGACGCTGCCAAGAGCTAAATTTAATTAGCATAGAACATCAGTCCAATGTGCAAATGAGCCAGAAAGGGACAAAACGCTCACGAGTGACACCCTGCAGACGAGGGGCTCCAGAGGACATGCTGGGGCCTGACCTCGGTGGGTAGGGAGGAGAAGCACAGACTAGCACAAGAAAACTAACACAGGCAGAAAGAGAAAGCTAGAGATGGAAAGTGGATAGGAGGAGGGTTCTGACCCATTCCTGCCTTCCAGGTGTTCCCCCCAGGATAGGGCCCTTATTCCACCTTTGAACTGGGGAAGAGGATTAGGTCCTCAATGGGCTGAAGAAAAGATACTGAATTTAAGTGGGTTTGGGTTTGCAAGATCCTGCCTGGGATAACAAGCCTGGAGGGTGGGGGGTAGGGAAGTGAGCCTGACTGTGGCTGTGTCCAGCCTCCTCTCAAGCAAGAATAAGCTTAAGCCAGGTTTGCCAGACTAGGTGATGGAAAAAGAAAGACTGAGGTTCCTTACTGCAAAGGCTCCAGGTGTAAAATGTAGCCAACTGCAGACATGAAAAGGGACAGCAGCAGAGGCCTAGCTGAGTGCTCAGTGACTCAGAGGAAACCTCGCCCTAAATATTGGGAGGTATTGGCCTGGAGTCTGACTCAAGCGGTAGTGTCCTCCTAGCCCAGAGAGAAACCAAAAGCTAGGCAAAAGACCTCTCCTGGCAGTGCTACCTTATGGACAGAGGCTGTGCTGGACTAAACTTTAGAAAACCTAAGTTCAGCTCCACAATCAGGAGGATAAATGATGTAAAACTCTATAGGTTCTATCACTAGAGCTAGGTACAATTCCTTCCCTTCTGGGGGCAGCCATCAGCCTCCAGCTCAAGAGATGTGCACAGTAGGAGTCAAAGCTCTTCCAGGCAGGCCAATTTCCTGAGCTTGGGTCTGGCAGTGCTTATATTAAGTCACAGAAGCCAGAGAAGAGAGAAAGCTAGGTTCTCCTCCTAGTTGTCTCCTCCCCTACTGAATTATCAGTCTATCCTTAAATGAAGCTTCCACCCCTTTTCTTCGGTGAAGCTTTCCCAGCTTCACCCATCTCACCATCTGGCAGTCTTCTTGATATACCCATAGTTCCTTTTGCGCAGTCACTTGCCATTACCCCTCATGACACACGAGTATAACACATTTCACTTACCTCTCTCTCTGCAGACCTTGGCAGTGTAGGCCAATATTGGTCTCATGGCTTGTGTGCACCAGTCTGTCCTGGTGTGCTTAAACAGGGATGAGAGACTTAAGAAGTTTGCTGATACAATGCTGACCCTGGGCAGGGGAGTCAAAGATAACGAGCCACTCCTTCACACCCCTGTAATATTGCTTGTTGCACAGGACTTCCCTGCTCTTACTGTTGCTCTCGTTACTTGAGTGTGACAGTAGTTTGACTTACAAGGCTCACAAGAAGAGTAGCTGCAATCTACTCCCCTTTATGAACCCCAGAGGTAAACCCCGCTCCACTACATCACAAGCAGATGAAGCAGAATTCCCAAGTGGCCAGCTCCCAGACTCAGACCCACTGAAGAAAGGCATTGAAAGGAGAGAGATGACGGCTTGGATTTACAAATGTTCTCTGGACAGAGTATCTCCAGGATTATTTGGGCTGCAGGTCAGAGGGGAACAGGCAGATTTTTATGGGTGGTCCATGAACCATGGCAGCTGCAGATGCTGGACCTGAGGCATTTGTAGGATAAACCCTCTCTTCATTCATTCTGTGGTTTTAGAGGATTTATGTGTTTGGAAACTTACAAGCGGTGCTGGATCCATAGGTTAAGAAAACTAACCAGCAATCAGTAAACCGCTCTGATTTACAATGTAATTAATTGCATCGCTGGGGTTCCAGCTCATGTGGTAAATGATGTCACCAGAGCCCCCTCAATGGTATTATTTCTCTGTAAATCACTCCACTATGTATTAGTCCTATGAATGTGTCAGAGCCAAGCTGCCCTGCAGGAGGCCCCAGCCCAGAGGGCCTGGCATTTACAAGCAAGAAAGTTGTTCTGAAGTAACAGCCAGGGAAGAAGACCATCCCCCCACAGAGGGCCCCTATGGGGCTGTATCAGGCCCGAGGGTTGGGGGTGCAGGTGTTTGTATTCACACAGCTCCAGAAATTCATACCTTGGGAAGGCATAAGTGGACACAGACAGTAGTGAGCTGGCCAGGGGTTGATCAAGTGCTCAAGCTATTTTCTGTTGTCTCTCTGTTGTACACACCCACTAGAGGCAGGCTCCCATGTCACAGCAGATCCCAGGGCAGCCTCTTAGCCCATCTAGTTATTTTGTATAAAAAAAATAATTCCAGATTATTTTGAACCATCAATCTGGGCACCAGCTGCTTAAGTGACCATGTGATCGTACCTCCACTACCTTCCCTCACCACTCTCCCTCCTGCAAGTTATCACAATCACCCACGTCTTGTTCAAATTTATCAGCTCTTAGAAGCAAGACCCATGTCTCGGAATGCGTATGTGAAACACCCAGCCCAGTGGAGCCCCAATCCTGATTAATAACAAATAAATCAGGGGAAGGGAGCTGGTCTCTGGAGCACCCTACATTAATATGGTCCACTGAGGTGGTCAAAAGCACAGCTGGAGGGTGAGGGATAGCTCAGTGGTTTGAGCATGGGCCTGCTAAACCCAGGGTTGTAAGCTCAATCCTTGAGGTGGCCATTTAGGGATCTGGGGCTTTAAAAAAAAAATAAAAAACAAAGGATGGTGCTTGGCCCTACCAAGAGGTCAGGGAACCAGACTTGATGACCTCCTAAGGTCCCTTCCAGGTCTATGAGATGTGTATCTGTATTTGTTCTTCCTGGCATGGGAAGCAGACTATGCCCACAAAGGGGGTGGGGTGAGAAAAGGGAATTTACTCTCTTGTTTGTCTCAAGCAAGCAGTGGCTTCAGGCCCAAAGGCCTGGGAAGGGCCACGCACCAGTCCCTGTGCCACAGCCATCAGTGGGGTAGCGGAATGTTTGCCCGAGAAGCATCCAGGGCCACAACTGACATCTAGAGCTCTATTTTTGCAGATATTGATACAAATTTTGTATCTAGAACCCTGCAGATTTGCAAACGTCCACTTTATATCTGCAGGTATCCACATCAACAGCTAATTTTCGCAGATGCAGGTGCAGACGAGGATACCAATTTTGTATCCGTGGCGGGCGTCTACCGACATCTCTGATCAGTGGTTCTTTCCTACTCACGTTTGATGCATCGGTTTGTGCCGGGAGCTGTTGTCCACCCGGAGCAGCACTGTCCCCCGCAGACATTCGGCCTAAGCAGTCACAAACCCCAGAATTAGAAACAGAGTGAAAATGAGGTCTCCTGACAGCTAGCACCTCCTGAGCCAGCAACAGAACCACTGCCTACAGCATCTAAGCTTTCCTGGCACCCATATCACTGCTGCTGAAGACCTCAAGCCAACCAAGGCTGGACTTTTCTAAGTGCTAGGAGGGGAAATCCCCAAGGAAGGAACCCCCAGCTGCTGCAGGAAGCGGTGAGGGTGACTCTGTTGGCAGCTCTCCCCCTTCGGAATCAGGGCTAACTTGAAATCCCCTAGCATGGTCAGTAGGGAGGGGCTGCATTGCCAGAGGTGCCATTTCACTCATGAGTTACTCGAGTCTGGGCAATTGGAGACCATTAAAGATCTCACTGCACAGTGTTCCAGGAGTGGGGCTAATCCAACATTGGTAATTATATTTTGCTCCCACAAATCTCCTCTACTGTTTCAAATGGATAACATGTTTCTCTCCATTTTCTGCTTCAAACAGTGGTAGAGTATTGCTCTGCACTGCTAAAAGAGCTACAAAACTCATCTCGGAAGGGGCTGCACTCTACTGTGTGCACACGGAGTCAGAGGGCATGATTTCTGTAGTTGTTGATCCTTCAGTATCAAGCTGTTATTAATATTCATTCATTTAAGGCCACCTAGCTTCATTGTGGCCATATTAGGTAACTTCCTGTATAATACAAGTCATGGAAGGAACAGGCCACAAGGCCCAGCCATATCTCATCTGCTGAGGCTGAACTGTATCATGAGAGGTCTAAAAACATCCAATATTTATATTGTCACAGGCCTCCACATTTGTTATTGGTCAAGCCCAACCCCATTTGGCTTGTGAAGTGGGACATCACCATAACACAAACTTCTTCCCCTGAGGTGGCCTAGATGCACCTTTGCAAAATTGAGCAGGTTTGTGAAAGAGCAAAAACATTTCCTGTTCTTGCCTCAAATTACTGGAACCATCAGACGGTGGTTTCTGCAGGCGGAAGCAGTCGCCGCCCCCAGAGAAACTGCTTTGGCCTCTGCTCAAACCAACAATTCCTCATGGAATGAAGTCCAAAATCTTTGTCTAGATCTTGCTTGCTCGCTCGCTCACACACACATGCATGCGTGCACACACAGAAGGAACGCCTCACAGTGTCTGCAGTGAGAACTGATCTCTTCCCAGGCTATAAGGTGGGCATCACATCCTGGGGTGCAGAGTGAAAGACTAGACTAGAGCAGCTGTGCCAGTACCTAGGAGGCTTTCCCACTCTCAGGAGGTACTGCATCAACAGGCCTGGTTCCTGTGAGCTATCAGGGTGGCAGCTGCACCCCAGCACCCTGGGGGCTTGTCTGACTCTCCCTTGGCAGGCCGATGCTGCTCGGCCCCCAGGAGCAGCCATAGGCTATGCGAGTGAAGCTCAAAGAACAAGCGTGGAAAGGAGTGAGAGGTCAGAGCTGACTCACTAGGAGTCATGGTTATCTTGGCCACGAATGAGGAGCACATATGAAGCAAGCACTTCCTGCAAAAGGGTCTGATCACCAGGAGGTCTGTGTCACTCGCCCAGGCCCAGCTCCTTCTGGGCTCTTCCCACAGCTGTTGATCTTCTAAGTGTCTGCCCTGAGGCCCCTCTACACCTGCCTGCTGCTGCCTGTAGAGACACTCAGTTTCAGCCTTGCTGTGTCCTCCAGGCTCATGGGCAACCCTTATCTTTAGCACTTACCAGACATTAACTCATATCCTCCAAGACCAAAAAGGCATGTCAGTGTCACAAACACTACTTTGCCAATGGGGAAAAAGGCTGAGAGAAGGAAAGGAACTTGCCAGGATCCCAATGAGTCAGTGACAGAGCTAGGAAAATCTCTGAACTTCCCCCGTGGTGCCAAACTCACCTGGTCCCAGTGAGTGCTGCTGAGCACTGACTTCCTACATGTTTGTGAAGCTCTGGGAAGCAGTAAAATGCTAGCTGGGTGCTAAGGGTTATTCTTGTCCCAAACCACGTGGGCCATTGTGCTGGGGCCAGGTGGGGAAGGGAGCAAAGTTTCTCTCGCCTCCTGATGAGATGGTGTTAATGGACAGGCAGGTGTGCTGGAGCTTTGGAAGACTGGGGGAGAAGTTGGCTGTGGGCTATGGAGCTGGGCAAAGCACTCTTGGTTTTTCGCTGAGCAGGAACCAGCCCTGGGAGCATCTGGTTACATTTAACGAATTTACTTGACATTTTCATGGCTTGAACGCCATGTGTTTTTTGTTGCCTGACGAAGAATTCAAAATAAACCCCTGCAGGTTTAAGGAGCACAGCGGCATGTGTACAGCTCAGAGGGATGGAGCTCCAGGGAGTGGCTGGCTTCCTGCAGTTCAGCAGAATAGCAGCCCCCAGCTGCACATGCCTCCCTGTGCGCTCCATGGCCAGTGCCTCCCTGCAACCACAGAGAGGAGCAGGCTGGTTGCTGCCTTCTCCTCCAGCATTTTCTGGCATTCAAGTTGGGGTTCCCTTGCCCCAAATTGGGTGCTGTAGGGGCAATGCTGTAGGCTAGGGAGCTGCAGGGCTGCCTCACAATGAGGAGTTCTGTATGTGTGAAAAACCAGCCACCAGGTGCTTGAGGGGGCCTCTGACCTGAGGCAAAGGCAGCAGGTTAGAAGTGCATGTGCAGGGTAACATGGGCTCCTGCTGGACTCTGTGAAGCACTAAGCCACCCAGTGCTCTGTGAAACCTGAGAGCACATGCAAGACTGCCCAGTCAGGGGCCAGCTTCTGGCCTCCAAACTTCACACCCAGCCCTGCACCGCACGTTGGCCCAGCACCTGGCTGGGCACTAGCCCTCTGAACCGAACAGCCTAGGCCCAGGGCCCTGCTGGGGGCTGCCCTGCCCCTCCCCACCTATGAACCCAAAAGCCCTGTTGGAAGGCTGTGTCACAGACATACCGCCCACTAAGGCAGTATGGGCCGGGCGGGTTGGCCCTGTGAAATCCCCGGTGATGGAAAGCCAACTGGAAAGCCATTTCCTCAGTGGAATGTAGGGCTACCAGGGGCCAGAGCTCAATGGGCCATTACAAGTCCAGTTGGCCTGAGGGTGGTGGCAAGCCCCCTGTCCGGCTCCGTGCAGCTCCCCAGAAGCAGTAATATGCCCCCCGGCTCCTAGGCAGGGGCATAACCAGGAATGTTCAGTGCGCTGCTGCCAGACAGGGATCTGCAGGGATGACACCTTGCAGGCACATGCAACATGACCCATACAGAGTCACTAGGCCATCCCTATGCCTAGGAGCCAAGGGACATGTTGCTGCTTCCCAGGAGATGCCTGAGCTAAGTGTTGCCCATGCCCCAAACCCCTGCCCCAGCCCTCATCCCTCTCTCACACCCTAACTCCCTCCTGAAGCCTGTACCCCAATCCCATTCCCCAGCCCAGAGCCCCTTCCCACACACTGGCCCCTAATTTCCGGCCCAACCCTAGAGGCTACACCCTCCTCCCACATCACCACCCACTGCCTCAGCTCTGTGCAAATGAGTGAGTGACTGAGGGCTGGGGAGAGTGAGCGACAGCGGGAGGGGAGATGACATGAGCAGGGGGCAGGGACTCAAGGGACAGGGCAGGGAGCAGTAGGCAAGGCTGGTAGGTTTTGTGCACCACCCCTCACTGAAAGCAGAATATTAAGCAGAGACCCACAGAGTCCTATCCTCTGCACTAAGTGGCAGAGAGGGAGCCAAGCCCTGAAGCAAAGCAGTGACTGGTGCCATTCGGTTGCATGCGAGGCTAGTGGGAGTGGATATATGCATGGATACGATATGACTTACGCTGCAGCTACGCAGGCTGGCCAGTCTGTGGCAGTAATGTTCAGCAGTTCCCAGGATCACCACCAGCCCAAAAGGCCCAGAATAAAAAGACACTTCTGTGAACAGGTCTCCATGCCAAAGACCGATCAATAGGACCCTACCAAATCCACAGCCAGGAAAGCCACATCACGGAGGAACCAGTTTGCTGTTCCCCTGTGAAATCTGGTCTTTGGCGTGCTTTTTCCCTGGGCTATGCAGAGCTCACAGGGGAGATCAGTCTCTCAAATTGGGGATCCTGACCCAAAAGGGAGTTGCCAGGGTGGGGAGGGGGGTTACAAAGTTATTTTAGGAGTCTGTGGTTATTTCAGGAGCTTGCCACCCTTACTTCTGCATTGCCTTCAGAGCTGGGCAGCCAGAGTGTGATGGCTTTTGGCCAGGTGCCCAGCTCTGACAGCAGCATCCCACTAGCAGCAGCACCAAAGTAAGCATGACAATAAAATACCATGCTGCCCTTACTTCTGCCCTTGCTGCTGGTGGCAGTGCTGCCTTCAGAACTGGGCGGCCAGAGTGGGGTGGTTGTCGACCAAGGGCCCAGCTCTGTAGACAGCGGTGCTGCCTTCAGAGCTGGGCTCCCAGTTAGTTGCCATCACCCTCCAGCAACCCAGCTGTGAAGACAGTGCTGTTGCCAGCAGTAACACAGAAGTAAGGATAGAAGTACTGCAACACGCGCCCCCCCCGACCCCTCCAAACACTACAATAACTTTGCAACATTCCCTTACAACTCCTTTTTGTGTAAGGACCCCTACACAATTATAATACTGTGAAATTTCAGATATAAATAGCTGAAATCATGAAATTTACAATTTTAAAATCCTATGACAGAGACATTAACCGAAATGGACCACAAATTTGGCAGGGCCCTATCTATAAGGTTAACCACAGCAGGTTCTACTGCACGGTCACTGGGAATGAGCAAGGGGTTGAGCCCCAGCAGGGGCCAGGCACTAATTTTGGCTCTGCCACTGACTGCGCTGGGGGTCTTGGGCAAGTCACCTCCCTTCTCTCTGTTTCCCCATCTACAATGCAAGGCCGTGATACCTTTGCACTTGTAGGATTGTGGGGATGAGTCCACACGGGTACAGTTCCCTAATTGTGCCAACTGCTAGATACCTGATCATGATCATATTTAGCAGCTCTCATCTGAGGTGCTCCATGGGCTCTGTGATCTCCGAATAGCCCAATCAGGAGACAGCAGCCCCAGATTGCACTCAAACTGAGCATAGGACAAGCTGCTTCTCCTTCATTCTATAGGGTTTGCAAGTACTGTAAGAAAGCAGCAGCATCTGGGGCAACAAGGGGAAGAAGATTCCCTCTTTTGTGACAGATCCATTACTGCCCTGATCTTGCTCAGAGATCTCTGGGGCTCTGTGAAGTGTCAGAGGTCCACCCACATAGTTCTCTGTCCAGGTTCAGCGCCTTAGTCACTGTTGAACCTCCAGATGCTCTTCCCTGGTCCACAACTGCTGGGAGACAGAAAGAAAGCAGCTTTGCTTGTTTCTCTGGAGCTCCTCTCTCAGCCTCTTATTCATAGTTAGCAGGTAACTATGTCAGCAGGCAATGAAAACACACCTTTAAGAATGCACAGTCTGCATGGAAAAACTCCCCCCTCAGGTCAGGAAATGCTACAGCTGTGGCTGAATGTGCCACCTTCACTCTGCTCCCTTGGCTTATTACCATACAGTCTTCCTTATTAATTATTGGCACTGCCAGAGAACCCCGCTGCCTCAGTCAGGATCAGGAACAGAGCCCCACTGCATTGTGTGCTCCACACACGCAACATGACACAAACCTTGCAAATTTTGCAATCTTGCTGGAAACCAGAGTCAAGCTAGTGTAACAAACGCTAGGGGGAAGGCGAACATGAGAAGCAGCTTTAAGATCATTTTAATGGTGTGCACAGCTCCACTACACGATCACACGCTTTCCCAAATAATACAATAGCACAGTTTTTTACTGTTGTGCAGTTATGCATCATCCCATAGTACTGAGCACTGCACCATGTATTACTAATACACAGGGTGCATTAAAGTCTTTCCTAGATTTAAGGCCAGAAGGAATCGCTAAATCACCTGGGTTTCACCTCCTGTATAGCACAGGCCAGAGAACTGCATCCAACCTTTACATGAGAAATTCACCATAAACCCTTCTTACACAACACAGAGTGAGAATGAAAAGCTGCTGGCAAAGACAAGCCTCTGAAAATATGCGGCTGAGTTATTGCCATTAACTGCCTCAGCTCCTGACCAGCCTTCAGATGCTAACTGCATTACTTTGGAACACAAGAACACACCACATAACCTGTCTGACTAAACAGACCCTGTGCACTGACCCACCAGAACCACGTGTGAACAAAAAGATTAAACAGTTTCTTGTATATTGGATGTGCCCTAAGATTGCAGGAGCACTGTACTTTATATTGTCCAGAGATGACATGTGACTGTGAGACTGATGATCATATTGGAAGGGGCAGCCGTGTTAGGGGCAGAGTTAAGGCTGCTTGTGTAAGCTTACCTGGGGCTTTTCCCTGCCAACCTCTCTGCCCTTGTTCCTATCTTTTCCCTGTCCAGTTTGCCGGAGGAGGAGGGAGCTGGGTGGCACGGAGGGCTGGCAGGAGAGGGATGGGCCTCAGATGCATCATCCCTAGTGTGGTGCAATGTGAGTCATGTGCTGTTCAGCAAGGAGGTGTGGGGAGCATGTGTCAGGGCAGGAGCTGGGTGTGTATTCCAAGCACTGACGAGGGATGCGTACAATGTGCCTCTCAAGCCTGTGCATATATGTATGCCCAAATTACTAACTCCCACCATTCGCGTCCTAACCTATCTCTACTGACCTACCGCTCCTGACACCAGGAGCTGAGGGAAGGAGGGGCTCACAGATCAACAGCCTTAGGGCAGGCTCATGGAGATGCTCTGAGCACTTGAGGCACCAGTAATAGGAGCTGTATGGTTAGGTCTGTGTTCGCAGGTACCAGCTGTCTGGTGGGAGAGGGGAGCTGCAGGAGTAAGGAGCACAGGTTCTGCAGTCATATGGACAATATACTCAGCAGCTAATGCAATGGGAAAGCACCCAGCCAGTGTAGCACATATGCTTTGAGTTGGGAACTGGCCAGCTCTTGCTAGCAATACCCCCAGCTCCGCAGTGTATGTACACCTTGGGCGCATCTGAGGCATTTTGGCCCAGAGTGGGAACCTCCCAAAAGTATGGTGTCAGAAGATGCCTCATTCCAAGCCAGCAGAAGACAATACAAAGTTACAGTTGGCTTTGTTCCAGGGCCTATGTGGAATGAGACCTTCTCTAGCATATACACTGCAGCCATACTGAACACAGAGCAGGGCCTAGGACAGGGTGGGCGAGATATGGTATGCAGGCCATAGATCCAGACCACCAAGCCACCAGATCTGGCCTGCAGGCCACTTCAGGCACACAGCAGACAGCCACTGCTTTAAACGGCTTCCTGCTCCCTGTATCACTCTGCTCCAAATGTCAGGAGGGCGGGAGGCTTCACATGCTGCTCCCAACCCTTTGCAAAATACCTCAGCTCCCATTGGCCAGTTTACAATTTCCAACCAAGAGGAGCTCAGAAATTTTGCTGGGCTGTGTGAAGCTTCCCCCTCCACTCCGGCATGTGCAGCAAAGAGATATAATGACCAGGAAGCAGTTATGAATGGTCTGGGACTGCAGCATGCAGAGCGCGTGCTGCAGGGCTGCTGGCTGGGAGCCACCCAAGAAAGTCTCATGGCCAAAGCCTGCCTCTGGCACCCCAGCCCCTCCCTCCTCCAACCCTCTACTTCCCACCCTCATAACCAACTACCCCTCCTCCTGCACCCATACCCGCCTCTGACCTTGCACCCCAATGCCTTACCCCAAGCTCCCTTCTGAGCCCAACCTCCATCCCAAACCCTGCACTTCCTCCATTAATATCATGAAAGAGTGAAGCCCTTGACCACTTTCCAAATTCTTGGAGGGTCCTCCAACCCCATCACAAAACTATTGCCTTCACCTGGCCTAGGACATATCACTGCATTCACTTCTGCCACAGGGAATGAAGCTAAATGCACATCTGCCTCATTGCTGTCCCGCAGGGAAGAGATGAGAGAGCTGTGCCATCCTGCCTAGGAAGTGTGAGAGGGAGCACTTCATTGTAGAAAGGAATGCAACAGAAGAATGGGGCTCGGGGTGAGGTTCTGACAAAGGGTGCAGAGTCAGAGCACGAGTGCATGTCTACACGGGAACTGGTGAAGTCATTTCCAGGCTGGGTAGACATACCTCATGCTAGCTCTGGTTAAGGTAGCACACAAAATATGGAGCAGCATAGCTATAGCAGAGCAAGTGGTGGGATGCATGAGCCACAATGAATACCCCTCATTTGGGGCAGTTAGACCTTCCCGTCATTCATACTGCTGCAACTACACTTCCACAGCTAGCACTGATATCTCTGCTCCAGGTGGAAGTTAACCCTCAGAGCAGGTCTTCACTGGAGACAACATGTGCTGGGCCTGTCTTAGGCACTGTATGGAGAATTGGAGCACTACGCCACTTGAACACTGGTAAGAAAAAATAAATACTGTAAGACATCATCCAGGAACTGGAGTTTTAAACAAACAAGTTTTCAGACTCATTATAATTAGTGTCTGAGCTACTCTGTAGTGGCTGGTGCATCTTGCCTGGTCATCTGAGTGAGTGAAAATATAAGTCACTCTGCAAGAAAGGGATGCAAAGTATGGTACAGGTAGGAAGAAAAAAATTCCCATTCAGAAAAAAGAAAACACCGTAAAGTAAAGCCTCTTAAAACCTCAGAGTTCACTAGGCAGAAACAGGGCAGAAGTAGCAAGATACAAATAAGGTAAATGAGATGGAAGCACAAGAATCTTGTAGAACGGTCAAAAGCCACAAGCTGAAGACAATTTCCTACCCTGGAACACTCTGTCTTTTGAAAAGAATAGCACTGGGCTTGTGTTCAGAAATGAACACTTTACTAGCCACTGACTATTCCAGTCAGGCAAAAATTCTTCACCTCACTAGACCCCACCAGCACCACCAAGTGAGCAGGTCAGAGAGAAGTTTACAAGGAAACTTTTCTTGCCCTGGCTTTGAACAAAATAGCCATTGACAATGACCCAGGACGTGTCAGCTCCAGGAACCAAGCTTTTTGGGTGCCGTGTGATTCCACTTTGGGGCAACACTGCCAACTCTTCATGCAAGTGCTGCTACTTCTAAAAGGTCTCAGGTTTTCTTCTTTGGCCATCTGACTGTAGCCTGACCCATACCTATGGTTTAATGTGGCTGCCTAGTCCTGATATAACTGGACAAGGATGAAACTGGACATCAGCTACTCCCGGAAGTAGCTGCAACCCAAGAACATGGTTAGGGCTACGGCTTGGCCCTGAGCAATGTGGGGACTGAGAGTGCTCAGCTCTAGGGTCCCTGGAAGGGGCAGGGCCCAGGATAGAAGGGGCACGGCTGGGGGCAGCCAGCCCTCACTGCTGCCCTGACTGCAGGCACAGGGCTCCGGAAGCAATTTAAAAAGCCTGGAGTCCTGGGAGTGTGCTGAACATTCCTGGTCCTGCTTCTGCCTAGGAGTCAGGGGACATGTTACCGCTTCTGGGGAGCTGCACAGAGCCAGACAGCGAACCCGTTCCAAGGACAACTGCCCCCTTTGGCCCCCTACCAGCAGCCTGGCTGAGACTGATCTAGGAACTCATTGCAGACGAAGCAAGTGGTCTCTCCTGGTGGGTCCCCAAACCCAGCTGAATGGCCATGTGACCCTAAGAACAATGAGCTCACTCCCCAACAGTCGTGGAAGGAGATCATTCTGCTAAGTCCTGAACTGACTGACTGTGATTTGATAACCTCTGCCACAGGGCCACAAGGTGGGCAGCACTGGATGAGTGAGGAAGCCAGAGGCTCATCTGGAGCTATGATTTGTTCATAGCTATTAACTTATAGTTAAATGTGTTCATGCAGCAAAGGGGGTGTGTGCAGAGATATAAGGGGGTGTGTGCTGCTGCTTTACTCTCTAGTCAGAAGCAGGTGGGACGGGGCAGAGAAAGCTTTAGGCAGAAGCTCCGCAGTGAGGTGGAGGGACGGGAAGCCTTAGGGATGGTGCTGCTTTCTGTACTCTTCTGGTTAAGTTCCTGGGCTAACGTTGGAAGAAAGCGTTGGTGCGAATCTGCATCGTGCTTGCATGTCAGAGGACACTATGGCAATCCAGCCCCTGCCAGCCCTCTCTGTGGTCATCCTGGAACTATGCTGAAAGGCTGACCACGAGGAGCAATTTGGGTATTCTGAACTGATTAGGGAGGGTAGCTTCAAGAACCCCATTAACCCAGCAGAGCAGGCTGAGAGCTGCACCCAGGCTGGGGAGCAGGGAGGGGAATGGCAGGGGAGGGAGGAAATACAGGCCCAAGGATTCTTCTGCAGAGTTTCTGGGCACATCACAGGCCCCCACCCCACTGCCACATTACCAAGGCAAGGCTTGGAACTGGAGGCAGCTCTGCCAGGCAAGTCATAGGAAGCCCCCTCCAGCAGAGCCAGCAGGAGCTATGCAAAGCTGAAAGTTGCTGCATGTGGAACTTTAAAGGGGCCTTTTACCGGTGCAATGTGCCAGAAGGCCAGTACCTGCAGTCAGAGAGCATGGCAACTCAGGTACATTCTCCAAAGCCAAGCTAGGGCCTCAGCAACCCACCCTACTGCACTGCAATTCCTCACCTCTTGAGTTCCCTGCAAAGCTATACACAACCCCCATATGAACAGGATGGCAAACTCCACAGGCTACAATGCAACACAATTGTGTGGCCAGAACAACCCTGCCTTGCCGCACCACGCACCCACACAAGCCAGGCAGTACACCTGGCACGTTCCAAGGCCACGCACCCAGGAGAAATTATGCTGACATGTTGCGTGCATGCTCTCTCTCGCTTACACCCACTTGCTCGCTGCGTGCGAGACAGAAGCACAAACTCCTCCTGCACGTGGGGGACTTACACACATTGTTAGAGCAAGTAACTGAGCTCACTCCTTAGCTGCTTTGAGCCCCGGGCTGCGTGCCAAGGCCAGGCGAGGGTCAGCACAGCTGAAGCTGAGCACAGACTGGCCCTTATTGCTGCACATGGGACAGAAAGTGGGTAAGTGACCTAGGGGGAGAGAGTCTGAGCTCTGTCTCCTGGGAATGACATTGGTGCAGTGCCAGTGGGCACAGAAGGTTTGGTTAGTGAGCAAAAAAGGGGGTGGATACTGGACCAACACCAGAGGTCCCTCCCGTGGCTGGAGTCTCCAGTTACTGAGGTTGCCTGAAGATGGGACTTTTCTGGCCCATTTGCTCCTGGCTCAGACCCCACTGCAATAGGAGTCAGGATAGGCATCTGGTCCTGGAGTGAGACCACTAGGGCTGCACTTACCCCACAAGTCGGCCTCTGGCATTCTGCATCTTTGACCGGGGCACTGTCCGAGTTTTGAGCCCATTTCTTTGCCGCTGGTGTGAGGAGCCAGTCCTCTGCGTCTGAACGGGGGTCTGAAGGAGGGTCCCATCTGCAGTGTCTGCAGCTGCTCTCAGATGGCTGGGTTGGCCCCTGGCACTCTGGGGAGCAAGTAGTTTGTGATCTGGAGGAATCGACGGCTGCACTTGGTTGTCCCCTCCTGTCAGGCTCCTCTTCCAGGCTGGGTGATCCACAGGAGAGGCTGCTGGGAAGTGCTCCGAGCCAGGAGGTGGGCTGTGTACCCGGAACGGTCTGTACACCTTGCCGGTGGGCCCCAAATTACTGCCCTGGTTCCGCAGCCTTAGCCGAGTTGAGTCCCTGCTCCCCGATTCCATTCGGAACAAAGAACTTGGATCAAATCTT
The DNA here is from genome assembly GCF_033958435.1 of Carettochelys insculpta. Taxonomy (NCBI): domain Eukaryota; kingdom Metazoa; phylum Chordata; order Testudines; family Carettochelyidae; genus Carettochelys; species Carettochelys insculpta. The sequence goes on along the minus strand of NC_134142.1, from coordinate 43,787,540 downwards.
CCAGCAAAGTCTCTCTGAGAATCACCAAGCCCCAGTAAAACAGCTAACGTGAGGGAGAGAAAACTGCCCCAGGAGCCCCTCATGGTGCCTGCCCGTGAGGAAAGACCAGTCCCAAAGGGAGCAGAGAGCACTCAGTGCTTGCCTGCCGACAGCCCCATGAAGCCAAGTGTCCAACAGGAGTTTGTGGGAAGCAGCCTAGGCAAAGTTCCTTGAGCAAGTCCCCTGAAATAGCCTCCCAAGTCCTTCACTTCGCCATGTGCTAGGGTGGCGGGGGGTGCGGTGGGGGGAGCGCTTAATCAGTACCTGCTGCCTGCAGGAGCAGGAGTGCCCGGGGAGAAGGTAACACAGCAAACCCCACAGCGTGGGCTCCACAGAGCCGCTGCAGCCGTCCCTCCTGCCCCTGAAAGGCGAACTCCCAGTCCCTCCTCTCCCCTGGCTGTCAGAGCCTGCGCTCTCTGCAGACAGCTCCAAGCACCTTCTCGCCTGCCTCTGGCACTGGCAGAGTCTGGAGGGGATGGAGGGTTTTATTTTTGGAAACCTCCCCCTTTTGTGTCTTTTTGATGCTGACATCGCCCCTCTCCAGAGGACACAGCTCGGCCCCCTCCTTACCAGATGAGACATTCCAGCAACACCCACTTTGGCAAAGGGAAACAAACTACAACAGAGAAACATTAACCCGTGAGCAACCGGGGAGGCCCTTCCGCTGCCTGTTCAGCGAGCTCGTGTTCAGCCTCCCGAGCGCTCCTGGCTGCTGAACGAGCCTGTGGCTCAGCTTCTCCAGCTCACAGCAAGTGTTAGAAACTCACAACACAGCTGTGACTATTCAGCACATGTGGGCAGGCAGGGAACACAGCCCCAGAGACAGAATAGACCCCAGGCCAGAGCCCTTCACCTGTGTTCCCCCCCCCGCCCCCGCCCAGGGGCTAGGCTCTTCCGGACAAACCCCAACACGCTTAGTCTGCATAGCCTGGGAAGGCAGAAGGGCTCTTAATCCCATTTTCCTGAGGGCGAACCTGAAGCCCGGCAAGGGGAAGTTTCTCTTGCTCAAGGTCACACAGGAGACCAGCCTCTTCGCTAGATCCCCCAGGTCCCAGTTCCACGCTTCATTGTATTCCTCTATTCACATCCATAGCTCCAGGCCAGACACAGACTAGCCAAAGTGCTAGGTCCTTCAGCTACAGAACCAGCCTTTCTGCCACCCCAGGGAGACAAAGCCCCAGGCAGATGGAGCAGAGCAGGGCTAGCCTCCTCGTCTGCCTCCCGCCAGAAAAGCTGGTGCTTTAGATTAGGCAGTAATCAAAAAGACCACCTCCAGTGACAAGCAATGGGCCTGATCCAGTGGGAAAGCAGAGCCAAGAGTCCTGAGTTCAGCTCTACCCACTGACTGCATCCTCACCAGGTCATCGTGTCTTCCCCACCCCAGCTCCCTATGGCCATGTCTCAAAGGAGACAGGGACAGACTTTCCTCCCAGGGGTGGAGCTGAACTCCCTTGCCTGGTGAGCCAATGGTGGAGCAGCTCCAGTGGCACACAGTATTCACGTAAAGGCATATTGGGACCTCACCTTACAAAAGGAGGGAAGGGAGGAGAGTGCCATGTGCCCAGGGGGATAGAGGGGTATTGGTTTGTTCCTGCCGCTGAGCGGGCCTGGCTGGGGTATTTGCCAATTGGAATACTTGGGTCAGACTTCTCTGCAGGTCCAGGATGGTCAGTATCTGAACAAATCCCAGCAAGTCACCTGAGCACCTGTAGGTCCACTTTGTTCCTACGTGACTCACCACTGGGAAACACTACTCAACTACCAGCTCCTGCTGTCCCATGCTGGAGTTTGACTCACTGTTCTCTGAGGATCCACAGTCATCTGACGTCCCTGCAGATCTGCAACCTCTGCACAACTGACATCCAGACCCTTCCTTCACCAGCCTTATCAATGTCAGGCCCTCTTTCTCCACCACAACTCACCTCCCACGGCCCCTCTCATTTGCCCCACTCCTGTCCTCTCTGCAACCTCCTTCCTTCAGCGTCTCAGCTGCAGCAGGCTGCCTCTCACCTCACCCAGCTCCGTCTGCTTCTGGACTGACTGGCAGCAGAGGCTCTGGTCCTTACGGTTAAGCAAGGAACCTCTCCTCCTCCCTTCTGCATGCTGCCTGCACCCTCTAGGACACTGGGGCACTCTCACTACCACCCGTTACTCTCCTGGGCACTTCCTGAGGGAAGCTGAGGTCCCAGTTGTCTCCTTCTTGCTTCTGCAGCAAGCACTCTGTTCTCACTGCCAGTGGTTGCCTCAACCTGCACACTAAGGGTGTGGTAGGGACACACTAAATCAGATGTTCAGGGCATCCCCATCAATGCTGATACTTGTTGCAGTCACAGTGAGCAAGGGAAGTCGACCAGAGAGTTTTTCCCATCAACCTCCCTCTGAGGGCACAGCAAGGAAAGTCAACCTAAGGTACATCGACTCCAGCTAAGTTATACTCATAGCTGGAGTTCTTGTTTTAGGTTGACTTTCTCTCCTAGTGCAGACTTGCCCTAATTTACCTTTCTGCTCCCAAACCTCCCTCCCCATTGACTTCCTAGCCACCCATTCTGCCACCTGCCCCATTTCCCTGACTTAGTCTCCTTCTGCCCCTTTCCTGAGGCTCTCTGTGGTGTGGGGAAGGGGAAACTACTTGCTTACACATTATGCTTTCCATATCTTGTGCTCTCTCTACCCGCCTAGCCCACCCTATGGACCCGAGTCACATGCTCTCTTCAAATTGCTTCTCAGAGCTAGGCCGGAGAAAAGCAGAATGCTTTGTGCAAAACGTTATATTGTCACACAGCCACTATAGGGTTAACAACCTGGCAATGGAAACACATGGGCTAAGCCGGAGTCTATAGGAGCTACTCTTTGCTTTTTGGCCCAAGCTCCCAGGGAGACCAGTGATGTGCTCCTACAGCTGAAATCACAGCACTCATCCACGTCCACCCAAGTCTGTGACAAGTATCAAAGGGGTAAGTAGCGGTGTTAGTCCATATCTGCAAAAACAACAAGAAGTCCTGTGACACCTTACAGACCAATAGGTTTACTGGAGCACAAGCTTTCATGGGAAAAGACCCACTTCATCAGATGCAATGATGCGAGGGGCACAGGGAGCTAGCTGGACTGCCATTCGACCCTGATAGTGGTTGCGGGTTTATCAGTGAAGCCATTTGTTGAGGAAATTCAAGGGATGCTTTAGGATTTTCCAGTGCGTGGTCCACCCCTCCCTCTCAGTAGCGGAGGCTGAGTATCTGCCCAGGAAGCAGTCTGTGATAGCATGTATAAAGCTATTGGACCCAGAGAGCATAGCCTCATAAAAGCCATTGCTGGTTTCTTTTTTCTAAGGGAGAAGTCCTCTCCATATTTACCTAAATATTTTCTTATGCAGCAGTGGAAAAAATGCTTGGTGCCTAAACCTGACACTAAAGAATTATCAGCACCATAAACATGGCTCGGGAAACAAGGAGCCAGAGCCTAAGGCTTAACTGAATACTAGATTCTGCTGAAACAACTGCAGACATTCTTCTAGCTCCTGCCACATTAGGGCATGACCACAGGACGTGCCGCCGCCACTGCCACCATTCGGCACAAATAACAAATTTGCTCTTTACCCAGCAGATTAAACCTCTCTGGGCACCAGCAGCAGCCCAGAGCCTTGGAGGCCAAGACCTGTCAATGGGCCAGGGAGAGTGAAGAGGCTTAAGGGATTGCTTTCCTTTCTGACAAGGTGAAACCGCCCAAGCAATTAATGGTCCCATCCCTCCAACGTCTCATGCAGGCTGCTCCACCTTTACCTTCCCCTCAGGCGCCCATGGAGCCACGCCTAAGGAGCTTGAGCAACTTGTAAAATCATTTTTACTCTCTGTTTACAATAACCTCTCAGCAGTTAGAGGCCTAACTCCTCTCACAGTGAAACATGCAAACACTTGCATGTTATTGTAGGGATGCTCTGGAGCCAGACACCCCGCTTACTGATTCAGAGTTGCTCAAAAGTGGGACACACGAAGCTGTGTGGCCCTGCTTTGTTACTGCAAGGTTGCTTGTGTGCAGCCTGGGCTAACAGTGGGGGGTTGGGAGCCTGAGGCTGGGCCCCCTGGCTTATCCCCGTTCTGCTCAGGTAAGCACTTTCTCTCAACACATCACCAACGGGGTGCTATGCAAACTCTGGCAGCGTGGACTAGAGCAGCGCTAGTGGGTGTAGGTGTGGGTTGTTTCAGTCCATGCTGTAGGCTAACATTCAGCACAGGGCTCCATGAGCTGCCCGTTCTAAGCCCTGGCACTCCTCTGGCTGCAGTGACTCATTTCATACTCATCCTGTCTGTCAGAAATAGGGAAGCACAGAGTCCGTGGGGAAATGCAACAGGAGTTGGATTTCAATGCATTGCTTAGCAGGGCTCAGGCGACAGACCTGAAGTAGCTCAGTTCTCCAGCATTCCCCAGACAGCAGAGCTTGGACGGTTCAGGGTGATGAGCCTGCAAGAGCAAACCCTTGCCAAGGAGAGATTAGCAGGGGAACGATGAGGAGAAAGAAAACCAACAACCCGGAATTTGACAGATGATCTCTGGCGACCGGGCCGTCTCTCCATTTGCCGATGGGACCAAGAGGGCTGTTCTAGGAACTTAAAGCAACTTTACTAAAGCTGTGAATTTTGTGTTAGATAAAAAACACATGGAACCCTCCGCCGGTGCTCTCGTATTGTACTGATACGAAACAGCCTTAGTTCATTGTCACTTAATCCACTTTTGCATTTTCAATTCACACCTTTTGCTGTTTGGCATAACATTCCATGCAGACACACGCTTAGATAAGAGTGCTTGGCATCACCTCATCCTGGCTGCAGAGATCGATGGCTCCTAGATGCAAAGAGGCAAGAAAGCACAAAGCTCAGAGGCTGATCTAAGTGGCCACCAATGCCCTTGGTTTCCAAGTTCCAGAGGCTAGGCTGCCAAAAGGCAGGGGACAAGACTAACGATGAAGACGCCACTGACGAGTGAGCTCTTCAAGAGCAGTAGAGGGGACAAATGGCGCAGTGTTAGCTGTGCTGGTGCTGCAATTCTCCTCTTTCCCCAAGAGAGGGAGCTGCTCAAGGGGCAGAGTTAAGGCCCTTGCTAGAGCAGAGTAAAATAGGTGCATGATGTGTTAGGGAACTCCACAGGAAAAACACAGAGACTGGATTTGCCTCCCAGCTGAGCACAGCAAGGTGCAGCCCTGAACTTCTATTTTCCCTGGATGTTTCAGCATGAAAAATGAGTTTTCTTTTAGCCCTCAGGGCCGTAGAAGAGAGGGCTCTTCAGGGAAGAGATGGTAGAGGCCAGGGGCCCCTTTGGTTCTGGATTCAGCCATAGAGGGTTTATATATTTCAGTGGCGCTCCATTCTAGCTTTTTGCGATTCCATTACCCCCTGTCATTTGACTTAAAAGCTACATAGCACCTGGGATTCACATTCCCAGGGACAGTTGGCCCCTAGATGCAGCTCCTGGCAACGTGCTCCTTACATTAATTAGCTCCTTTTCTTTCCCTGTAGTAAAGTTTAGAACCCACGTGTGCCTCTCTCTCCACTGCTGAGCATTCCTGCAACACTGCAGATGGGAGGCATTTCACAGATTCGGGAGCTGGCTGCTGAGAGGAAAAAGGGACTACTTCCTTATGTAAAAGGGCGGCCAAAGCCTATGGGAGTCCTGAGTCATATCCTGCACTCCCTCTGGTGGAACCACCCACCCTAGTGCTGTTGGAGGGGAATGGAATAAACCTTTTGACACATCTCATGAGGTTTTATCCCTCCAAACATGGAGAGGCTCACACCTTCACCCTCAGCTTTCTTTAGGGTGGGGTATATGGCATGTGCCATTAGAAGCATTCAAGATGTTATGGGCCCATTGAGAGAAGAGAAGCGTCACACAGAGACAGGAGAGGCAACCTCCAGGGAGATGGCCAGGGCCAAGACAATCACGACAATGTGCAAAATTAAGAAGGCTCATGAGCCACTTAGACAGGACCTTACGGAGAGGGTATAGCCAAGCAGCAGAAACAGCTCTGGGACTCAATGAAGCATCCAGAGAAGCCTCCAAGGATAGAATTCCAGCCCTTTGACTTTACCGTGAAACACACAGCTCAGCAGGTTCTGGACAATAGGACACACTTCCACTTAAAACATAACATTCCCACGGGGCAGATGGGCAGCAACTGAGCACTAGGGGAATAGCTCCACATAGAGAGAGAGAGCTCAGCCATCTCCACCAGCTCTCTGAGCACATGCCAGCCTGGGGAAGAGTTCAGCAGGCAGATCAACCATGTGTGTCAGTTACGTCCAGCAGCTCCTAGTCACGGACTGGGTTTGCTGGCTTTCGCGTTCTGCTTTCATTCAAACAGGAACCAGCTCCAAGAGGGAAGAAGGCAGGAAATACAAGCCAACCATTTGGGCATCCTATGACCGGGTATTATGGGATACTGTTATCTAAACTTGTGTTCACATTATCACTGGCTCAGACTGCACACAGTGAAGTTGTTAGAACACAAGAAAATACACATAAGCGTGTCTCTACTCAGGAGGGAGAAACCTGGATGGCAGGAACAGATGAGAGACCCCTAGGGACAGCAAGTCAGACAGGAGTTTGCCTTGTGATATGGTTAGAGAAAGGCCCTGGTGAGGCTGCCATGATAAATCAAGTTGGTTCCATGTTTAATGATCACACTGATGGTTAGTTTGAGTCTCTTTGCTCCATCACCGACTATTCCACTAGCAACTGGATTTGAATTTAACCAATGCAGTATAGAGAGAACACACCTGAAATAATAGCCCTGAGAGGGGTGTGCTCCCCATTTTCTAGCAGCATATGCTTAGAGCGAGGATGAAAAACAAACAACAGCACATCTCTGTGTCTCTACTGCCTGTTGAAGGACATGAAAAGGACATCTAGAGATTGTTTTTCCTGGGTCTCAGTTGGGTGTTAACTCTGACGGCTGCCTCAAGAGGACAGTTAAAGCAGCAATAGTTGTTGCATAGGTGGGGGGATGAGAGGGGGATATGAGCCCTAACTCTCAAGAGGCCTGAGAACAGGAAACCAACTTTAGGATATGCAGTGACCCAGACAGTCTGTGTTACTGGAAGTCTGGCCTCTTTGATCTTCCCCATCTGTTTTTTTTTTTTTTGAGGGGCAGCTCTCAAAGGCGGCAAGAACACGGAGGAAAAAAACAGACTCAAGGAGTTCAGGCAAGAAGGACAAATATCAGTGATGGAGAACAAACAGGTGGAAAGCCAGGGCTCAGGTGGAAAGTCTTCTTCTGTTTCACTACATTAAAGGTTTCTGAAAAACCCACTGAATTTCTTCAGTGCCACCTTAGCTTTTATTAAAAACAAGAACAAAACTGCCATTCACCAATTTTTGGACTCAACTGTGTGTTTCAGATTAAAACTGTTTCATTCCTTTTCTCTGCTACCAAACAAGCTGTCCTCTAGGAGTGATAGCTCTCTAGTTCCCTTAAAGAAAAACACTTAGCTTGGCTGGCCACCAGTTTCGGTTTAGACAGGGAATCCTATAAGTCTCTACCATAATAGCCCAAGTTAAAAGGGAAGCTGGTTGTTGACAGTATGAATTTTCAGCAGGTTGACGGTACTGACATTTTTTAGTTTGTTTGGGTACTCTGCCAGCCTGGGTCCATCACTCCCCTCCCACTGCAGAATCCAGCTGCTTTTGGAGAGGACAGGTCAGAGCAGTATCTCAGCTGACAATGAGAGCATGATTCAGTACTAAGAGCTCATTAATAAATTAATGCTGGGGATGGATAAACAACAACATTGTTTGGCTGGTGGGTTTGTGACATGAGAGGCAAGGAAGTTAGTCATCACGCAATTAGAGAGTTTGTAATTAATTTGCATATTACCATCCCATTGGACAAAAGGTAAAGGCAGCAGGCTGGGTTTCCAGTTTCTCAGCTGTGATTTCACTAGCTGGGACTCCAGCTCCCCAGGGGCACCACTGTTACGTAGGGACTTATCTTGACAGCCAAGGGGTTCTGCTATTGCCCTGTGTACACCTGCATGCATTTATACAAAGGCCTGAAAAAAGTCCCTTGTCTGTTATGGTTTATCCAGCGATCAGTCCCCATGCACAGCATGAAGGACCTAGAAACAGCAGTTTACATGGCAAGCATGAACAATGGCTATGGGAAGTGCAAAGCTGCTTTCCACTTCTGCGCTGGGTCTGGTCCCCAGATGCCAAGAACTTGGGCGAGAAGCTGCAGCGAGGCAGCACCTATTTCCCATGTAAATGGGAGCCACCTCCTCACCCTAAGCACAGAGGGCTGAATAACGTGGCAACAGGGATCTGTGGTAGAATCAGGGATATTCGTGCCACAGTTCTGAAGTGCGCTTAGCAACCTGGACCTTAGACCATTTTCAGCCCTGTCCTGGGGGCTGGAGGCTTGGACACACTCAGCTCATCCCTGTTTTCTTTCCTTTCCTTCTCTTCCCTCGTTTCACTCTCTCTGTCCAGAAGACTACGCAGCTTCCCACAGCCAAGTGCACACAAGCGATGCTAATAGCCCAGGTGACTGTATAAATTCCCAAGAGACTGGCCAGCCCAGCACAGTAGGGAGTGGTGCCAGAACTAAGAGTAGCAGTCAATAAGGCAGCACATACTGTAAGGAGAAGGGACATTCCCTCTCCACCTCCCTCGTAAAACCCCTCCAGCCTCATAATGTCCCCTACCCCAAGGCCATGGATTGCATAATAGGCCAAAACCCCAAAGCCAGCTCCCTTCACCTCCCTGTGCTCTGCTACAGGGACACAACTGGGGACACCCCAGCTAATGCATTCCCAATGCAGCCTGAACTAGGTTAATCCCCGGAGACAGTTATTCATAATACGTGAGCGAATGGGGCTGCTTCTGTCCTGTATCAGGCCGGGGGAAGGGCACTCGCCAAAACCAGGGACGCAGCTTGGGGAGATCAAAGCACTGACCCCGTGGAATGTCACCAAAAGGCACTTGGCTTGGGCTGATGAGAAGGAACAAGGGCAGCACCTCAAAGCCCCAACTGTGCAGAGGTTACATTTAGGGGCTTCCAGTGGGTGGGAGACACTGCTGTCACTTTTGCTCAGTCAATCCACAGATCCAATTTAATGTCCCTTTCATCTCCTCCCTGGGGCAAACTAGAGGCATTGACATGACCCTGCATTTCTTAATTCCTCTACGTCTCTTTTCCTAAATGCTAGCAGTGCAGGGTGCACTCCTCAAAGACTTACCATGCAGCATATGAAGGCTCCAGGGGCATGGCCCCAAACAGCCTATTATTCTTGGTCAGTTCTTACCTCCTACAGCTAACACGGCTCTCTCTTTTCTGGGTGATGGAGGTGGCCGTGAATGCAGGAGTATCACTACCAATGCCCATCCACCTACCTTTGCGACCCACTGCCTCTCATGAGTTAAAAGCAGACAGTGCAGGATCTTTGGGCACCGAGGGGGATGGCCTAGGAAACATGCATTCTCATTGCTGTCCTCTGGCGCTGCAGCTTTTGTCTACGGTTAAGTCTCCCTTGTTTTGTGCCTTGAGTCCCAGCTCATCTGTGCCAGACGAGCTGGTTAGCAGCACACTTCCCACCTGTATCTTGACCACACTGGAGTATGGCTTCCATACCTTCCAGTAGAGGGCACTGGACCTCATATACACACCACTGCATTTCATGGTCTTCCCAGGGACTCATCTGCAAATCCATATTTCACATCTCTCTCTCTCTCTTCCCCCGCCCCCCCCGGGGTTGGACTCTGCCCCTCCTCACAACAGCACAGACCTTGGGAGCCAGCCCCAGCAGGAGAGCACGCCAAGGCAAGGAAACTGACGGAGGTCCACTTCATTCAGTGTTTTGAGTTCAAACTGATCAGCACTGTGTAACATGAGCCTGTGCATAACAGTGAAAACAGGTTCCAACTAGCTCTTGCCCAATTTTCTTAAAGGTACAGCTCCTCACAGAGGCACAAGCTCAAGCATTTACCCCCTCCACTTCCTAGTTCCCAGATTTCCAGGTCAGGGCCTCCTGGGGGGTGGGGATCTGGGAAGAAATTCGTCTGTCTGCAGCAGGAGAGTTGACTTGGTGATTCAGAGCTGGCAAGAAACAAGGTGCAAATCTGTGACTGTGAGGCATGGGACGTCTTCCCAAACCCCACAGCCACTGGAGGTGTCAATCACACCAGACAGAACACCGCTGACCACTGAGATGCTAGCCCAACAGAGCTTTGTGCTCCATCCGTGAGAGTGATTGGGCCCTCCCCACCTAATGATCCACCCACATCACTGCACTGTCCTAGCAACCAGGACCAAGAGTCTTCGGGGGGCACTATGACCCCAAATTACAGCAGTTTGTGTTCTGGGGCTATGGGTTTTTCTGTCCTCACTCTTTCTGCAAACAAAATATGTGTTGGTCTTCACTGCATGCAAACACCCAACATGCTTAACAGACCTGGCAAACTTCTCCTATGCTGCACGGCTGGGAAAGCACCACCCCCCGAGTTCCTCTGCAATGTGATGACCCCCCGGGCTTTGGGACTGCTGCTAAAGTTATTACTGCACACCTGTTCTTCAGAAGGGAATTTACAGACAGGCCTCACACATCTGGTTTGTAAAACAGACTTTTGGAAGTTTATCAAAGTTTTTGAACAGTCTTAGCCTTGGTGCTGTAGCGGAGGAAGCATCAGGGCTGGAAGGATGTACCCTTCTTACACTCCACAGCAGGCTGGGTGTGGCTTCACGGTGACCTCTTCCTTCCCCCGCTTTCCCCACCACCAAGACGGCCTGTCCAAGCCACTTCCTGACACCAAGCACACTACACCCTGTCAGTGAGGCTTTTTTAGTGACATGGGGTCTCCCGTGTCTCCAAGGTGGGAGGATGAGCTCCAACAGCATCAACTGACAGATGCCACCTCCACTACAGCTGATTCAGCAGCACAGCTCTTAGGAAAACAACTATGGGAAATTAAATGTGTGAGGATTATAATCAAATCAGCAGTGCAGGGTGTCTGGAGAGATGGACCTAGTCTGCCTGATCATTTATACGCCCAGCTCAACTTGCAAAGAGCCATGGTCTAGGCTCTGGCTCCCAGGAAACTATTACCAGGACAGGGTCAAGTTGCAGTTAAGGGCTCTTTGCCCTGCTAGGAATTGCATCTGCTCATTCTCATTATTTCACAATTGCAAGGAACCAGCCCCAGTTCTCCTTCTCGAACATGAAACTTTCCTTCAATGCTGAAACTTCCAATCAGATTGGAGAGCAAAACACAAGTATCAGCAACGAAGGGTCCTGTGGCACCTTACAGACTAACAGAAAAGCGTTAGTCTATAAGGTGCCGCAGGACCCTTCGTTGCTGTTACAGATCCAGACTAACACGGCTACCCCTCCGATACTAAACACAAGTATGGCATCCTGGAGCTCTCTCCAAACAGCACAGCCCCTCCCTTTCAAATAGCGCCTTTGAAGTCACAAAGTCTGCAGTCACATAGGGTCTAAATTAGCTATCACCACTCAAGAGAGCGCTCTTGGAGGCACTGGTTGGGTGTTTACAGGGAAGGGTGTGCAACAGCAGTCAAAAAAACTCAAACAGAATGTTGTGACTCATTAAAAAGGATACATCAGAAGACACAAAATACCATATTGCCTCTACATAAATCCATGGTACGCCCTCATCTTGAATACTACATGCAGTTGTGGTTGCCTCATCTCAAAAAAGATACACTGGAAGTGGAAAAGGTTCCAAAAAGCACAACAAAAAATTATTAGGGCTGTGGAATGGTTGCCATATGAAGAGAGATTACTTAGATGGGGACTTTTCAGCTTGGAAAAGAGATGACTAAGAGGGGATATGATAGGGGTCTATAAAATCATGACTGGTGTGCAGAAAGTAAATTAGGAAAAGTTATTTACTCCTTCCCATAACACAAGAACTAGGGGGTCACCAAATGAAATTAAGAGGCAGCGGGTTTAAAACAATCAAAAGGAACTCTCTCTTTACACAACCCAGAGACAATCTGTGGAAGCCTTGCCAGAGGATGTTGTGAAGGCCAGGACTTTAACAAGATTCAAAAAAAGAAAAAGATATGGAGCATTGAGCAGTGCCACTCCAAGCAGCTAGACACTCCCTGTAACTCTCCCAGTTCAGAAGGGGAGGAAAGGAAGAACCTCTTCAGCTTCAATTCAGCTTCACCTCCGCATCTTATCTCAGGGTCTAACTCCATTAGGGATATTTGCAGTGCCGTAGCTGTAAGTCTTTCTTTGAGCAGGTCTAATGTGCTGCCTGCACGCCAGCAAAATCTCTCAGCTTCCATTGGCCGATTTTTGGCGGGCCACAGACCAATACACGAGCACAGGGATGATGAAGAAGAAGGGAAACTCCTTGGAAATAATCTGGAATTGTCTCCCCATTTCTCTATAACCCACATGACTATAAATGACTCCTACCGTATTGACTTTGAGACACTCCAGAGATGTGTATTTGGCCTTGTTTTTACTTGCATCTTGTGGAGATCTGGTCTCTAGCTCCAGCTCTGCCCTTGGCACTGTACAATACTATGCCCATGACTTCCACCTCTGAGCTTCCGCTTGCCAATAATAGTAGTTAACTACCTCACAGGAGAGTTAACTTGTTTGTGAAGTGCTTTGAGATCCTCTGAAGGAAGGTGTTAGACCAGTTGAGACCTGAAGACCAGAGGCCATATAAAAGCATCAAGAGGCCCACTACTGCGGCAATAGAAAACAGTGCATGCATATCACTCCAGGACCCTGTGTCTGACACCCACTTCCTATTCCTTACAGAATCTGCTCTAAGATCCTGGAGGTAATCTTTAAAGCTTGGGTGAGGCCAATCTCCCTCCAAGTTGCCTCACTGCCTGAAGCTTACCTTGAGTGCTGGGATCACTGAGGGAAGCTGACAGAACCCAGGGGAAACACACGCAGGAGCAGGGGTGAAGAAAGCGTTCCTCATCTGACAGGCTAGTGAAGACAGCTGCTGCACTGGTGAGCCTGCCTCCTTCAGGATATAGCAGAACATTCACCTCTTTGCACAGGCTTCCCCACAGTACAGACACGCAGGGTGCCAGGCCACCCTCTCTCTTATGCAAACCCTTCCCAGAAACCCCCCTCTGCCACCGTTTCTATAAGGAAAGAGCTTTACACACCAATTAAAGAAACAACGAAAAAAAGTCTCTGTCACTCCACACTGTGGGTCCTGTATTCTGGGTCTCTCCTTTAGATTCAGACATTTTCAGTGCAGGACCTGGGTTCTGTGCACTGTAGCAGGGAACACCGTCAGCCCTACACAGATCAGCACTGAATGGCCTGTGGCAGAGTTTCCCTGAAGAAACCAAAGAGCATGATCAGATCCACATAAAGGAATGTCGAAGTCAGAGGTGCAACAAAGACCATGGATCAAGTTACTGCTTTCTAAATAGCACCTCTGTCACCAAGATCCCATGGTGATGGAGCATGGTCGCATGGCAGGGCACTGGACACCTGGATTCAACCCCCTCCTCTCTTGTTCCTCATTTACAGAATGGCAATACCATCACTGCTTTTCTCCTGTCTGGTGTCTGCACACTGGGCCCTGGGATCTTCACTAGCAACTGTGGGAACTACCCTAACACAACCTGCTGTAAAGGAGAGGTATGTTCCCCTGCAGAACAAATGGGTTGCTATGGGGGGGCTGCACCTGGGTCCTACTTGCCTCACTGCTAGTGGTCTAGCAGAATAGAAGATGCTGAGCTGTGTGTCACATCGAGCAGGCATGTTTGCTAATGGAGATGGTGGGAGCAAGTTTGCTACAGGTGCAGAAAACTGGACTAGACGCAGTTCTGGCGCTGCCTTGGCCTGGAGAATGTGGGGTGAGGTTAGTGTTGGTTCAGACAGAGTGAGAAGAAGAGACAACTCTAAAAAAGGGACCTGGCTTTCAGATACAAAGGAAAGAAGGAAACTTCAGGGCATCATTCTGATTGCTCCTGTCCGGCACACTGGCTTCTCCCTTGTGTAGAGACACAGTCTGACTGACCCTGGGCAGCTTGTGCTTGCCAGTTGTGGGAAGGGGTGGTTTTATGTTGCTTGATAAATTGAGCTGGGCCCTCTGTGCTGATGGGGCTCTGGGCCTTTTGTCTCTTGGCTCTCACAGAGGGTGAAGCTTCCCCCTCCCCCCCATCCATCATTCTCTGAGGCAGGGTTAGGCCCCCTGCTCCCTACCGCCAGAGCTTTGTTCAAGGGCTGAATCAACACTTCCTCCCCAAGGAAAGCATAAACCCGAGGGACAAAGGTCAAGTGTGGCCTTCTCAAACTGCACTGTACCACTTAACAGGGCAGAAATGTCAGAACCTTTCCTGGGGCTGGGGAATGCAGGAAAGGCACTTCCCTTACAGAGATAGGAGAGCAGCCCCCACAGACTATAGAAGAGGATGAAGACCAGGGACAGACATCTTTAGCCTTACCAAGAAGCACAGGGCTAGGCAAGAGAGAAGGTAAGAACAATTCAACAATGGAACATTTCCCCTCTAACCTCCAAGCAGGATGTAGTGTTGCAGCCATGAACATAGCCACAGTAACCACCCCCACCACCACCACCCATACACCAGGGATATTGTCTAAAATGAGCCACCATTACTAAACCCAATTCAGCTTCACCACCACATGCTATCTCAGGGTTTAACTCCATTAGGGCTCTTTGCAGTGCTACAGCGGTAAACCTTTCTTTGAGCAGGTGTGATGAATGCAATGCCCTAGCCAGCTTACAACAGCACTCCACCTCTCCCAAGGGTGCTCGCATTCTGCAGAACTCCACCAGCATCAGCTCCAGTCGTCACAATGAGAGCTCAAGTGGGGACTGTGGGGTTATGAAGCCCCTGCCAGCCTTCCTATCAGAGTTGTTTCATGACACCACCTTGTATACTTCCAACCCACACCAGGCGAAATGCATTAATGACCAAGAAGTGGATGCCCCCTGACCTACATGCCCCCACAGGGGTTCCCTGTAAGCTGTGTGCTTGTGTGGCCACTCAGGAGAGACTCAAATCTTGCTCAGCTGATTAGCAGAGTGTCCACAACTAGGGTTTTTGTTTCTACTCGTGGTGCATTCACACATGCCTCAGTGCCCATCAAACTATTCTGCATATAGATGGACTAGAGGGAACATTGCCTACAAAACCCATAAAGCCACTTAGTCACCATGGTCTCTGGGGCACCAAGTTTGGAAGCAAAAGGCTCTGGGTCTCAGAGAATGTCCTTACCAGGATAAGGAAGAGGGCTCCAAGTGAGTGCCTTTGGAGAGTCCTCTAAGACCTAACTTCAGTGGAACTCAGAGGCTCCAAATTGGGCACTTGCTGGTTTGCAGGATCAAGACCTAAGACCATAATTTTTCTGGGGCCAGGAGCATGTTTTCCTAAGTGTCCATACAACCCCCAGCACACTGGACACTATTTCAATAAGTATATACGGTAATTAGTAGTAATCAGGCGACGCAACAGCTCCAGAATTCAAGCAGAGACCAAGTCCTGGTCCCAAGGAGCAAACAGCCCTGCTCAGCCAATCCCTGGGAACACAGATCAGAGTCAAAACTAGCAATAAGTTTCTGATTGTCAATAGCAAGCCAGCTACACTAGACGCATCCCCAGGCCAGGGCTAGAATCTGGCATCTCTTTGACGGGGCAGATTTTATCCGCACCAACGCTCAAGGCATGGAGGGTTCTGTGTGCTTGGAAACCCAGGCAGCCCCCTGGAAGGATGCCAAAGCCCTGCATAGATGGATTGCTCTCTGGACGCCAACTCCATAGGGCTCTGCCATGCTGCTGCTGGAAGTGTGTATTGGAAGAAGACGCAGCTGATGGATCCTTGATTGCACAGTTCCACTGACCTTTTCCCACCACCGTGGAGGGGGCACAACCACAGCAAAGCTATCATACCTGTATGCTCCCCCAGAAGCCTTCCTTGTCCACAGGTTTTTCCTTGATCCTATGCTCCATCCAGCCTGCAGGCATTAAACCACGCCAAGCAGTGGGGACTGTGCAGGGATGTTCTCCCCTTCCCCCCACAAGCCACATTCCATTCACGGAGCTATCCATATTCACCAATTCCCTTTGTGCAGCCCTGGGACCCACCCCTGAAGCCCTCTGCTCCAGCCGCCAGGCCCCTCCATGTGATCCTTTGACTTTCCTTAGTTCCCTCTGTGTCTGAGGCCACCTGCAGCAGCCTGGGATTGTCCCAGCTGCAAGACAGGGGAGCAGTGAGGACAGCAGCTGGACAGCGAGCTCCAGGGAGTTGGTGCCAAACACTCTAGTTCCTTTCATGCCTCTCTCCTTCTAGAGAGTCAAGGCCAAAGGGCAGGGCAGTCCTTGCAGCTGAAGAAGAGGTCATGCCTGCTTCTATCTGTCCTTTCCTGAGGCTACTGTCAGAGGACTAGCTGCTCGAACAAAGGCTGATAAGCCTGCAACCTAGCAAGTTTCATTCCCACAAGACTACCCTCTGCTGCAAGGTTTCTGATGCCATGCAACTGCATAATCCTCATGGAGTGGACTACCCCACTCTCAGACTTCAGGAAAAATGGGAGGGAGCAAGCTCCCACCAAAACATCTCCAGAAGCCCCGGAGAACTGAAAGCAAGCAGGGAGACAAATACAGCAACGGTTGAAAGTATTTTGAGAGCCTCAGGAACTAGACATGGACCCGAGACTCAGTCCCTATTGTAAGTCCAGAATTAACTCCTTTCAAAGGAGAAAAATGTAGGCCAGAGAACCTTTACTGGGCCACACGGTCCTGGCCTTCAATGGAGGTTGCGATCGTTACGTGAGGGGTGGATCTGGCTCAATCTGACTTAGGAGGTCTGAGCTTCGTGCTGAGTGTGCCTCTGGTGCAGCACAGAGGTATCACACTTTGTAAGACCAGGGGACAGCAGTGAGACAGAGCTCCTCATAAGTATTGCCAGAGCATCGGGAGGCTGCAGAGGGAAGTGCGGCCACCTTTTAGATTTTTATGAATAAAGTGCTTCCCACAGCTCCAGCCTCTGCCTGCCTCACAAGGTTGCCAGCATGACTCCTGCCCCTTGTGCTTATAGTGGGAAGAATTTGGGTGTGTCAGGGCCTGCTCTAGCTGAGGGAAGCTCCCTTTCAGACAGTGAAATTACATTTTCACCAGGTCTATATTAGTCCAAGGAATGCACAGTACAACATACGTGATGAATCCCGTAAGGCATTCTTGAGAAGGGTAGCAGAGAACATCAAGATAAAGAAGAAATAATAAGAACAGTGGGCAAAGTCCCAGCACTACAGCGGGGGACAACAGAGATCAATTCCTGTACCATCAATGGAGAAGTGCAAGGATATCCTAGATTATAAATGCTCAAGCGTCAGCTAGGAAACATACAGATAAATGCAGATCAGGGTGGTCCCTCATCTACGCAAAGGGTAATTCCACAACCCAGTGGCAAGACATGACATAGTGTACAACTGTGGGCACAGAAAGGTCAGCAAAATAAGGAGCAGAGGAGCTAGATTTATTTGGGAGAATGGTTAATGCTCTCAGTATGTTCTAATTAAGCAATGCCTAGGAAGCAGCATGTTTATCAATGAAAGGTGTGAACACCCAGCAGGAAAGCAGTGTGATTGGGTCCAACAACTAAAGAACAGAGGACAAATACCAGGAAAATCTGCTGGTGGGAGCTACTAGATTTTGGAATCCTCTTCATATTTGAATCATTTAAAAGCACTACAGGTTGAACCTTTCTAGTCCAGCACCCTCAGGACCTGACTTGGTGCTGAACAAAGAATTTTCCAGACCACAGGAGGTCAGCATTACCAACACTTCCACTGCTTACTGGGCTCTTAGAAGACAGTTACGGGTAAATTACAGCTAAATAACAGCACAGAACACAGAGCCAGGACGGGTGGCTGTAAACAAACTTCTCGGGACCATGGGAAACATAGCCACACCCATGATAAGTGGTCACCCAGGTAATTAAAATCATGCTGAATTATGGATGTTACTGGACGACAGATTTCCGAATTAGAGCGCTACAACCTGTAGTACATCTCCTGCAGGGCACCGTCTTGCCCCGTCCCATGGGTTTTGGCTAACGACCTAAATGGTCTTTGTCCACCTCATTGCCTTTGATTTACAGGCAGCATTGACTCTTCCACAATGCTGTAGCTGTTTGATTTAAAAATGCCTGTTTCCACATTTTTGCAGTCCTGCTCCCTGGGAGGAGGGGCCTCATGGCATTCTCTCTTTGAGGCGTGAAGAGGAATACAACAGTGGAGGGGGAGAACTGCGAAGACAATGGAAGGAGCGGGGTACAGATCCCTCTCTCAGGACAGAGCAGCTTTAACCTCTTGGAAACTCATTGTATTGGGAAACTGCCTGTCTGCCAGGGAGATTGCTGGAAACAATCCACCCCTGAGAGGCTGGCAGAGGAATGCAGAGCTCACAGGCTGAGAGCTTTTGTGAGGATTCTTTTCTGCACACTCTTCTCTGGGTGGCCCTGGGAGCAGCTCCTCTCCCAGCTCTCAGACAGGCCCTGTCCCACGCTGCAGCAGAGAAAAGGGAGGCCATGCTCTGTACAATAGAGTCCAGCACAATGTGCATACACCGAAGACCCCTTTCACATGCACGCACCACAATTTGACCCTAACAAACAAGCAGCAACCCAGGAAACCAACAACTGTAAGCCACTCAGTAAGGAACCCTCAGGCAAAGACATTCTGTCTGCAAGGAACTGGAGCCACATTTAGGACTTTAACTCTTTGCGTTCAAGGCTCACTCCAGCCACACACAGGCTTTTACTTGGACTCCCTTGTAGTTTAGAATGAGGATGCCCAGAGCATAGAAACCTGGTTACACTAAATACACTGAGGCTTTGTCTACACTTTTAAAATTAAAGCACTGCTGCAGCAGCACTTTAAAGTGGAAACGTGGAAAGGGCAGGACTGATGGGAGAGAGGCATGTAAACCACCTCCAGATGGGAGCAGCTAACAGGGCTGGGAGCTGCTTTCCAGCATGGTAATTTGCTATGCTGAAGGGGGGATGGAGGGCTGTTTCATAGCATTGAGCCAGAGAAGTCGCATCTCAGTAAAGTGGCAGTGTAAACTTAGCCTGAGGCTGATGAAGAGGTGGAGGGAGGAAAGGAGTTACCCACTCTTGAGCATCAGGCTACGGCTACACGGTGGGTGCTAGGTTGAAATTGCAATGTTGTGGTGCCTGAAATAGCGCTGCTATTTCAGACGTGCTATTCCAGTTCTGGTACCACTCGTTAATGCTGGTGGCATTAATTCCTGGTCATTTATCATTGTGACTCCTGCCAAAAGCAGAACTTCCCCATCTAACCTGAGTCTGCCACAGCCCATAGCATACCAGAGTTCTGGGCCTCGACTAAGGCTTCTAGGCATTATATACAAATAGTAATAAAGGATGTGTCTAGGGCCAGATGCTGAACAAGAACAAACGCAGTGAGCGATCGAATGGAGACAGTGACAAGAACCCTGGAGTGGTCACTAGCCCATTCCACCACAGGAACAAAAAATGAGCTTCAGACACCCAACAACCCAGCTCAAAGAGTGGCATCTCTTCGCAGAAATGGGATTCACTCATCCCCATTGCTGCCAGAAAATGACGGAGTTGTACCCTGCTCCTGTCCCGCTCAGTCTAGATGCTGGCTCAAAAATGTACTGGATATGGCATTTGAGTAGCACCTCCTCTATATCACTCATTGTCACCGACAGCAACTCCAGGATAATCTGGGACATGAAAAACACTGGAATTACAAACACACAAGCATGAATGCAAAGAACTTCCTAGAGGGATTAAGACACAACAATTACATTAATATTTACAACAACTGCTTCCCTACCTCCAAGCCATGCAAAGGCACAAAGTCTTTCAAAGGCTGGGCCAACTCACTAGGTTACACTAGGCCAGGCGTCTTCTGCCTGTGTCTCTGGAGCCGCATGCAGCTTTTTAAGGTCTTTGTGGCTCCCAGTGCTATAACTGCAAACTAATAAATAAATAAATAAATAAAAACCCCTCCTGATTATTTTTGATAAATGGTGACTGTCTAAAAACCCAACAATGAACAATTCATATCTAACTTGCAAAAGATATGTGATTTCAAAATGTTAGATAACTCCCCATTTAATATGTGTGGTGCACTGTGGGATGCAATACTGTACCTGTGTTTTGATCGGGTTGCTAATAAAGTTTTGATTTTGAAAAGGAAAAAGAAGCTTGAGGCATTCCTGCTGTGAAGGGCAACACACCTTGTAAGAAAGAAAACAAGTATGAAGTAAAAGTGTCAATTAAAATAGGCTCAGGAGTGAAAAATCAGGAAGACAGTGGTACAAACACACACACACATAAAGTGTGAACAGACAGAATATGTAAAAAGTTTGTGAATGTCCTGCAGCAAACATATATCACACTACAAATCATTGTGTGCACGCACTGTTCTTAAAATATGGGTTACAAAAAGTATGGTTTGGTGGTATTTATTAAGGACCGACTCCTAATCACTTGTATTGCAGCTCTTGAATTATTGTTTCTTTTTTTTTTTTGTTTTTTTTACCAAATTTGAAAAACGTGGTTCTTCTTGCTATTTTGGTTGCCAAACCCTGCACTAGAGGTTTGAACTGGGGGCAGCATGTAACATCTCAGGGCTCTGTCCTGAAGTGGCCACAGGACATGCCTGTATGACAGTCCCTATCTACATGCCACTATCCAACTAAAGAACTAAGACCCCAATTGCTTGTGTCAGGAAGGATGAGCTCATGGTCAATGCACTGGGCTAGCACCTAGAACACTGGGTTCAGTTCCTGGCTCTGCTACAGAGTGGCATCTGTCAAACAGGGGATGAAACAAGAAGGAAGGTAAGAACATGTAGTTAGACTGTAAGCTCTGTGGGGCAGGGAATGCCCCTTGCTAAAGATTTCTATAGAACCTAGATCAGTGGGGCCACTGATATGAGTTGGGGGCCACTACAAACAAGTTGCTGCTATGTTACATTATTGTGTTCTGCCAGCATGCAGGTACATGTTCATCTCACACATCTGACTTATGCCACTGTCCTTTCTTGGCGACGGAAGAGTCCATTGTAACAGGCATATCCTGGATATCCAGAGTTCCCCTTAAAAGGCCTTCTCGCTGATCGTACCCAGACAGGCCTGCAGAAAAGGTCTGAACAAGAGCAACTGGATCAGTGTCCTGCACACTAGCCAGGCCTTTGTGCATTGGCCACAGCATCCATATCTGAAACTGCTAACAAATGAGGTGAAGGAATGGTCTGGAATGTGGACCAAGTCTCCTCATGATTTCAGTTTTGATTCCAAAGCAGCTGATGCGGCCTGGCAGGTGATATTCAGCACAGATGTCTGACACCATCACCGAGTGAAACCTCCTCCCTGGTGGGCCAAATTCCTGTCTCCCCAGGCATCCCAGAATTGCTTCAGATCCAAATAAGAAGGGACTCCTCTTCCCAGAGAGTCACTCTGAGCATGCGACCTTAAGAGGTGACCAAATCCAGCAGCTGTCCTAACAAGCTCATAGAAAATGCTGCCCCTTTCCTATGAAGGTAAAGAGTTTCTGCCCCAGATGCTCAGGTTCTAAGGCCCTGGTGAGTCCTTTTCTGTCTCCGGGACCACAAGTGCTGCGTGCCTCTCTCTTCACCAGAGATCCTCCTTGCGGTACGGATGCCCTTTGTCTACTTAGGCCACATAGCTGGGTAGGCTCTCCTCTAGCTGGATCCTTTCCACAGTTTCAGTACAATAAATGGTACTTGGATGGGGGAGCAGAATGGATGTGTGGTGATATGAGCTCCACAGGTCAAGATTTAGAGGACAGATGGTACCAGGACTCTCCTCTGCAGGTGTCAGAGTTAGAGGCACCCCTGAGTCATGATCTCTCTGCATAAATCTCTCTGTGCTTTATTCCCAGCGTGTACATGTAAATGCACTGAATACTTCCCTACGTCTGTCAGTGAGGCCAGTGCTTCATGTTCACACAGGCTACCCTCTTAGTCTTGCTCCCAATAGTTTTAGAATCCGATGAAGTAGCAAAGATTCCCTTCACCCTCAGCTTGCAGCTGGACAAAGACAAGTCACCATAATCTGCAGTCACCTCAGCTTGCAGCAAGCTGCAGCTTCTTTCTCCCAGCCAGCAGAAAGAGACAGAAGTCTCCTGAGACCTGCAGCCTGCCACCGGGAACAGCTTCTTAGACCATGTCCCCTCTAGCCTCTCTCAAGCAAATTATTTTGTTTGTGTGATGGATTATTTTGCTACTCGGTCTCTCTCCTCATCACATTGGAGGTTTCTGGAAATCTCTCCTTGCCTGACGGGCTCCTGGTGAGATGCACAAATACCACTTGCTGTACAGAAAGCATACAGTAACATCCTGATCAATGAGCACGCAGGCAGATGGGGATCCTGGCCTAGGGATGTAGCCGGATGGGGACACTGCATCCTGTTCACTCTCACACCAACTGTGTGAGGTTTGGGTTTATGCACAGCCAGAGAGATCATCGGAATCAAGGCTCCAGTATTTTCACCCACATCTACATCCTGCCTCCTCCCTGGCTAGAATGGAGGCAGTTGGTGCTGCAAAGACCTTTCATGGGGAGGAACATGGAGCAGAACCCTTCCAGAGCTCCTGGGATTAACACAATATGCTCTTCAGCCTTTTGAAATCTGCACTTCCTCGCACCCGTGCTTTCCTCGATTGGGGGAAGGGCCCTACAGATATGTTTTTGCTGTTCTTCTTAATGGGGTGTTGTGTAACACAGAGGGAAGTGAGTGTACTGGGGACCCCAGCTGAGAACAGAGACTTTAATCCTGTGGCCCAGAGAGAATTTGGAAAAAATACCTACATCTGTTGTATTGAATTAGACTCATGGCTCTGATCTGACAGCTGACCCTCTGTTCATCACGCCAAGATAGACCCTCTGCCAAACAGTGCCAGGGTGAATTACCATGACTGACTGCAGAGGGGAAAGGCAGGCAGGAAGAGCTGGAGAAGCAGCATGCTCTGCCTAGCACCCTGGCGAACAGAGAAAGCCAAGCCATAGACAACATCTGAGCAGCCAGTTTGTGCTTTGCACTCTGCCACGTCAGATCCAGACCCAACCCCACCACAGCCTAAGTCCAGGTCTACACTAGACCTCAAAGTCGATTGTTAGACATACAATTCCAGCTACAGCAATTGCGTAGCTGGAATTGACTTATCTGTGATTAACGCACCCAGCCACCCTCACTGAGGGAGGTCAACAGGAGAAACTATCACGTCACCTTCCCTTACTCCTTTTGAGACTGAGGCATACGGGGCGGGGGGGGGGGGCGGGCGTCAATTGTCAACCTGATAGTTCAATTCTGTGCATCCCCACTAGGTGTGCAAAAATCAGACACCAGAAGATCAACCCTGACTGGGTTGACCTTCTGGGTAACCAAGACATACCCTCAAGGTAAAGAACTGTGACCTCTGTGAGCCATGCTGGGCAGTGGAGACAGAAGGGCAAGGGAAAAGGGAGGAACACTACTTGAGGGGAGGAGATGCAGATGTACAGCATGGGAGAGGGGAGGAGAGGGAGCAGGTGTTTCGGAAGCGTACCCACAGAGCTGTGAACCCACGTTTCAGGGACCCCCCTTGCAAAATAACCGTGGATTATGGTAAACCAGCAACAAAAAGTGCCAATGGTGAACAAAGAGTAGAGTAGGAAGCAGTCAGAGGGGCTCCCCACAGGGTAAATCAACAAGGAAATGGGGCGGGGGGAGCTCCATACCCTTCTAAGCCTATGAGACATTTCTGTGCTGCACATCCAGCACTCAATGGGGGCAGATGTCTGCTGACCCTAACTGCAGCAACCCCATCCCTAGAGAAGGACGCAGATGGCAGCTTGCACTTTTAGAAGGGCAAACTCTTAACCTTCCATGTACCTTTCATCCCTAAAGATTTCAAAGCACTTTACAAACCATACGTACAGGGATTATTCACTCACCACTGAAATACAGCTTCTTCTGGGGTGTGGGGTGGCAGCTGTTTTGCAGTGCATAGCAACATTACACAAAAAGCAGGTTGTGAAGGCAAACACCATATCCAGTAGAAACTGCAGCGGGGACTGAACAAAACTACCCAAATGTGGCCAAGACTCTAAGCTTAATACCTAGTCACTTTGGAAATGTGCCAAGGATTCCTGAGTGACCGCAGTCAAGATCTAGATTTAGTCACTCACTCAAAAGACAATGCCTCCAGCAGCACAGAGGGCACCATCCTGGCACACGAGATCAGAGGGGGGAGTGTCTGCTATCGTGCTGCCTGCACTGTATTTTTCAGCACAGCACGCCTTGCACTAGGGTGTTGGGGTCACTACTTTCTCAGACATCGGAGGGGTAGCCGTGTTAGTCTGGATCTGTAACAGCAATGAAGGGTCCTGTGGCACCTTACAGACTAACAGAAAAGTTTTGAGCATGAGCTTTTCGTGAGCACAGACTCACCTCACCCAGCATCTGCTAAGTGAGTCTGTGCTCACGAAAAGCTCATGCTCAAAACTTTTCTGTTAGTCTGTAAGGTGCCACAGGACCCTTCATTGTTGTTACTTTCTCAGAGGAGAGTGCCCCTAATGAGTCACCAGCTCCACCTCCTGAAGCACCTACTTGTTTCTTAGCACAGTATTAAAGTGGCCCAACCCCAAACAGCATGAGATCCAATGAGATGGAAGCATAGGGTGGCTTAATTTGGCTTTTATTTTTTTCCCCCCTCTACCCAAGGGCACTGGAATGCCTATACCAGCTCAGAGAGGTAGCCATGTTTTAATCTGTATCTTCAAAAACAACCAGTAGTCCTGTAGCACCTTATAGACTAACAGATATTTTGGAGCATAAGCTCTCGTGGGCAAAGACCCGCTTCATCAGATGCATGTTCTCTAGCCTAATACTCTGTACCTGACAGTGGCCCGTATTAGATGCTTTACAGATTCTCAGAGTTTAAAGCCAGAAGGGACCATTAGATTATCAGAACTAACCTCCGGTAAAGCACAGGCCATTCATGATGTTTCAGCTAGACACACCTTGGCTAAGCCCAATTACTTCAGAAGAAGCTAACAGAGAGATAGCCGTGTTAGTTTGTATTTTAACAAAACAAACCAGCAGTCATGTAGCACTTTAATAGACTAACAAAATAATTTATTAGGTGATCTGAAGAAGTGGAACTGTCCCACAAAAGCTCATCACCTAATAAATTATTTTGTTCGTCTTGAAAATGCTACATGACCCCTGGTTTGTTTTGTCAGAAGGTGAAAGAAAATGGCAGAGGAAGTCTCCTCCCAGTCCGTCAGAAAAACTGGCCTGTACTGTGAAACAAGAGGATTTATTTTGTTGTGGTCTGTGCTGAATCCTATTTAACATAACTGCAGCTGTTCTCATTAGTCAAGTAAACGTCACTCCTTTTTAATCCTGCTAAACTCTTAGCCTCAGTGCTGTTAGCCTATGGAACTCATTGCTATGAGCTCATTGTGGTATTGTCCTTGGACCAGGCTTAAACTTGTTCCCCGTCATTTATCGTGTCCTTGTTATTGTATCGCAGACAGGAACAACTGATTTACCTTCTTTGTACTGTTCACTATTTTGCAGAGTTCTGTCCTGACAGGTCTATCCTTTCTCTAAATAGCTACAACCGCACCTCAGGTCACAAACATTCCAGGCTCCCACCTAGTCTCATTACCCACTTTAGAAGCCCCCACTCCTCAGTTGCTATAATCCTTCTAAAACAACAAATGTTGAGAATTATAGGACTGGAAAGGATCTCAAGAGGTCATCTAGTCCAGTTCCGTGCACTCCAGCCAGGGCTAAGTATTATCTTCTCGACTACTATCTAGAGAATGCACCACTGAGACTCAGAAGGGGCAATTACAATAGAAACAAATAAAAATTGAATAACCAAACTCTTTCCAGCCCTCACACTATTATCCCAATTCTACAAGGAGCTTCTGGGTCCAAAATTACTGTTCCCACTGTAACCTGTCACCTCCCACTTGTTGGCAATAGCTGCCTGAGCTGGTGTCTCGCCTTCTGTTCTTTAGATTGTCTAAGATCAGATCTGTCAAGCTCAGAGTCCTAGACTTGGGGACAGCCTGGCAACACCAAATGATTTACACCTTACTAACTTTCCTGGTATGCAGCTCCACTGAAACTGTCATGTCTCTCATATCACAACTGCTCTCAGCCCAGGAGGGTGACAAATAAAAGGGGCTCAGGAATATCAGGGCTAACTCAGAGATACATACTTTAGAAGCTGTGTCACTATCTTCTTCCAAAGCCTGGGAACATTGAAATGACACTAGAAGTGATGGATCAGAGAGTAACAAAGAGAGAAGTAGCTGTGTTAGTCTGTATTCTAACAAAACAAAACAGCAATCAGGTTACCCACACCCTTTGTATTTGAAGAAGCAGTAGAACATGAGGACAGGGAAGGGTTAGACACCAATACAGTTAGTATAGTAACTGATTCAGGTTTGTGGTTGGCTGCAGGGCAGAATGGGATTGGTTTCAATTTTCCTGTGGTGAAGAGGCATCCTCTGGTGCTCAGTCCCCTGAGCTTGGCTCCCTCCAAATCCTTGACCCACAATGCTCAAATGGCCTCTTGTGTTGCCCGAAAAACAATGCTTCAGTCTATATTGTCATCTAAAAGAATGACACTGTCCTGTTGGTGGAATATTTTACCACCTATGCATCTGGCTGACTGGATGAAATTCCTTCTTGCTCCCCAAACTAGCCACCAGCCTGCGACTTGAAGTCTGAAGGATAGTTTTAATCCTATTTATTCTATTTATTCACATTTTGAACT
The DNA here is from genome assembly GCF_033958435.1 of Carettochelys insculpta. Classification (NCBI taxonomy): domain Eukaryota; kingdom Metazoa; phylum Chordata; order Testudines; family Carettochelyidae; genus Carettochelys; species Carettochelys insculpta. Next base: position 43,760,690 of record NC_134142.1, on the reverse strand, counting down.
TTTAAAAAATCATTACTAAGCCATTTTCCCTCAACAAAATGTGGCAGGGTGACTGTATATTGTGTAACTATGCCTTTTCTAATGCATTTTTAATTTGTTCCACTTGAAACAGGGATTTATGTGAAAGATGATTGTACTGGAACAGTGTGTACTCCTGCTACAGTCACTCTCTTCAAAGTTGGGGGTGAGACACCCAGCATGAATGTCTACCAAGACCAATTCTTCTCGTTCTAAATGAATGTATTACACTGGCTCAAATCAAGCATATGTGGCCCTCTAGTGGTCAAGCTGCTGCAATGGATGTCTCTCCTTGAGATGTGAGATCCTATGATCCTAAGGGGATAATACTACCACATTCTTTTCTTGCCTCACTACTTACACCATCCTTCTGTCTTCTCTCTTGCTGTAGGATAGCATGATAGCAGCAGCAAAAAGATCTCAGATTAAGGATGTTACAAATTGCAGAGTGACTGACTGTTCTGTGTGTCCACTGAAATTAGGACAAGAAATAACCAGATTAATCTTCAGCAAGGGATATTTAAACTAAATAACAAAGACCAACTAACTGTAAGGATAGTTAAGTATCGGCATAGGTTATTGGGCTTGTTGTGGAATCCTTGTCACTGATGGTACTTAGGGATAGGTTAGATAAACATCAGACAGTAATGGTTTTGGTATGGGCCCTCAACACAGAAGAAATTGGTAGATGTTCATGCTCAGTGCCCTACATTCCCAGGATTCTACCACACTGTCATATAGTGTATCAAAAAGAGTACCAAGCCACCAGTGTTGAAAGTAATTTCATTAGATGTTGATTCATTACTGGAAGAATCTCTCATTGTCCCTGCCCCTTAAGGTTTTAAGATCATCATCTGAGTTCTTGCATATTAATACTAGTACGACCTATAGTAACAAAAGGTCCCAAAATGATGAAATACTATTATTCCAGAATTACCCAGGCATCGTTTCATTTTGTTTCATTTTTTAAGAAAAGATGGGAAAGACAGCTGAGAGAATACATATTCAAAGTCTAACGGCAAGGTTTTGCCAAACATTCAAACCTTGCTTAACTGATATTGGTATTATATCTTTCTAATAGACCACACAGCCTTAGAGACCTAGTCACAGACTAGGACCCAATTGGCTAGACACTCCACAAACAGAATAAGAAGGTAGTCCCTGCCCCAAAGTGTTATACTCTTAAGAATAAAGCAAGCTACAAACAGATGGATACATAGATTAGGGACTTGGGGCTCTCAGCCCAAGTAATTGAGGGTCCACCCCATCCCTTCCACCTGCAGTCCTCCCACCAAGTGATCCCAATGAGGGAAAGGGTCTGGAGCCTGGAGACTTGCCCAACCCTGATCTCCCACCTAGCACTGCAGCCAAGGAGCGAGATTGGGGAACTGGGGTCTTGCACAGGTCTACCTACATAATGCTCTGGGGAGCAGCGGAAGCCCCAGTGCCCTGACCCTGCTCTCCAGCAGCAATCAAAACACGGGACAAGACTATAGGCCAATTTCAGTGCTGTGGATGGACAAGAAAGGCTGCATCTCACAGGTACGTTCTTCCATCAAAGTCATCACCAAGGCTCAGTGCTGCTTCCTTTTAGCTAGGTGACTAGCAAACAGCAATTCATGTAGGGGGTCCAAAGGCTAGCTGAGAACAATGAGAGCTCCTATAAATCACAAGCAAAGATACTAAAAAGCTTTACATACTTGTCTAGTAACTTCTGGTGTAAGCAATTGCTGTAGTTGCTACCTAAAGTATCCAGATAGAAAAGATTGAGGATAGGAAGTGATGTGAGACCAGGGATTGGAGGGGACATTGGCCTGAGTGTGGGAAGGGTGCTTGCTGACCACTATAATCACACCTATTGAGGGCAGAAGGTCACCAGGCTAACACAAAGTAAATGGCAGGAAGGAGTTGGGGCCTTTTACAGGAAAGGCTATGAGGAGAACAGGCCTCCACTGATTTCAATAAGTGCCTGAAGATTAGGCCTCTGTGCTAAAGAAGCCATAAGCTTCTAATCTGAGAACCCACTGCTGGTTTTACAGACGTTTCCTCAAAGTGACTACGCAAGTTTCTATAGGCCTCCTGAGCATCTCAGTCACTGGAGATTTTAAAGATCAAGTTAGACAAACATTTCATGAATGATCTAAATCATACTTAGTCTTCTAGCTCTTACGCACATTTTTACTTCATAACAAATGTTATGACCCATTGACAAAGCATGACAATTCAGGCACTGGAAAACAGGATGACTCCACTGGCTGCTATTTGGGGCACAAGGTCATGAAGACCAATTTAAATAATACAGCAGTTTTGAGGTTCCCCTCCCTGCAATTATAAATGTTTGTCTGACAGAATCTGAAATTCAATGAACAGCCACACCACTCTCCAATTTATTTGGAGAACCGTCTCCTGAGTGGGGGGAAGAGAAAGGTCAGGCGTTGGTGACCATACAAACAGCGAGAGATTTTCCTCCAAAGAACTGCCTCCATCCTGCCCTGTCCTACACTCACTCCAAAGTGAGGAAACTATTAGGCCAATTCCAGCTTCTCAATCCCTCACAGTGAACAAAAAAATCTAAGCTCTTGGACCCATTGTTTGATGCCTTACAAAAGCAGCAATGTGCTGCCAAAAGCTCTTCTCTTTAGTGCAGCACCCCAAGACACAGGAACTAGCATAGTCTGTAGCAAAGTCCCTAGAGGGTAAGCACTTGGAAAAGACTAGCTTCAGGTACATTTTTAAAGGAGACTTGTAATCAGGTTTGAAATGAATAACACAATCAGTGTGATAACCCTTTCCATCTTACAGTAAGATTGTAAATGCTTCAGACCAGAGACAATGGCTTCCCATAGAACTGCACAGCACATTAGCGCCCAGAAGCTATGAGGGAGAGAAGGAGGAATAATTTTAAAAAAAGTTTCTAACTGAAAACTCAGATTCTGACGCTGAATTCTGTAGCAAAGGGTGGACTCCACAGCAAATTGAACAAAATCCACTAGGCACTGCTGCTTTCTCTAATAATTTTTCTTCTATAGACCTCAATCACATGCTCAGAGGAAAGATAACAGCAAAGACTCTCCTTGCTTGCTGGAATAATGTCACAGACGGAAGCACAGTAGAGAAGATACAAACAGCACAGACATTTCATCACCAAGAGCTGGAGCTACTATCTGTCACATTGATTGAAACTTGTTTAAATGTGCTACAAACATTACATTAAAGCAACACAAAATCTTAGGAACAGAAGGTACCTTAGAAGGTCATCTAGTACAGTCCCCTGTACTCAAGACTGGACTAAGTGTGATCAAGATAATTTCTGGAAGGTGTTCATCTAACCTACTCTTTAAAATTTCCAGTGACTGGGATTCCATAACCTCACTGGGTAATACATTACAGTACTTCAACCCCAACAGAAAGCAAGTCCTTAAATCCAGCCTAAACCTCCCTAGCAGCAATTTAAGCCCATTGCCTCTTGCCCTAGTCTTAGATGAAAGAAAACAATTTTTCTCCCTCCTCCTTGTAACAATCTTTTATACACTCAGAATCTACCAGACAAAGCAACTCCTCCCTGAACCAGTCTCTCCCTCAGTACTTCTAAAGAAACTCCTGTTGGCTCATAGAATAGTAACAGAGACGGAGCCTATTGGCTCATGAGTGCTTTGTGCTTCTACAAGCCAGACAGACAAAACTTAGGAGGGTGAGAGAATGCTGCAGACAATGGCAGTTCCTAAGCAGCACATTCAAGCCTTCAGCACATCAGGCCAGAAGCTGTGTGCATGGGGAGCCAGAGAGCCTGCAGTATTTCCCCTTGTTCTGCTGCCTGTAGGCACATAGGACAGACCGGTACATGTAGAGCCAGTGAGATATATGCAGAGCTAGAATTTCTCCTGGCCCAGACCCAGTTCCAAACAAAATTCACAGCTGCTTGGATGAAATGAAGTTGCAGACCTGGCAATAGGTCACTGGCACCATTCCGTCTCCATGACATCCGAAGAAACTGGTGAACAAGACAATGGAGATGGCCAGATGACATCACCCCTCCTGCTGCAGAGAGCGGCAGAAGCTTTAGAGCCCGCTTCATGCTAAACTAATTCAGGTTGCTGCTCCATCTCCATCAAGCCCAACTAAACGGGTAGAGTTCCTAAAAGCTCTTGCCTCTGCCTTGACCCTTTCCTATGTGTCACACTAGTCATGGTGCATGTGGCTTACTTGATGTGCTTGTCTGGAAGAGAAATACAGTCACTGCTGGAAATCATTTTGATCATTCCACAAAGGGGTATTCTCAGCTACTTACCCACCTTTGAAGCCCTTATCTAATACTGAGAGTCCCAGATTTATCTGCTTTAAAGGAATACTGTGACTGTATCTCTAGTTCTTCATGGTACCCACCACTGTAGTAACCGAGCTCAGACTTTTTGCACCAGACAAAATGAGAGCTTGCAGGCTGCCAGATGGAGCTCTGTAGTACAACACTACAGCTGGGACTCTGGGACCAACACCTTCTGCTCACACTCTATCCAGCAGCCAGCACTCACTCACAGCTTAAAAGGCAAATACTGGCCGCAGTTAGAGAAGGAGATGCTGATTTCATTACACATTAGGATATCTGCCAGCATGTAGTAGGACATATACAAACTATCAGAGCTATACCTCCCAGAGAAGGGGGAAGAACTCAACCAAAGCCTTTGGGCTGACTCCAAAATACACTTTGACAGCATAGCACCCAGCTATATTGATGTAAGCAGCCCACAAGGCAATTGCCACAGAATCCACTCCCCCCTCAGAATCATTTCATTTATAAAATTATATTTCTAGTTCTTGCAGTTGACAAGGAAAGTCTTCCAAACAAGAACACACTGTCAAACAGAGTGCTGTTAATCAGAGCCTGCAGACAGCCTGAAACAGCTCTCAGAATCATGGTAAAGGAATGTTGACCCTGAGGCCTAATAGTAAACACTTTGTCTACTGTTAACTATTTAGTTGATCATTTAGGAGAAACCTCCAGATGCTAAGTTTATATACCACATTCCAAAGTTGCCACAACCTCCCAGGTGCCATAAACTCTGTCCACCGTTCCAACCAAAACCTCCAGCTTTCATTCAAAAACCTAACGACTTCTACACTTCAACTGAGCAACTTCAATGAAAAAACCTGCAGCAATGAGTATAATGAAATGCATGTATATTAAAATTAATTTTAAATCTACTGTGTTGACCCTGCTATTCATTTGTGTAATAGTTTACTAAAAGTCTCAATTCTGGATTTACCAGAAGTTGCTGCATAATATCCAGCCAGCTGCCGTAAAAGCACCACAGAAACCAGCAAGTCTTGCTGCAGAATTTAATTCAATTTCCAGGCCCTTGATTTAGTTAGTCCTACCAGAAATTGGTGGAATGGGTTATCTGGCCTAGGGATAGACTTGGTGGAGAAACTAGAAGTCTGAAGAGGACTTTTCACTGCTAAGGTTAACCAGTTTAGGTCATCAACTCTGTGCCTCTCAGAAACAATTCTGAACCAAGACAACAGCATTTTTAAAATATTTTATTTATTATACAAACTATTTACAAATCCATGGGCTTCCAGAACCTGCTGAACTCCACTTGGAACTTGCCAGATACAACTGGGGCCTGGCCTCTCCCCATCTCAGTCCCAGGTTTCTAAAACGTGGTGTGACTCTCAGATACAGGCAGAGGCCAGGTGCTGTGAGATTCATGGCAGCTCCAAAGAGTGAGAAATCTGTCTGAAATAGTACCATGCACCAAAAGCTTTCTACTGAAGCATCTCAATTAGGTGAAATTAAGGGACCAACTAAGAAGCCTCTGCAGCAGAAGATATACAGTACAGTTGACCACAGTGCATTCCGTACCTTTCCCTCACACTGGTATCATAGTCATGGCAGCATATAAGGTGGGTGTGAAAGGAAGAGGAAGAAAGAGATGTAGGGACAAAGATCATTTACTGCTGAAGTGGGAGAACCCTGGGGGGAATAGGAGCCGCTAAGGGCCTTTGGAAACAATAAAGAAAGGTTATCAACTAAGAACTAACAGCATTCACCACAGTTCTGACAACACGTGTGTCGGAAAAAAATCCCTGGCAGCTATGTAACTGCAGAGTGGCAAGGGGTGCTGGCTGTAGCAGAGTGAGGAACAGGGAGCTGTTTCAAGCAGATGACAGTGTCTAGCTGCTCTGCCCTCAGTGTAGAAACAATCCAGCTCTAGAGGAGGGGAGGATTCCTGAGGAATATGTCACCAGCAGAATCAGCCAATAATCACATGGTACCAAAGGCCCATGCCAGGCCAAAGAACAAGATATCAGACTGCAATGAGGGAACAGCACCATGCAGCACCTCCCCAGCCAATAGGAGTTGAGCGGAGCAACACTGCCACCTTTTGATCCCTAGAAAGGGCAGTGCATGCATGAAAAGTGTATACAAGAGCTCCAACTGTACTGACCATAGAAGCCACCCAGAGTGCAAATAAGTTGGAACCATAGGGGGGTTAGCCATACAAAAAAGAGGGCCTGCTTTAAAGAAATAGAAAAAGTAGCCACTGCTCAAGTAGTCAGTCACAGAAGAACTGCACCAACTATGTACCTGATGGTCTCACAGCATTTCAGTTCCTCAGAGGGAATTAATCCATAAAACAGAAATCCCGATAAGCTGTGTTAATGCTTGGAGTTCCAGCTGGTATGGGCACCACAATGGCTTCTATTTTGGTAGAGATGTGATGCACTCTCCCTAAGAACAGTTAAGACACTTCTTTAATAAAAAGATATCTTTCTAGAATGTTTCCCAAGATTCCTCATGTACTTAGTTGAATTATACTGGAAAAGTAAAGAGCCTGCATAAAAGCCAAGTCCTGCAAGTCCTCCACAGTTCAGAGCAGCTCCAGCTCTAGCTCCAGAAAAATGAAAGGACTGAGGGTGATGGCACAATTTTTTTTTCTAGTTTTCTCAAGTAAGCTCTTAGGAAAGATGCTAGATTGAAATCCCAACCCAACAGCCTGACTCCTACTCAATCTAGTGAATGTATACAGCACAGGAAGTGTATGCAGGTTCTTCTCACAAGCCTGTCACTCACCAGTGTGACTCCAGTCTTGAGCTGGAGAGAGGCATTTTAGGGGCAAGATGGGTGTTCAACTAGCTGTTCAGAATCTGACCTCACTGCTGAAACTAGAAAGCTTGACAACTAGGATCTGACTCCCCAGCCCTTTGTTTTGGTGGGATGAGAGGAGCTGAGTGGACAGTGAGAGGTAACAGAAATAGGTAATTATAAATTTACTGCTCATACTGTCTTTCAAACTATAAACTGGGCAATGGTTAGTGCAACATACTACTGGTGGGCTACTGAGAGTCCAGGAGATGCTTCAGTTTAGTACCCTGTGTGCTGGAAAGCCAGCAGCACTAGAAGGAATAACAAGGAAGAGTGTGCAGCAAAAGAACAGCAGAGGATTGGTAGGAGAGAAGGCCAGCTACTCTCCAGGCACCAACTCCCCTCTGGGGAACACTCTCCTCTTACTCCAGCATACTTCAGGCAGAGCCTCCTGCTGCCATGTGATAGAGGTAGAAGCCAAGACCCTGCGGAATATCAGGGGCTGAGGTACTGGATTCTGCCCAATACCATCACCCCAACTGTAATGCTGTATAAACAGAAGCCCAACACACACAGTAGTAGCTGCTTGCTGGCCAGCTGGCCTATCACTGACTACATAAGTGCCACGTAGAGGCCTGTTAGAGAGGCATTTGTGCTCAGCACTGAGGGCTCTCACACACGTACCCATCCCCTCGCCTGAGGAAGGGAAAGGAAGGCAAGGGATGCAGGACAGCTACCTGTGCAACTTTAAGACCATTGTCAGAAATGTTCACTGGAGGAAAATCTTCACTTCCAGTTTAGTAGCAGAGGCCTATATCAGCCACTGCCCGTACAGGACAGTCCTGCTGCCAGCCCTTGGCAGAGGTAGTACAGTGTCACTTCTAGGGTCAGTGCTTGTGCTCTAATGAAATAGCGTTCCTTTGCATTTGTTACCTCTCGAAGATGCTGCTTCCCCATCTCTCCAGCAAGGGCAAGAAATGTCAGCTTCCAGTGCAAGTGAGAGGAAGAGAATTGGAAGCCCTAATGAGTCAGGTACTGAATGGGGGGAAAACTAAGCCTGTGCCCTTCAGAGACATGCAATACAAGGGGAGTTACATAAGCTACAGGGGAGCATCAGCAGAAGGACTTGGGCCAAAGCATGGAAAGGTGTTAAGGCTTCTCACATGCCAGATCTCTACAAGACCTTCAAGCTGGTCCTCCCCTAAAACAGCTATAGTAGCGACACCTACACAGGTCTCCACCTGTACCAAACTAAAACTCCTTCTCACAGGCTCTCTCTTCTCCCAGAGGGACAGATGCACATAGGTCTGGGGAATCCCAGTGCCATACCACCCTGAATAATGTACCACAGCTCTTCTGCTGTACCACTGTGAACTGAAAAGGGAGTGAGGAAAGGGCATGAGGTGAGCTCTTGATGACGTACTCTGCACACAGAAAGACCAGGTGCCAGGTTCTGGATGATAGTCTTCTTTTCACAGGGTCTGTGCTTTGTTTCCACGGCTCTGTGGAGGGAAGAATGAGCAGTGGACTGGAGCTGTGCCATGCCCTGAAGAGCAAGGAACCCAAGTAGTGGAAGGGGAGTTACAGCATGCCAAAACCCTCACTTCCCTCGCTGATCGCCAGCTGCAGCATCTTGTGCATCTCTTCATAGGAGTCATAAGTAGGGAGGCACAGCTGGTTAAAACTGAAAAAAGAAACACAATTAATACACACCACTCATACAGAGGGGCAACATCCATCACAGGCGTTTGCAGCTGCTCACTGGTCTTATGTGGGATGACATGGTGTCCAGCACAGGTCTGTCACCCATCACATGCTTGCTACCAGCAGCTCATAGTTCAGTGGGTCCCATGCACCTGGCATGCAGTGTTGGCAGTCACCACAAGGCGTGCCAACAGATGAAACACCTGCCATTCACAAGCGCATAAGGTAATCTCTCATACATACTGCAGGAATTCAATGGTCAGGGCACTCACCAAGTGTGGGCTGTCGGCAAGGTACTATGGGTTGGAGCCGCAATGATCTGGAAAGATGGACAGAGTGCAGCAAACCCTCCTGGAGGCAGCTGAGAAGAACCGGTTGTGAACTGCAACAGCCGGGCCAGTTCCTCCTGTGTGAAACTGGAGACCACAGTCCAAAACCACCTCATGACCTGATAGGGACCAGTAATGGCAGAGCCAGGTCAGAGAAGCAGGACCACACAAATACAACAGCAGGTTAGGAGAAGAACGGGCAAAATGTCTTGCCAGAAAGCAGCACTATCAACTGCGACAGCCTCCCGTATTATGAAGGCAAACCAAAAAAAGGAACAACTGCATATCTACTTCTCACCAGCCACCTTTACTAGCATCACCCACCTCTATTACACAAGGCTATCTCATTCATCTCCTAAACAAAAGATGCTCCTCTCTACTGGGTGCACTGAATGGGAAAACTAGTTAGGTTTATGATACAAATCCTACTTCTTCCTCCACTAGACCAACCTTTTGCTTTCCCATATCCTCTGGTACCTTGGCAGGTTGGAAGGGTTCTGAACAGACCTACTGTCTGTCACTCATGTAATCTGTTTCCTTTGGGGACACTTTGGTAGTGCCCATCACTTCTCTAGAGGGGGGCACATGGGACTGTCATCACAGTGGGCAGCGCTCCTGGTATAAGCTCTGAGATCTCTACTGGTTGCCAACTTGCTACCTCACAATGACATGGACTGAAAAATCCTCAAATCATCCCTGACAGATGGGCTTATCACCTTGAACATCTTCAGTGAGGAAATTCCCAACCCTTGCCTTGGCCCAGTGCTGAAATGCTATTACAGTTGCCTTTTCTTTTCTCAATGTGAATGCTGAACTGCAGCTACAGTCCAGTAATTCCTGTTCTGCCCTCAGTGGCTTCTGTCCTCTTTGTAAGCTCCCTTTCAAGATCTAAAGTCTGCTTTCCTCTGTTTAAACCAGCAGGCCAAGGCCTTGCCTTTCCACTTTACTCTTCTGCAAGTTCTTTCCAGCTTTTCTTCCTGGAACCTTTGCCCCCTTCTAGCAGGTAGTCTCTGTTTGAAGCCTTAGTGACACAGAAAACAGTCAACCCATTGCAGTGGGGAAAGAAGTCTTCCCACCTACCTTTTCTCTGAAGTGCCATGATCCTCCCACCACCACAGCATGAGCCTTGAAATCACAAACACTGATGTCTCCAGTACCACACATCAGCAGCTGAAAGGAAAAAGACCTGCAGTTATGAGAGCAGAAGCACCAAGTACCCATGAAGCTAGCCATTATGCCCTTAAAAGGCATTCAGGAAGCTCAGAGTGCTGGGCTCAGGCCATAAACAAATCTAGTAAGACCTCAAGGTTTCAATCTACAGGCAAGATGGCATCTCATATAGTACTGACGTGTCCTGTTGGATATAAAATGGGCTAAAGGAAGGAGAAAAACTGCTACCAAATCAGAAGATAATCCCCTTCTCTCAGGGTTGCCCCTAAGAATCCCAATGGTCCCACTGCTACTCCAAAACTCCCATCTACTGAGAGTGCCTTTTGTAGCACCCGAAATTTATTGGGGTAACAGGTACCCAGGAAACACCTGACATTTGGATGCCCAAATGATCACCGTACAAAGCAGAGTATGCCACGTGAAGATGCTCAGAGCTGTAACTGGGATGTATGCACCAAAAAAATCTAGACTCAGATGTTAGAGAGGAGTGAAATTCATCAGTGACTCTCTTGCCCTGAGTTCAACACTAGTGCAGAAGGCTGACCTAAAGGAACTGGCACTGTCCTTTTAAGATCATACCATCTGCCCTAAGAGGCATTCACAGTCTTGCGAGCCTTCTGATTACCCCGCAAGGACATTAAGAGCACCTGACTGCATCACGCCAATACCCATTGATTAGGACGATAAATAAGAATGATATATTACCCCCAAAGCCAGCATGTGTGAGAGAAAAACACTCCCCCACAATCAATATTCAGTGCTCTCTCCCTCAGATACACCCACAACAGAGGGGGCAGGGAAGTAGACGGGATGAGAAGTACCTACCTCAAGCTCATTCTCGTCAAAAATAGCTAGGAGGTTTTCAGGAACCAGCTCATTGAGACCTAAAAAACAGAAAAAGAGACTAAGTGGCAGTGCTTCCAGAACAGGAGTTAGAGCCAAGCAGGGACCACACAGTACCCTACCTTTCAGAAAGTGATCCACCTCTTCTCTAACCTGATTGGCCAGCCTGTACTGGGCAAGCAGATTCAGGTAGAAGATCTTATTTTCATTGGTTACTGGGACCTGCGCCCCTCCAGTAAGCAGCTCAACGACCTGAAACAAGAGGCCACATAAGGATGTTGGTTTAAAAATGTGTGAGGATAAGCAGTATCATCCCAGCAGTGTGAACCCCAATCTGAAGAAACTCTCCCTGCTCCTACTTTGCTGATATTCTTCTTCAGCTACTGCTTTAGTGACATCCAACACAATTCCCAGCCACTCCTAATCACTGATGAAAAGAGTGGAGACTGTCCCACCCTCATCCACCAGCTCTCACCTTCTCCAGCTGCCCCAATTTGTTGTATTTCTCCTCAGCGAAGACGAGCTCCATCTCACTCACATCATTGTTCAATATGAAACAAACCTTGGATTTATAGAATTCTGGGTCATCTGTTTCAAAATACTGAGGAAGAAAGGTAGATATAGGTACAGGGTGGACAGAGCGAGAGGGAGGGACGATTTAACATATGTGGTTGAGCAGGAATTCTGGGTATGCTGGGAACCAAACTCACTATCAGTGTCACTTCAGCCTGGGCTCAGCAGAAGCCAGTGTGGCCTTACCTTGTAATGCATGCGAAGTCCTATGATCTGAGCCAGAAAGGATCTGGTGAAACGAGCTCGCACCAGCTGTTTGTAAGCTCCTCCCAGAGACGATTCATAGAGACACTTCCCTACCAGGCGGCCTGCAAATTCATACACTTTTAGTCGGAGATGCGAGGGCCTGGCAGGGTTTGGATGCACCTAAAGAAGAGAGGGGTCAGAATTATTACAGTACCAGCAACTGTTAACACAAGTGACAACAATGACTGCTCCTGGCATTCACATTGCACATTGCATCCAGGAAGATGCTCTCACAGCCCTGGAATTGCACCCTAAATCTGAACAAACATTCATAGCTTTTAAGGCCAGAAAGGATCATTACCATCACCTTTGAAGTCTGACCTCCTGCATAACATAGGCCATAGATTTGGCCCAGAGCTTAAGGTAAAGCTATTGTAGGTCTCAGGAGTGACAGCCTGAAAGCATAGCACCAGAGTTTAAAAGTGAGAATCCTGCCAGCAGGGACACACGAGTCATCTGCATTGTCCCAGGCTATGCACCAATTTTGCCTTCCATTCCACAACAAGAACAAAGGATTCTAAAAGGCAGACAGACTGCATTCTGTGCCCAATAAAGGCTTCTCTGAAAGTGTCACCCTGGTTCCTGAAAAACTAGGGGTCTCTGTTTGTGATGTGCCTTGCTAGTCAATGCACCAACTCTGCAACAGAGTAGGACATCCAAGCAAGAATTTGGGGACAAGTCTGCCAACAGGCAGAGGCAGTTTTGATGTGTTTTTGTTTAGCAGACACTATGCCCATATGCCCAGTTCTGTCCACCCAAAGCAGGAAGGTAGAGACTCACCAATGCCTGGTTGTTGTCACTGAAGCGGGTAAAGAGCTGATTGGTGGTGTCAAATAAAGCTTTACATATCAACTCAAACCACTCTCTGCGGGGGCCTCCCCAGTCCAGAGCTACAAGACAAAACAAGTCCAAAACCAGTCAGCTCTGGGCCACACACAAAACTCTTCTATTTCTTCCTCCCACCCAGATCTGCCAGGAAAACAGAATTCTCCCTCTGGCTATAGCATCATTACCGCTAAGTCACTGTGATGAGCAGAGCATTGCCCCTGGGAATGGGATCACAGGAAAGTAAATACAGAGAACTGTTCATTTTTATTTTTTTTTTTTAATAATTGCTCATATCAGACTCCTGTTGCTGAAAGAATTTTCTGTTCACTCAAACCTGTGGTTTCATAATCATGAAGCAAACAGTAAACTTGTGAGATTCATCGTCACACATTTAAATACACAAGTGACTCGTAAAACCTCTCACTTCACCACTTTCATATCTCCTTCTGCACAGAGGGGGCCAATGTTGAACAAGCCACCATTTACAAGTGATATACTGGGAAGTCCAGCCGCATATTCTAAGAAAAGACAGTCTTATAATGAAGGCACTGAATGGGAATTCAGGAATAATGGATTCTGTAACCAACTTTGCCACAAACTCAAATGTGTGGCGTTAAGATAAGTCGCTTAAAATGGGGGTAATAATACTTCCCTACTTAACAGAGACTGGAAAGATAAATTAAATCAATGTTTGTTCAAAACTACAGGGATGAAAGCCATAGAAGGCTCTACACCGAGAGTGCAAAGTGGGGGTGGGCCAACTTGTGGGGGCATGAAATTTTGTAAGAGGGCACACCACAACCGCTGGGCCGCAGGCTCACACATCTCATTAAATATTGAAATATCTTCCTGTTTTTATGTATATATATTCACCTGTATATACCAATTGATGAATTTTTTATATTCTACATACTTATTTTCTTAAACATGTTGAAAAGTTTGGTTTTTTTCTCTATATGAACATAAACATTTCTATCAGTTTAGATTACATTATACATGATGAAGGGGTCCTGCTAATTGCAGGGACAAAAAGTGGGCTCCGACATAAAAAGTTTGCTCACCCTGATCTAGACCACAGAGGTTATAGGAGGATTTACATACAGATGGATATGTTGCCAGGTAGCCAGAATTTCACACCAACAAGTAACGCTTGGTATGCTCCAGACACACCCACCTCAAGCCCGTAAGTTTCCACAGAAGCAGGTTCATTTACCTTCTTCATCCTGGAAAATCACTTCAAAGTTCTTGCTCCAGTCGGAAATGGAAAAATTCCGTGTTGCTTTCAGAGACTGAGAAAAATGAAAGAAAAAGCTTTAGCAGCCACTGCACAGGACTCAGCATCCATGCATGAAAGGCTTAAATGAAGGAGAATGACAGACAGTCAAATAATGGAAGCCAGGAACTCACAGGGGGCAGGCCAGTTTCCTTTTAGTCTCAACCACAGGTATGTTCTCCATTACAGAATTTAAGAGAAAAATTCCTTATATCTGACAGCTCTTGGTCTCACAATCAGGACAGTTTGCTCAACAGCAGCAGCCTAAGCAGTGCCCAGTAACACAAACCCTCCTCTGCTTCCCTGAGAGGCAGCAATGTCTGTAGCTAGGAACAATCTTTGCAAGAAGTCTCCAAGCTCCCTCTGGCCCAACAGCGTGGTTTAAGAAACAGCTGCTTAGTGAACACATAGAAGAAAGAACCCTAGGGAGAAGTTGGAGCTTTAAGTTCACCTGTTACAAATATGATTCACTTTCAAAATCTGTCAAGTGACTAGAAACATGTAGGCCCATACTCCTGATTCCTATTAAAGATCGAAGTGCAAAACCTGTACCCTAGACAGCCCTGAATGCAACAGCATCAGCTCAGACTTCACTGATCATTAAATATGTTGGAGCATTATGCATACTCCTAATTAGTGCTTATCTCTTTGGTTGCACTTGACATGAGTGTTGTCCTCAGAGATCAAATGTTTACATTTCTCAACCCCAATTCAGATTCTTTGATCTTATCTGGCTGCAATGTTACTGCAAAGGGTTTTGCAGTAATTTCCAAAATAACAGGGTACAGAGGGAGTCTCTGAAATGCTTTGAGGAATTAGAAATGATTTGGATAATGAACCAGTACCTAGAGCCTCAGTGCATATAATGTACAGCCTGTCCTGACTGCAGAAAATAGTCCCAAATCCAAATTTGCCAACTGTCCTCAACCAGTTCTCTTTTCTCCACAATGGATCTTTACTATTTTTGCCATAATTCTGTGTCAAAACACACACACGACATCACAAGTCAAGGCACTTGATAGCTGTATGTATGCAATTTAGGAGGTTATTTAAGGACTGTAACAGTCAGTCTGAGTCAAGTCTCACTGGTAATGCTGTAGGAGAACACTTTGCAAAGAGTGAGTTGGTGTTCTGAGGCTGCTATAGCCACAGTTTCACATACTTTCAAAACAAAAAAGCAGTAAAGTAGCACTTTAAAGACTAACAAAATAATTTATTAGGTGAGCTTTCGTGGGACAGACCTACTTCTTCAGACCATAGCCAGACCAGATATTTCACATACTTTGGTTTAGTCTACCCCAACAAACGTGAGAGTAATTCAGAGTATCCAGGCTGGGTTCCCATTTTTGAAGGATTAGTAAGTATGTGATACAAAACAAATATCAGGATTTTCCAATTTTTTTTCCCCCCTAAAGAACTATGCAAGAAAATAGCAATGCCAGACCAGGACTGTCTGCCAGTTCAGAGCATCTCTGGTGCTTACAATTCTACTGGGGAGGTACACAGTTTCCCATAAGCAAGAACAGTTACCAAACTGTGAACAAAAGCACACTGGACTAAAGCAGTACTGCCACAATAGAGCCTACCTTGACAGCATTTGAGATTCTTTGTATCACACACAAACCAACTGCCCACTAGCTTGGATATTCCTACTACTGCCATACCAGGAGACATCAACTGCCTCTCTGCCCTAGCATTCATCAGTGACTGATGCCAGAGATTTAAAAAAAGGTGCAAGATGGGAAAAAAAAACCCTCTAATTATAACATCAAGAGAAATTTTGTTTGTTTCCCATCCCAAAGCTGGTGATCAGCTTATGCCCTGGAGCTAGAGGCTTGAAGGTTCTTTTTGTTCCTAAGTTGAATTTCACTGTATGGCAGCAAAAGAAGCAGGGACGGATCTTGGCCATGAGTGGAAGCAGCCTACTGTCCCCCCAGCATGCCAGATGTCACAAGCTCACTCACCGATTCCAGCAGGCCATGACGGCTGACTTTCAGCGTAACCTTGGAGTGAGGTCTCTTCATATGCACTTGACGCAACTCCCGCTGGAAAAAGCTCACTTTGTCCTGAAAGGTCTCTGAGCCTCCTGAAACAGTGATCTTAGGATTGCATCTGAGCTGCCAACACCTCACATGTCAGGATGGGGTCTCCATCCCTATTTGCAAGGGACTATTCTATAGTGAGAGTGATCTGCCAGACAAGGCTTCAATAGCAGAACACTCAGAGGACAGTTTGTGTCTCAGACATTCAGCCACTCATGGAGATGTCTTCAGAGGAACAACAGAAAAGTCTGCTGAGCGTGAGAAGGAGCAATGAAATCCATTCACTGGAAGTGCTATCAGAAGTAGAAGGGGAGACAGATGACTACAGTCCCTAGAAGAGTTACATAGCTAAGTAAGTGGAATAAATGATCTCAAGTGCTAACTCCTTGTCTACCACCCATGATGCATGCAAGCTGAGGATGCAACAATCTGGGTCCTCCAATCATAGTGCTTATCCCACCAGCCTCTTTTACCTATGTTTTTATGCAGCGAGCGAATGAAAGTGGCTGCCAAGATGTTCCTCTCCTTGCAGCTGAGCTCCACAGGAGGCTGGATCCCATCATCTACCACCAGAGTCAGCAGCTTGTGCACAGGATCGGGCCCATGGTAAGAAAACTAGCAGCAAAGAGATGCCGGATAGGAGGTCAAACCATTGTGCGGCGGAGAGCAGAGCGCATGCAGTACACACGCTAAAGCCGCTTTCTGCACAGACACCTTCCCATCTGCACATCCATGCAGAACTCATTAACAGGCATGCTGCCTCCAGCATCTGGAATCAAGCTGTAATGTTGCTTTTTAAAGCCCACTTCAAATAATATGGGCTTCAGTGGGATCAGAGTTAGATGCTTTAATGGAGGAGGAAGCAGGCAACTACAAGAGGCGTGGGAGAAGACTGAAAATGATATCTAGGATCTTGATGTTGGCATAGGGAGGAGTGACATGGCTGGTCTTCCCTCACACATTTCCAGGACTCTGGTAGGAAGATTTTTTAATTTCCTGGATCTGATGCGTCTAAGCTGTTGTTCAGTAGAAATAACCCCACTTTACCAACAGCAAATCCAACAGGCAAATCATTATTCAGCACACAGAGAGGAAAGCTGGGAACTGAAACAGTACCTAGAAGGAGATAAACCCACCTTGGTGCCAGGACACACTCTGAATGTGAAGAGGCGCCAAGGAATGATCTTCAAGTAGAATTCCTTCACTGAGAATTGCTGGGGAGCCAAAAGGGAAGAGCAGTCATTATCAGCCACCTTTTTACTAACTCTTTTCTGAAGTACTCTAGACTCAAGACATAGAGTAAGCTAAACAAGGAAAGTCTCCTTCCAAAACTTCCCCTGTGCCAGTATGCAAACTCTTCAAACCTCCACTACACAACAACATGGGAGAGAAAAGTGATCGTAAGCAACCTAGCAAAAGGAATTCTTTGTTACACTTGTCTGGGAGGCAACAAGGAAAACCAAGTATGATATAAATACAGCAGAAACTCAAGGTGTTCAATAATGGGCACTGGCGCACAGCTTAGATTTTAAAAAGATAGCTGATGTATGGGAATTTAGAGGGGAGGCCAAGATTCACACAGCAAGGGGTGCTACCGGGCAGGACTGCGATACTCTGACAGAATTAGAAAGTGCTCAGGAAAGTTATCATGCACTGGCCAAAATCTTGATGTTACTCCTTCAATTTCACAATCAAGTTAAAACAAAATTTTACAACTGATGAAGTCAGGGGTGACCAGGCCAATTTGCTCTCTTCATGATGCAGAGTGTTTCTGTCAGAAAGCCATCAACTGTGGAATTCTCCCTCACCATAGGGCAAGTGAAGGCCCAATTTTAGCTCGTTAGGCACAAGACTCCCTTCTACACAGACCTCCTTCAGCAAAAATGGTTGGGGAATAGCAGCTATCATCCTGGAGTTGAGCATGCTCTGTGTAAGGAACTGCCGCTGGGCTGCACAGCATGGGTCTGTTGGACAGGAATGATAATCCACCTTTACGTATAATGGGCCCAAACATTACAATTATGGGTGCATAAGAAATAAACAGTTTAGACAAGCAAACTCTATAACCACTGTGTTCTAGGTTTCTATATTTTAATCCCTTTATATTAGTAATTGTTAAACAGATTGTGTTTTCTAATCTTTCTTCCCAAAGCAGTCTCCCTCACCCCCAATCAGATTTATTGTTTTTTCCTCTGATTTTCCTCCTACAGATCATGATCTGTAAATACTCAACACTGAGACAACTTAATGCCTGATCTCACCACAACCATATAAGAACTCATTCAAAGCCCACTGTAATCAATGAAAAGATTCCCACTGACTTTAATGGGCTTGGGATCAGACAGACAGACTTATATTACCCTGCTCTGTGATATGATGTTGGTATATATGCAATGATAAAACTGCAGCAGTCTATTTACTGACACTTAATTGCAAACTCTATGGCTATGTCTACACTAGAAGCATCTGTCGACATCCACACACAACTTGCTCTGTCAACAGAAAACTGACAGAACCCACTACCCTCTGGTGCCAGAAAGCAAAATGGCAGCTCTGTAAAGGGCTGTCCAGCAGCCAGAAGTCTTCTCTGTCGACAGAAGCAACTACACTACACTTCTGTCAACAGTACTCTGTCGCAAGATTGTTATGCCTCAAATTTTTGAGGGATAATACTGTTGAGGCAAATGCAGAGGTCTGATGAGACTCTGTTGACAGAATGCTTTAAGTGTGTAGATGCTCTGAGTTATGTCGACAGAGACCCCTTCTGTCAGCAAAACTCTCTAATGTAGACAAAAGACCGCATTTTCTGCCTACTCCTTTTCTTGGTCTCCTTCAGCTGTTCCTGCTTTTCAGGTACCTCAATCCTATTGATTAGATTGGTTGGGGATCCTTTTTCTCAGATGTTGCAGATGCATTTTCCAAAGCTGAACTTCATTATATTTTCCCTCCCTGTTCCACACTTAACAGGTCCCCATGGCTGTGTCTACACGTGCCCCAGACTTCGAAATGGCCATGCAAATGGCCATTTCGAAGTTTACTAATGAAGCGCTGAAATGCATATTCAGCGCTTCATTAGCATGCGGGCGGCAGCGGTGCTTCGAAATTGACGAGCCTTGCCACCGCACGGCACGTCCAGATGGGGCTCCTTTTCGAAAGGGCCCCGCCTACTTCAAAGTCCCTAGGGACTTCGTCAATTTCGAAGCGCCGCTGCCGCCCGCATGCTAATGAAGCGCTGAATATGCATTTCAGCGCTTCATTAGTAAACTTCGAAATGGCCATTTGCATGGCCATTTCGAAGTCTGGGGCACGTGTAGACACAGCCCATCTGTGCTGCGGTACACATCACCACTTTATCAAACTTACACTGTATTGTTCCCTGCCTTTACACTATGCATCTTGGGATCCTTCAGGGGAGGGGGGGGGGAAAAATCAGATGAAAGGAATCTGAAATGACAAGTTTAAACACTTAGTTCAGACAAACTTTACCACTCATGTCTGATGCATCTAAAATCAGAACCCAGGATAAGGGGCAAGGCAAATTCTGAAGTACCAGAACATTTTAATCAATGCTGAAGAGAAGCAACCACGTGGACTTTACCTTGGGTGACACATAACAATACACTTTTTTAGGTTTCTTCACTTTCTCAGGAGTCTGGTTGTCAGATGGCGAGTCTTCATCCTCATCTTCAGTTGCAGTAGAAGGACGGCGCTGGGAGGAGCCCAGATGCAGGGGTGGGAGATGCCACTGCGTGTTCACATAGCTAGTAGAGTTGTAGAGATAGGCCTCAAAGTAGATGCTGACTCCTGACATGGACACATTGCGCTCCACAACGTTCATTTCATTTTCTAAAAAACACAGATGAATACATCAAAAGCTTGATACAACCAAGAAATAAAGTTCAGTATCCCATGAAGTCCAGAATCCACAGAACAGAACTAAGCAAAAAGTCTAACCAAGTATGTGAGAATCTGGTAGAGTGACTCCACAGTGAAAGAAGATCAAGAGTAGGATATAAAGCCTTTCACACCCAGAGAATCACTGTATTAGGCCTGGCTGTAGGCCTGGGAGACATGACGGCTTGGAGGAAGTTGGAGAGAGAAGGAATACAGAACCCTTCCCTTTTAGGGCACCAGTTCTAACCTGACTACTGCCTGTAGTGACCAAAAGCCATAATCACATGACAGTCATTGAGTAGCTTCAGCAAAATAAATTGGTAGCTTTGCTTCTTGTGGGGCAGAGATCTACACCACAAAATAATCAAGAATGATAATACCACCTGTTACATAGAATTCTTCATTTGCAGATCTAAAAGCATACCAAAAATTTGCTCCTCTACTGTTAACTTCTGAAATGCAAAAGAATAAGTAGGCTACAGTCAACCACTCAATATCTAAAAAGTTCCACTCTGTGGTAAGAGAAGTGGCAACTCCAGGGGTTATATATGCTGTGGGGATAGAGAATATCTGTCTCCAGTTTCTCCTTCTAGTTTTCTTTGCCAGAATCAAATTCACCTCTTTTACATTTAAATGAATGAGCCTTACTGAGTGTACTTGACATGGAGGGGAAGTCACATTTAAATTGGAGACCATCTCTACTTGAGTATGGCATTCATTTGGAGGTGCAGCTGGACTGAGATCACCAAACATCTCTTAACTTACCACTTAGGACAATAATGTCAAAATTGCCATTGCTAATAGGCTGGTTTTGGTAGGCGATACAAGCATGGAAACAACCTCTACGGTGCAGAGTGAGTCGCAGGAACACTTGGCAAGTCTGTCGATTGGATATCACAGACTTCTCAAACAAAACATCTGAGCTCTCTTCCTCTTGGGGACCCAGCTAGACAAACAGAGAAAACATCAGTGGAGAGGATAACACTCTCTAGCTGAGAAGGAGACTGCGAGAGAAGCATGCAGTCCAACTCACTTCATGGATGGTAAGGCTGTAGTTGTGCTCATCTTCCAGGGACAGAGAATTGCTGGTGGGATTATCGTACTCATCCCTGGGGACAATCTTCAAGGTGTGCTGCTGCCCGCAAGTCAGCACCAGAGTGGAGAAGTGACAGATAATTTTGGTCTTAGAGGGAACCACCATCCCTAAAACAGAGGGAGAGAACTGAGAATCAGACAGCCCTAGGTACAGCAGCAGAAAGCTAACAAGATAGGAGCACAATGCCCTGTAAAGAATTAATAAATTCTTAATGCATCTCCCTCAGCCCTCCATTCCCCCCCATTCTTCTGCAACTGGAGAATCAAGCCACTGGGTATTCACATATATCGTATGGGGAAGAAAAATCTTGCCAGGGACTGAGGACCAGCATGCTGAATGGGATTAACTTACAGCTTCATTAAGCATCTATTTAAAAGCCTGTACTTCATTCTCATCATGTTAGCACTTTAGTCCTCATCTCCAACTCACTTCCACAGTTGGTGCAAATCACAAATCAATTGACCTGTTAGACTCAGCTAATAATGCAAGTGTTAGCCAGAAGGGTATTTAGTAAGTCCTGGACAGCCTCTTCTTTTTGGAGGCAATAAAGTGGGCAAGACTTAACTGGTATTGTGTCTATTTGTAAAATTATTTAATGGACGAATTTTAACTATGCATGCACAGAGGGTATAAAATATGCTGATTGGAATCAAACAGAAAAAGTAAGATGTATGAAAGTGTTTCCTTTTATAATTAATCCATGGAACTGTCTGTTGTAGGAAATCAGCGATGAAAAATTGAGACAATCCAAGAGGATTAGTCTAATCAAAATAACACTTGCAGTGACATTAGCTAAGATGTCAATTATAATTCTCCATATTTGTACATAAGGGCATTCTCTGACCACCTAGCTGGGTCCAGATGAACTTACCCACAAAGGTTGGTAGGGTGCCAATGGCTATGTAGGCTGAGAGGCGTTAATAGCCTACTGCAATATAGCAGCTTCCGTTTTCCCATAGCCCCTGCTTACAAGCTTGCTTAAATCAATAGTCTCTGCTACTTGGTATGGCATTTGTTAAGAACAGAATGCAGAGGCGGTAAACCCTCCTCATGCATCTCTCTCTGCTACCAGTATGACACCTCTATATCCACTCAAGCTCACTACCAATAGACCTTACCTGGCTGAAACACTTTGTAGTAGGGGCTGTAGGCCACATTCAATCCGCCAAGCTTTATGGTAATCTCATATCGGCCAGCCCTACGCACAGTGAAGGCCACTTTTGTCACATTGGAATTGGGCTCCTGAAGGACTTCCTGGGTCACAGGAATATCCATTGCTAGCTCCATATGGCAGATTTGAACTCGCAGCCCCACAGGCCGATCAGCAGGGAAGGGCTGCCCATTCTTATAGAATAACTGCATGGGGAATGAAGAAGCCCAGGTCAGCAGAAATATGGGCTGCAAGGAGAGAAAGAAACTAGCCACCTTGCCAACAGAGGGGCTGGATGGAGTCCTGTTTTAGAAAGGGAATGAGGGGTCAGCAAATGAGAGACAAGGCCCCACTACCCCATGGTATGGGTGGTATTCTCCCAGACAGAGAAAGAGAACAATAAGTACCTTTAAACTCTGCTTCTCTTCCTTCACTCCTCCCTCCCCATCACCCCTTTCTTCTTCTGCTGGGTTTCAAACATGACTTGAGAAGTACATGTTTTTGGACAACTGATCCATGAATTGTTAGTTTGCACCCAAAGCAGGACCAACAGAACCCAAGCCCAAAAGGAGATCAGGTAAAACTACATCTTTACAGGAAGACCATTAGGTCTTGTCTATATATCCCCACAGAGAATTATGTAGTGCCTCTGATAAATTCACCATAAAGGCAGGCACATAGGATACAGTCACAACAACAGTTGGTCTAGCCTATGCCAATGACACACAACAGCATGAAAAGAGTTTGTTTGACACAAACACTGTATTCTGCTTAATCATGAAAATGACCCAGCAGACAAAAAGGAGACCTCACCCTTTCCAACACCCTCCAAACAGTTGAGAGATTTCCCTACTTCTCCTAGAGATGGAACTCTGCTCCTAACCCCAATCTGTTTGGAGACAGAAACAGTCCCTTACATGCACTCGGAAGGCCATGCTATGGCCCACCTCATAGGGGTCCTTCCAATCCCAGGAGACTTTGCAGGAGCGGGGGTCCAAGTAGTTGCCTCGCACATAGTCATAAATAGTTCGCTCCCCTCGGCGCTCCCGGTCCTCATGTTGGAGGAAGCTGACTACACGTGCGGCAAGCTCAAAGAGGAACTTAATGGTGAAGAAGAAAGCTACAACGGATACTGTGATCCCACCTGCAGCAGAGAAAGCATGAAGGATGGTTATGGCAGCATGGTCCAGCAAGACACAGAGATTGAGGTTAGATGTCTTTCTACAGAACAAGCTTTAACTCAACCAGAAGTTATGGGCAAGACGCAAAAATTACTGTGGGAAATTCCATGGCAGGTATTATTCAGATTACCATAAAAGTCCCTAGGTTTTAGAATCTATAAATGATTATGAACTGAGGGAGATGGCTGTCATTGCCCAGAATCTGAAGTATGGTACAGGAGAGTCTAAACACATCTGTGAGTGGTTTTCTATAAATACTCTACATAAAGCTACAGCAATTCCAAGGGAAACAATGAGAAAACCACCACTTGTCACACTTAAAACTGGACAGGTATGCATCATGGAAGAAACAAAACCACACTAGTCCATAAAGGGAAAGGGTAGGGATGAGCCGGGGTGAACTCAATAAGGTGACAGCAACGAAGGGTCCTGTGGCACCTTATAGACTAACAGAAAAGTTCTGAGCATGAGCTTTCGCGAGCACAGAATCACTTCATCAGATGCTGGTCTTGGAAATCTGCAGGGCCAGGTATAAAAAAAGCCAGAGCAAGGGTGGGGATAACAAGGTTAGCTCAGTCAGCAAGGGTGAGGCTTACTACCAGCACTTGATCTGGAGGTGTGAACACCAAGGGAGGGGAAGCTGCTTCTGTATTTAGCCAGCCATTCGCAGTCTTTATTTAAGCCAGAGCTGAGGGCATCAAATTTGCAGATGAATTGTAGCTCAGAAATTTCTCTTTGGAGTCTGGCTCTGAAATTTCTTTGCTATAGGATAGCTACTTTTAAGTCTGCTACTGTGTGGCCTGGGAGATTGAAGTGATCTCCTACGGGTTTTTGTATATTGCCATTTCTGATGTTTGATTTGTGTGTGTTTATTCTTTTACGTAGAGACTGTCCAGTTTGTCCAATGTATATAGCAGAGGGGCATTGCTGGCACATGATGTCATAAATTATATTGGTAGATGTGCAGCTGAATGAACCCACGATGGTGTACAGATGGTGTACAGATGCAGACTAACATGGCTACCCCTCCAATACTCAATAAGGTGAATTTGCCTGGAGTTGAAGAGGAGAGCAATGTGGAAAGAAAACTTCCTGTTCATTAGATAGACCCTAAACCAATGTGAAAGCATTCAAGACAGTAGAAGACTTAAGGCAACCCTTAAGATCCTATAGAGAAATGCACAGAAGTTAGGTCTGCTTCTTCACTTACCAATAACAAAGCATCCACTTACCAATAATGTAAAACATCAGGTCCCTTCGGTGAGACACACAGCTGAGGATCACAGCTGCATCTGGAACATAAAGCAAACTGTGTCTAGTTCAGTGATTCCTTTTCATATCCACTGCCTGCACAGAGCTCACAGCCTCCACCAACAAAAGCCCAGTGTCCCTGCTGAAGGGCAACAGGAACCATTTCATCCTCCCACATATATATCATATGATTCAGAAGGGGCTGACAAAATCGGTCTTCTCCCTAGAGTGATCCCCAATGCACAATACCAAAAAGCTCTGGAACATCCAATCAGCCCAGTTCAATATAAAGAACAATCACATCACAGACTTCAGGTCTAGAATAAAGACAACACAGCCTGACCTTCAGAGACTGCTGGGAATGAGCAAATAGGCTTCATGAACTGGGCAACAGGGCCACTAATCTAGAGTCACCAATTCCAACATTCGTGACTGACAGCAGTTCCTGCCTGTTTGATAGCTCCATGAAGTGAATTTTCCTGGATCTCAGTTCCATTCCCAGAGATTGTGTGTGCACAGCAAACTACCCACCACCATGGTTGGCAGCCTCAGCAGAAAAACTATAGAATAAATTGGTCGTGAAGCATAAAACCGCTTCCCTACTGCCATCCCCGTTCCTCCAAATGAGCCCTCTAGCAGAGGGCTGAAATACATTTGACCCGTCTGAGGCTGAACCACAGGGAGGACAATAGGACAGGAAAGTGCATCTACATCTTCCTTCACATTTCCACAAAGTGGAAACACTAAGAACTCTTGATTATTTCAAGGAGCTTGCAGGCAGCTCAGTCGTCCCCGAAGCAGTGGAAGAACCTCTGTGCTACAGAAGCTAGTATTTAGCCCAACAGCCTAGGGCAAAAATAGATTTCCGCACATCAGTGTACACTAGCTAAGGAATTACGATGCGCATATGCAGTTAGTCTACACGTGAGATGAAATTACTTATCAGTTATTACAACAGCAAAGGTGACCATTGTACAGGAAGCTTAAGCCAAACATTTCCCTACATAATGGCCATCACCTTCCAGCCCTGAGAAACCTCAAGCTCTCCAGCCAATGGCAGTCACATACCTTTAGAAAAGTGCCCATGTTCTAAAAGCCAACAGCGGGGCACTCATTCCTCCACATCCTTCCTTAGGGTTCCAGAGATGAGGCAAGGGTCAGCAGAAGGGAACCAAGTAGCAGAACACTGTGAAGAAAGAGGTTCCTGGAACTCACATCACAGATTTGTGGTTGGAGGAAAGGGATTCAAGTGCAGCAACTTATCCCTCAACTCTGCAAAGAGGATATCTCCTCTGTCACACTATGCAGATATCAGTTCCTTGCTAGTCTCTTTGCCTGGGAAGGGACAAAAAAAAAGAAAAATCAGTTATATTCATCCATGAATGAAAAGGATAGCCCACAAGGGGATTAAAAAACCTCACCTGACTATGTCGTTGCCATAAGTATAGCTGCTGTAAAGCACCACAACACAAGTGAAGTGCTAGGGTTCCCCATACCCACCCCAGCACTATGACTGTTCCCTGGTCTTACTTTACTTTGCATTTTAGATATGCAGAGCCAAGATGGAACAAAACTTTGTCATGTTAAGGGGTTCAGCATGGAAATAATTGGCTTCTATCTGAGAGTAAATTTTATGGCTATCTCTTGAACCCCTTAGAGAAAGGGGTGGGGATAAATCTAATGAAAGGCCAGGTGCCCCGGTGAAGGTTATTCAGATGCAAAGATATTTACAGATAATAATAATATGCCTCAAAGAGAATCTGAGCCCCAAAATAGATGGGGCAAATTTCTCTGCAGCTGCTATACTACAGGTGTCCTAGATCTTTAGAGCAGGGCACAAGACACTTGATTTTAAGCTCTGTCCACTCTGCTGAAACTCTTGAGTTGCAAAGCACAGTATATTTCATTCCGTCTGGAGACAAACCCTGTAACAGACAGTATTTGTGTAACCCAGATAGAAGTGATCCCCAAACTTTTCAGCACCACATCCCTTTGCCAGTCTACACCTTCCCTCAAGAGCTAGGGCAGTCCAACCCTGTGGAGGGGAGGGGACGTGGCCAGAGCTAAGGGGACTGAGGATGGAAGTGGATCTGGGGCCCAGGGCCACAGCCAGGGGTGGGACTGCAGTGGGGGGATGGGGGATCTGTCACTAAGGATAAGCCTGTGAAGCAAGGACTGCAGCTGGGGCCGGAGCAGAGTGGGACTGGGTGGTACGTGTTCCTTCCATGCCCCACCATGATTTCTCAAAAGTTTCACCACACCCCCTTGGCGGGGAACCCCACAGTTTCAGGATCTCTGCCATAGATAACAGGAACTGTTCCAGGCAGCTATGTACCCTGCAACCTCCCTACTCCAGACTTTCACAATGGAGGGTGCAAGAAGAAGACAGGAATAAACTAGGAATGACAGCACACTACAGCAGTTTTCCCAAAACAGATGACATCACCTAGCTGTCTGACAGCAGAATTCCTACCTTCTTCACTAAGACATATTCCCCATCTCCCTCCCTCTCCACTCACATCGGCTGAAAAAACACCCAGTCCCTTGTGGTTTCTCTGACCTCAAACCTCAGAGAAAATCCCACGCACTCATCTGTTTTATCCCTACCTCTCTGGTGCAAAGAACAGACCTGTAATCCCTCGGCCATGAGCTGTCAATCTCTCCCCTACGCAGCTCCAGGCCTTTGATTCTTTATTCTTAATGCAGCAAGGCAGAAACTGTTGATCTAGCTAATGGCCGGTGACATGGGCTGAGTAACTGATTCATGGCTCTGACCCCTAAACAATTTATATTTATGCTAATAACATCACCCTAAACATGCACTCCTTGAGGTTCATTGATTTGGCTTCAAATACCAGGCTTCAAACTCTGCTCCAACTGAGCCAGTTTGTTACAAGTCGTGTCTCTCCCTATTTCCAGCCCTGTGAAAAACTTCAGTACATAACTGGCACTTTGGGCCCATAAGCACAAGCTACCCCAACCTCAGTCCGTAACTTCTTCCCTTCCCTAACCCATGCTGAATGTTACTATCTGTTCTAAGACAGATGTATACAACCCCTCAAAATCAGCAATATCTACTTTGTCTCCACTCCAAGGAGCTTGATGTCAATACGAATACACGACATTTGATCTTGGTTACAGAATTTTAGAATTCCCTGTGTTTGATGCGCTGTCTCCTTTAATAAGCCCACAAGTTCTTATTTCATTAACTCAGCATGAAATGACACACAAGGTGCCATATCAAGTGGACAGCAGAGACAAAAGAAGCTGACACACTCCCAGCCAGCTTCCCTCTAGAATTTACATTAAACCCACCCACATAAGGATACTTATTTAGCCAGGGTACTGTGGGATAACCTTCCTGAAAGTGTTAGCTGGCACCCAGAATATGGATTTCATTCACAAGAGGAATAGTTAACTTTAGATGAGCAACAAGCAGTGCCACAACTACCAGCTAACAATGTGGGGAACTAACATTTCCATGAAAGATACCAGTACAGGATCAATCTCATTACTGGGCAGAGAAAATACCCAGCTGTCCTAGAGACCATATGTCTAGTGTAGACAGTATCCCTGTCGACTAATAAACCTTCTGATCTACTTGCTGGCTGTGAGTCACATCTTGCTGCAGGACCCAGTGACTCCCCTAAATCTCAATGACAGCAGGTTATAATATCAAACAGCAAGAACAGATCGCAACACTGATGGCCAATATCAACACAGACAGAGCTGTCACTCACTCTCCAGAGTTGGAACATGCCATCAGAAACTTTAAACAAGGCCCAAACGAAATGCTGGCTTTGAAGAAAAAGAAAAAGAAAAAGAAAAAGATCCCAGCTCAATGACAATCTAAGATCCCTCCTTCTTTCTATTCCCAAGCAGGTCTTAAATCAATGTCAGTACAGATGTGCTCCTCCCTCCCTCTCCTCCCAGATACTTCAGGTCAGCCTTTTTCATTCACTGTGTAATACAAAATTCACTTAAATAAAAATAACCCTCAGCTACTACTCTACACTGATTCTAAGGGAACAGGCACTCAGCCCTACTGCTCACCACTCCAGCTTTCACAGTAAGATCAGTCAGAACATCTAAAAATCAGAAACAAAGCACTAGATAATACGTCTCTTCAGCTAACAATTAATTTGGGTAAAATTGCCCATATGTTGTTCTCCCTCAACTACCTTTCCCTACCATTTACTTACCAAGCCCAAATATTCTTCCAGTCTTTGATTCTCTTCTGCACCACTAGTTCCTCAATTACAGTTCTGCTGAGGAAAGTACTTTGGGGGGAAGTGGGTCAGCTGTAACTCAGCCTGTACTGATGCTTGTCTTCATCATGCTTCATGATCATCTCATCAAATCAGGTAGACCTAGGTTGCATCTGAATTGCGCCATTCAGCTCCAAGCCCACAGCAAATCTAGGATGTGCATGAAGAAGAGACAACACAGCAAGGCTTAACTTGCCCTTCCTTTCACAAGGCACAGGGATATACTACAATGCACCAGTTTGTGGCCTAAAAGGTGTCAGAACAGATCTATGGCCGGAAAAGGGATACGTTAACCACATTAGCCATCACTTTCTGAAGGCAGCCCCAGTGAAGTTCTGTGCACTTGTTAGGACCACAGGAGATGAGTATTACTAGGGACTACGATTGATGAGAATACCTCTCTCTTATATGAAGGACTGGAGCAGCCAGAGCCAGGGCCAGGGCCCTGCAGAAACAAACACTAAAGTTCCTCAGACATTAGAGCATCACCTACAAGAGACATCCAAGCAAAACAGCTCCATATATGAAGGGATATATAACCACTCTCTAATTTGAAATGAGGTGGGAGAGAAGAGAAAGGGAGAAGGGAAATGGGTGTGTTCTTCCCTTCCAAAACCACTACCAGTTGAACCTCTCTAATCCAGCACTCTCTTGTCCAGCAGCATCCTTGGTCCAGCATGATTTTAGTTAGCCAGATGTCCACTTATCATGGGTAGGGCCAAGATACTCACAGTACAATAGAATGGTTTACAGCCACCCATCCTGGTTCTCAGTGTTCTGTACTTTTATTTCACATAAATGTCTTCTAAGAGCCCACTAAGTAGCGGAAGTGTTGGCAATGGTGTTAGACAATACTGATCTCCCATGGTTCGGCAAATTCTCTCATTCAGCATCAGCCAGGTCTCAAGGATATGGGAGCAGAGAAGTTCAACCTGTAGCAAATTATGATACAGCTTGCAAGCTGCAGAATACCACCCCAACAACACACACACACACACACTCATGTCAAAAACAACATAAAACAACCCACTGTACTATAGAAAAATTAATTATGGGGCCCATCTGTATCTTTAACTTTCACTGAAAAGGAAAAAACACCAACAGAAAACTTACAAGTTCTACAAACAAATATTATCCATCCACTGGAACAGAGAACTGCAGGACAGAACTAGAGATTCCTTTTGCTAATCAACACACAACCAAGGCATGTTCTGTCAACACTTCAGCCAAGGCCACAAACTTTTTTTTCTGTCACCACAAAACACAAGAGAAGAAAAATAAAAAAAATCAGGCAACAATTCCACTGCAGGTACAGCAGCACAGGCATACCTTGACAAAGGATCTAACCTCCAATACAAACATATTCTCAATTTCACCTTCATCCAAATAATAATAAGTTGCTCAAGAAAAATTTACAGAACAGCAATCGTCAAGATCAGACAAACAACAACCACTTATACAGATGCAGATGCCAAATGGAACTATCTCACCAGCAAATACTTCACCAGAATAAGATGGGCAAAATGCAAGCAGACTTTTTCCAGCGCCGAACTAGACACTATGAAATGGCAAGCAGAAGCGAGAAACTCTAAGGCACCAACTAAATTCTAAAGAGCAACCACATTTCCCATGTGATGCAGAAGAGGTCCGAACTGATGGTGCGGAATATCTGTGCACGACCCACTGAGTGCATCCTCCCTATTCTGCCAGAAAGCAACCAGGAAATTTGCTAGGGTGTCAAAAATAAACACTAATTGCAAAACAGACAAGGATCAAGTCCCGGCCACGCTGTGAAACCCCATCCTGGGCATAACATACTAGGGAAACAAACCCTAATATTCTTGGAAGCCCTGCATGGGGTGCAGTATCCCCACCCCTCAGCGGGGGATGAAGGCTCCAGTCGCTCGTGCTTCGGCACCCGTTCCGAAGGCCAACATGCCGTGCTCTGGCCGGACCCCTCTGTCCCCTCCGCCGGGGCTCCTGAGGAGCGACGCCCACTGGCTCTCTTCCCTGTCTGCTTCCACACCCTCCCGGACACACCCCGCTTCCGCAGGTGCAAGCAGAGCCCCCCTCCCCCTCACCTGCTCCAGGCCCCCTGAGGCCTCCTGTTTCGCAAGCCGGGACCGGGCTGACCCCACACAGGCGGGTCGGGGTGGGGTGGGGTTCAAGGACGAACCTCCTCTCTCCCTGCAGGGTTCCCCTAGGACGCGGCCCAGGCGCTCGCTCACAGGCCTGAAGGGAGTCACCAGGGCCTGCGGGCAGCGTTCCGGATGGGGGCCTGGTCCTGCGCGCAGCTCGCGCCGGCTCCCGCCACCCCACGAACGCTTGCCGCTGACCGGAAGTGACGGAACCTCTCGAATAGCAGGTGCGCAGTGACGACAGGGGCGAGCGCCGGAAGTAGCTGGAACGTGGTGGCCGAGCGGGTGCGGAGCGAGGGTTGGAATGGTGAGTTGCGACCGGCGGTGGCCATGGGGACTGCGGCGCTCGGCTGCCTCGTGGGGGGAAGGGATTGGGCGACAGCCGCGTGGGGTGGTGTGAGACGGGAGGGGTCCTGGGAGGCGTGGGGGATGCGCTGGGCGAGGTTGGGTGGCGAGGGTGTGTGGCCGGAGAGCCCCTGGGGCAGGGGAGATGGGCTCGGGGAGTCACGGGGGAGTGGTACTGCGCTTCCCTCTCTTTGCTAACAATGTTTCCTTCCAGGGGAAACAAAAGAAGGCGAGGAAATACGCCGCCGTGAAACCCATGATCAGCCTCCGAGACCAGCGCATGTGAGCCCACCCGCAGTGGGGTGTGGGGACAGCTTATCGTGCACCAGCTCGTAGAACTGGAGATTTAGCTACGGAAAAACTTAGGTTCCCCCACTCAGTTTCCTGAGGCCTGTGCAGGATGACTTGTGGTTGAATGTTCTCCAGCATCTTGTCCTGTTTTCAGTATCCCCAGTGATTGCTTCCTCTTCCTATTATAGAAGATGTTTTCCCACTTTGATCCATTTCACTGTCAAGGAGTTTTCCTGCAAGCTAGTCTAATATTCATAATTGTAGTCCACACTTCCTTAGATCATTCTTAGCTGTTCCTTTTCTCCCTTGTGTTACATCATTAGGACATCTGTGATTTAGTCTTAAATCCATTCTTCACCTCTACTCCAATAGAGTTGTATCACACTAAAACCTAATTCATTTTTTGTTGCCTAGCAAAGAGAGTGCACGAGCAAAATCCAATGTGAAAAAGAAGGATGATCCCAGTGCAATCAAGGAAAGAGAGGTGTAAGTATCCATGGAGCTGCACTGTGCCTTACATCTGAGAGAGCAGAGATGCACTCTGCCTTGACTGGCACTTGGGGACAAAGGAAAGGCAGCTTTAGGTAGTTACAAAAATATTTTCTCCCTTTTTCACTTAGAGAAATGTTCTAAAGATTGTAGGAACTTCCCCGCTCTTGTCCTCAATTTCTTAGTTTATATAATATGGGAAGTGCTACTATGAAGCAAGGAAATGGACTCAGAGAAGGAAGAGAGACGGGATGGGCTACTTGATATTTGCCATCATTTTTCTCTACAGGGATTATATCAAATTGCTCCTGGCTAGGCACTTTTCCTAGCAGATTTGTCCAGGTCATAGGGCTTAATGCATTCATGGTGTCAGTGTAAAGTAACTGATTTGAATTGTTTCTTTCCTGACAGCCCTCAGCACCCGTCCTGTTTGTTCTTCCAATATAACACACAGTTGGGCCCTCCCTATTACATTCTGGTTGATACAAACTTCATCAACTTCTCCATTAAAGCCAAGCTGGACTTGGTGCAGTCAATGATGGACTGTCTCTATGCCAAGTGTGAGTATCTGTTCCTGTTAGAGTTTCTCCTGAAACAGCATGCTGCCCTGGTGTGGTGAGGTTTGCTCTTGGTTGCAACAATCTTTCACTCTCCCACAAACATTTTGCAGGCCACATAACACTAGCTTAATGCCAGGGCTGTTTCTAGGGGCAAGAGGGATAATGATGGGCCTCTCCTCACTCCTCCTTTCCCCAAGCCCCTGATTTTCTCCTTCCCTGCCTCCACCCTTTCTCCCCAGCCCTTGCTGCTTCCACCACCTCTCCCAAGCAACACATGGGGCAGGCTGGTGCCAGGTTTCTTGCTGCTGCTGGCACCAGCACCGCACCCCCCCCCCCCCCCAGCTATCTCCTCAGGCTGTCCTGGATCCCCCTGTTTTCCAAAAGCATGGAGAACTGGGGCAGTTGCCTTGATCCGTCCTATGGACAGGATGGCTGTGCTTAAAATAACAAAAGTCCAGGATTTATCTTGGACTTACAAAGGATTTAGACTACTGGCAGAATAAAGGGGCCAAGCGAACTTTATATTGATCAGTGAACCTGGGATTCTTGATCTGGTTTAACGTTAGTACTCTCTTCAATTAATAATCAGATGAGTCTTAAATAGTAATCTTGACAAAATAAAAAAATCTAAACCAAACATTTTAAACCCCAAATTCATCCAAAAGATCAAGAGACTTATCAGGATATGTTCAGCTAACTGCTTGGGTGCTTTGCATTTCGTCATTCCGCTCTCCCCTCATGAGTTTTTTGTTTGTTTTAATTAAACTGTAAGCAGTTCAGGGAATCTCCTTGATAGTTTATCTCACTATTTTGTGTAGAGTATGTTGTCATAGTTAAGTACTGTAAGGTAAGAATTAATGCACTTTTGGCACTATAGAGATAATCAGTAGTGTGAATTATATTCTGTTCGTGCAGGTATCCCCTGTATCACAGATTGCGTGATGGCTGAAATTGAAAAGCTAGGGCAGAAATATCGTGTCGCACTAAGGTAGGTGCAGGACACTCAGCTCTTTCCCTTAGTCCTTTTGTCCACTTGGCTGCTTCAGACACCTTGCTGATTACATGAAGTGATATAAAGTGCTATAATACACAATTGCAACCATTATGGTTGAATTTGAACTGGTTATGGGGAAGTAGAAAGTTCTGTTCTCAAAGCAAAAATTGGATTCAACTAGGATGGAAAGTCTTGCAAGAGCTTGTCTTCTTGGCCTATGAACTTGTGCACAATATAAACTTTTATTTTAAAAATGTGTAGTCTTCACGGTGCAAGTCATATTTCCAGGATATTTACAGTCATTGTGAGCAAGATGAGGCACAACACTTAGTAACGATGTTAACATATATCATTCACAGAAGGCCTGATACAAATGGAGGCAGCAGTCCAGTCTCAGTTAAACTGCAGGAATCCACCATGAGAAAAACGTTATTTTTTTGAATGAAACTAGTTTTTATATGCCAGTTTGTCCACTGTCTTGGACTGTGCTGCTCCTCAAGACCACATTAATACTTTTGGAGGAAGACGATAAAACCTCCTTTGTGATTGCAAACCACATTTTAAAAAAAGTATATTTGTCCAAACCAAACATGTTTATAATGAGTTTGGACAAATATAATTGCTGCCAGATAAATTAGTTATCTGTCACCAGCACTCTGTTTGCCTTTCTTTGTACTTGTTTTTTCTGTAAGGGGTAATGTAACTACAAGAGGACATTTAGGAGTCACTACATGGAGGGCAAAAGGTGCGAGGTCACCAACAGTGGTCTTGAAGGCTGCACTGTGTTTCAAAGTGCACGCAGCTATATGCATGCCGGCACTTTGAAGTTGCCGTGGAGGAGAGTTAGCCTAATGAAGTGCTGCGTATTTACTGCAGAACTTCATTAGTAATCTCCCATCGCCCTGATTAATATGCCCCCTTCGAAGTTGGGAGCAAGTGTAGCAAAGCCCGAGGTGATGCAAAGAAACTGGTCTTCCTCCTGACAGATAAAAAGATGACTGACCTCAGCCTGTATCAGCTGGATCCTTGATGTTCCAGCTGTAACTCTGAATGTCCTGACCTATGCCACTTCGAACGATAACATTCAGAAAGAGACATTCACTTATACTTTTTGCATCTTAAGTTTAAAAAATCCATCTTCGTGCTTCTGTACATCTGTGGTATTTGTCAGCATGATTGTTGACAAACTTCTCCAGAGTGATGTTTGCAGAACTCGGCACATCAGCAAAACAAAAAAGACATGATTGTGACTTTTCACTGTAACATCCATACTTCACGGGATTTTGTAATCATTCCAGATCTTATAACTGGTTCATATCTCTTCAACCATATCAAAGTCATTAGTCAGAATTAAATTCTGGGGTCAAAACAAATTAAGTGAATCCTGTAAAGGGTCTTTTTCAATCTTTATATCTCTTATGACACTTTTTTTATATTTTAAATTGTAGCAGCCTTCCAAAAGACCATTTCTCTCCAGCTGAAAATAAGTACAGAAAAAATGTCTGCCCAGAGGAGGGGAGTGTGTTTGGTTTTTGTTTTTCCAAGATTAGTTGACATTTTCAGGGACGTGTCAGCTGAGTTCCATCTCAGTCCTATAACAGCATTATAACGTGAACTAATAATCCTACAGTCAGGGTGTGGGCCTGCAATGAGATGACTATAGAACTTTAGTCCCAAATGTTCTTTTGTTTTGTCAGTCCGTCATTTTTAATCACTTCTTTTCTTGGCCCTCTAATTTTTTCCATCCATGATCAGAATAAATTTTATTTTGTGCATCAAGACGTGTGTTTGTGCACCACCAATGGAAACACATGCTCCTGGCTGTGGGTGGCTGAGGGCACTCTGCTAATCAGTTGGGCGGCACCTGAATCTCTCCTGGGTGTCTACACAAGTGCTCAGCATGCAGGGAACACTGTTCTTGCCATAGTGGCTGTGTCCACACTTAGTAAAAAGTTTGAAATGGCCATGCTAATGGTCAAATCGAGGAATACTAATGAGGCACTGAAATGCATATTCAACGCCCATTAGCATGCCAGCGGCTGCAGCACTTCAGAAGCTCCACAGTTTGCTCCCATATAGCTCATGTACACTAGGGCCCTTGGATTTCAATGTTGGTAGGGTCCTTTCGAAAAGGACCCCGGCGTAGACGAACTGCACAGGAGCAAACTGCGGTACTTCTGAACTGCTGTGGCCGCTGGCATGTTAACGAGGCACTGAATATGCATTTCAGCACCTCATTAGTGTTCTTCGATTTGGCTGTTTGCATGGTCCCTTTGAAGTTTTCACGAAGCGTAGACATGACCATTGTATGGCAGTGCACATACTAAAGAGCTGGTGTATTCCACCCCCGCAAGAAGGCTTTGTTTTAATGGTGAGTAAAATTATGTCTGCATATAACTTATAAAGCACTTTGAGATGAGGTACTAGAGTGAAATATGATCCCTGACCATGATAACTATACAGCAGTTCCATCTACATAGACCATCAAGTCAAGCATGTTAGTCTCAATGAACCATGCAAATATGTGGCCTATCTATGCAACCTGCAAATGTGTGGCCTACATCTTTTAACCCAGTATTCAGCAACTTTTATCATCTCATGGCACGCTTCAGCACTCACTATAATTTCACTGCACACCCAATATATAAACCCAATC
This sequence comes from Carettochelys insculpta, assembly GCF_033958435.1. Classification (NCBI taxonomy): domain Eukaryota; kingdom Metazoa; phylum Chordata; order Testudines; family Carettochelyidae; genus Carettochelys; species Carettochelys insculpta. The sequence continues at coordinate 43,724,267 of NC_134142.1, read as the reverse complement.
CTCTCCTCTAAAGCCAGGCACTCCCAACTCCCCTTTCCTACCTCAGTGCCCCTCCTCTCTCCCAGTACCAGACACCCCTAGTCTCACACTCAGACTTAATGCCAGTGACTCACTGGAGCCCCCACGGCTGCTGTCGTGCTTCTCCCACCAAATGCTTGGGTGCATGCGCAGAGTGGTTGATGGCACTCCTGGTGCATGACTCTGAGCAGCAGGCACATTTAATGGCTTGAAAAGCCACATGCAGCTCGAGAGCCCCAGGCTGGCCACTCCTGATTTATTTAGTTAATTTTAAATATTTTTTTTGTCAAAATGTGCAGCGGCACACCGGTTGCAGAGCACTATTCTAACTGACCACAGTGATAAAGCAGGGAGTCATGAAGAACCATTTATAGGCACTAGCAACACATACAAATCAATTTGAACTTCACCCAAAGGTGGCTTGGAAGGTCAGGAGGTTGGACTGTGGTATCTGTCACTAGAAGGCATTGTCTCTGTTTGAGCCTTGTTTTTGCCACCTGGACATGATTCGGAAGTTCTGTAGGAGAACTGTTCCACGAACTTGCATCTCTAATTAACTTTTTCTCTGTTGAGTAGAGTCCTGTTTGTGATTTCTGAATCTATTGGAATAAATATTAAGGAATACATAAACAATGATACTTAGCCACAGTATTTGTTTATCCACCTTGTACTCTTTGCCCTTTCTTGCTCCTCATTTGAATTTGACCTGAAGAGATTTTATCCTCCTGTTCTTGAGGTTTGGAAATTGCCAAGAGGCACTCTTCCTACTTACACACCCTGTAATAGTCTGAAGATGCCTCTGAATAAATCAGCTATCCTTGGTACTCTTCCTGATGACACCTTTTATAACCCCACAGGATAGCTAAGGACCCACGATTTGAACGCCTGCCCTGTACACACAAAGGAACTTATGCAGATGACTGCTTGGTGCAGAGGGTCACTCAGGTATCTTCTATTCCAGAGATTTCTTTTCTGCACTGTTTGCATGAGAAATTGCTGAATAACCCTAGGTACTAATGACCTATAGTATCACCTGCTGAAAAAATGTAGTAGCCAGCCTAAGTTCCTCTAGTACAGGTTCTAATTGCTAACGTTACGTGCTTCAAAGGAAGATACAACATACCCATTGTGCAGTTCAGTGTGATGGAACATGAATGAGATGAGATGATCCTTCCTGAATACTCCATCAAACAGGCCAATATTCTTAGTAACAATGAAGATAATAATACCAACCTCCTGTGTAGTGTTCTTTTGGTTTTTTTTGTTTGTTTGTTTTTTTTCAGTAGATTGCAAAGCACTTTACAAAGGAGGTCAATATCACTGTGTCAATTTTACAGATGGGGAAACTAAAGACAGAGAGGTAAAGAGACTTGTCCAAGGTCACCCAGCAGGCCAGGACAAAACCAGGAATAGAATCCAGATAATTGGATTCCACTCTAGTGCGCTGTCCACTAGACAACATTGCATCCCACCTGATAGTCACTTGGACGCTATGAAGAGCAGAAGAGCACAGCTAATCTGAAGTAGGGCTCTGTATGAATAAGAATAGGCTTTTGTTTTAGTAATGTCCGGTTCTTGTAGGATTGGTGCCCCACAGTGTATGACTAAGTAAACAGAAGCATATGTTTGTTATTCTTTCCGCTGGGCTGGATCACTGTTAGAGTCTGACATGCCTCTCTTTCGTGCAGCACAAGTGTTACATAGTGGCCACGGTGGATAGAGACCTGAAGCGGAGAATCCGGAAGATTCCAGGAGTCCCTATCATGTATATTTCCAATCACAGGTGGGAGACCTCTGTAGTACAACACAACACTGACTTTGACACAATTGCTGTCTGTTAGCAGTTTATTCCAAAATGTGTTGGTCTTTCTGTTGTGGATTTCTATATAATGCCTGTAACTGTAGAGACTTTGACTCTTTATCAATGGAAGTAGTATGTCTACTTAGGTGAAGAAAGGTCTGCAAACTGATGTAACAACATACCTAGTAGTCTCTTTGGAATGCCATTTCTGTTACAGCCATTTCATTCAGTTGCTCATAGTTTGGCAAAAATATTTCCTTGGGGTCAGCTTTCATTGTTTGATCACAGCCCAAAAGTGGTTTGTTTATTTTTTTAATTCTAAAGTATCAGGAAAATATGCTCAAAAGCTTCTGGAGGAGTAGCGTTATTCAACATCCCAGTTACAAAGTTAGTGTACACAAGTAAGTGACTGACCTAGTTTCTGATGTAAAACAAAATAATTTTGAAAGAAATTGGTTTAGTGACTTTGAAGTTGTGAATTTTTCTATCGTGTATCATTTGGGTTTGCTTGCTTAATCTAAAATTATTTTAAACATTGCAGGAGCTCTAATCTGCTTTAACATAATCTAAATTTCCCAGGATTTAAAACAACCCCAGCCTTCCTAATATGAACAAATCCTTTATTTACCTCTGCAAATCACCTGTAAAATTTTAATAGTCTGGTTTATGAAAGACAAAATAGTCATATTTCACATCAGGCATTAAATACAGGTGAGGAGACAAAACAAGGTATGGGCAGAGAAGAGGATTATTTCAGGTAGGATTTGAAATGGAGGGCAGAGAGGGAGCAACAATTCTAGGTGCTAAGGGCAGCAGAGAGAAGGGTTTTGTACTAATAGTGGTGATGAGCTTTTATGGAGAAGCAAGGTGTCTTGTGGTAAGTGAGGAGAGTAGTGTGTTGTGATTGGCTGAGGCAAGTCCACAAAGAGCCTTAATTGAACCATAACTAAAATGTAACTGAATACTTCCCCCACGAAATGTCATCTGCTGCCATCCTTTTGTGCCCTTGATTACTGCCTGGGTGATTAATATAGCAACTTTTTAAGTGCCCTCAATGCTATTCTGTCACAGGTCTGAGAGGATTAATGTTACTTGTTATATCAGAACTTGGTATAAAGCTGTTTTCCTTCCACGTGCATGATGAGTTTCTGGGGTCCTTGTAACCCAGTAGATAGGTCTTGAGGAGCTTTGGAATGCTGGAACACTGGTGGGGACCTCTCCAAGTCTCTTTGCAATTCCACAGTGCTAATCTTTTCCCTCCCTGGGTGTTCAAGCTGCAGGTCAAAATGCCATGATGCTGCTAGCTGTGAGCCTTGAAAGCAGTGGCTTTCTCTCCACTTTTGCTTCCTGCTGAAGGGAAGATGACAGTGCAGGTTCCAAGAAGTTTGCTCTATACTCACACAGTTTTTTCTTTGTCACTTTCAGATATAACATAGAGAGGATGCCGGATGATTATGGAGCCCCTCGCTTTTAACCCTGTTAGAGATATTCCCAGCACATCCTGCTACCAAGCCACAAAGTGCCAGGACACACTCAAATCAGTTAGAAGACTCCTCTCTTTCTATACCCCATTACCTCCCTCTGCTGGGCTTGTTCCCAGGCATGCAGATGACGCTGGACTGATTTCTTAGGTTTTGGCTTTGCAGCTTTCATCTTCTGATGAGAAGGTGTTTTGGATCTGTCTACTTTTATTCACCCTGGCTCTGCCTGCTGCAGGTAATCTTAACCCATTGATCACATCAGTATGTGTGTGGGAGATACCAGCACCCAGAGAGTACATCTGTTTCATTTCCTCACAAGTGAGGCATCTGGAGAAAGTGTCAAAGAATTTAGCCGTGGAACAAACATGAAACCCAAGTTTCTAGAAGCTAGAGTTGCAGATCAGTCTGAAAAACAGTGGTGGGCAGCATTAGGACATGCATTATCTCTGGCACAGCTAAGGTCTGTCTCACACTTTGAATTTCTTTATCTGAATAATGGGGAATTAGGAAAATTATGAGACCATGGCAGTGGTTATACCTCATATGGACATAAAGGCTCTGAAGAAAATCAACACAAGAAGATGGGTTGTGGGAAGACTTGTCTTTCAGAGCTTTAGCAAAGTAGATTCTCTCTCTGTTTTCTGGATCTGAACAAAATTGACAGAGTTCTCCTCTCTCCTCCCTGTGATATGGAGCCAATGTTAACAAGGTCAAATCTTCCATCAAGATTCAAATGAAGAAGGTGCTTGGTCTAGATGTTACTGTCAACCAGGAAGATAAACTAACTTAAAAATTGACTTGCCATCTATTTCCTGGAATCCTTGCTGAAAGAAAAGCTAGCAAGGTGAGAGCGCCATAGCGAACAGCTGCACTTTTACTAAACAGAATAATTAATGGTGTTCAGTCTCTGTTTCAGATTACTGGTCTCTTCTAAAACTATTATATCAACACAATGAATTAAACGTGAAAGTGTCTTACTTGCATTCCTGAGACACTGCATGTCTATATGTGTCTGTCCATTTCCTGTGTCATAAAGGCATTGTCCCCCCAACATATTTATACCTGGGTTCAGGGCACCTCTTCTAAGCATTTGCTGTCTTATCACAATGCACACTGATGCAGTGCTTGCTGTTAAGCCTCTTCCTGAGCTCTAAAGCCCTACTTAGGCTGTCAGCGGGGACTGATTGTTCTTCAACAGAACTCTGCTAGTCAGCAAGAAAAGGGTGTCAGTCAGCCCTAAATTGGGCTAGCTCCCTTAGACTTCATTAGCACTTGCAATAGTTTTCACTGATTTGGAAGCTGATCCTAAATACAATAACTTTAAAATAATAAATCTGTACCATTTTGGTTAAAATGGCATTGAAAGCCATGAGGTTAGTGCTTGAATGGTTCATCTAGATTTCAAATGTTTTTAAAAAGTCCTTCTTCTGGAACTGTCTTTTAAAAAAATCTCTTCCCTGTCTCAGCTGGGATTGGTCAAAAGGCCTGTGGAACGTACGTACTATCTGCTCTAAGGAGCCAAAACCACTAGACCTTCAACTTTATAATCTCTTCTGGTAGAATGGTATGTGTAATTGTTATGAAACTTTTTCCTCTCTCATGCGTAATTTCTTGCCTCATGTCAAAGTTCATGAAGCAGTGGCTAGACCAGTAAGGCTTAGATCTGTCACTACATCTTTCCCCTCACACGTGTAAATGTATCCCATTAACAGTTATGCATTGTTTTGTGTTTATTGAATGAAATGACAAAGGATATTAGACAAGAAGAAACCATGCCCTCTATAGTAAGCTGGGTCTACATTCTGTTGCAAGGTCCCAGTAGTACATGGCACAATATAGAATGCTGTTGCAGCTTCATAGAAATACGAAACAGGAGTTTCTATGAAAAGGAAAGGGTCCTTATGTCCCTGCTCCCCCACCCCCAGATCAAGATTGCTACATGGGAAGCAGAGTAAAAGGCTCAGACAACCCCTAGAGCACTGGTTTACAACCAGTGTGCTGCAGCACACTGGTGTGCCCTAAGAACTGTTCAAGTGTGCCCTGAAAGATTGTCAATTTCTCCTCCTTGTGGCTGGGAAACACAATCCCATGCCAGCTGGAGCTCGGGCAGCAAGATTTAAATGCTTGTCCTTGCTCCAACATTCCTGTATGGTGTGGGGGATTTGAAACATTAATGCATTTGATCCTTGCTTCGCTTGTATGCACTAGTAGGTTACAAACCTCTCTAGAAAGACTAACCATAGTGAATGTGATGTTTATGAGCAATCGATTCAGCTTGAAAAAGTGGGTGTGCCATGGAATTGTTTGTCTCATTGAAGTGTGCCATGTGACTGAAAAGGTTGGGAACCACTGCCCTAGAGGAGCTGGAGCCTATCAGATGCTACCTCACGTGAGAGAAGTGAACGTGGTCAGACCCCCTAAGGGTGTAGTCTCAGATCCTGGCGCACACACACACGCGCGCAGGAAGAGGTGCTATGATATTCCTGGAGCAGCAAGACCCCCATTGTAGCTCACATGAGAGTGTTGAAGCACAAGACTTCTCTGTGTTTAGGCGGCTAACCTTCAGCTTGATTGAATTCAGTAAGGCAACAGATGAGCCAAACTGGACACTAGTAAAACGAAGTCCAGGAAGGCTGCTTGAGGCAGCTAACTCTAGTGTTTTATGTCCTTACACAAACAAAGCCCAGTGTCAGAGGCAATTTAAATCACTTCTCAAAGAGGAACCGTTAACAGCAAAGAGAAACAGGTACCGGGGAGCTGGAGCCTTGACTCCAAACTGTTTGTTAACACATTCCATAGAGCTCATCCTCCCTGCCATTTTGAGCTAGGTCAGGAAAGGTTCAGGGTCTTGTGTACTTGCAGAAGTAAGAAATGTGAATGGCCTCAATACAAGATGGCTTTCACAAGAGGGATAGGGGCAGTGTTCCCTCTATCCCTTTTATGTGTGGAATGAATTGTGTTATGTGTACAAATATGGAAGTGATGGTTTTGTGGTGGAGTTGGGTGCTGCCCTTGGGGCTATGGGAGGGATAGAGAACTCCCTCAGCATTCTCTTCTCACAACAACACCTGGGTTGGGGTACAAGAGGTGTCTCTCCCCACTCTTTGGCAGCTCCAGGGCTGGGCTGGGGTCAGGGGAGGGCTGTGGCAGGTCCAGGGCTCAGGCAGAGGCTTTTCTCCCTCCCACAGTCCTGATTATCTGTGCAGCACTCCGTCTTCACGCACACGCTCCCCCACGTGTCATTTCTGTTGTCAAAACTAGTTTGATTACATTCCTCTGCACACCCCAAATCCAAACAGCCGTGAGAAACAGGTTTTAGCAAAGTGCTTTCAAGCAACATGTTCTGCCTTTGGTAGGCTCAGCAGTGAGAGCCTGTTTACATTGACAGCTTGCTGCACTGGGAGTGGTGATTTTTCACACTGGAAAAAGAAAGTTTCAGTGCAGTAACTTGCAAGTGTAGACAAGCCCTTGCTTAGATGAGCCTGTAAAACAGCAATCTTTCTGCAGGGGCCAAATGTTTTGAAGAGAGAATTCAGGGGATTCAGAAGAAATGCACCCAAGAATCTCTTCAAATCAATGTTTCATTCAGAAAAGAGGGAGATCTGAAGGCTGTAAGTGAAAAGAAGCAACCAAAATCAAGAGAAGGGATATCAATGGTATAAATTCCCAGTATACCTGTCAAAACGAAAAAGCAGTCATGTAGCACTTTAAAGACTAACAGAATAATTTATTAGGTGATGCGCTTTCGTGGGTCTGTCCACATGACTGCTTTTTTGTTTTGATAGAATACAGACTAACACAGCTATTTCTCTGTCACCAGTCTACCTGTGGTACTTTTGTGGCCACATCACCACAGTAGCTGAGCATCTAACAATGTCCAACCTATTTCTCCTCACCATCCCTCAGTAGAACAGAGCTGTTATTTTATACCCATTGTATAAATGGAGCACTGAGACATAGAAGGGCAGATTTTCAAAGACATCTAGGCACCTACCAGGATTTTTAAAAGCCCCTAGAAAGCTAGGTGCTTTGTAAAGCCCCTTAAATGCCTACCTGCATCTTGAGTGTCTAAATACCTTGGAACTCTATCCCTGAGATGTAGGCCTGAGGTCAGACAAGAAGCCCTTGGGAAAAGTAGCTCCAAGCTCTCTCAGAGTGGTTCCCAATTCACTGGACTACCCTATCTCTTTGCTGCATGCTGCAAAAAAGAAGATTCTTATAGATGGGGACAAAACCATGAAGGTCAGTTCTCTGTGACTCCAGCAAACAGTCCAAGGCAACTAAGAATCAAGGCTGACAACATGAAAAGCAGCAGAGAGGTCAGGAAGGATGACGAAACAGAGGATGAGAGGAAATTGCTTAAACCCCAAGGGATGGCAGGCTTTGCCCTCAGGTTGGCTTTTAGACTATTTGTGCAATTTTACATTTTAACTGAGAAGCATTTTATTTTGTCATTTCTTGTTCTGAATTTGCGAAAACATCATATGAGTATCAAATAGACTTATGGCTCAAGTTCTCATGGTTTCAGCTGTATCCAGACTAATCCCAGAACAAAGAACAAAAGTGAATCTGCAGCGTTCATAAAGTCAGCAACTATTGCCATGATTATTATTATTTACTGGGCATCACTATGTGCTCCGAAGTGTTCAGAATATGTCAGAAAATGTGGTCCCTGCGCCAATGTGTAGAAGGTGTGTAACCCTGGAAAAGGTGGGTCAAATGTTTATGTATTGGGTATGTTAGTAGAGGGGCTGCTGGCAATAAAATTTTTATGTGATAAAGAACTAGATTTGACTTTCCAACATTGTTTCAAGAGGAAAGGCTGCCCAGAAAATTAGTGCCTATTTGTTTTCCTTTCCGGGCTGCAGAAGCCCTGATATACCTCAGAAGTTTCAATATTGTTCTTAACATTAAAATGTGAAATTTTCATGGAGTTTGGTTTAAATCAGGCGTGACCAACCCGTGGCCCACGGGCGCATGTGGCCCTGGACAGCTAGTAATGCGGCCCCACAAGATCGTAAACGTTTAACATTATTATGTGATTTATATACATTAACTATATTATATATATTATATGCGGCCCAAGACAATTCCTCTTCACTCAGTGCGGCCCAGGCAAGCCAAAAGGTTAGACACCCATGGTTTAAATATTCTGTTGAGAGATGTGCAACTAAATCACTGTAGTGTTGTGTTTAAGAGCACCCTGGAAAGTAACTACCCTTTAAACACATGAAAGCAGTGCTGTCAACTCTCATGAGGCATCTGACAAAGTGGGTCTTTGCCCATGAAAGTTTATGCTCCGATATACATTAGCCTGTAAGGTGCATAGGTCTTCTCGATAACTTTGTTATGAGTCTCATTATTATTATGTCCCTTAAAGCCCTGGCTCCAGAAGTCAAGTAGCTATGGGACAATTTCAGCCATCATTCTTTTAAAAATGAAATTTCTAGCCCTTGTGGTTGTGGGGAAGCTTCAAAATATGACCCCAGAGCACTTGAAAGGCTCAGAAAGCAGAAGGCAAGTAAAAAATGCTAAATCTATAATTTTTACATGATCTCATGGTATTTGGTGAGTAATTCATTATTGCTGAACATTTGGGGTTGGCAATACTGCGAAAGTGACTTGAAAGTGTCAGTTCTGTTATTTAAGGTCATTTTAAGTGTGTTATTTGTAGTGGGATAACAACCCTAGAGCCCAGCAGCTACAGGATAAAGAAATGGGGCTTTGCCCTAGAAGGATATTTTCAAAATTTAAATTATCTATTCCAATCTTGAACTGTGAAAGAGTGATTGGGCAGCAAAATGGCAAATGAAATTTAATGTGGGTAAGTGTAAGGTAATGCATGTTGGAAAAAATAACCCAAATTACACGTACTACATGATGGGGTCAAATTTAGCTACGACAGATCAGGAAAGGGATCTTGGAGTTATAGTGGATAGTTCTCTGAAGACATCCACGCAGTGTGCAGCGGCAGTTAGTAAGGCAAATAGGATGTTAGGAATTATTAAAAAAGGGATCGATAATAAGACAAAAGATATCATACTTCCCCTATATAAAACTATGGTACGCCCACATCTCGAGTACTGCGTGCAGATGTGGTGTCCTCACCTCAAAAAAGATATATTGGCATTAGAAAAGGTTCAGAAAAAGGCAACTAAGATGATTAGGGGCTTGGAACGGGTCCCATATGGGGAGAGGCTAGAGAGACTGGGACTTTTCAGTTTGGAAAAGAGGCAATTGAGGTGCGATATGATAGAGGTATATAAAATCATGAATGGTGTGGAGAAAGTGAATATAGAAAAATTATTTACCTTTTCCCATAATACAAGAACTAGGGGACACCAAATGAAATTGATGGGTAGTAGGTTCAAAACTAATCAAAGGAAATTTTTCTTCACACAGCGCACAGTCAACCTGTGGAACTCCTTGCCCGAGGAGGCTGTGAAGGCCAGGACTCTATTAGGGTTTAAAAAAGAGCTTGATAAATGTTTGCAGGTTAGGTCCATAAATGGCTATTAGCCAGGGATAAAGTACGGTGCCCTAGCCTTCAGAACAAGGGCAGGAGATGGATGGCAGGAGATAAATCACTTGATCATTGTCTTCTGTTCTCCTTCTCTGGGGCACCTGGCATTGGCCACCGTCGGCAGATGGGATGCTGGGCTGGATGGACCTTTGGTCTGACCCAGTATGGCCATTCTTATGTTCTTATGATAGGAAGGAACTTAGACTTTTCTACAGTTGTTGTACTCCTATCTCACAGAGCTGGAATGGACCTGCAGAAGTCATTGCGTCCACTTGCCTGCTGTCACAGCAGGACCTGTCACCATTCCTGGCAGATTTTTTTTTAATTGTTTTAAGTCTATTTGCCCTGGATCTTTAAATGCTCCTTTTAGGGATGGAGCTGACAACCCTAGATTTAGCAGGCACCTCTGCAAACCACTGAGCTATCCTTCCCTTTGAAGGGTTAGTAACAAATTAGGACTATAAATTAAAATTTTAGACTGAACCAGTGTCCCTAAAGTGACTTGAAACAAGATGATAGACCATATTAGTATTAGAACTGAATTGGGCTAACATTTATTTTTTGTTTGTTTCTGTCTTTCCGTGTACATTAAATACAGTGCTTCTTCAGGTAAGAACTTCAACGTTAGTATCTGCAAACAACCTAGAGTTTTCATGTGCCCAACTTGTTCCCTAAACCACAATTAAAGTTGCCTCCCACCCTCCCAAAATCTGAAATGATGCCCCAGCAACACTTGGTTGATAATTCAGGCTAATTTTCAGCGAAGCCGTGGCCTGGGGCAGTGGCGTGCTGGTTCCTAAAACGCTGTGAAACTCAAAGTAAGACACTGTCGCTGCTAAGAAAACACACCGCTGTAAATTGAATGCTGTCGCCACAGTGACTGAATTAAGGGTTAAACGTCTTGTCTATGGTGCTCAGCACCCTTTGCCAGAGATGGCCCTTGTCGGTCTTTATTTGCTAATCACTAGGGCTGGCAGAGCGTCCGTTTGGGTAGGCGCGGGCGGTGTTTTGGGGGACCAGAATCCGACCCCAGCTTGTGAATCAAGTTGTGTGTGGCCAGAGCGTGCGGCCCCTTGACACGCACCGAACTGGTGGCCCTGTGGCGGGAGACATCCTAAGATCGACCCTGGCACGGAGCTCCTCCAGGCTGGAGACCCCAGGGACAGAAGTCTTGGAGCAATGATGATGCGCCCCGGCCCCGGCCCCAGCGAGCGCGGGAGAAGACCTGGATCGCAATAGGACCCAGAAGGCCTCCAGTCTGAGCCTTCCCCGCCCGCCTCCAAAACAAGATGGTGGCCGATAGCCTTCCTCTGAGCGGCGCTCTAGCTCCCCTTTGCCCCTCTCTTTTGTCCAAGCCGGCCTGAGGGAAGAAGAGACTAGAGTCTTAGCGACGCTCTAGTCCCAGTCAGTCCTGCTCTCGATGGCCCATGATGTTCTGCCTGTGTCCGGACAGGCTATAGCCCGGGCTGTTCGGTGGGTGGCGCTCTCACTTCGGCGAGTCCCTCTCTAAGCTCCAGCCTGGAGGCACTCTAGCTTCCTGTACGCCGCTCCGCTGCCCTGGAGGTCCAACGAGCCCCACTACGCAGGCGCGTTGCGTCGCGTTGCGTCGCACGCGCTGCTGTCGCCTGTCGCCGCGGCCTGTGGAAGCTTCGATCTCCGCTGCGGTCGCTGCCTCAGACCCGGCGCCATGTACCCGGCCTGGGGCCTGTACGGGGCGGCGGGGCACTACCCGCCGCCCCCAACTTCGATACCGCCTCCGCCGCTGCCTGTGCCCCCGCCAGTGATGCCCCCCTCCATCCCGCCGCCCAACTACCCGCCGCCCGGGCCTGGCGTGGCCTCCGCGCCCGGCGCCTCGGGCTTCCTGAGCCTGCAGGAGCAGCACCTGGCCCAGCTTCAGCAACTGCAGCAGATGCACCAGAAGCAGATGCAGTCAGTGCTTCTGGGGGGTCCCCCGCCCGGACCGCCACCCCCGGGCCTGCCCCCTCCGCCTCTCCCGGGCTCCTTCACCGACTGGCCGCCGCCAGTGCCGCCCCCCGTCCGTAGCTACCAGAAGCAGTTCAAGCAACGGGACCAGCCCCCGCCGCCACCACCCCGGGACTCGCAAGTCCCCAAGCCTCCAGCGCCCCCTCCACCCCGAGAGCATGAGACCCTCCAGCCCTCACAGCCCCACAGCGACTGGGAGCACTTGCCTTCTTCTCCAGTGCCCATGGACATGGAGCTATCCTCTCCACCACAGTCACCCACAGCGGGTGCCCAGGCCTATCCACCCCCTTCGCAGGCCTATATTCCTCCAGCCCAGTCTGAACCCTATATTCCCCCGACCCAGCCGCCTCCTTCTCAGTCCCCTCCACCCCAGTCTTATTTATCCCAGTCTCAGATCTCCCACCCGCCCCCACCATCCTTTTTAGAGCCCCCTCCGTCAGTTTCTCAGGGTTATTTACCCCCCTCCCAATCGTACCTGACACATTCTCAGTCTTACTTGCCTCCTTCCCAGTCATCCCCTTCCCAACCAGCACAGTCTAGTCTGACCCCGTCCCTTTCCCAGTCTAAATCTCACTTTACTGGATCTCAGTCATCTTTGCCTCCTGTCACTCCTGTTCAGCAAGAGACTGTGCAGAGCGCTTCTAAGGACACCAGTGACAGTTCTGACCAGCACACCACCCCACAACCAGACCCCTCCACTATGACCCCCCAGGTAAGAACAGAATGTTCAAGCTGTGTTTTGTTGCTGAGTAAGGCTCCAGTCTGGAAAAAGACAGTAATGGGAATAATCATTTATGGATATATAATACACTGTAAATATGCTGAACTAAGGTTAAATAAAATAGAAAACAATAAATTAATTGTTTTTAAATAAAACACAGTATTTGATTTCATCTCACAAAAGCCAGGAATGGTATGATTGCACTAAAATTTCATAAGCTCTTGCTGAATGTACATTTTGGACCCTGGAAGAGTTGTGTTTCAAGAACCCTCAGTTCCCAGGCAAAATGGGGTGTGTTTAAAGAATAATGTTTTTGCCTTGACTGATCTTCACCTGTTTGGTGGATTTTTTCAGACTTTTAAAGCCACAATCTTGCGAAGTGTGTTGTGCAGATGAACTGTATGGAAGCTCATTGACTGCAGTGGGCCCTCCATACAGATGCAGCAGGCACATGTTAGGACTGCTGCCTACTTTTGGTTTATTTACGTTTGTTTGTTTGTTTTCTGTCATAGTAATTTTCTTTCAGTTTGTTAGTGCAAATGATACAACAGTGGTTGCTTGGCCACACTTACAATAGTCAAGGTTACAGAAGTATTTCTATAACAGACTCTAGATGCCTCCTGTGTACAGCTTTCTAAAGTATTCCAACTTTGGCCTAAATGTGTTTGTGCTTTATTTCTTCCTAAAGGTGAACTTTTATGAATCACTTGAAAGTTTTTAAAAAGTTTTTGAGTTTGGTGAGGATGAAAAAAATATATTTTTACTTTTAAAAATACTTTTGTCTGTAGGTGGGCAGTCATACCCCAAAACCGTAGAAGTTCACATGCTTATCTCATAGACTTGACTACTTAGTTAGTTAGAGGCTACTCACTTGCAGTATTTTAACTATGCGCATAAGACTGTATGTGGCTGGGGCTTTAGATTTCACGTGCAGCAGATTAAAATTGCATGGGCCTGCGGTCTGTGTGTGTGAAGATCCATCTGTAGAACAAGGGCTAAGTATTCTCTTTAAAACACTTGCTGACTTAGTTTTTATTATTTGAAGTTAACAAAGTGCTGGTTTTTTATTTATTTATTTTTTCCATAACTCAGTATTCAGAGTTAAAGCCAAATTTTGGGGGAAAAATTAATCCAATTTGTTAAATTACACATGTAAAATCATTAATCCTTGGGATCACTTTTAACTGGTATACATGTAAAATATATACAAGTTGAACCTCTCTAGTGCAATACTGTCTTGTCCAAAACCATCCATGGTCTGGCAAGATTTTTTTAATTAGTCGGTTGCCCATTTATCATATTTGTGGCCAAGTTTCCTGTGGTCCTTTGTAGTTTGTTTACAGCCACCAGTCCTGGCTCTCAATCTTCTGTTCTCCTATTTAGCTCTAATTTATCCCTAAATGTTTTCTAAGAGCCCGGTAACCAGTGAAGTGTTAGTAATGCTGCTAGACAATGTTGACCTCCCTTGATTTGGCAAATTCTCCTATTGGGCACCACTCCGTCCCAAGGATGCCAGATTAGAAAGGTACAGTTTGTAGTTATACGTGCATAGATCAAATATCTGTACGTTTGAGCTGTTTGTCTCATGTGGTGGTGTCCATTGATTTTATGAGCTGCATTTTGTAATGGTATTGATAGGGAGTAGCTGGTTTTTCACTTGTTTTAATTTTTTCTTTGCCATTCTTACCTCAAAACAAAATAATAAATTAGGTGTAGATTTGGCATTTTGAATAAGTGAGCGCTAAATAGTGTGGATTTGAGGAGGTTGAATACACACCCTACTTTGGTGCTATCCTTTATGATATGATCTGTTATTTCATTATGATCCTTTTTTTAAATAAGAAAACACAATAATTATTTTATAACTGTACATACATGTAAGATAGCATAGTCATAATTAGTTGTTTATTGTAGTGCATACTTTGACAGAAAAAACACCTCTGATTTTTGTACTAAGTTTGCCTTATTAGTCTTAGACGGGTATTCATATTAGTCTGTAGCTTCATAAAAAACAAGATCCTGTAGCACCTTAAAGACTAACAGATTTATTCATTAAATAATGAGCTTTCATGGGTACAACCCTCTTACCCACAAAAGCTTATACATAATGAATACTTCTTTTAGTCTTTAAGGAGCCACAGGACTGCTTGTTTTTTGCATTATTGCGGTTTACTGAATTTGGAATAATACAACTTAAATTTTAATTTGAAAAAGTTGTATCTAAAGATTCGTAAAGATTAAAATGTTACAACTTCTTCTAGTGTGTGGAAGAAGAGTTATTAAATCTTTCTTTTTTAATTCACGACAGTATAGTCTAGACATAAGACAATTTTCTGATGTTCACCTATAGTAACAGTCCATAGTGAAATAGAGGGCTGCTTTTCCCCCCATACAGTAGATTATGCAATAAATTTTCAAAATTTAACAAATTGTCACTTGTCATTCTTGTTGAATTATTGTTCTTCCGCTGTGTAATGTTGATAGATCTGTGTTATGGTGGTTTGGAGTCTAATGGCACATAACACATTTGCAGCACTGCCTCTAGCACAATGAAAATAACGTTTCTGTGTCTCCTTATGACAAAGTGTATCATGTGAGAAACACTTAATCTATGCCTACATGATCACTTATCCTATTGTAAATCAATTTGCTCAGGGATGTGAAACACCAACCCCTTAATTGACATAAGTTACACCAATATAAGTCAGCAGGAGAGCTTCTCCTCTGCCATAGCTACTGCCATGATTTGGGGATAGTTTCATTATGAGTACAGAAGAGCTCTTTCCCATAAACATGGAGTGGCTACGGAAGAGAGCTTACAGTGACACAACTCCATGCAAGTATGCCACCGAAAGCTCTCTACTGTAGACAAAGCCTTAATAAGTGGAGTAGCTACTGTATTTATTTATAGTATATCATTCATTTTGGTTCTGGGTGCATATTCTGTGCAAAATTAAAGCTTATGCACATTTTCCTATGAAGGACGCCAAAGCTTCACAACTCTGAGGTCAGGAGTATTGTATTGTTTTCTCCTTCACTTGTAATTGTCTTTTTTGTCCTCTTCTTCCATGATCATCACTAGGCTTGCTTGCTTATTTATTTATTTATCATCTTGGGAATGGACTTTCTGCATAAAAATATGAATCTTGCATTCTGGATTAAAAGGTTCTCAGATTCATCCTGAAATTTTGTAGTGGTCAAGACCCCCCGCCACCCCTGAAGTTTTACACACTGGACTCTGCCAGTCACACTACTTGCAAAGAATCTTGCTGTTCTGGTGGGCCATTAAAGATTTTAAAATTGAGAACTAGGTTCTCGAAATGGATACAGAACTAAATGGAGAGTCAGTGGAACAGTGGTGTGTTGACATGATGCACTTATTTGTTTTTTCTTGTCTGAGTTAGGTAGAGGCTGCAGTTTGTTACACCAAGTGGAGATTCTGTGTAACCTTCACAGCTGGTCATTTGGTAGAATGTGTTGTGATAATTTAACCTAAGCAGAAGGCAGTGATACGTTTCACTCTGAGGAGACCATCCCCTGAGAGAAACAGGTATAAACCAGTGGTTCTCAGTTTGTAGCTCTCGAGCCACAAGTGTCTCTCAGATATCTCCTGGGTCTCTTTGCAGCATGTGATGTGCAAATGCTGTGTGAATTAATGGTTAACCAAACAATTATGCTTTTATTATATTATTAAGCTATTAAGTTATCAACCTGCACTGTGAACTTTGCTGTGAAAATAATACATATTTCTATATCAAGATTTTCCCTTGTCATGCTGTTTAAATATGAATAATACTGTAGAAAGAAAACAACGAATTCACGGTACTGTGGCTCTTTTGGGCAATGTTGATTGTTAATTTGGCTCCTGAATGGCTTGAAGTCTGAGGATCACTGTATAAACCTTTGGTTATCAAAGGTGGAAGAAGGTGTTCCTTGATGCAGTTTCATTCCTCATGTATAGGAGTAACAGTGATTGCACAATGACTCCAAGAGTGGTCACCACCTTGACACCAGGAAAGTAGAAGCACTCAATCAGTGAAGAGGACTAAGTTCCCACCATCTCTTTCAAATGTATCCCTCACCAGTGTCTCCTTAGTTTTGCTCATTCTGCTCTTTAGACATCTGTTTTTCCATACATCATTTTCTCTGTCAGATGCTGGGACACAAAGTGCTTCTGGCCTCATGTGCTGCGAAGGAGATTTACAGCTGGTGTCCTCATTTTTGTGATATTGAAGACTGTTTGGTATCATGATGTCTTCCAGAGATATTAAGAAGGAGAGGAGAAGTGAATAGGTTTTCAGGCAAAAGAGCTGTTGTCTGTCATAACTGTCATCTTTCATTTATCTGTGTCACAGCCATCCCTGTTGTATAAAATCACTCTATGTGATATCTTTTTGAAAGGAATGATTAAGTCCAGGTTATGGGTTGTTCAGCATACCTCTGTGAAGTCTTGAATGCAAAAACATCTCCAAATGGAGCAGGGAATTGAAGGCTGCTGAGAGATCTCATTCAACAGGTAGTGATGTTTATTTTCCACCTGTAGCCATGAGATCTTCTCTATGAACTATTCTGATCTGAATCCTGATTATGAAGGACATTGGCAAAGGTCAGTTGTACAGTCTAGAATGATACCATCTATCATAGGCATAATTCCCAAAATGTTGTTTTAGAGGATAGATTTGCTCTTTAAATTTATCCATTTCACACCTCACCACAGATTGAACCTCTGTAATTCAGCACGCTCAGGACCTGACCACTGTCAAACCACAAGAGCTTTAGGTTAAGCTTTTCCATATTCTTGCTTTATGGCTATCAAATACCTCTGTCCCCTGTATTTAGTAAGAGTTCTCATAAAAAGCTGTATAGATTTTCTTGATGAATGTGACTTCAAATACATATTCAATACACCTTTTTAGTAAACATAAAGTTTTTTAAATCCATAAAGTTAGAATGGTAGTTCCTTGTGTATCTTTATTTTAAATCTGAGCTCACAGCATTTCAGAGCGTTTTTGGTGTGTGCGTGCACATTATAAAACCATAATCATTAGCAATTTCTTCCAACTTCATCCTTGATATTTGGGGCAGGGCAGCGAAAATCCTGATGAAGTATAATTATTGCACTATCTAGTATTTTAAAAATGTAGGAAAACATTTGAGAGCTGAGCTTTTCCTTTTTATTATTTCAGCCTGGAGAAGATGTATGCCACATGGTTACAAAACCTAGAAAAAGGGATTTATAATACATAATATATACATTTATCTGTGTGATGCATACAGAGAAAGTGAAGATCTTGAAAAAGTCAGAGGAAATTCTTCAGCATTATTCCCTTCAAAGAAGGTCTAAATGTTAGAATATGCCATCAGACCTTGTAGAACCATGTCTCAAAGGACAATCAATTTTGACGCACCTGTATTTTGAACATAGTCATACAGTATAATGACTGTGGGGGGGGTGAGGGAAGCAAGGGACCAGAGTTGGGGATCGTGATAGCTATAAACCCATTGGATCTGCAAAAGGCAGTGGTGGAGAAAGGGACAGGTGTCTACTGTATATTGGAGAGCGTTTGTCTGTTTGTGTGTCCGTCCGTCTGTCCATCTCTCTCTCTCTCTCTCTCTCTCTCTCTGCCTCCCAGGTGGGGGACGTGCTCTCTTCCCAGCCTTGCCCTCTGCACTTGCATCGGCCACAGAGAGGCACTTCTTACGTGGCTCAAAGCTACTGCACTATGTGAAGGCTCAGGGAGTCCTCTCTGGAGCAGCCTGCATATTGAACCCCTCATCCCCAGTCCCTCCCCAGAGCAATTATTTAAATGAAGGAAAACAAAAAGTAGCGTTAAGGGCCTGAGCAACAACAAGTAAATCTCGTGAAATACATATAACAACTTGTTAATTCCATTTCATTAAGTCCATTCCCTCCAATCCAACTGTTCATATGTTGAACACTTTTCTCTCATCCTTTCTGTTTTTTGCCTTCTTTACTTCTAAAATCTCTGGGATGGGAATTGCGTCTTTCTTCATGGCTGTATAGTACCTAGGAATTTTGACCTCTTTTGCATCTCTGTAATGATGGTGGAGAAATGACTTATCATTATGAACCAGACATAAACACCTCTCTGAAGACTGTTAGTTTTCTCTGGCAGATTTCAATGACTATCTTGGCAGGCTATCTATGTTTTTGTCTCTTTAACTTGGTAGCTACTGTATTTTTCACAAACTTTTTGTGTATTATAGGAGCAGCAGCAGTATTGGTACCAGCAGCATTTGCTAAGTCTGCAGCAGAGGGCAAAAGCACACGTGCAGGGGCAGCCGCAACCGAAGGGTCCAGAAGTAGCAAAGGATGCACCTGAGCAGAGAACAGAACAAGAAGATGAGAAAGTGACTGTGCCTAATCAGCAGTCCGAACCGCCTTCACTTAATGAGACCCCAACACCGGTTTCTAAAAAAGAGGAGTCTTCTGTTTCATCTGCTGAACCGAAGGTAGGCTATGCAGAAATGCTGTTCTGTATGGCCGTAGGGGACATTTGTTCCTTTTAAAAAATGTTTTCTTCCTGCTTGGGTCTTAATAATAATACCTAGTCCTTATATAATGCTTTTCATTGTTAGCCCTCAAAGTGCTTTACAAAGGAGGTTTGTATAATTATCCCCATTTTGCATATGGGGAAATTGAAGCACAGAGGGCCAATGCGGTACCTAGGATCACCCAGCAGACCAGGGACGTCTCTCTTGTGTCTACTAGATTCCATGTCTCTTGAGTCGAAGTCCAGTGATGTGAGTGCTAGGCCATGTTGCCTCCCAATTAATAGATTTTACAGAAGGCAAAGACAGTTCAGGGCACATCTTCCTGGTGTGGTAGGCTTGGAACCTAGAAAAATGTTTTTCAGGGACAAACTGCTGTCTCCTTTGTCAGGTGGTAAGTGGCTCCCCTTTGCATGGTCAGACTGGTCTTGTAGACTCTTAGTATATATTTGAAAGGCTTCTGCTCTTGGGACCCATGCTTCCTGCCATGCTGGAGTAAATAGCGGTTAGAGATTCTGAACCATATTTGTCTCTGATGCCAGTATATCTGATACATCTCAAAAAGAGGAATTATTTTAAAGAAAATAGAATAAGGTGAAATAAATGGATTAAAGTAGTCCCAATTAGTTAATCCCATGCCCCGTAGGTCCTTAACTTTAAGTCCTTGAATGAGTTTTCTTTTTAGTGTGAAAGGGGAGGGATAGCTCGGGGTTTGAGCACTGGCCTGCTAAACCCAGGGTTGTGAGTTCAGTCCTTGAGGGTGGCTGTTTAGGGATCTGGGGGAAATTAAAAAAAAATAAAAAGAAGATGGTGCTCAGTCCTGCCAGTAGGGCAGGGGACTGGACTTGATGACCTCCCAAGGTCTCTTCCAGTTCCATGAGATGTGTATTTCCACGTTACATATTTGCTAATCCTACTTACTAAACTGGAAAGTGTTACTGTATTTCCCTTTTGCAGCTGCTTGTATAAATCTTGCAGTTAGGATTACAGATGTACCCGACCTGCTAGTCCACCTTCAATCCAAAGTCCTTATCCACAAGACTTTGTGGAAGTTCGTATCCAGACATGCATCTGAACTTAATAGTAGTTCAGGCCTGAACCAGAATGCTAAATCCAAACATCTCTGAATTTTGGAATACTTCAGACTTTTGATTTAATTAGTCATTCCACTTCTTAGCTGATATGCATATTCCTTTCCTGTTATGTACAGCCAAAGGAGAGAGGTGATCTTTCCTTCCAATCCAGACCTTGGAAGATGATTCCTTTGTTAAAAAATGGGGTCACAATCTAGACCAGATAACCAAGAAGTTTTGCTTAAAACCTTTCTGCCCATCTGCTTAGTGATAGTTTTTATTTTTCAGGCAAATTCTCACAAATCTGATTTTTTGGCTTGAACAAGTCATCTTATTGAAGAAGATAAGAAGATCATTTATTAAAATAGCATCATGGAAAGTCCAGAACACAAAAATTCAGGATCACAGAATTATAAACTGCTATGAAACTTCTGCAAATTTGGTTCTCCTTGTTTAGGTGTCGTGCTTGAGTGAGCTTTCCCTTAATTATAATAATTACATTTTTCTTTAGCTGAATATTGAACCTCCTGAGGACTCTGAAGAAGGTTTGAGGTTGCAGCAGTTGCAGGTGGCAGCAGCTCAATGGCAGCAGCATCCACATCATCGAGTTGGTTTTCAGTATCAGAGAATAATGCAAAAACATGCCCAACTGCAACAGATTCTGCATCAGTACCAACAGATCATTCAACAGCCACCACCCCCACAGGTTAGTTGCTGAAGAACTGATATTTGGTGTACGTTTTCATCTAATAAGCAGTGTCTAGTATAATGATTTCTTCTGGCTGACTTGTTTGTATTGCTCTCTCTCTAAACTTTGTTCATGGGTAAAGGCTTTTAGCTCCCCTTCCTTTAGAAGTTACTTTCCATTCTTAATTGAAGATTAACAAGAATATTTGGAGATGATGATGGGAACAGGTTTCATATGAGGAGTAATTAAAAAGGCTATGTATTGACATGGGCTACACATCACAAAATCATGTTAGGAGCAAGTTAGGCTCTTAAGAACCTGCTACTTCTGAAATGGGAATAAAATGTCTTTGAAAATTTTGCAGAACAACTTAGTTTAGAAATGAAAACATTACTTAAAATGTCAGGAACAGAAATAGCAGGCTGTGCGCTCTTATGTACTGTATCCTCTAATACAAGTAAAAGAGAATATTCAAAAAGACAATGGGAGCCAAATAAATGAAACTAGAGGTCCAGCTGCAGCTCTGCTTGCAAGCAGAAGTTGGGCTGGAAGAAAGTTTAGACAAACCTGTTGTAATACACATCCTAAGTGCATGGGCTGGGCCCTGCGCTGGCTGTGGAAGGAGCATCATTGGGGGTGGGCTGGCCCCCACACAGGGTTGAGGCTGGCACAGTGTGTGGAAGAAGGGGGGTGGCTTTGTTGACAGTGCTGGGGCCAGGTGCTGTGCTGGCCAGGGTAGGGGCTGGAGCTGACACAGTGTGGGAGACTCTCTCGGAGGCGGAGTTGGGCCAAGCCCCATGCTGGCCAGAGAAAAGGCTGGGGCTGGCACTGTGTGTGGGTGGGGGGAGGGGCAGGTACAGGGGTGGCTGGCATGGTGCAGGGGAGGGGCTCCGTCAGGTGGCTGTGCCCCACGCTGGCCAGGGGGAGGGGCTGGAGCTGGCACGGTGTGGGGACAGGAGGGAGACATGGTAGAAAATTACCTCAACAGACGGCGAAAATAATGTATGTGATATTTAGGTAAAACATAACGAATTGTGGAACGCAGTGCCTAAGGGATATTATTGCCATAAATAATTAGGTTTATTTTTCATATAATTAATAAGATTGAAAATAGACATGCAAGAATAGTACATTGAGATTAAACTAATTGCTATAAATCTGCATGCTGCAGAGTATAAAATTATTGCTTGCTGGGATCAATAGCTAATTAAGTAGACGATTGGATTGTTGGTGGTTAGGGGAGAACGTATACCATTGGTTGACAACCTGTGGCTCTGGATGCTGCAGCCACAGACTCCTATGTGGCTCCCTCCTCTGCAGCCATTGAAACACTAGCACTAAATTCAGTTGGTTTAATGGCCAGCAGGACAGTGGGAGGGATCCAGCCGTTAAACCAACTGAATTTAGTTCCATTATTTCAGTGGCGGCACGGCAGGAAGCTGCACAGAACCCCTCACTTGCACCACTACCCAAGTGGCTACACCCTTCCAGTGGTGAGTGTGGCTTGGCTCATCCATGCCAGTGGAACACCTCCATGCCAGTCTTCCTTCTGCTGGGTGTACATGGTCACCCAGTGTAGGCTCCCCAGCCAGTGCCATGGATAGGTTAGTCCCGGGGGCTGGTTTGAGGCTAAGTAGGGTTAAGCCTAGGACTGGGGAGGGGAAGAGGGGCTTGGGGCTGAGCGGTGTTAAGTCTGGGGATGTAGGGGCGGGTTTGGGCTGAAAGGGATGAAGCCTGGGGTGACTATCCCTCCCATTTTATCTGGGACTGTCCCTATTTTTTAAGCTCCCTGGAGAGCGTTCCTACTTTTATGTTTTTAATAGCAAGCTAATTGTCCCAAAGCAGGGACCTGAATTTTAAAGAGACAGCTCTGTCTGCAGGAAGTATGTAGGCTCTTTAAAATATTGTTTAAACATGCTGATACCTGCAGCCCCCAAGGCAATTGGGGCAGAATGGGGCAGATCCAGGCTGCGTGGCTACTGCGCACTCCGCTCACTCTGTCTGAGAAAGACAGAGGAGTCTGTGTTTCAGATCGTGTCCCGTCCCCCCCATACCCCTACACACACTTTCTCTTTCTGTGCTGACAGATAATTGGATTGGGATGGGGAAGACAGGGCCCTATGGCAGGGTACATGGGTGGAGGCACCCACTTGGGGGAAAAGGTGGGACAGCTGCAAGGGGTTGCACTTAGCTTGGTAGTCCTCAGGCAGTGCAAACAGGCAAGTGTCTTGAGTAAAGAACAGCTGGGCCCAGGCCAGGAGTTAGATGGGGGATCATGGGTTTGGAGGAGTCCCATGAAGGATGGGAAACTGGACTCAGGAGGGCGCAGAAACAGGAAGAAGGGGACAAGGAAAGTGAATCAGGGAAGAGGGCTGGTAAGGCAGGATTAACTCTTCTGGGAGCTAGTGCTGTTAGATTTTGTGGGACCCCCTATGATCTGGGGTGAGCAAAAAAATCATGGGTTCAGAATATGGGAGGGGGGTGCTCCAGGCTGGACCAGAAGGGTTGAGTGTGAGATGGGGTTAGGGGGCTCCAGCTCAAGTGTATCTGCTGAATTAGAGCCTGGGATGAAGGGTTTGGGGTGCAGCAGAAGGGAGCTCCAGGATGGAGCCCAGGGATTTGGAGTGTGGGATGGGGCTCAGCCTGGCCCACTGATGGAGGGCGAAAAGGGGTAAGTGTTTAGTACCCAAGGCAATTTAAAATGGCCTGGAAGCCCCAGAACCTTTTACATGGCTCAGATAGGTGTGACAGGTGGCACCCCCCACTTCGGGGAAGGAGTCCTACTCCTTGCTTCATTTTTTCTGCCGGTGCCTTCCCTCAAAGACCATAGCCACGCCCCTCCTTTTCCCCCATGATGTGGGAAAAGGTGAGGTGATGGGAGAAATAGGGTGGGCGTATGGAGTTTGGCTGCTCCACTTTGCATAGGTGTTAATGGTTTAGAAGAGATAATTATTTTTACAACATGATTCTTCAGGAGTTTTGTAGCTATCTGAGACTGATCAATCGTTTTTTAAAGAAAATACCCTTTGTTACTGCACTGATTGGTGCATGGTAAATTAAAAGCTGCAAGAACTTTACAATAGATCCTGTTTATTTGACTTCTCAATAAGAGTTGGATTTCCAGATATTTGATTTCCATCAAATGATAGCATTTGTTTGGGGAGGGGTATTTGAACCATTAAGCTGCAGCCCTTTTGTTAATGTGACCTTGCCCTGGGGAATGAGACAGCTAATTAGGCCAGGACTGCAGAGAGGGGGATAGTCTCAGAGAAGTAGCTGTGTTAGTCTGTATCTTCACAGAACAGTAAAGCAGTCCTGTAGCACCTTAAAGACTAACGCTATTAGGTTATGAGCTTTTGTGGGACATACACGCTTCTTGGAATGGGCAGCCCACAGGCAGCAACTAGGAAACAAACAGGTACCATGTGGCCTGGGCATCTGGAGAGTGGGGAGGGGCAGCTGGGCCTAGTGGTTGGATGGGAGGTCAAGTCACTGTTTAGAAGAGAGAAATCCATGATATGGGGGTTTCAGTGGGAGATGATGGGAGGCAGCATCAGGGCATGGTGTGAGGACTTCCAAGCGTTCCAGTGCTTTACTTCTCATGGGGACTTACAAGTTATAAGCTCTGAAAATCCTTTCTAGAGTGTGCAGTATTAGAATGTAGGTCTGTTGTATACAGAGTGGTGGCAGGCTGGAAGGTTTGGCAATGGGCTTGGCATAGTGTTTTGTGGCTATTAGAAGATATGCTGTGCTGTAAAACTTGTGGATATGGGGCAGGTTTGGGGGCTGAGGGCTGATGCATGTAAAGCCTGGAGATTGGGAGGTGGGTTTGAGGGGGTGAGGGGGGATAGAGCCTAGGAATAGGGGGTGGGGTGGAGGGTTGATGCAAACATTGCTCTTTTCTGCTTAAGAGCTATCCCTAGGCTTAGTGTTTCCTTGTCCTGATTTGCTCTCCAATGCATGGGTGAAAGTAACTTAAACGTTCTAACTGGTACAAACCAGTGTGTGTGTGCTGTTCTTAACATAGGGGTTACAAAAATGTAGTTTGATGTTATTAAGGACTGTCTTGTGTTCACATGCGTTGTGGCTCTTGAAGTATTGATTTTATAACTGAATTTGAAAATATGGGTTTTCTCACTATTTTGGTTGCAGACCCCTGGCCTACACCTTCCGAGTTTCTTTGTGAGAAGGGCTGTATTCACACTTAAAAACCCAAATGATTATAGTAGCATTTAGGACTACACATAAGGTTGAGCCTCCGCTGTGTTAGACGTGTTACAGACACAAAGGCCAGGTCTACTCTAGGAAGTAAAATTGATTTTAGATACACAAAGCCAGCTACAAGAATTGTGTAGCTGGAGTTGACTTATCTAAAATAAGTTTTTGCCCCTGTCCACATAACAGGAGGTTGATGAGAGAAACTTTCCCCTTGACTTTCCTTATTCCTCACAACTACCAGGATTACTGGGGTCAACAGCTGCTCCATGACAGTTCAATTCAGCATGTCCTCAGCTAAGGCTAAACTGAATCCCAGAAGATCGACTACCAAAATGTCGATTTTCCCATAAGTGTAGATATACTCATTGTGGGAGATGCAGAAGTAATCTCTACCTACTCCACCTTCCCCCAGCCTTTAGTGATGTGGGCTTTTTGTATGGAAGTGTTTGCCCTTATCTGGCATTACAGCATATACGTTGGAGTTATGCTGGATGAGGTATGTCGATGTCAGATAAGATATGTTTACTTTTGTTTCTATGTAACTTTTCTCTCAAACTTCTGCATAAACAAAAAATTGGCAGGCAGGAATTTTCAAGCATGTGGATTCAAAAGGAACTTAAAATGTATTTTTTGGCATTTCTATCTTTTTCTTTCAGACAATGACCTTGGATATGCAGCTCCAGCATTATGAAACACAGCAGAAACAGTTCCAACAACTTCACAAAGAATGGGAGCGTGAATTTCAAGGATGGCAAGATCAGCTTCAGACCTATCCTCACAAAGATCAGCTTCAAGAATATGAGAAACAGTGGAAAACATGGCAGGAACAGATGAAAGCTACTCAGTCCCATCTTCAGGAGAAAGTGAACTCTCTTCGAAACATGAAGACTCAATATACTGGGAATGTTGCACTGCCAACTCCTTTGGCTCCGTACTCTCAAATCTCTCAAGGAAGCATGCCTGTTACGCCTGCATCTTTGCCTTCAGCTGCACCTCCACAGGCTCCCCCACCTCTGTCTTCTGATCTTCAGTTGTCTAACTCATCTGAACCCACAACACCCACCTCTCAGGTTTTCCGTGTCACTAAGACAACAAGGCCAGCTCTGCTTCCTATTCCTGATTCTTTTGTATTTAAAGTATCTGATTCACCTGCAGATTTACCTTGTCATTCTGAAATAACTTCATCTTCTGACTCTAAAGACCAAGGAAACTCTCAAGTTCATCTGAGTAAGCAAGCTGCGCCAGTTATTTCTGCTTCTGAACCAGCAGCTGGAGAATTAAAAACTTCTACAGTACCTTCAGCCTATGTACCCCCTGCCACTAACATCCAGGATAAACCAGTTAAATCAGGTGGATTACTTCCAGACCCACCCAGAGGCCCATTCATTGAAGGACCACGAGGTCCTAGGTAGGTCTTTTTCCTAAGTTCGCACACATTCTGATCTGTACAGATTCGTATACTCCTCTCCTTACCAGAGTGTCAGTTGTGCATTAAGCAGTGTGAGAAAATCTGTCATATGTTTTTCATTTTCATTTCTTTTCAGGGGAAATTGTGTGTGCAACATAATAGGTTTTGTTTTGTGATTCTTTAAAAATACATTCTGTGCATTCTATTTATCTTGTGCCTGATTGGTCTACCCTTAAAATTTAGATTGACCTTGAGAGGTGTGAAAAATTCACATCTGCCCCCACCTCCTCCCCAGAGCACAGTAGTTAAATTAACCTAGCCTCCAGTGGAAATGTGATTGTCGACAGAAAATGTTTTGTGTAAACTACTGTTTACTGGGGTAGTAGTTTACCTGCGTGAATGGAAAAAATATTTCCATTGATGCTGCAACTGTCTTTGTTGCAGATGTGCTCTTCTAGCGTCCATAGTGTAGATGTGGCCTCAGTGACAGGAAAGTCAGAGAAATATTCCTAGTCACATGGGCATTATCTCAGATAGGTCATGTCTTTCTAGTGAGATTGTCCTGTGTACCCACACATCTCCATTCTAAAGCACATAGCATGCCTTTTACAATCACAATAATTGCTTTATATGGGAAGGAGGCAGAAAAATATTTCCTGTATTTTTAGTTTCTTTTCATTTAAATTTAATTAATTTCTGTGCTCATTTCATATCAGAGTTCCAGCATAATTACTGAACGTAAGTTTCTTAGGGCTAGTATAAACTAGAATTGCTACAGTACATTGGTTATATTGATGTATATGCCCAGAGAGGCAGCCATGTTAGTCTGAAGCTTCACAAAAAACAATCAGTCCTGTAGCACCTTAAAGACTTAGAAATGTATTTATTAGGTAATGTGCTTTCATGGATAGGACCCACTTCAGGTTTTCAGATTGGAGTAGATAATAAGAATACAGGTTTACGTAGTGGAGGTGAGGAGGAAGGAGGAGGGAGGGAAAAAAGGGAGGGTCAGCTGTCTTTAGTAGGATGACAGGTGCCCCCCCACTTTTTCCCCTCCTTTTTCCTTCTCCCTATAAACCCTGGATTCTTATTATCTACTCCAATCTGAAAATAAGTAAATTTGTTCATCTTCAAGATGCTACAGGATTGATTGTTTTTTGTGATGTAAATGCAGATGTTCTGTGTCAGTGAAAGAGAGCTCTGTTATCAGGATAATTACATCACCTCTCCCAGTGATGTACCTATGTCAATGGGAGAACTCCAGCATAGTACTGTGCACACCAGAGTTTAGGTCAGTGTAACTTTTGTTACTCTGGGGAGTGGATTTTTATACTCTGGAGCGATTTCAATTAAACCTAAGTGAGTGCTAGTGTCTTACAAACCTTCACCAGAGTGATGCTAGCTTTTCAGATTGAAAAAGTGATGACTAAGGGGGGATATAATCAGTCTATAAAATTGTTACTGGTGTGGCGAAAGTAAATAATGAAATGTTGTTTATTCATAACATAAAAATTACAAATTAATAGGCAGTAGGTTTAAAACAACGAAATGAAGTCTGTCTTTCTACAATGCACAATCTTCCCATGGAACTCACTGCCAGATGATGTGAAGGCTGAAATTATAACAGGGTTAAAACAAGAACTAGATATATTCGTGGGGGGAGGGGTAGGCCCCACTACCTGTCTTATTGAGCTACTCCCTCTGATCTTCAGAACTGACACAGAGATGGTGTCACATCTTACAGCAGAGTAAAACAGACGTGAGATCAATTTGGCTCTGAGAAGGGTCATTCTGAAGGTCTTGCCACAGCACTCAGGTGCACAGCCCCAATGGAAGCAGAATCCCAAATAAATCTGTCTTACTCCATATGAAGTTTTATGCAGAGCAAGCTCACATTGTCCTGCCTCTTTCTCACATAAAGAGAGATTCGCAGCTGCTCTTCTCCCCCCAACCCGCCCCCCCCGGCACCTGGTAGCAATTATTTATACTGGGTTCATTAACAAACAAAAGTGATTTGTAAAAAGTAGGATTTTAAGTAGCCGGAAGAACAGTCAGAAAAATGTAGGCTACTAAACAAACTAAAACAAAACAAAACATGCAAGCTAAATTTAGTACACTAGGAGAACTTGTTACAAATCATAATTCATCCCCCTAGTTCTTATTTCAGGTGAAATCCTTCTCAGACTAGAGATGTCTTTTTCTGACCTAGGTCCAGCTGTTCTTCATTGTTACAATCATTATGTTTCTGCGTGTTTACAGGTATACTCTTGGGGTGGGGAGCAGTCTGTAAAACCGTCGGAAGACACTTAGGGCTATGGTTACACTGTGATTTCTATTTCAGAACACATTTGTATCTCAAAGTAGAAACCCTTAAGCTATTTCGAGTGCAGTATTTCATTCCCACTCCCCCTCAACTTGAGAGGAATAGTGGGAAGTTCAAAACAGGCACTTATTTTGGACATTGGTGATGAGTGGCCAGCACCAAATTTGAAATAAGTTATTTTGAGATAGGGCTACAGTGTAGACGTAGCCTTATTGGTTACATCTCTTGCCTTATGTAGATTTTGCCAAGGGCAGGAAGCCTTTGTTAGCTTCCCCAGCTCCTTGGGGAAAAGTACAAAATTCAAGATGGGTTCCAGCATCAAGTGGCATGGTCACATATCTTTGTAGTACCCAGGGTCCATGAGTTAGTAATGACTGTGTGAAAACAGTTATCTGCCACTCAGTTGTCTCTTGCTAATGGGCTGTTAGCTCTGTGTCTGGCTTCATTGTTTCTGATGGGTGGTATTCCAGATTTCAGATGTAGAAATGGTACATGCATACAAATAGAATATTACAACTTTTCAAATGATACTGCACCCAGAATATTTTGCATAAAACATTTTCCAGTTATGCATATTCAGAAGCACATTTCCATAAAGAATATGAAATGTACGTCAGCTTGATTTCCAGCTAAGATTTTCAGCCAACATTTGTCCTGAAACTAGTCTTCATCACTGAAATTTACACTTTCAGCCACTGTTACATATACTAGATCAGTTCAAAAGTGGCAGCTCTCACATCAGCAGGGAAAAAATCCATTAAATGTGTGTGCATGATGGCTCAGATGATATGAAACAATACAGAGTGACATAATGTTACGTATGGATGCAACATTACAGCATGACGCTGATTGTTTTGTGGCTCATAGAATCATAGAATACTAGGGCTGGAAGGGACCTTGAGAGGCCATCGAGTCCAGCCCACTGTCCCAATGGCAGGACCAAGTACTGTCTAAACTATCCCTATCAAAACAAAAAGCAGTCAAGTAGCACTTTAAAGACTAGCAAAATAATTTATTAGGTGAGCTTTCGTGGGATGGACCCACTTCTTCAGACCATAGCCATGTCTGTTGTGGTATGGCTATGGTCTGAAGAAGTGGGTCTGTCCCATGAAAGCTCACCTAATAAATTATTTTGCTAGTCTTTAAAGTGCTACTTGGCTGCTTTTTGTTTTGAAAGTATATAGACTAGCATGGCTCCCTCTCTGTTACTAAACCATCCCTGATAGACGTATATCTAACCTGTTCTTAAATATCTCCAGCGATGGAGATTCCACAACCTCCCTTGGCAGTTTATTCCACAGTTTGACCACCCTGACAGTTAGGAACTTTTTCCTAATGTCCAACCTGAACCTCTCTTGCTGCAGTTTAAGTCATTGCCTCTTGTTCTATCCTCAGAGGCCAAAAAGAACAAGTTTTCTCCCTCCTCCTTATTACACGCTTTCATCTAGCATTATTTCCTAGAGATTGCTGAGTCTGCAAGTGGGTATGTTGGTCTCAGTTGTTTATTGTGAGATTGAAGTGCATATATCTGTATTGATTCAATGGGTTTGCTTATGAGACACACAGAGGTTTGTATGAATGTAGTTTTATAAAGTGAAAATATCTTCAAGAGAATTCTCACTTAATTTGTTCATTTGCATAAGCTTCTTGTTTTACTTGTAGGTTTGATGGACCTCAGGGAAAAGGCTTTGACGCATCTGAAGGACCAAAACAGACAGGGCCTCATTTTGAAGGCCAGCACTTGGAAGGGCCAAGGCCAAGAGTTGAAGGTCATAATTCAGATAGAAGGTCATCAAGCAAATGGGGAACTATCCCCCGTGGGCCAGCAGCACAATTTTATACTTCCCCAAGTACATCACAGATGCCCAGTTCCCGACAGAGGGTGACCAAACCTCCCATAGGACAACTGCAGTCTCAAGCAGAGCCCCAAACAGAAAAGAGAGACCCTTTTGCTGACCAGGCTGTCAATCAGCAGTTGGCAACTAAAACTCAACATACTCCAATTTCCTTTAATACAAATACACAGAATTCTGGTCCAGTGCAGGCAGCTGAGAGCCTGACAAAAGCTCACCAGGAACCACCCAAAGCTGAAGTCAAAGAACCTATTCCAAAGCCAAAAAAGTGGACTTGGAGTTCTCAGGATCCTGCACAGCAATTAGAAGAGACAAAATCAGTTACTCAGCCTCCACCTGTTCAGAATCAAAAGCCAGCACCACTCCCCAGTACACCTATAACT
This sequence comes from Carettochelys insculpta, assembly GCF_033958435.1. Classification (NCBI taxonomy): domain Eukaryota; kingdom Metazoa; phylum Chordata; order Testudines; family Carettochelyidae; genus Carettochelys; species Carettochelys insculpta. The sequence continues at coordinate 43,693,281 of NC_134142.1, read as the reverse complement.
GTGCAGCCTGCTGTTCCTCCAAGGACAGGAGGAAAAGTACCCTTACTTCCAACCCCTGTAACAGGAAGTAAAGACTTGAAATCTACAGATAGTAAATTGCCCATTTCAGAAAATAGTCAGGCTAAAGGAATATCTGGCTCAGAAAATAACCAGGGTAAAGGGCCTGTTCAGCCAGAAGACATTAGTGGCACTGGACCAGTAAGCAGAGGCCGGGGCAGGGGCAGGATGGATGATGGCCGAGGCCGAGGCAGGGGCCGGATGGACGACGGACGGGGGCGGGGCCTGGGCCGGGTGGACGACGGACGGGGGCGGGGCCTGGGCCGGGTGGACGACGGACGGGGACGGGGCCAGGGCAGGATGGACGACGGACGGGGACGGGGCCAGGGCAGGATGGACGACGGACGTGGACGGGGACAGTTTAGGATGGACGACGGTCGGGGACGGGGCAGGATGGATGACGGCCGTGGACGGGGACAGGGCAGGATGGATGACGGCCGTGGACGGGGACAGGGCAGGATGGATGACGGCCCCGGCTGGGGGCAGGGCAGGATGGATGATGGCCCCGGCTGGGGGCAGGGCAGGATGGATGATGGCCCTGGCTGGGGGCAGGGCAGGATGGATGATGGCCCTGGCTGGGGGCAGGGCAGGATGGATGACGGTCCCGGCTGGGGGCAAGGAAGGATGGATGACGGCCCCGGCTGGGGGCAAGGAAGGATGGATGACGGCCCCGGCTGGGGGCAGGGCAGGATGGATGACGGCCCCAGCTGGGGGCAGGGCAGGATGGACGACGGCCAAGACAGGGGGCAGGGCAGGATGGAAGATTGCCGAGGAAGAGGTCTAACAAACAGAGGTAGAGGATTACCCAGACAGGCAGCCACCCGAGGCCGGGGGATGGTCCAGAGAGTTAGCAGCTGGGAGGAGCAGCTGGATAGGCGGTCAGATAACAGGGAGAAGTTGCCAGATGGGCGGTCAGGAAGCTGGGATATGGGGCCAGCTGGGCACTCAGGCAGCCGAGAGAGAGTATTGTCTAACCGAGAGATAGAACCAGCTGGCCGGGCAGGCAGCAGGGATAGGGGGCACTCAGGAAGCTGGGAAAGGAGTCCTGTCATGCGGCCTGAAAACTGGGAAAGGGGTCCTGTCAGGCGATCAGGTAGCCGGGAGAGGGAAATGGGCAGGCCTGAGACCAGTGGTATTGATAAACCAATCCGCCTAGGAGACAACTGTGAGAAATTATCTTTGTATCATCGAGAGGAACAACCAAGGGCTCCCTGGAGTCATGAAGAGGAGAGGATGCCAGAGGAATCTTCATTAGATAGGCGAGATGCCCATCCTTTAGAGCGTGAACAGTTAGATGATTGGGAGAGAGATCGATATTGGAGAGAGCATGACACAGATTTTCAGGGTGATCGCTTGGATCCATATGACAGAGATGACAGGATACCACGTCGTCTTTCATTGCCTCCACTATCCCCTCTTCCTCCTCTACCTCCTTTGCCTTCTGATCTTGACAGGCGAGACACTTGGTGGGATGATTGGGAAAGGCCAAGGGACAGGGAGTTAGATAGAGATGCGGACAGAGTTAGAAGACCCTTGGATATTTATGATCGAGAATTAGATAGAAAATGGGACAGAGATTACTCGAGACTTCGAGATGACCGAGATACACCAAGTCGTGATCTGGACATTCCCCCTCTTCCACCTTTGCCACCACTTCCACCTCTGGACAGGTACCGGGAGGACCGGTGGAGGGAGGAGCGAGACCGGGATCTCTACGACAGAGACGTCCGCGAAAGGGGAGAGTTAAGGATCCGAGAGTATCCAGAGAGACGTGATACATCGAGGGAGAAGCGAGATTACCTTCCTGAAAGGACTGATTGGGAGAGGGAACGGTTGTCTGATAGATGGTATTCAGATGAAGTAGAAAGGCTACGACCTTTGGAGGATCAGCTCAATCCACCTCTTCCACCACCACGTTCATCTGACATACTGGGAGCAGAGCCAAATCTGGACCCTGAACAGTCACTTGGAGGGGTAATGGTCCTTAGTCAAAGGCAACATGAAATAATTTTGAAGGCTGCCCAGGAGCTGAAAATGCTTCGGTGAGTTGGTTAACCTTGTAATTTCTTTAGGGGAAAAACGTTACTAGTTTGTCTGAACCAATCAATGGAATTGTATTAAATACTGTCAAGTAGGATCACAGGATTTGCTTTATTGGTATGGGCAATTGTTCTGTATGTTCTGGTATTATGCCCCTTATAGTTGTCAACACATGGTGCTTCAGTGAAGTGCCCCTAGGCTGGCTGATATTTTAAGACCAAGTACAATGCTGTGAGAAGGGTAGTAGTTTCCTTACTCACCCCCAAAGGTGATAAACGTTTGGCTTTAAGCATTATCGCTTTCTTATTCTGTGAAACTCTCAATATATTACTATCTTAATTTTTCTTCAGTCCTTTTGAATCTTCAGTATATTTTAATTGAACCCAGATACTGTGAGGATGAGAATATTGCAAATACACAGAACATAGGAAGAAGTAGGATTGTGAAAATCAGTAATGATGTGGACAAAAAACTTTAATTTGATGTAAAAGTTATGAGGAAACCAAGAAGGGAGTGGCATAGAGGCAGTGCCTGAAGATGTCCTGAGCTATTGTGTTTTGAACACACTGGAGGTAAGTGTTACTGAAATTAGGAAGGGCAGAGATGTGGACATTAGAGCAATCAAAATGGAAAAAAAAAAGTACTAGTTCAGATGTAAGAATTTTGCTCATAAGAACAAAGGAAAGATCATATAGTTTTGATAATGTACTGGAAATAGCAACAGGAATTTACAGACTTGAGAAAGGAAGATTAATGGAAAATCACATGCAACTAGTAAACCCAAGTGCCTGAAAGAGAAGATTTTTTTCCATTGTCAGGAGGAAAGGAAGACAACAGTGTTCAGGGAAAAGAAGGAACTTTTTTTGTCATATTCAGTTTGTGTTGAGAAGCAAGCATGCTGGATGATAATAAGTAAACAGATCTGCAGAAATGTCACAGGTGACCTCCAAAATTAAATTTGTCAAATGGGTCATTTAGTCTGAGATTCAGCAAATACTACTGGTTTGTAGACCACCTCAGCGCTGGATTCGTAGTGGACCTAACAGGTTTACTAACCAGCCTTGTTGTGGAGTCTCCGTTACTCATTTATTGAGATTTCAGTATCCATGTGAATAATACCTCCAGCACCTAGAACCAAGATTTTATATTTAGTTTATTATGAATTTCTCTACCCACTCCCACGCACTAGCCTCAGTATTTAATCTAGATACAGATGACGTAGATAGAGGGAACCTAGTGCTCGTCCTCAATTTCCTGGTCAGTCAGTCTCCTCCAGAAAAGGATTGTGGTTTGTCTCTCCCCAGGCACACAGATGGACTGTGCTAGTCTGCCCTTGGAGATTCATGATCTCAGCAAGCTTTTAAAACATTCTGTTGGAGAATTTTATCCAACCAAGGAATCAGGGTACTAGTGGACTCCATAACCCCCTGTTTGTCTAGTAACTGTAGGATTCTACCTTCTAGAACATTTACTTTCTCTTCATTGCCAAAATACAGGGGTGCGCAGCCTGTGGTTCCAGAGCCACATGTCTCTCTTTAAGGCAGCGGTTCCCAATCTTTTTGAGATGATGACCCATTCTGACAATTCAGTAAGACTTTGTGACCCAAGGCAATTAAAAACCAAAGGTGGAGGGAGGTGCTCATCTTGGAAAATCTTTTTTTATAATTCTTGGTTCGCCCCCCATTTTGCCCAGGTTTAAACCTGTCGCAGCCCCAAAGCTCCCCCCCCCACCTACCTACCTCACAGAAGCGCTGCTGGTGCTCCCCCCTCCACCCCCCGCTGCTCCTTTGCCAGGCCACTGCCGCCGCCTCCTCTGCACAGCTCCCCTCAGCACTCTTGATCCTTTCCCCATCCTGCAGCAAGGGCGGTTCCCTGCCCTGCTGTACTGAAATGGGACTTAATTTAATTGGGTTAACAGCCAGATCCCTCTTGCTGGCCATTAAACCAATTAAATTGAGTTCCATTTCTGTGAGGCAGGGCAGGGACTGGGAGCCGGAAGAGTGAGTGGCGGCAGTGGTGGGAGCTGCAAATGGTTCCTTAAAGAGCCACATGAGGCTCGGAGCCAGCCAGCTGACAACCCTTAGAAAATGTAATGGTGACCCATGTTTGTTTCTCGATGTGTAGGTTGGGAATCCGTGCTTTAAGGACCTTTTTATGGCTCCCAGTGCTATAATTGCAAAGTATAAAAAACCCTCCTGACTTTTTTTTGATAAATGGTGAACATCTAAAAGCCCAACAATGAACAATTCATATCTAAGTAGCAAATGATACGATCTCGAAATGTTGGTTAACTCCCCCTTTAATATGTGCAGTGCATTATGGGATATGATACTGTATCTGTGTTTTGATCATGTTGCTAATAAAGTCTTGACTTTGAAAAGGAAAAGGAAGCTTGCAGCATTCCAGCTGTGAAGGGCACCATGCATTTTAAGAAGAAAACTGAAATTAAATGTGAAGTAAAATTGACATAATTGAAATAGGTTTGAGAGTGAAAGTCAGGAAGACAGTCGTACAAACACACATGTAAAGGGTGAGGAAATAAAATGTGCAAAGGTTTGTGAATGTCCCCCGGCAAATGTGTATCACTTTACAAATCATTGTATGTGCGCTGTTCTTAAAATAGGGGTTTCAAAAACTGATTTTGACATTATTTATTAAGCATCATCTTGTATTCACAGACATTGCTGCTCTTGAATTACTGAGTGTTTACAGAATTCGAAAGAAATAGCTCTTCTGGCTATTTTGGTTGCCAGTTCCTCCCTAATAGATTGATACGGTTCATGGCTGACCTATTGCACTGCCCCTGACAAAAACTGTAAAGTGAGTCTGATTGCTGAGCAAGGAATCTTGCATTCCTATGCTGCAGACACTAAAGCAAATGCAGAATTTCAACCAAAGGAACTGTTCCGCATATTGACCTGAACGCATTTTGCCTTTTCATAGCTATGTAATAAAGATCGTAGAGTTTCACACAGTAATTCCTGCAGTTAAGGGTTTTTTCACTTCTACTGTAAGTGAACATTATCAAGACCAATGACTTCTTTGAGATTTTCAAAAGTGCCCAGATGAGGCACCTACATCCTTTTGATTTTCAGTCAATCTTGGTTTAAAAACTCCAAATAATGATGAAATAACCATGTGCGTTGGTAATCTGCACCAGTGTTTCACTGTTTAAAAGTTGTCTTGTTTCCTGTTTGAATTTCCCTAACGTCAGCTTCTCATTATTGCAGCTTCTTATGCTAGTGCTAGGCTAAAGAGCGCCATTAATTCTAATATTTACTTCCAGTATTGGTACTTTAAAGACTTGATTTAGTATTTCTTAACTTTCTTTTTGGTTAGCAGATAAAGTTTTTAAATCTCTCAGTGTAAGATGTGTTTTCCAGACCTAAATTTAATTTTTGTAGTACTTCTCTGAATGAACCCTTTCCAATTTTTCACACTCATTTTTAAAGTTTAGACACCAGAATTAGACAGTTTTCTAGTAGTGGTCTCACCTGTTCTTTGTGTGAGGTTGATATCGCCTCTCTGTGTTTAACATTCCCCTGTTTATGCATCCAAATATTGGGTTAGCCTTTTTGCCACAGCTTTACATTGGAAGCTCATGTTCAGTGGTTTATCTAGTGACTGGTAGGTCCTTTTCAGAGTCACTTTCAATCTCTCCCTACCATATACATGTCCTATAAATATGACTGCCCATCTTTAATTCCTAAATTTAGCTTGTTCTCTTTATTATTCACTACATCACCAATATTTGTGTCATCTTCAAATTATATCAGCTATGATTTTACATTTTCTTGTAATTTGTTGGTAAAAACACAGAACAAGAACTGATCCCCTTGAAACTCCTGTAAAGTCACCATAATTATTAATGATTCACTATTAGTAGTTATGTTTTGAAATCCATCAGTTAGCCAGATCTTAGTCCACTTAATATAGATTATCTTAGTTTGTACCATGCTTATTTTTTATGATAATTGCTGACTGACTGCCTTCCCTCATTTGAAGTCAGTCTAGCACCACTCAGAGTGAAGAATTTTGTAAAACATGCTGAGAAAAGATTGACTGGATCAAAGATAGCTTCTCCACTTCTTAGAAATCAGATACGTACTAATCTTGGTTGGTGGCAGTCAGTCAGAATCCTTTAAGTCTACTGCTGACATAGAAGAGAACTTTAACACCTCCTTCAGGGTTAGCAGCCTGTCAGCCTTCCAGAAACATACAGTTGTCCATTTTGTGTTCGGAAAACATCACTCTGTGTCAGTAACACTGCAGCTAACCTAACCTTCCCTTCCCTTCCCTTCCCTTCCCCAAGTGACTGACCTTATTGGTAGAAAGCCATCTTCAGCTCCACTTGACACCTGCTCGTATCTCAGAACCTTCTGTGACAGTTTTTTGAAAACTTTGGTACGTCATTAGCACTTAGTAAATAACTGAAATTGTCTTCCTTTAATTTGTTGCAGTGATATGCATTCTTGGGATGCTAATAGATTCCTCAGTGTCCGTAGATTACTGGATGTTAGGGGAGTTTGCCATTGCTCCTACTGTCATTTATTATTTGTATTGAGATTGCAATTAGGAGTCGCAGTCACAGACCAGAACCTCATTGTGCCAGGTACCCTGCAAACACAACAAAAAGATGATCCGTGGATCAAAGAGTTTACAGTCTAAGCTCTCTCTTCCAGTATGCTGGCTATTAGTGTGATACCAGCTGCTTATGTCCTAGTTTATCCCAGCAATAAACTCTATAGTGAGTATTGATTCTTAATAGAGCTATGGTGTATTTTGTTGTTGTAAAAATTGATTCCTTTATTTTTAATGGTGCATTTATACCACAGAATGGTGACATTTTTTGTGTTTGATGTGCAGGGAACAAAAGGAACAGCTGCAGAAGCTGAAAGACTTTGTGGCTGATCCCCAGCTGCCTGACCTGTCATCACAGGAAACTTCTAGATCACAAGCAACAGCTACAAGGCCACGTGCATTTCAGGTAAATGAAATTTCTAAAGGAGTGAAATAATTGTGATCATTCACAAGGATGTCTACATTAGTTCAAATTGGGAATCTAGCTAGGAAAGATATTTCCTGGCTTCTGACAGTGAGACTAAGAAAACTGAGGTAGCTAACTCATAAAGTAATACCATGCACTCAGTTAAACTTCACAAACTGGACTTTGATAATCTACAAATCCATATGGAAAACTGAGTCCGTATTTTATTGAAACAAGTAAGTGAGATTCTGCTGCTGTGAGATTCTGTTTCTGTTCTGTTACTCTTGTTGGGGACAAGAGTAGTGTGTCTCATGACGTGCGTTTCTCAGACTGAGGGAACATGACATGCTTTTTCCAGCTTTTTCCATACCAATTTCTAGTATGCCCCAGGCATTCCGATAATCTCCTGGAGGAGTGCTGCATTTATAGTTGCCTGATGGTGCTGGTTTTCATGCCCAGCACTCACTGTGCTATAAATCCCCTCAGCCAACCCTTCTCTGTCTCCATGTGGCCCTGCATGTCCTTTCCCTCCCCCTGCATTTGTCTCTGTGCCTACACTCAACCACACCCTTACCCCATATGGCCTTGCACCCCACCCCCCCTCATGGCCCTGTGCCTACACTCCCATTCAGCCCCTGCCTCAGTCTGTCCTCCCCCACTAGCCTCTCTGAACCCCTGTCTGTCGTTCCATATACCCTTACTTGGTCTGACAGGTTCTGTGAAAAAAGGCAAACTCTTTCTCTTTCCTGTCTGGCCATGATTTGCTGCTCTGCTTTGCTTTGTCATCATAGTACCCTCCCCTGTGCCAAATGTGAAAAACGTTAAATATATGTATGGTACCTTGATTATACATGCACAGAGTGGTGCAGAATTCTCCAAAGGTGCTTTGATTGAAGAGAGAGTTTAATTAGTAACGTTATTTTGGATAAGAGAACTATTACAATAAAGCTTTATTCATTTTTGACATAATGGGTTTAGAGGTTTCTTGTAGTGAGCGCACACTAACCAGTCCTTGAATGACTTTTTTTTTTTTTTTTAACATACCAGCATGGAGTTGTGCTCGTCTATGAGGGGACCTGAAAATGCTAATGGTTAGGAATGTATGAATTCCAGTGTGTCATGAAAGCATCCTTCTCATCTTGGACTAGAAGTCTTCTCAGGCCTAATTTTGAAAACTAACCTGGCCTGAACCTGAGCCTGGCATAGCCAACTCAAACCTGACCTGAGAACATCTCGTCTTTTTCCAACCCCATCCAGACCTGACACTTTCTCCTGAAATTGTATTGCCACGGCCTTGTTCTAGTGTATCGTGGGGGACAGGTTGAGGAGGGGGGACAGAGAGCCTCTCTGCTCCCCTAACCCAGTGCATGTGGTCTGTCTTCAGTTATCTTCTGCACGTGGGGTTAGTATGACAACAGTTGCATACCCCATTCTTGCCTGCTACCGCTACCATGCTGTTCTGTACGCACTGTGGCGTGAGAAGCAGTGTGACTTGCAAACCTGCTTACTTCCCAGCAGTGCAGCAAGGTGACAGCGGCTAGCAGGAACAGGGTATTCATCCATCTCCATGATGCCAGTCTCACAGGTTGGAGGAGGTGATCAGAGCTGACCTGACTTGAACTGGACACTTGTAGTTTGATCCTGTCGTGCAGGGACACAGATTGTTCAGAGAGGGCTTTGTTTACTTTTTTCACATGAGGTGAGGGAAGCTGGTTACCGATACTTATTCAAAAGTGTTTCCCATGTCTAGGCATCTTCTCAACTGTCATCTGAGACACCAGTAGAATCTCAGCCCATCAAACCTTCTCCTGCTGTTATTGTAAAGCCACCAGTGCTATTCAGGCAGCCCACCCCAGTGACGAGGGCAGGTGCCCCCATGACGAGACCAGCTGCCCCGGTGACAAGACCGGTTGCTCCAATTCCTGCTGCAGCTACAACCCCAACTCAGACTCCAGCTATAAAGCCAGCCTCTGGTGCTGTGAAACAGGAGCGTTGGGATGAGGATTCTTTTCATGGACTCTGGGATACCAGTGAAGATAAAGGAGGAAATCTGGAGTTTGCATTATGTAAATCAGAGTCAGGGCTGCCACCCACAGCGTCATCTTCTGTGAAAATATCTCCTCCCAGTCATACTCCCACTTCTTCATCTGTATCTGCATCAATTCCTAAGCCACCTATAATTCAACAGACTGTGGACTATGGCCATGGGCGGGGTGAGTAATGGAAAAAATAACTTTACCTCTATTTTAAGGCCATGTAAACAGAGCTGCTTTCTAAAGGCTCATGCTTTGAGTGGTATTTACCACACAAAGTGTGCCCACAGGCTTAACACGATCATTTTGTAAGTTCTGTACATCATTATGTAGTGCCAAATATATCTGCTGAAGTGACGTTGAAGGTTGCAGCTATATGATGAATATCCTCTCTTAAACAATTAGCCTACGCTTGTGAGTAGGTTCCTACCAAATTCATGGTCCTGTTTTGGTAAATTTCACAGTCATAGGATTTTAATAATCTTAAATTTCATAGTTTCAGATATTTAAATCTGAAATTTCACATTATTGTTACATGGGGTTGGGGGCAGAGGGTGTCCCCAACCCAAAATGGGGTTGTGGTGGAATCACAAGGCGATTGTAAGGGTGTTGTAGTATTACCATCCTCACTTCTGTACTGCTGAGGGCAGCAGCTCTTCTTTAAGAAGTGGGTGATCAAAGAGCAGCTCTGCTGCCTAGGAGCCCAGCCCTGAAGGCAGCACCATTGCCAACAGCTGCACACAAGTAAGGGCGGCAATACCATCCCATGTCACCCTCACTTCTGTGCTGCTGCTAGTGACAGTGTTACTTTCATAGCTGGGCTGTCAAGGCTGCAGCCTGGGGAGGTTACCAGAGGTAGGTCTGACCTGGCTCTGGAATCAGCCTTTTCAGGAGAAGAGGAAGGGTCCCCCTTTTCCCCACACGCACCCTTAGACAGAACTAACAGCTGGAGCCTGACACACCTTAGGAGCCTCCAACTAGGGCATCCCAGCCTCCCACTTCATTTCCAAGCCCAGCACTTGGATGTTATAGAGAGCTTGGGTCCCAGCAGTGAGGGAACATAGTGTGTGACCACAGCATCCTGGGCTGTTGCTTACCCATAAGGCCAGTCTCGCACTGCCTGCCACTCGTTGCTTCCAATACCACGCCACTCTCATTTCTTTGCTGTTGCTGGCAGCGTATCTGACTACAGAGCTGAGTGCCTAGCCAAAAGCCTTTGCTCTCTAGTTACCAAGGTCTGAAGGCAGGCAGAAGTAGGAGGGGCAATACCTTGACACCTTTACAATAGTCAGATTTCGCAGGAGATACCAGATGTTTATAGTCCATGATGCGTTTTTCATGGTCCATCAGTTTGGTAGTGATCTGTTCATTAGCTTACTTCTTCCTTCCATGCTGTGAAGTTGTGGTGCTTCAGATGAATTTAAATGATTATTGCCACCTCTGGTTGTAGTCAACGCTATTCCTTGTGATAGCATCACAAAACAATGTATCATAACTAGTGCAATATTGATCCTCTGCAGTAAACCCAACGTCTTTTTATCCGACCGCAAGTTCACCAGTAATAAAATGGGCCACTCTTTGAACCTTTACAAATAGAGCATTTAATGTTATTGTTCTTTTATTATTTGTCCATATATTACCTAAAGTATATGAGATCTTCTTCAGGCAGGAATGAAGACAAATTTCTTCCCTTCAAGTGTTTGCACTTCAGTCAACTGGCTGACCAAAAATGATGGGTGGGGTTCAGATTTAACACTGAATTTCCCAAAACTATATAATTTAATATGAAGCTTTTAATGAGAGTTCCTTTCCTATGGTTTTACACTACTTTAAAAAGAGATTTTGCTAGAATGCAGTTATTTTAGCAATGAGTGTTATGAGCTAGCTATCATTATTCTCTCTGCAACTTACCAGTAATTATTTGGGTCTGACAAGATCCCATTATTTGTGCTGCTGTCCCTAGCTTCATCAGCCAGAGATCATTTGTGATAAAGGAAGAGATTCTGTATAGCTGTGTCTACACGTGCACGCTACTTTGAAGTAGCGGCACTAACTTCGAAATAGTGCCCGTCGCGGCTACAGGCGTCGGGCGCTATTTCGAAGTTAACTTCGACGTTAGGCGGCGAGACGTCGAAGTCGCTAACCTCATGAGGGGATCGGAATAGCGCCCTACTTCGACGTTCAACGTCGAAGTAGGGACCGTGTAGACGATCCGCGTCCCGCAACGTCGAAATTGCCGGGTCCTCCATGGCAGCCATCAGCTGGGGGGTTGAGAGATGCTCTCTCTCCAGCCCCTGCGGGGCTCTATGGTCACCGTGTGCAGCAGCCCTTAGCCCAGGGCTTCTGACTGCTGCTGCAGCAGCTGGGGATCCATGCTGCAGGCACAGGGTCTGCAACCAGTTGTCAGCTCTGTGTATCTTGTGGTGTTTAGTGCAAGTGTGTCTGGGAGGGGCCCTTTAAGGGAGCGGCTTGCTGTTGAGTCTGCCCTGTGACCCTGTCTGCAGCTGTGCCTGGCACCCTTATTTCGATGTGTGCTACTTTGGCGTGTAGACGTTCCCTCGCAGCGCCTATTTCGATGTGGTGCCGCGCAACGTCGAAGTTGAACATCGACGTTGCCAGCCCTGGAGGACGTGTAGACGTTATTCATCGAAATAGCCTATTTCGATGTTGCTACATCGAAATAAGCTATTTCGGTGTTGGCTTCACGTGTAGACGTAGCCTATATGTGGCATCACTTCCCCTAGTAGCTGTCCTCTTTGAATCACTCCTTTTGCACAACAAATTTTAACTTTTGACAGTTAAACTTGCTTTTCCTATAATTTCAACTGTAGTAAAAGATGTTTGTTATTTTCAGTAGAATACATGGTTATTTACTTCCACTTACAAAGTTTTAGTCTTGAAACAACTAGCTTATAAGAAAACTCTTGAGTCATTTTGCATCATCTGCAAATTTTGCATCCTCACTCTTTTTACTATTTTACTGAAGAGCCTTTGGTGAGTGGTCTTATCAAAGACTTTCTGTAAATCTAAGGACATAGCATCATTTGTATCCCCCTTGTCCACATGACTGTTGACCCACTCAGAGGGTTACAGTAGATTGTTGAGGCATGATTTCCTTTTACAAAATCTATGTTGCTCTTCCTAAACAATGTTCAGATCTCTGTCTGACAATCCTATTCTTTACTATAGTTTCAAACAGTTTGTTTGCCCAGTACTGAAGTAAGACTTACCAGCCTGTAATTGCTGGGATCACTTCTGGAACCCTTTTTAAAAACTGGTGTTGCATTAGCTATCCTCCAGTCATTTAGTACAAAATATTATTCAAATGATAGGTTATAATCACAATAATTCTGCAGTTTTTTTTTTTAGAACTCTAGGGTGAATATACTCTTGGCCCAGTGACTTATTACTGTTTATCAGTTTGTTCTAAAGCCTCCTCTAATGACCTCTGAGTCTGGGACAGTTCCTCCAATTTGTCACTTAAAAATTAATTTAACTAGCTTTTTCTTATGCAAGTAGTTGTTTCTCTGAGTGGTATTCAGTTAACATTAACATAGAACAAGCATTGCTTATGTGGCATTCACTAATATATGCTTAGGCCCATTTATCACTTTGAATGTCACTGTGTTATTGCTTTTAATTAGGGAAGGAGATGGCTGAGGGATGCACTTTGGGACAATAGTCTTAATTGTTTCCTTGCCCAATTTCTTTACCAGATATAACCACTAGTAAAGTTGAACAGATTCCATACGGGGAGAGAATAACTCTACGTCCAGAACCTCTGCCTGAGAGACAACCATTTTCAAAAGGTAGGCACTGCTTAGCTAATTTTGATAGCCTTTTAGAAAGACAGGCAGGTAGCATGTGGATAGCTGAGACTACTAGACTACTGTTCCATGCTGGATATTGTCTGTTCATAATGATAACATTATTCCTATGCTTTTTCTGTTCCCATTGTTACCCCCCACCCTTTTTTTGGGGGTGGGGTTGGGGGGCAGTGATTGATGGTACTGAGTAGCAGTGCCTTGGCATCCCCAGACATGGGATTGGCTGAGGGTGGGGAGCTGGCTGAGTACCAGCTCCTCTTTTTCTTACCCAAAAAAAAAACACCCCAGTGGTTCAGATTTTGAGTGTTTCTTTTTTCAGAACATTCAGGCCAGCGGGATCGTTACAACAGAGACAGGGATCGTGAGTCTTACTTTGAGCGTCAAGGAAATACAAACACAGATTACCGAGATTTTAAAAGGGAGCGGGAACTACACAGAGACCGAGGTTCAGGTGACTATGATCGAGAGAGGTTTGAGAAAGAACGCCATCTTCGAGAGGACAGGTACGCAATGCAGGGCAAGCTGGTTCTTAGTTGCATCCACATGACTGATGCTGCCTTAGGTGCTGTTAGACTGGCGATTTTGTTTGAAGGACATATGTTCATATACCGATTGGTAATTCAGTATGTGCTCTATAGTTGAACTCCTTGAGCTATACCAAATGCTGTCTCTTCTGGCAGGGCACCTCCAACTGGACCTTCAAGGACTCAGTCTTACCGAGACAAAAAAGACCATCCCTCCTCAAGGCGAGGGGGCTTTGAAAGACCATCATACGAAAGAAAGCCTGATCGCCCAACCTATGATCATGGATCTTCCGTGTTTGGAGGTATAGTTCCGTCATCCCAGAGTAATACTTATATGTTGGGAAAGTGGAACTGAGGAAAAAGCTTGGTAGTTGTATTACTCCATAAAGCATATACATTTTAGTGGCTTCTATCAGAGCATTGTTTGTCTTGTTCTTGTGATCTTCTGTTTTTTACTTATGATGAGATCTGGAAAGTAGCAGAGAGGTATTTTGTCCAGCGGTTATGTAAATGTCTATGATCAGAATTGTTTAAGATTGCAATTATGGCTCACTTCGTTTTGAGAGCTGTAAAGTCTGACTCCTGACATTAAAAGTGCAACACTATTTCAAGACCCTGTATGTAGTAATCAGGACTCCACGAGCTGAGCTGTTTTGATTTCAGTTCTCAGAAGTCATAGGGCAGGGGTGATGAGATTCCATACCTCCCGGAAACAAGAATTCCACTGATCAATATCATGTATGAAAAATGACAAACTGTCCATCCTGGATTTACAATAAACTCTGTGCAATGGTATCTGAGCACCAGAGTGAAAATGAGAAACAACAAAACTATTTAGAACCACTTAGGAGGCTACCAGAGTAGTCTGAATTCCAATAAAATAATTTCTTGTGGCATTCCCAGTTGCATCTGACTTCTTTTCCCTGCTCTGCAGGATTGTGAATTATTCATAGACCAGTATATGCTGATTGCAGAATGACAAAGACCAGTCCATTTCCTTTGTTTATGTGGATTAAGGATCCTTAGCATTTATATAGGGGATTTACATATTCAGAGCATTTTATAAGCATCAGTTAGACTTCAGAATTGCTTTGGGATGTAGGTTATCTCCATTTTACAGACAAACTAAAATCTTTTATTTACATCTGTATTTTCTTTGACTATTTTTCTGCCTCTTGGAAAACTGGCCATATTTCTATCAGTCCAAATTTTCTGTTTTTATGGCATTAGTTAAATGACCTTATCTTTGCCTTCTCCTCTCAGTTTGATCTTAAATTGAAGCTAAAGCAAATAGCTTTGGAAATACTGAGGTCTGCTAGAATCCTGTGAACTGAGATATCTGATTGAGGTTTCTGATTTCAGTGAGCTGAGAAAATACTTATGTGCAATTTCTGAAATGTATAGGTGATCGGAGAAATTACCCTGAGGAGAGGATGCCTGTTTCTACTTCATCAGTACCCCGCCAGCCACCCCCTGCTCCCCGGGTAGAGAGGAAACCAGAATCTAAGAATGTGGATGATATCTTGAAGCCACCAGGACGGGATAGCAGGCCAGAGAGGGTGAGTAGCAAGGTGCTGCTATCCATTCTTTAGACAACAAGCAATGTTAAGGGGCCTGTATTGTCACACATTTCCTTCATATGAGGTATACATGTTTCTTGAAGCAAATCCCTGTCCCATCTAAAGCCACTGGATAATTTGCAAATTTCCACATGGGGAGCAGATTGAACATCTACAATGTACCATGTTAATTTTTGTGTTTCATAGCCCACATAAAGATTGCATGAAAGGTATTAGGGGGGAAAAAGGCTATGAAGGTTCACTTTGGAGGAGCTCTAAGAAGGCTTTGGTGATAATACAAATGGAATGACACAGCTCAGATGAAATACATGTGAGATTTAAACCTCTTGGATTTGAGAATGTAAGACAAGGATTCCATTTATGTGTTTCGGAATTCTTTCTGAGAACAGTGTGACTGTGTGATGTGAGATTGGGGTGGCTAGGCCATATACTGTCTAAGGAGGGGAGGAAAATGCAGGTATGCATAAATTGGTATAGAATTGTATAGTTATGGTAGGTCGCCTCATACAACTAACTTTATTTTAACAAATTCTCTTCAATCTTACTTTGTAAGGACACATCTTCAGTTGGTGTCTGCTGAGATATGGTTCCCTCTGGACAAAATAAACAGTCAGGGAATATGTCATAGTGCTTGGTCTGTTTTGTGATTCTGTTATCCAGTGGGTATGCAGGATTGTGAACAAGAGCACCTCTCATACTCAGGGAATCTGTTGGATGCAGCCCATAATTATCTTTCTCTTATGCTGTCTTTATATCAGATTGTCATCATAATGAGAGGACTGCCTGGCAGTGGAAAGACACATGTAGCAAAGCTCATCCGGGTAAGTAGATAAATAGCTCCTTTCCTGTATGTTGCCACTCTCTTAACTGTAAAACATCAGCATATCTTTAGGCACCTGGTTCTTCATGGACGCTTCTTATCACCTTTCCTTTCCGTTTGTCCCATGCACAATGGGAGATTTGGAAGAAGCAATCTTGGATCTGGAACCTTAGTCTCTCATTGCTTTAGATTCTAGTTCTACAAATGTTTGGATAGTCCCTTATAGAACTAGAGGGAAAGGCACCTGGGTTGACTGAAATAAAAAGAAAAGTGTTAAGTTGCAGGAGATAGTAAAATGTTATTTTCTTTCTCTTACTGAATGCGGATCGGATCGCTGGGGTGTGGCCTGGGCATACTGAGGGCCCACATGGTTGAAGGGAAATTATATTTCCTGGTTATTTCCTTCCCAGGACAAAGAGGTGGAATGTGGAGGACCTGCACCCAGAGTTCTCAGCCTGGATGACTATTTCATCACTGAAGTGGAAAAAGAAGAGAGAGACCCAGATACGGGGAAAAAAGTGAAAAAAAAGGTATAGTCGGTTTGTGTCTCTGACTTGTTCTTTGCTTAAGAAGTGAAGGAAAGATGCATTTATAATTAGGGCTAAAACCTGTTGTTGTGATGCAATGGTGCTCTTTTGAATAAGCAATTTCTGTGTGTGGCAAATTAGAGATAATTTGTGGGCAAGTTCTTTAGAACTCTACTTGCAGAGGGAAGTTTGCTTCCATTGCCCATATGCTCAGTGGTTGTGATATCAGGAGTTGAACTCTAGACAGTTTAGAACTACTTCTTTCTCCTGACATGCTTTTTGTCCTGGATTCAGGTGATGGAGTACGAGTATGAGGCTGACATGGAAGAGACCTACCGCACCAGTATGTTTAAAACTTTCAAAAAGACCTTGGATGATGGCTTCTTTCCTTTCATTATCCTGGATGCCATCAATGACAGAGTGCGGCATTTTGAGCAGTTCTGGAGTGCAGCGAAAACCAAGGGCTTTGAGGTAATGAGGTCAGAAATTATTCACCCTCTCCAGTACCATTAAAACAATAAGCCCTTCTTCAGGAAAATGAGACTAAATGGAAATCCCGGTCGGTCTTGCTGCCTTTTAGTATTAAATGCTTACTCACATATCTCTGTGTACACCTTCTGCACATGCAGCTCACATGTACATTCACTCTGGGAAAACTGCTTTAGAGATTAACATGTTAATTTTTCTGTGAGTTTATGGTTTCTAATACTGATTGTTTTCTTTCTAGGTGTATTTAGCTGAGATGAGTGCAGATAACCAGACTTGTTCCAAGAGGAATATCCATGGACGCAAGCTAAAGGAGATCAATAGGGTAAATGTATATAGCAGTGGAGTCATGGGTCACTTAAGTTGGATTTCTTTGGGCTTTCATGTCCATTGATGTTGGTGAAGCCTCTTTCTTTTAGAACAAATGTATCCGTGACTCTTTTGAAGGTGGTCCCGTATTCCCTGTGATTATTTCAATAGGGATAGCTGCAATGCAACAGTTTTCAAGAAAAATATGTTTACTCCTTATCCAAGACCCTCTTTTTCACTGTGGCCTATTGTAGAAAGTGCTTTCTTTTGTATGTGTTTTGTTAGATGTCCGATCACTGGGAGACTGCACCACGTCACATGATGCGTTTGGACATCCGTTCTTTGTTGCAGGATGCTGCTATAGAAGAGGTGAGTGTCACTATATCTGAAAGAAATTGAGAGTTTATGTATTTGTGTTTGTATTGAAAATGTAAATTGTAGAAGAGAATTTTTGTTATTATTACGAAGCTGCAGTGTATTTAGTACTTTACAAAGCGGATGGGGTTAAGACTCACCAGGCACAGGAGCAACCTGATGGATTTTATTGCTGCATTTGTGGATAAGCGTGCTCTTACTACTTAAGAGTGGAAGCTATTTTGTCCTCCACTGATTGTTGACTACCAGTTAAAGAGTAGCTTTTCCTTCTCTGAAGAAACCGAGCATTTCCGCAGCTCCGTAGCTGATTTAATTAGTGGGCTCATAAGTTTGAAAAATGTTAAAGGCTTGGTGAAGCCTCATTGAGTCCTCTAAGTCCTTTCCCTTTGGAAGTCCAGAGATTCTTAACAGAAAACAGATATCTGGATCCATACTGTGTAGCTGGAGAATGAATCCCCTCATTCTAGTTTCTGTTTGTTGGAGTTTGCAGTCTATTCTGCACTCCGTGGTAAAGCAAGTAATATTTAGAAGTCAAGCAGTGCACCATAATTCTGTGTGTGTTTTGTACTAGGTGGAGATGGAGGATTTTGATGCGAATATTGAAGATCAGAAAGATGAATGCAAGAAAGATACAACAGAGGAAGAAGAAAGCGAACTGGTAGGAGACGCCTAACCCTCTCCATCAAAGTGTATTTCATTATAATAACTAAGAGGAAGTCTAACAGTTGTAAATCCTAAAACTCTGCCACTCCCAGAATTATAGTACTAATACATACATCATTGGCAGTTGGTTACTCATGCATGTCTGAGAGGATTTTAGTACTAAGTTTTGGTCTGCTTTTCTTAATCTAAAACAATCCATGCCTATATTTACTATGCATAGGAATAGTAGTCACAACAGAGCATGGTAGCGTGCTCCAGGCACACATCTGCCAGCTACAACCCACTGGAGCCTGCTTTTGTAGACAATTCAAGTTTGAAACTTCTCAGGTGGAGAAGGAGAAAGCACATATACTGTTACATATGGAAGACCCTTTGTAGGTACAAAGATCTACAGAAATCATATGGTGGAAACAGAATTTTATTTAAGCTCAGCTTGCTTAAACTTGCACTTGTCTTGTCTTGACTAAATTAGTGTCTGACACCACTGAACTCTACACTTTTCTCTTAGAAAGATTTGGGTAAAATCATATCTTTGTCAAAGTGCACTCTCTTTGGTTGCTGGTTAGTTTCAGTAATAGCTGATTACACAGTCTTGAGGAGGTTTGTCATTCAGATATTTGAAAACTGGAGAGTGGGCTTTAAGCTTCGCTTTTATTTGCTAAGTATTTAAAAGACCACAGTGACTTATTAAATTCATGTAATTTCTTGGAGCTGTATCTACTCAATGCTTGATGAATTGTACATTCTAAATCCTGGCTTCCATTACTAAAGAGCTAAATTGCAATGAAGAAAAAAGGTAACAGTGATTCTGAGAGACACTGAGGCCATTTTTCTGATGAAAATGGGGTCAGCGCTGACAGATTCTAGAAGAGAAAGGGAATGTAAAATTTAAAGAAAAAATGTCTTTAGGCAGATTAACGGTTAATAGACTTTTTTTCTGTTGATATGACTCATTTATTCTCTTTACTAAGTTACCCTTTGACAATGAGAGTAAGTCTGAAGAAAGTGTAATCAGGATTACTATTTAAAGACACTTCACTGTTTTCTGGAATATGGCTATTAATTTCTGATTGCCTGGAAATGAGCCAAACCTAAAACGGCTAGTAGTGCCTTTAATTTTCTAGAGTGTCCTGTAAAAGTGTGTATGTTTTTATTATGCAGCACATATAACTACAGATTTGAATTGCATAAATCAAGGAAAGAGATTGTGGCAGTTTAAAATGAACACTTTACATATAAATATGTTTTCCATTCGGAAATGCGGGAGGAAAAGCAATAAAAAGTTACCTACTACAGTTCACCTTAGTTACTTTCTGAGGTGGCCAGTATCAGAGGGGCATGCGAGATTAATATAGAAGTGTGGAACATGGTAATGTCTTTGACATCTATTGTCTTTTTGAGAGCAATTGGTGAAAGTTTTTGCATTCGTTTTCTTATACCTCCATTTTGCCCTTGGAGAAGGAGACATCGGAAGCTCCTACCAACTGGCAAATGTACTGGAGAAACTATTTCGCATTAAAAAGTGACATCTGAATCTTGTCTTATACTAACTGGAGGAGGAGGATATGGTACAGATTCAATACACAGGACGTTTAATTCACATCATCATCATAGGGTGTCCAGATGTCTTAATTTTATAAGGACGGTCCTGATATTTGGAAATTTGTCTTATATACTTGCCTATTACCCCCGACCCTGACCTGATTTTGCACACTTGCTATTTAGTCGCTCTAAAGTCATAGTCACACGTATGTTGCTATATCAGATTTACTGAATTCTTTGTATAGTTCAGAAAAAACTTTCTTTTGTATGTTTTATGGTATGAAGATTGACATTTTTAAGTAGTTGTTGCCAGCATATTGGTAAAATTAGTGTAAATAGCAGTCTTCCATAAAAGTGTAGTGTTCTAGTAGTAGCTAACAGGTTTTAATAGACACCTTATTAAAATTTTTGATGTAAATATATATGTTGATTACACTGTCATATTACAACACAGATTACTTCAGTTCCTACTAAGTACATGTTTGATTTAAAGAAACTACTTGCAAATTAAAGTAGGTAATCTGTAGTAAATTAAAATCATTCTTAAAATGCTGAAACTACTACTGGATAAAAGTTAGAACTGTGTAAAAACTTTGGAAAAGTCATGGTGTGGTGTATGTAAATACAATACATACGATAGCAACATGTCTCTCTGGAGTGATATATTCTAATCTGATAGTCAGCCTGTACAAAACCAGTATACTCTAATATCTATAAAGAGCCTATCAAGTGAGTAGAAATGAGTTAGTTATAAAATTAATCAGAGGATTGGGGCTACTCTCTTGATGAAGCCTGTTTAAAGGGCAGAGCTTACACCTTTCTAGAGAGAATAATACTTACAACAAACTTCTCATACAAGATCTGGTTCATTATTTTTTAAAATATCACTATATAGAATCATCAGATAGTATTATAAAAAATTAAGCAGCTGAAATTGGGGTATGTGAGAGAGCATAGACTGGTCTTCACTAAGCAGACACTGTAAAATGGAAATATAAGAGAATAATCAGTGGATATTTGCAGAATTTAAAGTTTTGAGTCACCTGGCATAAAGTAGCTGACTATTACATATAAAATTCTTTCTTTCTTTTGTTGATACTATATTTATATTTGTATAACAATGTTTGAACTATGATGAGTGTGCTGTTTTTCAGTAAGGAACTTTTTTACTGTTTATATCACAAGATTCAACAAAATCTTAACTGTAATTTAAACAAGTTAAAAGCTTTTTTCGTAAAAAAAAAGAACTCAAAGTTTAACTTCAGAGTCCATGGTAAGTTGACATAGTATACCAAATGTTTGTTCCTTTAATAGGAATATTCAGTGAAGTCTGGCTGTATTGAATTGTTCTGGAAATACATTCTTAAGAGCATATGGTAAAAATAATTTTTTGCAGATGTATTTGTAATGCGTTGAATATTCTCAGCACCTTATAATTGATGTTATAGAACTTATGCCATTTTGGGTAATGTAACATGGTATCTGCACACAATTTCAGTTCTCTTACTATCTGTTAAATTTGTTCAGTGTTTGCAGAAGCAGCGCTGTTGTAGCAATGCACAGGAGCTGCTGCAAGCATAGCATATTGAGTGGATATAGAAGTTCTGAAGTATCTAGCAGCGTGATTTCCCTTAGTTGCTAACTGTGAATTGCACTTTACAAAAAGAAATGTTTTAAGCTCCTTTTATAATGCGTTTTCCAGTTCAAAAATGATGTGTGTGTGTGTCTCTAATCCTACGAGCTTCTCTCTGTGTGTGATTTAGGGTTACATTCCGAAAAGCAAATGGGAGATGGACACTTCTGAGGCAAAGCTAGGTGGGTATTTCTTTTTACCTGTTTTCTGTTTTTGGTATCTGATGATATGTGCAGAATTTTAGTTTGCTTATTTGTTCTGTGCCTTTCTTGTCAAAGACCAAACGACTTGTAATGATCTCATAGGTGCTCATGTGAATCTGCAAGACGTTTCTCTTTCATGTAAAAAGTAGTACATCTTTTCTATGTTAGTAAAGATGGAGAGAGTCTAATATTCCTAAACATAGCTGTATTTTACAGTTTGACATAGAGTGTATATTTCCGTACTGGTGCATATCCACCTGTTCAAAGAAAGCACTTTATTTAAAAGGAAAAAAAATACAGTATTCATTCTTTCTCTGTGTTGTAAACAGGTAACAGAATACATTTCACATAACACCACATTCTTTCTTGTGCTGAATACATTTTTTTCTTGTGTAAATTTTCAATTTAAAAAGTGTCTGTCTTGCAAGCATGTCATGCTGGATGAAGGAAAAGCTGGTGTGCCCAACTTATATTTTCATTCAGTTTTACTAAGGTATCACAAAGGGGTTACAAAATAAAGATTTTACTTTATCCTGCTTCTGTTTTACATGTACTTTTTCCTGAGCCAATAGGAGAGCATGGTTAATTCAATATCAATGATAGTCTGCTTTTCCTAAACAAAAATTTTTTTGGGAATAGTACTGGGCAGCCTTCCAAAACTGTCATGTAACCAGATAGCAAAAGCTTCATATTCTGAAACTGGATCTGAATGATCCAGTTATTATTTCCTTTCAAATATCTGTATATTAAAATTACTGTCAGATGTTCAAGTAGAATTCCTTGGGAGTTGTGGGACACTTTTCATAGTTTCATAATCGACTTTTCTGAAATATATGATTTTAACTCCACTACCATTCTCACTAATGTTATTTTGGTGCAAAGTGTTACAACCAATATTTCCATCAAAGTCAGCAAGAGAAATGCAGGCACAAGGCCAAGTAATGGATTGTGTGTGCATGCAAAGGAATTTTCATTAATATTTAACTTTTGAGCATCATTTCTTTCAGCATTCGTACTAAAACAGGATCTTTGAACCAAGCTCAGTAAAATAATCACTTTGTCACTTTTATTATAATAGATTCCTGAAAGTTCACTACATAAAACAGCCTAACACTCTGGACTGTGAGCATGACTATGGGGTATATACATTTATTCTTGTTTTCCTACTCTACTAAGTGCATCATAGAAATGGCTCCAGAAGACCTTGTTTATGTAAATGGCCTTTTGTCACCTGCTGTTCAGCTGCTTTTCTTTTACATCTCTTCTGCCGCCATGTTCTCTTGATGAGCCTCTGAAATCCTCATAGAACATCCTAAGTCCCTGGTACTTTCAGCACTGCTGGATGAGCCTTTACCTAATTCCTGGGGCCAATCAAACTACTAAGCAGATAATGATGAAGCTCATTTTAAGTGTTGTGTGCATTCTGTAGAGTTTACAACCATGGTCCATTTTTAAGCTTCTTTCTTAATGGCTTGCCATAATAATTTTTAAGAAATGGTGCTTTGGAAGTAATAGGGTAAATACTCTGTGGCTAAAACAATTCAAAGTTGGTTGATTATTGTATTATATTCCAAATAATTGTTGTTTTTCATTCAATATGCATAAGAGGAATGGAAATATGGCATTACACATAACTGTTTTAAACGCCCTCTCCCCCTGCCCCTTAGAAATGCTACAGTTACACACTTTTTACAAGTATCAAACACAGAGGCCTAAAATATGATACATAGAACAATTAAACTATTTTAAATATATATCATTTGTTGTGTAGCATCTCTGGGAAAGCTGAGAATGGGTTGCAGGAAAAACTAACAAATAGAGCTTTTAAAATATACCTCCTCTCATTGTTAAATCCTACTAATAAAAATAGAAGCAATATAATTGATTTTATAATATGCTTTGAGTCATACATCCAAACTGTAAAAGTCATAAAGGAACAACTCCACTTACTCAAATATGTACAAATAAATTAATAATAAAATGCAGGGTTAAACTCCTAACAAAATGATTGTATTAGCCACTGAACTTGACATCAGCTGTACTCATTTCTTGTAGCTAGCTCTCATTGGGAACTCAGCTAACAGATATGACACCAGTATTCCATAGTCATCCCAACTGATTGTTAAAGAGGTCTCACCATGGAAAACAAACTGAATCTATCCCTGTTTTCATATAATTAGCCCCTCCACCGATAAGTTGTATATAAAGCTATAAAAATGCCAACATGGATTCAAAACAGGTATTCTATGGATGCTGTTTCCTAGAAGATTGCTTTATAAATTCAGGTGTTGTCAGCCAAAACAGTGATTTAAAACTTTGCATTTTGGGACTTAAGAATGGCTGTATCTGATACAGCATAGGATTTCCAGGGTGATACTTGATGACCCATGGTTATTCCTAGGCGTCCCTTTCAGTAGTGACTGTTTAGAACTGTGTACCAAATGGTATGTAAAGGTGTAATACATTTGGTAGTCCAGATTTGTTTTTTTCCTGGGAGATGCTGGTTTATCGAGCATGTGTACCAGCAGTAGACAGGGTTTCACAAAGGTGAAAAGGTTTAAATGTGCGGTCTTAAGCTAGATACCTTTCTTTCGTGGATTGATTCACTCATACAGCTTGGGAACTACAAATTCTGGTGTGCTTTCTATTTGGTTAATAAATGTTGTTAGATTGAAGTACAACAGAATTTCACTGGCTGTAATGTGTCATGGAAAATATCTGAAATGTTGAGCTTTTGGCTGAATATACTTGTGATAATCACCAAGCATGTTAAAATCTCCTTGCCTCTGAGTTCTTGCTCAGGTTAATATTTATTCTAGGAGAGATGATACATTTCTCTTCTGAATACTGTGAGTGTGCATACTGCTACCCATTTTCTGTAGATGTTCTGGATACAATCACATATCCATTTAAAATGTAACTTATGTCAGTGTGCTCTTTTGTATTTGTTCAACATATTCTTCCATTGACTGCTTACAGAAATGGGCTAATGCTTGTTGTCTTGACTGACATACAATTGTCTCTTCTAGTGTAATATTTAAAAGTATGGTTTAATAGTGCAGTGTTCAGACCTCACAAAAGAGGAAACTAGCCTCAGAATCTCTGAAGTTTCATCTGCATTGTAAAGCTTTACTGCAGGATACAAATAACATTTCACATATCAGTTATATAAAAACGTGACAAGAACTTTTTTGAGGGTTTAAAGTGGCCAGTGTCAACAAACAAAATATTATTGGCTAATTAAAGGTGCTAAAAGTAATAAAGGTAAGTTTTTTTAAGAAGTTTCACACATTTTAAGGGTACTGCTATTTGTGGTTTTTAAAACTCTAAGTGGGGGAATTATTGAAGTTAGAAAGTTGGATGCTAAAAAACCATTTCCTTCCATAAGTACTGTTGTGGGCTCCATATAACAAAGTGAAACCTGATCTCATAATAAGGAACCCTTCTGAGTTCATGTGCCAAAGATCAGTGCAATATGACTTTGAGAGTGCTTCAAGGTGTGTCTGTTCTGGGGCACCTCTGGACATACCTTGAGGTACTGTGGCATGGAAGAAAGCAAATCTCTCTAGAAGGGCAGCCAACTTCAAACACAAAGGGAGATTAAATTTAAAAACATACTCTGTATCAAGATAACAAGTCCTTAAAAGAAGGATTATTCAGACTGATGTCACAGTCTTTAATTCACCTTTTTACATTTGAGTGTTACAAAACTTAGATGTTCTGAGTTGCAACTCCAGGTGTACACAGGCAAAGTGGGAGAACTAACTTTTTCATGCTGGTGATCAAATGTGCTTGCTACACAAACTTTGCGTCAGAAAATTCTAACTTGCAATGGGAAAGTGTTGATATGACTGCCTTATCACGCTTTTCCTGGACTTCTCCATTTGTAGCATTTGTTAAATATTCTTAAATGTGTTTGCTGTTCTCCCTTTTCAATGCTGTTTATTCTGGAGACGCTTATGATGGCAGTAGTCTGTGTTGCATAGTTTGTGAATAATACTAGATGGCATGAGTGTACCTTTATTGCAGGAGCAATATAAAGGAATTTCCCATGCCTAGCGCTTCCTCTTCTGAAAAGGAGACAGTATATGTCTCTATGGAGTTGTCCCAAATTTGGCATATTTCATTTTGCATTTAGTTTCTTCTTTTATTGTGTGTAACAGTTAGCAATTCAGGAAAGCAGATACAGCTACTTTGTTATGATTTTTAGCTGTAGGGTCTTTGGGAAAGGAATTCAAAAATGCTTTGTTTGTACAGATGAAATGTTTTACTCTGTGGCAATTAAATGTGGTGTAATGGCTTCCTGAAAATTCTAGCATTGACTGAGATGGGGCTACTTTATTAATTTATTAAGGTGAAGTTTTACTGCAGTATGGACAAGTCAGAATTGTTTTTGGTCTCACATGACCTCCAGTACTATTTTGCTCTTTGCTATTTTAAATAAGATTCATCTACATACTGAAATATTTGGGTGCACGTTTTAGACTGTCCTTTTCTGTTGCGTAGCAGATCGGCTGCTTTGCCTTTGATTAGTTTCAGAGGTCTATTGTGGGCTACTTTAATAACATTAGTAATTTCTGAGCTAGTGGCAATGTTCTCACTGACAACAGGTTGCAGAGAACACCAAATAATTAAAAATTTACTCAACATATATTTTAATGTGGCAGTGATTGTAGAAATTGTTTAAAATATAGGGACAACAAACTTTACTGCAAGACGTTATGAACCAGTGAGTAAACACCAATGGAAAAAAGAGGAAGTGGAATTATTATTAGCTCTGCAAAACTGTTTCATATCTTCATGCCTACTAGGCTTTAACCTTCTGTACTCTGATTACTACTAGCAAGCTGCCTCGGATAAGTGGCCAAAAAGAGGAAGGTCTTACAACTCAATAAATGCCATGTTCCACCTCATCTCTCAGGCTGGTTGCTCTGGTTCGGCAAGCAACAGAAGAAAATAGTGACCTTTGGGCAAACTTATTTCTAGAGCATTCATGTATGTGTGTCCTCTCTCACATCATGAATAACAGATTCTTAGTCTTCCTGCATTCCTGGGGTTGTGTGTTCAGTAGAAACAGTTCTTCGAAAACTGCTTACTATACAGTTCTTAATAGGTTTAACTGTTGGTTGGACACTGAATTCCTTATATTGCTTATTATACCATCTTTGACATGGTATTAAAACCAGCACTGGAAGAAAGTGTGTGGTATTAATATTGCATTGTTCTGCAGAATAAATGGGAATGCCGTTCCACCAACAGTTTCCAGCAGCTATGTTATGCTTGCTGAGCATGGACTCTGTATGATGTGAACTTCCAGAAAGATATGTTTTCTCCCTTTTACAAATGACTAACAAAATTAATACGAAAGATAAAGAAAACTTGGAAATGGGCGGGGTGAGTCTTTAGAATTGAAACAAACTTGAAATCATTTCACTCTTCAGCACAATGTGGATGTGCAAGTTGTGCTGCTGTATAATACAAACTCATTCTTTTGAAAGCATTCCCCCTCATCTTGTTTGTGTGCATATTCCACAAGTTTTCTCCTTTAATGCTGAGGCTCTGTGTTTGTTCTCAGACAAGTTGGATGGCTTGCGGACAGGCACAAAGAGGAAACGTGACTGGGAAGCAATTGCCAGCAGATTGGAGGATTATCTTCAGCTTCCAGATGACTATGATACACGTGCTTCTGAACCGGGCAAGAAGAGGGTAATAACCTCCACTATAGCTTACTGTCTCTAAGGGACTCTTACAGCATTCTCTGTGGAATGTAGTCTGTACCATCCATTCAGTTTGCCTGCATACAAGGATCACTGTGGACTTACTGTTTCATCTCATTATCCCTTTAGATGTCGTAATAAGCTGTTCTTGAGAACATTGTCTTCCATGATATGATAAATTGAGGCTCTGAAGTTAGTGAAGATTAACAGCATAAATCACAGATTTTGGCTGTATCTACACTAGCTCCTTTCTTCAAAGGGAGGATGGGAAGTAGCGTGTTGGGAGTTTATTAATGAAGTGCTGCAGTGCATATGCAGCAGTTTATTAAGCAAATTCCACCCCATGGCAACTTGAAAGTACCAGCTCGCATCTAGCTGTGGCTCACCCGCCTGTACATCAGAGTGGCCAGGGGCAGTGCTTTGAAGTCCCTTTACAAAATTTTGAGGCATAAAGGGACTTCAAACTACCCCAGGCACTTCGAAGTACCAGTGGGTGAGCCCTGGCTAGAGGCAGTCTGGCACTTTGAAGTTTAAGTCTTTGAAGTTGCTGCCAGGGGGGCTGGAATTTGCTTAATGAAAGGCTGCATGTGCACACCAGCACTTCATTCATAAACTCCCAACACCCTACTTAGCATGTTCTTTCGAAGTAGGGAGCTAGTATGGACAAGCCCTTTGAGTTTTAGGAAAAAGATATATTTCTTAAGGAAAGGTTCTATGTTAAGATGTGGATTTTCAAAGGGTGCCATGGAGATGGTGTGTGTGTGATGGTATAGTATGTAGTGCAGGTTCTCAGAAAAGAAATACATACTGTGTTTCATATGAGGCTACAGCTACACTGTAGCCATAACTCAAAATAACTTATGCAATTTGCCTTGCAAAAAATGCATGATTTCTTTCCAGTGAACTTATTTTGAACTTGGCTCCATCCGCATGTCACCAGAGTTTGAAATAAGCGACTGTTTTGAAGTTTCTGCTATTCCTCGTATGATGTGGGGTACCGGAATCAGAATACTGTGCTCAAAATAGCACTGCTATTTTGAGCTCAGTGTTTAGCCACTGCTTTGCTAGTTTGGGGTAGGTCTTGTATCACAAAATAGCAACTCTAGTGTAGCCATAGCCTGAGAGAAGAGGAAAAGACAACGGGTTTTATTTGTGTGTTCTTTTAATCTGTTTTTGCTGTAGGCTTTTAACAAAGTTAGTGCAAGTAGCCACATGTGTTTTAAAATTCAGAGTAGGTTCGATTTGAGTGATTTTCTTTGGAAAAGCAGAATCTATATATAAAAAAAATCCTTTATCATCCCTGAGTGTGTGCTGCATCTTGAAATACTGCTGTGAATGGAAAGTAAAAATACACACAGACACAAAAATACACCAAAAGGCATTTTGAGCCTCACTTAAAATAATTACCATAAAATTAGGTATCTTAAAGTTAAGGTTGCTTTATTAAACTTACGAGCAAGACTGTCACTAAAAATCAAACCACCGGTAAAGTCATTTACATCTATACGCAGCCTACTCGTGTCTTACCCACTAAACATCAAAAGACTAGTCACAGTCCTCAGCTTCATAGTAAACTCCCTTTTGATTCCAACCTACATTCAGTAACTCAGACTCTGATCTTAGGCCTTTACCGTCAGTCTATTTCAGCTACACAAACTGAGTAGCTGAAGGCAAAATACCCACCGCAGTGTCTTCCACGTGGTAAGGTTGACAGGGGCTCTTCTCCTGTTGACACCAGTACTCTTCTCATTTTGGTGGAGTCCCAGTGTTGATAGGAGAGCATTTGGAGATTGATTTGTTTTCAAAGAAGCAATAAATGAATACCTGGTGGATTGAACCTAGGGATGTTGACGGGTAACCAGTTAACAGGTGTGGGCTAGAGCAGCCCGCTGCAGGAAGGGACACTCCCACATGGCCAGAGCAGTCCCTGTCTGCAGCAGGGGAGCTGGCTGGAGCAACCTCCCCAGCCTCCCAGCATCAACCATTTAATCAGTTAACTGGTTAAACCTGGTGTTTAACAGTTAACCAAATAAATGGGATTTTACACCCCTAATTGAGTCCTGCCAGGTTGCTCCCGAGCATAGTGAAGACATACTGTGCGTAGTGTTAAGCTGTGTTCCCTGTAGACATGCCTAATCATAATGGAATAATTGCGCATGGAAAAATACGAGGTTGAAGTCCAGGTTGTGTAGTTCAAAGGGAATGGGAGGAATTGGCTGTATACATTGTTAGTTGTATGTTTAAACTTATAGTTTGTCATGGAGCTGAGGAGTTTGTAATTGTGGTGGGTGATAAGATGTAAGATGAGGTTATGTGGATGTTAATACACCAGCCTCACCAACCAGTGATATCCTTTGTGAAAATCATGTTAATAGACAATATAATTGAGCAACTTTTATTCGAAGCCAGTGGCAACCAACATGCTGGATTATTTGGCCAGTTGAGTGTGGATAGTTGTCTTGAACAATAAACATTTTCAGAATAACGTGGCTCGTTCGCTGTAGCAGTAGCCACCGTCAGAACTGTTTGGACACCACAGCTCTAAGCTAATCTTTGTGGATAGGGTCTTTATAAAAATCCAAGTGTAGCTATATGGATGATGAGGTTAGTTTTGGCCATTGGATCTCAGATGAGTGGGGATATATGGAATTTTTGGCAGGAGGACAAGAAGGTAATGAGGGAGAGCGGACAACAGTAGTTGATGGGCAGTAAAAATGGGGAGAAGAGGACCAGAGGTTTCTTCTGGTGAATGTTTTATGGTTTAATGTGCAGTAGCTTTCTTCCAGTGGCCCACCTACTCGTAAACCATAAGAGAGCTACAGAGGTTAATGGGATTTGTGGGGGGACCATAGCTGGATAGCAGCTTTCCCTGGTTCTATCCTCACTAGGACCCACTACTTTACTAAAGTACTGAAGTAATTTTTACATTTATTAACATTTTATTTTTATAAACATAAACATTTATACAACATTAGTGATAATAGAAATAAATGTAAGAGTTCTTCCCTTGTACATTGGGTTAGCAAAATGAGGACATTGAACTAAGTAACTTGGGGAACTTGGCTTGTAACTGAGGGGCAGCTGTTGGGGACCAATTAGGCAGCAAGAATTGGGATTGGAGGGCAGGTAAGGAAAGGGATTTGTTGTTCCTGAGGTTATGTCTGCGCAGCAAAGAAAAACGCAAGGCTAGTGTGCGCCAGCTGACACAGGCTTATGGGGCTCAGACTATGGCAATGTTTCATTGCTTTGTAGACTTCCAGGCTCAAGAGTTCTGGGACCTTCTCATCTTGCATGGTCCTAGTGCCTGGGACCCAGCCCAAGCCGGAAGTCAGCACAATGGTGTAACGGTCCGACATCCCGAATCCTGCAAGTTTAAGTCAGGTGGCTTGGGGCCACTACGGGTGTGTAGTTCCCATGTGAAAACATTCTAAGATGTCTACAGATACTGCTTCTATTGTCTTGTCATCACTCTTCCTACCTGGCTCCCTGGTTACCACCCTCGCATTAGTTGCTTTTATGGCTTCTGCCCTGCCACCCCATCCCCATTCCATATATGCACATATGTGTGAGTGCAAAGCCGACTGCATAAGTCTGAATAGAGGTGAGGGATGTGAGTGATTTTAAGAAGCCTTAGAGAAGGAAATTGCAGTTGTCAGTGTGGGACAGGACATGAATGTGTGAACTGGCAACTTAGCACATTAGATGAGGTAGTGAAAAGGCTTATCCAGAAATGTGCCATAAAAGCCAAAGATGGAAAGGAGCTATATGTTGTGACTCTCCTTCAATCATTGCAAGATTGTTCCTACGATGTATCTAGCTGTACTTTGTCAATCTAGTTTAAAATATCTCCAGTATGTATTCAGACTAACAAGGTAGATCTAGAGAAAGATTATAGTTGTGAAAAAAATTGTAGCTGAACATTGCGGCATCATGTTCTCTGTGCCACTTCATTTGGGACAAGTAGAATACTGACCTGCACAAACTACAGTACTGAACACTGAGAAGTAAGCCTGTAATCCTTCCTTCCAGAAGCACTGCTGTGTGTTGTGGCTTTTGTCTGATATACCTCAATTCCTCCATACAAAAATAATATTTTCCAGTGGTCTTTGTGGTCTTGTTTCCTGTGACCATTAGGCATCCCACCCATACTCTTCCTCTTTCAAGCCTTAGAAAGGAGAATTAATGTTGCATAGTATGCTCTGAATCACAAAATTATTAATGTTAAAATGGAAAAAGCTTAACTCATTCTTCTTCCAAAATTGTTCCTACTTTGTGATACATTCAGGACATTCACTTTAAATGATGTAATTGGTGGGCCGTCCACTGCTTCTCTTGAGGATATGATCTGGATCTTCAATTTCAAACCCAAAATGATTGAATGGAGGTTAAGAATTTTCCCAGTACACTGATCTGTAACAGAAAGGCCAACCTATGTTTATTCTTGAGCGGCTGTCCTACTGATATTGTGTTCTTCTTAGGTGAGGTGGGCAGATCTAGAAGAGAAGAAGGATGCAGATAGGAAGAGGGCCATTGGTTTTGTGGTTGGACAGACTGATTGGGAGAAGATTACAGATGAAAGCGGTCATCTTGCTGAGAGAGCCCTCAACCGCACCAAATATATCTGAGAATTATTATGTGGAGTTTTTGTATCTTTGAGGTAAATATATTCCACTATTGTACATATTTAGTCTCTGTTTTTTTAAGAGTTGAGGAAGAGATTAAACACACACATTGCTAGGATTCTCCTGCCAAATATTCTTGTTTGGAGCCTTGATTGTTGGGTGGATTTGCCAGTTGTGCATGTTTATTCGTGTGTAATTTCCTGTGTAGAGTGTGAAGATTGAAGACAAAGGGTTAACACCCTTGAAAATCTCCAGGCATTGTCAGAAATAAGAATATAAGTGTTCATTACAAGGACAACTGGAATATGTCAGCTGCATACCTACTTCTTCAAATTCCAGACTCTACATCATTGTATTTGAATTCTGACCCTTTTTACTGATCCATTTCTCAGTGTAACAAACTTTTCTCTTTTTTTTGACAGGCCATTTAATTGAGGAGAACTAAACCAGTGTGGCATGAGCATCCTACATGGATCACATCTTCACAGATTTTTTTTTCTTTTTTTTTTTAGTTTCTGAAAGTTCCTTGGAATATTTGCGAGTGATAACTGGTGTCCCCAAAAACCATAAAATCCCGCTGCACATAAGCGAGAGTTTTCATTTTAATATTTTTTGGAGGGGAAGGGGAGGGTCAGTAGTTTTAGCTGCTATGCGTGGGGTAGGGTGGAATAATTAGGCAGAGAATGTTTCCTCCGCTGTATTGTAACAATGTCTGTATCACCTTTGCTTTGTGGCCGTTCTCGTTTTATACTGTACGTACCTTGTAGCTTATTATACTAGGAAGCAGAACAATAAACTTTCAGTATAAACCCAGTGAATCTGGTGGGCCATACAGCATGGGCCTTTTTCTTGGTGTTTGTTTTAAATGGGTCTGTCTTCACATGCTGATGGAAAGTTCAAAGTCGCTGTCATCTGGAAGAGGCATCATGCTCTGTTTGAATGCACGTCCTACTGGGGTCTCCAGGACTAGCTGCACTCTTCTGTATATCCAGCTATTTTTTTAGGTCTTGGCTTTTGTTGGCCTACAGTCATTTTACATCTTATCTGTCATATTGGAGGACGGCTGCTCTTTAAAGTGTTTTCTGGATTGTTAATTTCTCAGCTGTGTTAAATTTCCATTGCTACCTGTGAGTTTGAATTTAATTCTGTAGTACTGAAATACTCCTGGTAGTAATGAGGAATGTGGAAAATATCCCTTTTTACTGATTTTGAAATTAAACCAAATGACAGAAAAAACTGCATGTGGGAAGCTCTCTTGGTAGGAGCCCAGAAAGTCCCTGTGGTCATAATAGGTCATGTTATCTGTTTGATTCCCCCTCAATGCATATGCATTCCCTTCACAAAATTTAATTTCACTTAAAAGCAGTAATGAGGACTTTTGGATATAGAGCTAAATGATGCTTCAGTTTGGCTAAGTAAAGGTCTTCACTTGATGTAAGAGATAGATAGATAAATAATTGTCCACATTGAGAACAATGGGGTAGCAGCTTCATGTATAACATTTGTCTCACCACTGATGCATACTATTACAGATTTGCTAATGAGCATTTTGAATAGGTAATTTTTGTCCTTTCAGGGTTTCCAAACCAAAGGCTTATGTTAAAAGTTGTGTGGAAAGAGAAGGTGTAGATTAACTGGAACATGTTTTAGTTGACGGTGAATTATTTGAAATTGCTGTCCTGTACACTTTGAAAGAAAATGAAATTCTAAAAGCTGCTTTTGTTCTTGTTGCTCTAAGTGATTGCATATCAGATTGCTTCTAAGTTTATTAACCAGTCAGTAGTGATGAGGGCATTGTTTAGTACATTAAAGGAGAGCCATTGTTTGTAATATTGAGTGGTTTTTGTTCACCAGTCTAATACATTTCTGTTTACTTGACATTTCTCAGCCTGATTCATTGTGTGTGATTGAAAGCTTTTGTCAAACTATCTGAATTTATGTCCTGAATATATATTTACATACAAGAAAATGAAACTTCTTGAATGCAGTGCTGTTATGCCAGAAAGTAACAAATCTAGATTTGTGTGCACATCCCATATTACAGCAATATTTACTTTGGTTTTTAAAAGTTTCAAAGTACTGTTTGTGAAGTCTCACAGAGTTATCATTGCCAGCAAATAACAAAGCAATAATTGCCAACAATTCCAGGACATCTGAGAGCTTTCGTGTCCCTGTGGGGATCAGGCACGGCTTGTCTCATCTGAGTTGCTTTCTCATTCCTCATCCTAGAGGCTTCCAGAAGGATTATGAGGCTGCAAACTGGAGTCTGTTGTCCATAACAAATCTGGACCGCTTATGATATTTCCTAAACCCATTTGACTTCCTGTGTCATTTTGGTGGAATGGTTCTCTCTCCAGATGATATGAGTTGATATTTTCAGTATATCCTTCATAATCGATCTGAACCAAATTCCAACAGTTTTCTTTCCCAGGGTAAATTACACTTTTTTGAGTACTTGCTCATGTCTATTCCAATAGGAGTGTGCATGCAGTGCCATCATTAGAAGATTTTTCTCCTTGTGGAATCTGTCAGGTCAACTATGAGACCCTGGAGTGGCACCTTCAAGGAAGTGCATATAGGTCCTTTCTGACCCACCACCTGCTCAGTTCCTTCTTACCACTAGTGAGGGTCGTTGGAGCAGCATTTGGCAAGTGGCTACCTAGTGGTTCCCTTTTAGTCACGTGTAAATAGTTTTTGTAGTATCAAAAGTTGGTTTAGCAGTAAATTTACCTTGGCGTTGGGGTCCCTAGTTTTTTCCAGAGACCAGGGCATACTTTGGTCTCAAGGGCTTAAGTTGTCTGAAAGGTGTGGGAAACCTGTGCCCTGAGGGGATCCACACACCACTTATCAGTGTGTAGGAGAGGATCATCAGGCGAAAAAGGGCTTGATTTGCAGGAACTTCAAGCCTAGTGCTAAGGAAAGAGGAGTATCATCTGAAGCGCCTGTCAGTGGAGTCGGCCTTAGGGCACCAGCAGCATCGTCGCAAAGCACACCAGCTTTGGTGCAGGATGCTTCAGCACTAAGGACTCCACCAAAGAAGATCAGCATTTCTCCCCAGCTCATAAAGCAAATTCAAGTGTTTGGCACCATGAAGAAGGTGGAGAGAGGTTCTTCCCCCATCAAGAAGCTGCAAGGGGATACCAGTGGGAAGTGTCCTATGTTTGGGCACCCAGAACTTGGCCTTCAGGTCCCAGCATTCTGACTCCAGCCCCGAAAGGAGATCTGATGCCAGTGGACTCACTGACTAAGGGAACTGGAGGAAGAACTTGATCTCTTCTTTGTGCCAGAGGCCTCTGAAGCTGCCTAGGACCTTATTGCTTTGGCACCACAGTCCCTCACCCTGCAGTTGTGCGCTCTGGCACCAGTGCAGGCATCAGCACAAGTCCCTAGCACTGTCTGCGACCTTCATGGTGCACAGCCTGCAAGCACTACATATGGCATTATTTGCAGCACTAATGGTGGTCTTGCTCCCTCTGCTTTCCACCCCCAGTGAGCATCAGGGTAAGCCCACAATGATGCTGCAACACTGTTCTCCATCTCCACACTATTACTCTCCAGCATCATCTGGGTCTGTCTCACCATGGATGGGCTCAGAGTACTCGGCGCTGGAGGCTGAGTCCTTTGTGCCCTGATGCAGCTGGTACTGTTAATGCACTGATCTAAGCAATGCAGAGTGGAGGACTCCTCAGTACTGATGGTATCCTGGCCATCTCAGTGTCAGGGCCTGGTACAATGGCCCTTTTGGACACCTTGGGTCTATCAGCAGACTCTGGGACAGAGCTCCAGGTCAGTGTTTCCTCTAATTTTTTCTATCCATGTGTGGAAAAAAAATTGTGCACTGAAACGTGTGGATGTGCACCACCAGTAGAAATACATGCTGCTGGCTTTGGGTCCTCTGTTTATCAGCAGAGCATCAGTAGAATCTCTTGGGTGGCCATCCTAGTGCTCAGCTTACAGAGAACGCTGCTACAGAACAGCGTTAGTGATGTGCATGACCTGTGCTCTCCTGTCAGCTATATCAGTATTGTGCCACACCCCCAGGGGTCCAGATGACCTCCCCAGGACAAGGTCTCAGGCCTTTGCACATGGGCATAGCATTAGAGCCAACATCACCCGTGATGTAGGTGCCAGTCTGGTCACATGGGATACCAACATACTTGAGCCAGCCTCCAAGGATTTGACAAAGTGGTGGTGGGTACCACTACAGTTCTCCCTGCGGTTGTCATGAGGGTGCACCAGAACCAGTGACCCAGAACCTAAACCTCCAGGTGGAGGAAGTCACAGAGGACATTCTTGCCCCTGTGGGTCTCTCCAAGGTGGTCTTGCCCCCTAGAAAAGTTATCCAAAACACCACAAAGGTGCTCTGGCAGATGCCAGCCTCAATCTGACCTACAAGTAGAGAGGAGGTACAAGTACCTCTTTATACGCTCCTAGGATTCTAGTGGTGACAGCAAATTGTAAAAGAGTGCAAGGAGAAAATGGGACCTACTCTCAAATAAAGGGAGACTAAGAAGTGTGACTAATTTGGCTGGAAGGTCTACTCAAATGACAGGCTCTAGCTTCGAGTAGCCAACAAGCAGGTGGTACTCAGCTGCTACGCTTTTAAGTCCAGGAGCACAAGTGAAGTTCTAGAATTTGTTGAGGCAGTTCGACTGGAGGAGCACATTGCAGTTCTCTTGAACAGCCGCCCAGCCTGAACCTGAACTTTGGAAGATATTCCCAAGGACAATGCACCAGTACTGAACTTGGATCGTCACACCCTTCCCCTTTTGTGAATCGTATACCCCATTGCTACCCTGCTTGGTCCCAGATTACCTCAGATCATTGGGTCCTGAACATGGTAAGGGTGGGATATACTGTTCCTTCCCAGTCCCCTTCTCCCTCTTTTTCCAGGGTCTTTCTCATGAACAGCAACTTCAACAGGAGGTGCAGTCACTTCTCACTCTAAGGCCACGTAGGAGGGTTCCTTAAGAGTTCAGGGGCAAGGGCAGCGATAGTCTCGGGTCTATCCTGGATCTGTGAGACCTCAATGCATGCATCAATAAACTGATGTTTTGCATGGTATCCATGGCCTTCATCATTCCCTCCCTGGATCCAGGAGATTGGTAGTTTGTCCTCTACTTGATAGACGCATGCTTCTGTATCACCATTAACCCAACCCATAGACAGTTTCTTCAATTTGTGGTCAGTGACCAGCACTACAAGTTCATGGTGCTCCCTTTTGTGTTCTTGGCAGCCCCTCTGGTATTCACAAAGTGTATATCAGTTGTGGTAGCCTTCTTCCACAAACATAAGGTACGGGTCTTCCAGTACCTGGAGAACTGGCTTATCTAAGCCAAGTTACAAGTACAGACTGTGGAACGTGTCTCTGACTTGTCACCTTTCTCTCAGCATGGGCCTGCTACTAATTGTGCCAAAACTGACACTAGCCCAACACAGAGAATATAATTCAGAGGAGCTTTTGGGACTCCACATGAGCCAGAGCACCTCTGCCCTCACTGTGCTTCCAAGCCTCGGGAGACATCTTTGAGAATCTCCGTCTGTTCCCAACAATAACAGCCAGAAATTGTATGAAGTTGCTGGGAATTGTGGTGTCTTGTGCATACATAGTCCAGCCTGCCAGCTTAAGACTCGTCCCCTTCAGGAGCGGTTCGTGCAAGTGTACAGGACCAACTGGGACCTTCTGGACTGGGTATTTACCCTCCCACCTCAAATTCGCAATTTCTTCTGCTTGTGGCTGCAGCCAAAGGTGGTCTGTGAGGGAATACCCTTTGCCAAGCCACAGTTGAAGCTATCTCTGGTTACTGATGCCTTGGCACTAGGTTGGGGAGGACACCAGCGCAATACCAGAATGCAAGGCCTGTGGTCCCAAGCAGAACTATTGATGCACATTGATATAAGGGAGCT
This sequence comes from Carettochelys insculpta, assembly GCF_033958435.1. NCBI lineage: Eukaryota > Metazoa > Chordata > Testudines > Carettochelyidae > Carettochelys > Carettochelys insculpta. The sequence continues at coordinate 43,655,429 of NC_134142.1, read as the reverse complement.
GAGGGTGGTTCGTCCTGCATGCCAAATGTTGCAGGCCCACCTCCAGGGCAAATGGACACCACCATGTAATGTTCTGTATACGCACCTGTATACGCACCTGTTCCCCTATCAGGAAACTCTCAAACTGTGGAACTTTCACATCACTAACTCCATCCACCTAATAGTGTCATACCTTCCAGGAGCACAAAATGAGCTGGCCAGTTGCCTCAGCAACTTGTTCCATGGTCACAAATGGTCCCAAAGTGCAGACATTGCCCTTTGGATTTTCCAGAAGTGAGGTTTTCCCTACGTTGATATTGCCCTGTGTCATGTAGTGACAATGATTTTGTTCCTTTCTGAAGCATTGCCTCAGTTCCATCATGGATGCTTTTCACCTCCCAGGCACAAATGTGCTATGTGCATTCTCGTCCTTCCCTCTCCAACACGAAGTCCTCTTCAGTGTTTGCCAGGATATGGCTTCATAGATCCTCATAGTGCCAGTGTTGTCCCACCAGCCCTCATTCACCACACTGTTGAACCCATCTGTGGAGAGACTAGTAATCCTTCCTTTGTGCCTGGACCGCCTCATGCAGAACCATAGCTACTTACAGTGTTCTGACCTGGAGTCCCTCCACTTCTCAGCATAGAAACTCCAAGGTTCAACCTTCTGGAGCTCCAGTGTTCAGATTGTTGGCAAAGTTAAACCCTCCACTTGTGCCACTTATCTGGCCAAGTGGAAATGGTTTTCAGTTTGGTATCTTCGGAAGGGCACCTCTCTGCAGCAAGCATCAATTCCCCCTGTTCTAGAATACTTACTGTACGTCTGAAGCAGCAAGGGTTGGCTTCATCTATCAGCATGCACCTAGCTGGCATCTTGGCCTTCTTCCTGAGTGTGGTGGGTAGGTTAGTCTTCAGGAATCCTATGGTCAGCTGGTTTCTCAAGGGCTTAGACAGGCAGTATCCCCAGGTGTGGCAGACTGTCCCCCAGTGGGATGTTAACCTGGTCCTCTCCAAGCTCTTTGATCTCCTCTTTGAGCCCAAGATAATTTGCCATCTCTCCTGCCTTTCCTAGAATGTGGCCTTTCTGGTGGTCGTAGCCCCAGCAAGAAACTTCTCCAAGCTCAGAGCCCCCAGTACTGTCTGTTAGGCAAAGACAAGGTAAAAACTGACTGTATGTTTGTTCCAGGTTCATTTTAAGATCTTTGCCTTCTGTGTTCTGCATTGATTACGACGGCCCTCCACTTGGTCCCGGGAACACTCTGAGCTCAAGCAATGCTCAAAGGAGTGCTGCTGGTCCGATTTGTGGCATTGGTCTGGCTCAGCATCCATCTTGCAGCTGGTCCTCTTGGAGCTGTTGGTGCTCAAGAGCATCTGTCGCAAGTCAGTCCTGGTCTGGCTTGTAGTCATCAGGACACTCCAGTCACTTTCAGAGTGCCTGGCACTGAGGCACATCACAGTACGGGGGACCTCAGCACCATTCCATCTCTGACAGGTAGACTGTCAGCATGTCTGGAGTCCTTGCTCCATACTCTGGCATCTCCCTTCTTGCCACCACTCTTCAGAGTGTGAAGCCTTGCCTTGGCACTGTTCTTTGGAGATGGAGCCTCGCTTTGTCACCAGTAGTTGCCTCGGCATTCTCAGCACAGGCCCTGAGCCCAGCACTGCTTGCTCCCTAGGCACAAGTCCGCAGTCCTGGCACTAGTTCTCTTCTTGTCAACTCTTGAGGACTCAGTGCTGGTCAACATCATCATGGTTAGTCCAGGTCTCGACACTTGGCATATGGACAGTGAGAGTTGGCACTGGGACTTCACACCCCTCAGACTGGTTCAGACCAGCCTCGGCCCTCCCATTCCACAAAACATTAGTGGCTTTGGGTTGGTCGATGCCAGCTGCCTCTCATCTCTTAGAGACCTGGGAACTCCTCAATGGCCACCATGGTGGCAGTTTTGGATGCTGTTGGCATTCCACCAAGCTCAGGGCATATTATCAATGGGCTCTCCATTGGCCGCTGAGTCTCAGACCAGGAAAGCAACAGCCACAGGACATGGCAACACCCATATCACCACTATCCACTGCCCAGGAGAGCCCTCTGAGTCTGGCCTTACCACCTTTGGGAGTGTGCTTAAGATGCAGTCCTGCCTCTGGCCTCTTCATTGTCCTCCCTCAATGAAGCAGTGGTGGGCACGTCCATCACAGCCACGCTCCTTTGGAATACAGGGTGTTGCAAGACCTTCTGTGCAAGGTGACCCTTAGTCTCAACCTGTATGTGGAGGTGGGTGAGCAGGATGACTGTATGGTCTGTATCCTAGCTCCCAAAGGCTTTTCCAGTGTGCTGCTCACTATCATAAAACCCATCTGGTCTTCTATCAAAATTATCTGGCACATGCTGGCCTCCATCTCTCCCACAGCAAAAGTGGAGAGGCAATACTTTGTCCCAGTCAAGAAATTTGGATATTTGTTCACCCATCCCCTGCATGCTCTCTTTTGGTGGTGGCAGTGGACGAGGAGAGGCCCAGTCACCAGGCTCTGGCACCTAAGTCAAGAGATGCAAAGCTCCTTGACTTGACTGATTCAGACTCGAGACTATTCCATGACAGAGCCTGCTACTTAGGATAGCGAACCAACAAGCTATCCGGAGTTGCTATGTTAACTTCTGGCCTCTCTTCTCTAGCTCAAGGACTCGTTGCCCCAGGAGCCACAGTATCAGTTTGCAGCCCTGGTCCAGGGTATCAAACCAGTGCCTCACACCTCTCTCCAGGCATCTTGGATGTGGCAGACTCAGTGGCACATGCTGTCTTGGCTGGAGTCACAAAGCGTAAAAATGCCTGACTCCAGCCCTCGAGGCTCCCCTCTGAGAACCAGCAAACTATTCAGGACATCCGTTTTGTTAGGGTGGGACTTTTTGCAGAGAACACTAACTTTCACCTGCAAATTCACACCTCAAGCCAAGTCTGACTTCTCCTGTCATTGTCCTTGCTACTCCTGTACAAATTCTTTTTGACCCCAGTCGAGCAGTAACCAAGGTCAGGTGAAGTCCTCCTTGGGATTCAAGCAGTCATATCGAAGGTGTGTCCAGGGATGGAATACCAAGTGTCCTGGAGCCTTCCCCACCTTTTCTGTCTGTCCCATTTGCACCAGGACTGGGCCAGCATTACTTCAGACTGTTGGATCCTTCATGCGGTAAGAAATGGGATATACTATTACGTTCCACTTGCTCCTGCCCTCACAACCCCCCACCTGTCTTTCAGGGACTCTTTCACGGGCCACTTCTTCAGGAGGTGCAAAACACTCCTGGACATTGGAGCCAGTGGAAGAAGTTCCTCAGGAGTTATGGGGCAGGAGTCTGCTCCCTCTACTTCCTTATTTCGAAAGCAAAGGAAGGCCTTAGGCTTATTCGGGACATCAGGGGACTAAACAGGTTAAATCGCCAACCACAAGTTTTGTATGGTCTCCCTTAGCTCCATCATTCCTTCCTTGAATTCAGGGGATTGGAAGAACGCCTGTGTCCACATCATGATCAAGTTTTCGTTCCTAATATATGTCCATTTGCTGGTGAGGGTGGATCAGTTCCAGGTTTATGCCCCTAATAGGTGGCATACCAGAGCTCCCTAAGTGTTTACCAAATGCGTGGCAGAGGTGATGGCCTTCTTCCTTGGTCACGGAGTCCAGGTTTACCCTTACCTGGATGATTGGCTTCTATGGGTCTGTTCCTACCGGCAGGTGGAAGCTCACAGGAACCTTACGTGGACCACACTTGCAAGGCTACGCCTCTTTCTCAGCCCCAGAATGTTGGCCCTCGATTCCACACAGAGTCCATCAGGGCAGTTCTGGATGCCACCAAGGTTCAGGTGTTTCTGTTACAGCAACATTTCACTGAATTAACTCAGCTGTTGTGATCTCTTGCCAATTTCCCGATGACCATGGCCAGGACATGCCTCAGGTTCCTGGGCCATATGGCAGCTTGTATGTACATAATCCCATTTGCCAGACTTTGCCTTCAGGCCATCACTCTTGTCTTGCATCCATGTGTCACCCAGATTGTAACAGCATCAACATGGTGGGGACAGTCCCACCATGTGGTCCTGTGGTGTGGTGGGGACAACTGGTGATGGTAAGAGTACTGTTTCCCAGCCCACCATTCATGGTGACCCTTGTCACAGACGTGCTCACTTTGGGCTGGGTGGCTGACATGGGAGAGTTCATAAATCATGCAGTGTGGAGTCTCTCTCCACATCAGTGTTTGTGAACTCCCAGTCATCCATCTTGCATTTCTGGCTCACCTCTCCACTGCAGTTGGCTTGAACATCCACAAGGGAAGAACTAAGATCTTGAAAATCAGTATCAGTAGCACAGAGCCAGTCATACTTGTCAGCAAGGTGCTGGAAGAGGTGGAGGTCTTCACATACTTGGCCAGCAGCATCACTAAAGAGGGGCTGTGATGCTGATGTGTGAGTGAGGGTTGGGAAACCAAGAACGGATTTTCTTATGAAAAACATCTGGAATTCTTAGCAGATCAGATCTTAGACTAATATCAGGTTATTCATCTTCAATGTCCAATCAGTCCTACTGTATGGAGCAGAAACTTAAAGAACAACAAAGAGGAGTGTCAAACAAATTTCAGATGTTTATCAGTAACTGCCTCTGTAAAATTCTCCAGATCCACTGGCCATACACTATCAACAGCTAAGACTGTGGCATGTGACTCACCAATTTTCTTGCCAAAGAAGGAATCAGGAAGAAAAGATGGTTATGGATTGGGTGTACCCTTGGAAAACCAACCACCAACATCACAAGGCAAGCCTTAAGCTTGAAACTACAAGGAAAAGAGAGCAACCGAGAAACGCCTGGTGTAGAGATCTGAAGGAAGACACTAAAAAGATGGAATACACCTAGTCAGAACTGAAAAACATTGCCCAGGACAGGGTACACTGGCAAATGATTGCCAATGGCCTATACTCCAAGATGTAGGAGTGGAAGAGGCTTACTACTACTGTTACTTCAAGGGCAGTTTGTGGTGTTCATGATTGACAATATAATTGCCATGTACTATATCCACAAATGTGATGGTGAAGCCCAGTTGCCCCCCCCACTGTCTAGAAGCCCTTCGATTGTGGAAATTTTCATAGCACGTTCTGTCCACCTGGAGGCGTCATACCTCCTGGGGATGGGGTCCAGAACCAGCTGGTGGACTGTTTTAGCTGGTGTTTTTTCACCCATGAGTGGTTGATCTGGTCAGATATAATCCACACTGCTTTCCAGAAGTGGAAGTTTCCCTAGTTAGACCACTGCACTACCTGAGACAACTGGAAATGCCTGTCCTTCTGCTCCTTCAGGAATCTCAGTCCAGGGTCATTAGCAGATGCATTCCTAATCCCATGATGGACCAGTCTGCTGTATGTGTCCACAAAGTGGGCCAGTCTACTGGTCCACAAAGTGCTCCTCAAACTGCACAGGGATAAGGTGAATATTATCTTGATGGCCAAGGCCTGGTCCAGTCGGTATTGGTATGCCACCCTGCTGGAGCTGTCGGTGCCACTGCCCATGCTGCTGCTGCTCCTTCTAGACTTTATTGTGCAGGCCACCGATGCATCCACCACCTGGACCTGCATTTCCTTCATCTGATGCTCTGAAGACTGCCTGGCTGAGGGTTCTTGAGCAGGTGTGCTCAGAACAATTCCGATGTGTCCTTCTCTGTGGAAGGAAGCCCTCAAGTAGACTTATATACTTAGCCCAAAAGAAGCGATTTTTGTGCTTGTGCTCTGAATGCATCTGGGCCCCAATGTCTGCCTCTATCCCCTGGGTGCTTGAGTACCTTGTGTCCCTTAAACAACAAGGTCTGGAGACTTCTTCACTGAAGATGCACCTGGCAACTATATCAGCATTCCATAAGGGAGAGGTTGGTTGATCTATCTTTTCAAGTCACCTGGCTGGATACTTCCTTAAAGGTATGGACAGATTCCATACACCAGTCTGGTGACCTGTCCCTACTTGGGATCTCAGCTTGGTCCTCACTCTGTTTGTGGCCGCCGCTCCCTTGAGCCCTTGGCCACGTTCTCCCTCCTGTACCTCTCATGGAAAGTGGCCTTTCTAATCATAGCTACCACTTCTGCAAGGTGAGCGTCAGAGCTCTGTGCTCTGATGTCTGAGCCTCTTTACACAGTTTTTCATAGGTACAAGATTCAACTTAGATCTCACCTGGCCTTCCTTCTGAAAGTAGTCTCCAGTTTCCATACCAGTCTGGACATATGCCTTTCAGTTTCATATTTAAAACACAAGAGCTTAAAGGAACAGAAGCATGTGACACCTCTAATTGACCATGAGTATGCACCAGTTTACATGGCAGGGAGGTCACCTTTGGACGTGCAAGACCTAGCACCAAGGTGTGACAGCACCACCCCCAGGCCCTTAAAGTGACACAAACCTTCGCTCCAGCACTAACCTTGGCACTGAAAGTTTTGGAGTGTCGAGTATCTCTGGACTTTCCCTCTGGGAAGGTGGAAACTCAGGAAGCCCCTGTCCTGCAGTCGTCGTCATCCTCCGTTCCAGATGAGACTGTGGCCAGTATCTCAACCACCATGCTCCCTGCCTTGGACATCAGGGGCTACCGGGACCTCTTAAGGCAGGTGGCTCGGAATCTCAGACTGCAAGAAAAAGAGATTACTGAGGATGTGAACTTTCTGGAGGGCATCCTTGTCCCTGAACAACTCCTCCAGAGTTGCCCTCCCATTCATCAAAACTATTCAAAATAATACGAAGGTGTTTTGGCAGTCTCTGGCATCCTTACCCTCACCCAGTGCCTAAGGGGGTTGAATGCCTCTACTTTATGTCCCATAAGGGGAACAAGTACCTTTTCATGCATCCACAGCCAAGGTCCACTGTGGTGGGCACTAAATCACAAAGAGCGCCGGGGACAACCTGGACCTGCACCCAAATTGAAAGACACAAAAAGACCTATTTAGGCACAAGGTCTGTTCAACAGGAGGTCGACAATAGGGATGTTAATGGTTAACCAGTCGGGGCTGGAGCATCCCTGCTACCCATCACGGGTAGGGGGCTGCTCCAGCCCCACAGAGCCTGACGCTGGCAAGGGTACTCCACTGGGGCCAGAGCAGCCATCCTCCACAGCAAGCCTGGAGGCGTGATGGGTGGGGGATGCTCCAGCCAGGGCTGAGCAGCCCTGGTCCACGATGGGCCTTCCTGCCTGGCCAGAGCAGCCCCTGTCTGTGGCAACCTGAGGAGCTGCTCCAGCCCGTACCAGTTAACCGTAACTGGTAAGTCTCATCTGTTTAAGATGAGGCCTACCAGTTAACCAGTAACATCTCTACTCTACAACTGCAGGTGGCCAACCAGCAAATGCTGCTGAGCTGGTACTTGTTTAAATTCTGAGGAGCCTGTGCAAAATTCCTGGAGCTCTTTCCTGAAAACTCCCATCACTACCTGTCCTGAGGAGGGCAGACTGGTTGCCAAGACCTCTCTTCATGCGTCTGTGGACTTGGCAGATTGAGATGCCTGTGTGATGGTCACAGCAATCACTATGAGACAGGCCTCATGCTGCAGGTCTTGGGCATTCCCCCAGAGGTCCAGACAGCCTGGCAAGACCTACCCTTTGATTGTTCTGGGCTTTTTGTGGGAAAAAGGGGTTTTTGTCTGCACAGCCTAAAGGACTCTAGGGCAACAATAAAATCCCTGGGGATCCACACCCCTTTACCCCAGAGAAAGTCCTTTACACTGCAGACTCCTGCCCACTTCTGTTCTGGGCAACCCAGGGTGGTCTCATCCAGGCACAGAGGCCAGAATCACCAGCAGCACCAGCCTCACTCCAACTTGGATCAAGGCCAGAGTCAAGGAGGCCCTAAACAGCCCCCAGGCTCCAAACCCAACTTTTGAGCGTGCACTCGAGTACAGAGCACCAGTTCCCAAGCTGGGTCCTTTCCCCTTTGGCAATCACTTGTCCTGTTTCCATCATACATGGACCCAGATTACTTCAACAATGGGGTCCTGAGCATGATGGAATACTGTATCCAGTTCCACTCCCGCCCACCTTCCATCTGTCTTCCCTGCCCCTCTTCAGAGACCTTTCTCACAAACATCTTCTTATGCAGGATGTACATTCACTCCTCACACTGGGTGTCATAGAAGAGACCCTTACAGAGTTCAAGGGCAAGAGTTTTTTTAACTCCTGATATTTCCTTATACACAAGGCCAATGAAATCAGGCCCATTCGGGACCTACCAAACCTAAATGCCTTTATCAGGAGGTTCTAGTTTTGCATGATCTCCCCAGCTGCCATCATATCCTTCCTGGATCCAGGACACTGGTATGCCACCCTTGACTTGAAGAACGCATGTATTTTATCCCAGCTCACAGACAAGTTCTCAGGTTTCTGGTCAAAGATTGCCACTGTCAGTTTCTGGTGCTCCCATTTGGCCTCTCTGAGACCCTTGGGCTATTCACAAAACGCAGGGTGACCATCCTTAGGAAGCATGGGGTGCTTGTCTACCTATATCTGGGCAATTAGGTTATTGGGGCTGATCAAGGGAACAGGTTCTCTCACATGTCACCCAAGCCAGTACTGTCTTCGTAGACCTGGGTCTCCCGCACAAGCTCAAGTCCATCCAACCCAAAGAATAGAGTTTATAGGGGCTCCATTGGACTCCACCACTGCAACAGCCTCCCTGCTAGAGGGCCACTTCTGGGCCATGTTGGACCTTATCTGCTCCCTTTAGCAGTTCTCTATTACCCATGGCATGGGACCTGCTGAGACTCTTGGGTTACATGGCAGCCTGCGCCTGTGTGGTTCAACATGCCAGGCTGTGACTGTACCTGCTGCAGTTGGAGGAGGAGGTCTGTACACCCAGCACTCACTCCGTAGACAGACTAGTAACACTCCCAAACCACCTCCTTCAGTCTCTGTCCTCGTGACTGCAGCCTCACATGGTGCAAGCAGGAGTTCACTTTCACCAGCCACAACTCATGCTCACCCTCATAATGGGTGCCTCAGAAATGGGATGACAGGGCACATCTAGACTCACTCTGGGCAAGTGGTCCAAAGCAGAGCTCTCCTTCCATATCAGTATCAGGGAGCTGTGGGCAAATGCACTTAGCATGCCAAGTGTTCCTGCCCCAACTGCAGGACATGTGTGTCTTGGTACTGTAAGACAATACCACAACGATGTTCTATAGAAACAGATGGGTGCTCACTCCTGTCCCCTGTGCCACAAAGCCCTACTCTTGTGGGACTTACACTTATCCAGCTGTATGCTTCATATCTACCCGGGGTGCAGAATGCTGCAGTGGACCACCTCAGTCACTCATTAGGCACTCATGAGTGGTTGCTCTTGGGGGACGTCACCAATTCCATCTTCCACAAGTGGGGTTCTGCCCGGGTGGGACCTATTCACAAACAGAAGCAACTGCAAATGATACACATTTCACCTATTCTGCCCTTCCTTCCGGTACACAAGGTCCTGCTTAGCAGGACAAGGCATCTCTCATACTGGTGGCTCCAACATGGCCCAGGTAGCACTGGTTCATCACACTCCTGACCCGATGATGGACAGACCCCTAGTGTTGCCTCTGCTCCACCCTCAAGCACGCCACCTCACACCCCTCCACCTTGTGGTATGGGTGCCTCTTGGTTGACCCAACTCAAGTGTCAGCATTTGGACCCTGTTCACAAGGTGCTCTTGGATAGCCATAAGCTTTCTATCTGCACAATGTACAGGGCGAAGTGGAAAGGATTTTCACTCTGGTCCTCCCACAGCATGACCCTATCCCACTGGGGCTTGATTAACTTCTGCACCTGAAGCACCAGGGTCTTGATATCTCATTTTTTAAAGTCCACCTTGCAGCCATCTCCATTTTCCACCTGGGAGTAAATCAGTTTTCAGAAACCCCGGGTGTGGGGGTGATGGTGTAGAAGGATCTGGGCAGGTTGCACCTAGAGTGAAGGACCTGATTCGTCTATGGGACCGGAACCTGATCCTCACTAAGCTCAAACCCCTAGTCGTCTGTCATGTTTCTCTGAAAGGTGCCCTTTCTGGTGGCCATAACCTCAGCCAGGAGGTTCACTGAGCTCCGGGGTCTCACTTGGGAACCACCTGTCACTATCTTCTTCAAAAGCAAAGTACAATTATGCCCTTGCTAGACTTTTCTGCGTAAGTGGTTTCCCACTTTCATGTGAATCAGGACACGTTTTTTTCGTCGTTCTTTCCTAAACACCATGCAAACAATAAGGAAGGGGTCATCCATTCACTGGATGTTAGACGTGCCCTACCATTTCACAATGAATGCACAAAACCATTTAATAAATCAGCACCACTCTTTATTGCAATAGTGGAAAGGATGAAAAGCCTCCCTATATCAGCCTAGCACCTTTCATTCTGGATCACACCCTTCATCAGGGTATGCTACAACCTAGCCAAGGTCCCAGCGCTGTCAATAAGAGCCCATTTTATGAGGATGCAGGCTTCTTCTGCAGTATTTCTCCCACAAATCCCTGTCCAGGACATCTGCAGGGCAGCCACGTGGTTGTCCGTCCACACCTTCACTGCTTACTGGGCCATCACCCAGCAAGTACAAGACAACTCGGCTTTTGACAGCGTGGTCTCGCAGTCGTCCACCAGGTGACATCTGACCCCTCTGGGGGGAACTGCTGGTGAGTCACCTATTAGAAAGCACATGAGCAATTACTCAAAGAAGGAAATGTGGTTACCTGCCTTTCATAACTGTTGTTCTTCAGGATGTGTTGCTCATATCCATTCTCCTCTGTTAGAATAATGGGGCAAGAAGGAACTGAGAGAATGGGGGATCACCAATGTCCTCTGCCAGGAGGCTTCCCAGCCAACTCAGGTACCACTAAGGAAAAAAATTCCCAATCATGCTCACAGCACTGACGCACACCTGTTGGAATGGACTGTGAGCAACACAGCTCAGTTACAAAAGGTAACTGTTTTTTGTCTGTTATATAAAGCTGTATTCCATTATTCAGGAAGCTCATTTTAGTCCTTTCTAACTCCAGTTTGTGGGCATGTCATTATGATGGTCAGCACATTTGAATGGAGAAGTAACAGATCCTTGCTACTTATTCATATTTGGACACATGTTGTACTCTTAAAGTGCTCAGTGCTGTACAGAATCCAAAAGAAGATGCCATTTCTACCCTCTGACATTTGGAGTCTAAACTTACAATTTAAATGCAGCCCGTAGCAGCGTGGTTCTTCGCAGTGAAGATCATCACTTTATACAAGACAAGCAAAGAAAAGTGTTGTGTGGTTTCAGTTAGTGTACTTAAACCCTTTGTTTTCAGGCAAAAAAATTGCTATTATAGATGGTTAAGGACAAGAGCAGATAAGGCTGTCATATGTCCTCTTTTAAAGATGATACTTCTGCAGCACAGCAGCCCATAGCATCATGCTGTGGCATCGATGTTGTGTTAAACTGGATTCCTCAGTATCACTTCCTCTGTCATCCAGATTTTCCTTTTTATTTTTCCCATCCTTATAATTACCAAGCCTTTGACACTAACCCAGGTTAAATCTCTGCTGGTAGGAGTGCAGACCTGTGTTTCTGTTCACTGCTTCAACACCATTTTTGGACTTCAACACCACTGGAACACTCGTGCCAAGTCTTCAAGAAGGAATAAAATTCCAACCCTTCAGACAGCTTCTTGCCACTACTATGAGTTTGTAGTTTCTGACATAAATACAAAAAATAATTCTCAGTGCAGCTGCCCTGGTGTCATTTTTTTCTCCTAAAAGAGCAATTCACAGTTAACAGAAGACACCCTTTTAAAAATAGTGTTACTGCCCAGGGAACTGTATGAGCAGTCATGCTTCTGGATAAACCATAAAGCTTGGAGAATTTACAGTTGACTTGGAATACGACCTGATTCTGTTTTCTGCAGAGAGTTGATAGCTGTCAAGTTTCTAGCAAAGCAGCCCAGCTTATGTAAGTTGCATGGGGTGTGTTTATCTAAACTAAGAGTTGCAAGGTCCAATGGAGATTTATAGTGTTCAGTATTCCTAGAATTCAAAGTGGAAACACCACACAGAGTCATTTTTGTTCAGAATGTGATGGCCCGCATCTTCAACCACTCAGACTCTAAAGAAGACAGTATGTGCACTCCTTCTTCCAAACTCCCCAGTTTGCCTCTGATGCTAATTCAAGACACTAGTCCTCCATTTGAAAGCTGTCACTGTTCCAGGGGTTGGCTACATCTAGTATCACATATTCTTCCATGAGAGCTCTGTGTAGCTAGAATGCTTGTATTTATCACCAGTAAAATTTGGTCCAGTAAAACATTACTTCACCCATCTGGTTCTCTGATATTCTAGGGCCAACATGGCTACAACACCATTACATATTTCCTTCCAGGATCATCCAAGACAGTTTACTGTAGCCAGGGACAGTGGAACTAACAAAAACCAGGACGAGTCTGAAGGCCAGAGATAAAGTGTGCTCAGTTGAGGAAGATCATCTACGGAACTGCAGCATTAGTAGGGGGCCGATTAAGCCAAAATGTGAGTACATTTAGACCATTGCACAAAACCCACCTGTTGCTGAAATTTTCTTACCAGAAACAGAATAAAATAATAGAGCTCGCTAGAACTGGGAGATTGAAGAGCAGAGTTCATTATGAATTCCCTACGGGACACCAGTATGGAAGTCTCATTTTTAGCACTCCTTGCTAATTTTGTTAGGACACAAGAGCAGAAGTAATCTTGGATTCTTCTTTGAGTGTTTGCTCATGTTGATTCCATTTTAGGTGTGTGTGTGCCCATGGGTACAGTTGTCAGAGATTTTTGCCTTTGGGCGTAGTACCCCTTTGCGTGCTGCACTCAGGTGTTGGTGTATCAGGCACTACTGACCCTACACCCTCTCAGTTCCTTCTTATTGCCTGTGATGGTTGGAGCACTTTGGTTTGCATCTCAAGAACCTTAGCCATTCATAGAGTCCATTGTTGTTTCTTTTGTTTTGTAGTTCATAGGTGCTTATTTAGATAATTTAAGGCTATATGTAAGCTACAGCCTAAAATCAATTTTAAGGCAGTTAGCTCGATTTTACAACGTCACTGTCTTCACTGCAAATACCATTAGGTGGATTTTAAGGAGTGCTAAACTCAGCATTCTTACATCGACCATCCGAGGCAGCGTAATGCCAAGTTTGAATTTTAAAAAGTTGAATTTATGCTCATTTTGAAACAACATTACTTTAAATCGATTTCATTGGCCTCTAGTGGTGTCCCACAGGTTCTGGCTGCTTTCACCTCCTCAGCTCCCCATGTGTGCAGGAAGTAGGTAACAGGAGGCCCAGGAATTTGAATTCATTTTCTTCTTGACCAGCATGGATAGCACACCTCAGGAGCCATCCATCACAGCTAACCATCTAACCATCATGACTACTCAGGTTTCTTTTCAGGATTTGAGTTCTTAGGGTCACTAAAGAGCTCCAGCCACGGACCCACAGCTGGATCTCATTTCTGTGTGCAGTGAAGAATCAGTGATGAGCAGACTGCAAGTCAGCAAGCAAAATGCAGACATTTGTGAGTAGATTTTGTGGGGCATGGTCACAAAAGGGTATGCCCAGGATGCTCAGCAATGCCAGGTTAAAGGAGCTCAGGCAGAACTATCACAAAGTGAGAGAAGCCAATGTGTGATCTGGGTCATCTCCCAAGATGTGTTGGTACTGCAAGCAGCTGGACGCCATTCTTGAGAGGGACGCAACCATGGTCCCAGAAGCTAACAAGGACTATTCAGGAGACCGTCCTCAGGACTCTGGTGGGAGCAGAGATGGGGAGCAGGAAGCCGATGGAGAGGAGGTGTCGATGTTCAGCTGGTGCTCAAGGAAGCTGATCCTGGCAGCCCAAAGCTCTTCATATTCAACCTTGAGCCAGTCCCCATCTCATCGACACCTGAAGCTCCAGTGTCCCGCAGTGGTGCTGTGTGCTCTTCTGGTGAGTGTGTTTTTAGAATGCTACAAGTGGGTTGCAGCTGGATTGGGGTATAGGTTTACTTCTGTGGAGCACATTTTCTAAACTGTTATAAGCGGGTTGTGGCTCAGTCCTGGTGGATCTATGCCTCTTAGAACATCATGTTAATATTTCTGGGGATAGTGCACTTATCCTTTTTGGAGATATCCATAAAGGTCTCAGCCAGGTACTCTTTTTTTATTTTTTACACAAGGTTTTTTGTGGAGGCCTGACTTATTGAAGCTCCATGATAGGACCCCTGGCCATGCCAGGCAACCAGTGAGTCATCTGATATCATGGCGGTGGAAAACAAAAGTTGCAGTGATGGTCAGAGACCCATTCATTTAGTGAGTAAGTGCTTTGTGTCACATTTAAAAAGTGAATCTAAATTTTGACCTTCACTTTCTTCAACAGGCTGCATCTGCGGGGGAGATGGGGTTGCTGCAGTGAGGCAAAAAAGGGCTTCAAACAGGACATCATCCTGCAGCAACCTGAAAAGGCTGACAGGGAGCGAGCCAGAACTCATGCTAATGAGATGTGGACATAGCAATGGCACCAAACCATGCTCCATTGCAGGAACAAGGATTCAGCAGAGCACCTGACAACTGTTAGGGAGTAAACCAAGATCCTATGTTCCATTCTGGATTTGCAAAGGGATACCTACCAGAGCACTCATTATTCAGTCTCCATACCCTGTTGCCTGGGCTCCCCTCAGTATGGCTCAACCCCCCGCCCCGTTGGGGTCCCTCACTCCACACCCAAGACTCTCCACACTGCAAAAAGCTCACATTCCGCTACACATGATGCCAGGATTCCATTTTTTCCCCTACCTACCCTTCATCCTCCCTGCACCCCATAAATAAAAAATGTTTTTGTGAAAACCACGTTGTCACTTATTGGTTCACATGGGTGGGGTGCAGTTAGAGGTTGTTTTAGAAAGGTCAAGTGCACATCATTGGGGGGGGTGGCGATGTCACAATAGTTAAATGCAGCCGATTCCTGTGGCTCTCTGCTTATTCATAAAGCTATTTTTCAAGGCTCTGATTGCTGTTGCTTTTGCATGTGCATTAATGAATGCCCTTGTGTCCAGCTGTGCATGAGCCCTGCTCATGGCATCTGCCTCAGCAATCCAGGCTGGCATAAAAATTCCCCCCTTTGATTCGCAAATGTTACAACAAATACAGCACACTGCAACCATGAGGGCAGATGTTGATTTGGAAAAGGTCCACATTGGTCAAAAGGTACCTGAACCTGGATTTTAAATAGCCAAAAGCACATTCCACTGCCATTCTGCACTTGCTCAGTCTGTAGTGGAAGTGCTCCTGGCTGTGGTCCAGGGTGTCTGTGTATGGCTTCATGAGCAGAGGTTAAGCAAGGTTTCCCAGCATCACTGTGGACATCTCTATGGCAGCAATCTTTATTTTCTGGTCTGGGAAGAAAGTCCCATGCTGGAGTTTGCTGTACAGACCGGAATTTCTAAAGATGCCCATGTCGTGCACCTTTCCCAACCATCACGTGTAGATGGCGGTGAAATGACCTTTGTGATCCGTCAATGCCTGCAACGCCATGGAGAAGTACCGCTGGTGGTTTATGTACTCTGAGGCCTGGTGGTCCAGGGCCATGATGGGGATGTGAGTTCCAGCTATCCTCCGCATTCCCCCAGCAGTTAGGAAACCCCAATGGTAGCAAAGCTGTCCGCTATGTGCTGCACATTTCCCAGAGTCGCCGTCTTCTGCATGAGATGGTCACAGATGGCATTGTCTACCTGGGTCACCGCAGCCCCCAGTGTAGATCTGCACACGCTGAATTGATTTCCCAGTGACTGGTAACTGTCAGGTGTTGTAAACTTCCACAGAGCAATTGCCACTTGCTTGTGAGCAGTCATAGCAGGTCTCTTTCTGGTATCGCTGCTCTGCAGGGCAGGGGACAGCAAACTCCAAAGTTTCATGAAAGTGGCCTTGCACACGTGGAAGTTCTGCAGCCGCTGCTGTCATGCCAGACCTCCAGAATGATGAGGTCCTACCCCTGTGTACTGGTTTCATATCTCCAGAACTGGTGCTCCACTGCAAGCGGTGCAGCCAGCAGTTCTGCATTCCGGTTCTCCAGTTCTTCAATGTCATCGTCCGCATCCATGTCATCCTGTCACTGGCTTTCCCTAATAACAATACTGCACGACACTTCAGGAGTGGCCCTAACACACTGTGCAACAGCTATAAACTGTTCAAGATCCATGCTAGCACTGTGCAGCAGCGTGAGCCGAATCAGGCTTTTGGAAGACGATCCAAAAAATGGTGCAAAATTCCTTTGTCTCTGGCCCTTTTATTTTCCTGTGGCAGAAAAGGTGGGTGTATTGCACTCTGGTATGATGATGTCAGACACCCACGAGCACGTGCAGCACATTTTTGTTCAATAACACACTGGCACAAAAACTCACAATGCATTACTGACGCAGTCAAACCTAGCTAGGGCAGTGGAGACAAACTATGTCGACTTTCTAGACATTTGTGGACACTCATCTTCAACTTTAAAAAAATCTAGCGGTAAAAAGTCAACTTCAATAAATTTGGCTCTTTTGTAGTGTAGATGTAGCCTAAGTTAAGTGTTAGAGTAGTAGTTTGGGAGTTACAAGTCCTGGCTGGGATTTTGCCTATGTGCAGAGCATGCCCTGTTTCCCAGGCATTTAGCTGTGCTCGTTGTGCAGCTGGCCAATAACGATTGCTGACCCCCATGATAGCTGTTTAAAGTTTAAGTGTTTGGGGAGGTCCTACAGAAAGGCCAAGTGCAGGGTCTGCAAAAACTCTCACCCTTGAACCCAAAAGGAGTGGGATATCTGTTTGAAAGTCCTCCTTGGGAGCCCTCTCAATTGGACCCATGCCTGCAACTTATCAGCGCACAACACACTGCCAGCACTGAAATCCACCCAATGCCATTCCCTCCCCAACACCTAAGAAGCAGTCAAAGTCAACTGTGCTAGTAGGGTTTTCTGTGCCTGAAGTAGGCCTGGTGGCCAAAGAGCAAGTAGGCCAACCAGCACCATGTATGCTAAGCCAGATGATGGACATAGCTAACAGCCAAGCAGTTCTGGGCAAGCCAGTTAAGGGACTACTCTCTAGAACAGCAGAGCCTGGATCACGTCATCAAACCTCATAGCTGCAGCCTCAGTCCCAAGCACTGTGGCCTCCAGCTCCTGGTCAGAAGACGTAGGTCCCTGATGCTTCCACCAAAGCATGAGCATTTGAATCTCAACACTGATCTGCATACTCACAGTACTGTCGGGCCTTCCATCAGAGTTTGCCACAATGCAGATCATCACCATGTAGATGGACTCCTAGGCATCAGTCCCTGCCCCCTCCCAATACAGGGTTTGTTTGTGGCATGGGTCTCCAGTACCATTCTCTGTGGAGACACCAGTCTTCACCTTTTCCTTACTGGATACCAACAAAGGTTAGTGATCAGACTCAGATATCTACACCTCTACCCTGGTAACCAGAAGGGCAATGGTCCAAGTCTGAAGGAGAGTTTGTGCTCTCACTATAAAAGGCAAATTGCTACAAGTTCATGCAAAGCTCCTCCTGTCTGATTTGGGTTGCATTGCCTGTCCACCCAGGGGTCCTGAAGATTGCTAAGTCTGTTTGGCAGATGCCCCTCTACCATTCCACCTACCTCCAAGAAAATGTAAAGAAGTACTGTGTATCATCAAAGGAATTTGAGTACTGGGATACCCACCTTCCAGTGGCATCTCTGGTCATGATCACCATGAGTAAAAGAGAGAGCCTGCTATTTCAGGCCTCTAATCATCAGGCCCTGCTAGGCAGGTACAACTTCAACCTGTAGGACTCCATCAGCAAATTTAGAAAGGGCCTTCCACAGGACTGTGCCCAGGAGATCACCATGTTAAAGGAAAGCAAAGCATTGATGAGAGACACCCTTCAAATTGCCTGGGACTCTGCAGACTCAGCACCCAGCCTATTTGCCTCAGAAGTCGTCATGAGATGCAGCTCCTGGTCACAGTCCTCCAAGCTGTCCCAGGAGATGCAGACGACCCTTCAGGATCTTCCATTTGAAAGAGCAGGCCTCTTTTCAGAATGGACTGATTCATTCCACAGCCTTAAAGGCTTCCATGTCGTCCTCCATTTCTTGGGGCTACACACTTTTCAACCATGTAGAAACCTGTTCCATCCTGCGCCAAGGTCTTGAGGTATCCTCTGGCTCAGCTCCTACAAAAAGCAGATGGTGTCCCCCTTTGCCTTTCCCTTCCTCTGTACAGCCTGGTTCTTCCAAAGGCTAAGGAAGCCAGAAAAAGTCATTTAGTAGATGATTGCTAAGAGAGTGCCACCCCTTACGCCTTCCCTAATCTCCTGTGCCCCTTATAGTTGGCCTGGTCATGACTGATGACAGACTCTTAGGTTTTCAGCTCAATATCTTCAGGCTACACCCTGCAGCAGTTCATGATTCTAACTGCCTAGTCAAACAGGGCACAAGTCTCTTTGACAATTTTCTGAGTCCAGGTGACTATGCAGGACATTGGTACGCATTCAGTTACCCAACAGGCCCAGAATGATGGTGGTTTTGGTAGAGCTGAACTGCAAGTTTCCAAGCTCTGAATTCCAAGCCCATCTCCAAGGATGCTGTTTATTAGTCACGTGGAAAGGAATCTATATGAGCAAGAACTCAAAGAAAAAATTACCTGTTTTTTGTAACTGTTCTTTGAGATGTGGTGTTTTGTCTATTCCATTATCCACCTTCTTAGTCCTCACAGAGTTGCCAGCAAGTAGGAACTTGAGAGGGTTTAGAGTCAGCAGCACTTAATGTACCAAAACATGACCCAACCCTATAGATATCACTAAGGCAAAAATCTACAACTGCACATGGGTGCGCACACACCTGAAATGGAATGGACATGAGCAACACATTTTGAAGCACAAGTTATGAGAAGGTAGATAAGTGTTTCTTTTCCCATCTGCCAATTCTCACAGGTGCTGAATTGGAGCCTTGGAGGCTTTTTTTTTTTTTTTAAACACATTCATGAATTCTGAAACTTTCTGATAAAGTTGAGTCAGTTTTACTTCATTAATGGGATGATTTGTCTTTCATTTTTACCAGTGGAATGTGTACTCCTTCTAAACAAGCTCAATATTTTCTTCGTGAGTACTAGCTTCCCAGGCAGAAGGCTTATTGGACCTTTAGATCATTCTGATTGAGTATTGCAAAAGAGTAAGCTACAAGCTGACTGGGAAGAAGTGACCTCACTTTTTCATTATTTCTTATAGGCTGTGTCTACACTTGCATTCCTCTTTTGAAAGAGGCATGCAAATGAGGGAAATTGAAAATGAAAACAAGGTGGAGATTTGCATAGCTGGCACCTCATTTGCATATTCTTATTTTGAAGGAAGAAAACCAGTGTAGATGCTGCTCTTTCAAAAGTAAACCCCATCTGTCAAAGAATCCATCTTCCCATCAAAAAAAGGGAAGAAGGATTCTTTTGAAGATGGGGTTTACTTTCGAAAGAGCAGTCTACACTGGTTTTCTTCTTTCAAAAGAAGCTATTTCGAAATAATATGCAAATGAGGTGCCAGATATGCAAATCTCCACCTCATTTGCATTTTCAATTTCCCTCATTTGCATGTCTCTTTCGAAAAAGGAATGCAAGTGTAGACACAGCCGTAGCCTTCTAATTTAGGGAAACCTAAAATGGTGAAAGAGCATCTTTTTGGAGCAGACATTTCTTTAGGGAGTTGCTTGTGGAAGACCTTTTAAAGCGTTTATCCATATTGCTTCTCTGAATTTCTCTAAAAGAAGGGCAAAGGCTGTGTCATCATATCCTCGGCGTGATCTGGATGAGGAAGTGTGTGAACAGATATCTGTCCAACTTGCACTGTATTTTTAAGCTCAGTTTGGGGTGTTTTTCCACATCAGACCACAACATAGCATCTAGTTATATTTGCTGTAGGTGTAATACCTGTAGCACGTAATATTGTAACTCCATCTTTTCACTAACTATTGAATACCATTGTGGAAACACAACAACAACGCTCCTTGACACAGTTTTAAGAGAGGAAGTGAAGAACTTCTTATCCAAATGAAGAAGGGGGAAAAAAGGAAGTCAGTTAGGCTGACCATAATTATCGATGCTGGAAGGTGCATGGGCTGGCTCTGACTTACTGACATCTTCAGTGAGACATCAAATGGAGTGACTGGCTGCATATTTTTCTTTGGAAACTAATAACCATTCGCAGTTTGGTTGTTGAGTTGGACTCATGAAATCCGGTGGTAAAGGTGATCTGAAAGTATTTTTTAAAAACTAAAAATTGATTGAGACAAGGTAATTAACAAAATATTTCAAAGAAATGTAAATGATGAACCGAGAAGCTTTTTTTCAGCTTAAACCTGGAAGACTGTATTCGGTTTTTCAAGTATTGACAATATTAACATACAAAAGAGAGAGGCATCTTCATTTCTTACCCTGTTTCGGGGTATTAATGATTTCATCACAGTTTAAAATCTTAACAGGTAGGTAAACCAGAAAATGACTTATTAAAGATTTTGGTATTAAATCTGTATACTCTGATAGTGACTTGGGATCCTAAGCAGAATATTTTAAGCAAGTATTTTAATTACATTTTGTCCAACCAAGTACATATAATAGTATTGCTGGTGGTTTGACCAGTATCCCTCATCAAAGGGTTATCCTTTACAAATATAGCCTCTGCTCTGTTAGGTAGCTTATGCTGTTGGTGGAAACATGGAAGACCAGATTTACTGACAAATACCCGGACTGCCTTAATTATAATATCCTTCTGTAAGTGCTCAAAATTTGGGCTGACTTTCTTCTACGTGTATGTTGCTCTGTTGCCTTTGGACTGGGATTTGGCAACTTGATCAGCTTACTGCTTTGAAGAAAACATGGACACAGCAAACCTATCTTAGCAAAGCTCCTTTTAGGCAATACTTAGGACCATATAGAAATAAAGGCTTCTCATGTAATGGGAATCAGATGGCTTTGAAGCTTAAATTTCAAGTTAAAATTAAGTAGAAAAAGCTTGCAAGAGCTTGAAATTGTTTCCATTGTAATCAAATTTTTGTCTTTATTGCTTAATAAAGAATTTGTAGCTTTAACCTTTTGCTTCATGAAAGCAAAAGTCATCACTTTTCTATGGAAATTATTTCAGTGGCTTCATATTGTAATACTGTTTCAAGAAGCACCCAGCGTCCCCAGTGAAGAGTTGGGTTTTTACTGAGCTGGGTGCTGCGCGCGCACACACACGCACGCACACAAAGTCATCATGTTTGCCCCAAAGAGCTTACCCAGCTGAATTAAATGGCCTTTACATTCTGCTAATACAAACTCTATTATTGACATCTACTGAACAGTACATTAGTTTGCTTAATCATTTAACTTTGGTGGGAGTTGCTGATTTTGGTTTTCCGAAGTCCTCAGTTGATTCATAGCAGGAAATAATTTCTTCTGATGAATTTGTCGTTGGCTCTCTGACTCTTCCACCTTCCTAGAAGCTATATTTTTCAGATATAATGTGTAAATATTGAAAATCTTCCAGTTGGGAGTAAAAATAATATTCTACATATTAGTTGTCCAGTTCTCAAGTGGATTAGCATGTCATTGTGTGAAGTATTCTACAAGATTCAGATCAAGAGATTTTCATTTTAATTTTTCATTTTTGCTGCTTCTAATATGTTCTAATGTCAGAGAGTAACATCAGTGGAGTTTTCTTCCTTTACCAGCCAGACTAAGGAAATAACTGATTGTTTTTCCAAAAGCAGAAAAAAGCCTTTGTCCTCCTGCTTTAATAGCCATTTCCTGTGAATGCATCTGGAAGAAGCTAAGATGAACACAATGAAAATAGTAAATGGGCAACAATAGTAGTTAGAAGAAAGTTGTAGAAATCTCTGTGTACCTATTACGTTCAGAATGGAGAACATTTTATCCTGTGAGTCTTCATGATGCCATTATTAACGGAAGTATCATTCTGCATCAGGAAGAACTGATTCTTCCTGGTTTATGGAGGAGGTTTCCATCCCAGTTATGGAATCTTGCAACGTCTACTCAACTGGAACATGATCCTGAAGGGTGGTGTGTTCTCAACGTCAGTTGAAAGCAATGGAAAATGGAGCTTTCAGTGCCTGTCAGCATCAGACCTGAGATCTCCTGGAAAGAAACAGCTTCCCAGAATTGAGGCAAAGGCGTGGACTGTCAGAAGAGGCATAGTACAAATGCATCAACACCTTTTAAATTAATACTGGTATAGTGCAAATCGTATAGCATTCACTATATAGACACACATGAATCCAGTGAGAACCAGAACTCAGGAAATAATGTTTTTTTGTTTTTTCATTTTTTTTTCTCTATCTTGCTGGGCACCAGAATCATGGCTCTGGGGAAAACTCTTCTCAAGTTGGGATCTATGTGTCAGCATAGATTTACTCACAGGAAAGATATAGAAAGTACCTTTTTCTTTACAGATATCAGCATCCGCCTTGACATTCCTTCTGTTGCCTATTGTAGCACAAGACAAAACACTGTTGTGTTTTGTGACTTGTCTATATTCACAGTTATGTATGTTATGTAAAATTCAATAAATCAGTGTGTGGTGCATCAGTTGTCTTTATGCTCAGTTTTCCAGCTTGATCTGCCTGGCCCCTCATGGCATCCAGCTCTTTTTGTTGTATATATTTTTTCTGTTTTATTACCTGCTTTGCTTTCCTCAGTTCATTACAACATGAAACTGAATGGCCATGGAGCACGTTGTGTTCAATATGGCATAGTACAGGCTGGCTGCCTGTATGCGAGTCAAGATATTACAGGATTATTGTATGCTAATTATTTACCTTCTGTAATGTGTAAGTAGCAGTTTTCAGTATTACTGGATTTGGTAATCCTTAATTTTGATGTATGTAGAAATTCTATTCTGAAAAAGAAAAAGCCTCCTAAATCTACCTGCTAGGTTAGAACTTCACAGAAAAGGAAATTTCCATAGGGTATTCACTAACTAGTTGCAAAATGATCAATGGGAAATACTTAAATGGACATGCAAAATTGCAGCACCATGAATGGCAGTCTCGCAAAGTAGGAACTGGATTTTCCTGTGGAATGTCTGATCACATTTCTGCTAATCATAATGTTACTTGAGAGAAAATGTGTGTTTTGAAAATGGATGAATATGTAAAATGTCATTTGTCATTGGGCTCGTGAAAGAAACATACACAGTTGCAGTTAGCCTACACTGAGAGAAACGCAGCTTCGTCTTGTGATTTATAGCTGCACAATCTTTTTACTACTGCCTGTGCCTATTGATGCACTATCTTTGAGCCTGATTTATTTAGAGAATTACCTGCCCCTTCTGGAGCAGTTACTTTGGATTTATCAAGCCTTGAATCACACAAATGTACTCCTTCCAGCATTGCCCCCACGGTATTTTAACAGGAAGCAGACGTGCTCTGCACTCATGGAGTAGAGATCACAAGGATGAGTCTTCAGTGATGCTTCCCACAGACCATGCTTAAGTTGCATCTGTGTGTTGTATAGTAACTAAAAATCTGATCCTCATTTAAAATGTCGTCCAATTCTGCATGTTTTACATGGACTAGAGGATGCTCTGTCCTAATCTTAATCACATACAGACACTGTGTTGTTTTAATACTCAGTGTGTTGTGTCTCATTTGGGCAATTTATACTCCAAAGCCATACTGGATTGATCATCTGAGTTGATAAGGCACCTGTGCTATAAATCTTAGTAACACGGAACTGGGATTTTATCACAAGGTAGGGAATCCCCAGTACACCTAGATCTCTGTAACCTGTGGTGTGGAGATGACTGGGAGACTAAGAATATCACCATAAAGATTTCTGCACATGGCGAGCCCTTACGGTGGCATGGATCCTCACTAAAGCGGAGTGGATTTCTTTTTGTGTCAAAACATGTATTTTTAGTGCTCTAAAATGTTGTGAATGTGAGTAGAATTGGACAAATACATTTTGACTTTTGAATTGTTAATTTTGTTTGTTTTTCATTTGGGAACAGCATTTGGAATTCGTATTTGAGTAGTTTTGTTTAAAAAACAAAAGGGTAAAAATACTTACAGAATCCATTCTTCTCAGTTCTGGTCCTCACTGCTCCTTTTTGTTTGAATTTCATAGGGCAGTTACATTAAGTTCTTTTATATGGAGGGCCTGATTCTGCTTTCACATTATTCTTACCCTGGTGTAACTCCAGTGGATTTCTGTGTGAAAACCAAAATCAGGCTGTAACTCAGAAAATTCTTTAACGTCTGCAGTTCTTCACCAATGTATGTTCAGGGCACTGACTGACTTGTTAGCCCAGAGGTTGCTTTGGTGTGATCAGCCAGGTGAAATGATTGCAAACAGAAGACCATTAAACAGTACACTGTGTATAAAGACAGAGTTGAATTGAATTGACGACCAGTGTATCAGGAAGGCTATAAAACTTACTTCAATGTACTAAGCTGCCAAGTCTCAGAGGCGTAGCCATTTTAGACTGTATCTGCAGAAGCAGCAGGGTCCTGTGATACCTTGAAGACTAACAGATTTATTTGGGCATAAGCTTTTTTAGTTAAAAAACACTTTGTCAGTCTTTGGAGCACTAGCCCACCTGGTGGAGGACTGCTTCAAGGGTAGTGGTTTCACAGTGGAACTACAGAGCATTAGACACTTAGTGGGTGGCAATGCTCTGTGCCACATGGAATGCTTAACACACACATTCCGGCTTTCTATCAGGCAGAAGCTTCAGGAGAGACTTCCTGTGTCACTAACCATTAGATTTAACGGCTTCCATGGGCCTTCAAAGGCACCAGTTGCCTCATAGTTACTGCTCTGTGGCTTACTGTTGGCTGTGATGATCTGACAGGACAAGCAGTGCTGTTACCAGAGGAAAAATCTTGTGAGGAATATATTTGTCTCACTCCATAGGCTCCTTTGAGACATCTGCATTGTGTGTTATTCATAATGAAACAAATCTTGACAGTTGTATTTTAGAGTCACATCACAATAAAAACTAAACTTGGCTTTGCCGAACAACTGACTTTGCCGAACAACTGACTTTGTAATGGGCAGGTGGAGAAATAGTGGTTGAGCATGTGGACTATCATCCTTATAAATTCCATCACCTGCAGTTAAATATGAAAGAGTTAGTGAACGAAGACCATTTCAGCTCTGGTGGGACATTCCTGAGTTTCTGCTTTCTGGCTGTGGAAGAGAGCAAGATGCTGTCCTTCTGACCAAATTATACAACCCTTCTTATGAGAGAGAGAGCTGGCAACATGTCACACAAAACTCAGAACAGAGAACTCTGCAGTTTGCTTCAATCATGTATCTAGGAGACACTTTCAGGAAAACAGGGATTTTCGGAGCTTGGGTGCTGCTGCTGCGGCTACTCATTGTAATTCTTGCCTGTGACATCAAAATCTTGTCCACAGTTGCCGATTCTGATAGGCCATTTGAAGGATTATATTTTATCGTGGGAAATTGATTCTTATTAAAGAATGAGGCACAAGCACCTTGCCTATCAGCACAGTAACTGCAAGAGCTTTGTACAATTTCCAGATTTACTTGCCCTCTCAGAATGGAAACCATTGGCAGACAACGTAACAGCTTAGCTGTTTAGAAGATATTCATAAACAAATCTGAATGCGGTCCTTGAGCCAAGTGTTAATAGTATAGGTTCCAGTTAAATGCTAACATCTAGATAAGTATATTAAAGTTGTACTTTATCTTCCATTAATCATTAATGTTTCACAAATGCTTTGTCTGGGCTTTTGCAGCAGTCAGAGTCAATGCCATCAATACAGAGTCCCTCACTTGTAGAAAAGCCCATTATTAATTGAATTGTTTCCTATTTCCGTACACTGCCTGTGTGTTGCTGCTCTTTTAGTTACTCTTCACGCTGGAAATGTATTCTCAATGTCAACAACTGATAAAATAGATTCAGGTAACGTGAGTGCTTGTCCACTTTGCAGAACAGGATATTTTTTTTCTAAACAAATCTTACAAGTAGGTCACTTGCAGTCCTTCTAATCACGTTGCGTTTTTCATGTTATACACTGTCCACTCTGGCCAGCAGTAGCTGGTCCAGTTTTGACCAGAAGCTTATTTGAAGTTTAATAGATGGAAATATGTGGTGAGTTTGACATGCCTCAAGAAATAAATTGAAACAGGCAATACTTAATATTCAAAATCAGCTTCTGGTGTTTACCCTCTGGCTCTTACCATAGCAGAGTCCAAGAGCTTGCAGGGTATTCAAGTGTTATTTAGTGAATGGTTGAATTTTACATTTTGGTAGAAATAGTCATCTAAAATTCTCTAACTTTGAAATGTTGCTATAGTTTCCTTGAAGTGCAACCTCTGCCAGTATCTCAAAGGAGTAAATAAATTCACCAAGAAGTGAACACTTCTTCGGTCACTTGCTGCCAGAGCTGGAAGATGCAGATTCCATATTGCTGAGCCTAAACCAGAACAGCAGTCAATTATATTTGTAAAAATTAATGGGTTGAAATTCTTTGTAGAATTCACTCAAGGCAAGAGGGGAGTGTACTGTATTTTAAGACAATCAATTCATAAGCATTTATTTTTGTGCTTCTGATTTGTTTAAAGGTTTAGTAAATGAATACACTTGCTCTATAGTTGCACATTGCAAGATGTGGGAACATGATAAATATGAACACGTGTTTTGCAATGTTCCCTACAGTGTAAGCTGTATGCTTATATGGCTACTTGGAGAGATTCGGGTATGGCCCAGCTGATTAACAGAGTGCCTACAGATAGGGTTTTTTTGTGGCTACTGGTGGTGCACATTTGCATGTGCTGTAGTGCACAAAAAATTAATTCTTCACATGAATCGAAAAAATTAGAGGGCACGTTGCTCTTGGACTGAATCCACTCCGTTATACATATGTGCGTCTTATATGTGTCGTATTGCTACAAAGTGGGTATTTATGTCCTTGCTACACCCAGTTCTCTTATTCATGACATCTGCAATTAGAAATGGAATGGAAATGAGCTGAAATCAACTGTTGTCCTCACTCAGACAGTATTGTTTATTGGGGCTGTGCTGAACTCATCCAAAGCCAGCCCCATTTCTAAACCACATCAGACCTGATTTCCAAGGTCATGGTCCATCCAGTCTGCATAGGTTAGGTGTGCCTCAAGCAGCTGGATCACATGGCAGCTTGCACTTAGGTGGTTCAGCAAAGGATGCTTCACTTCATACCCCTCCAGGCCTGTGTCTACACGTGCCCCAAACTTCGAAATGGCCACGCAAATGGCCATTCCGAAGTTTACTAATGAAGCGCTGAAATGCATATTCAGCGCTTCATTAGCATGCGGGCTGCCGTGGCGCTTCAAAATTGATGCGCCTTGCCGCCGCGCGGCGTGTCCAGACGGGGCTCCTTTTCGAAAGGACCCCACCTACTTCGAAGTCCCCTTATTCCCATGAGCTCCTGGGACAATTTCGAAGCGCCGCAGCAGCCCGCATGCTAATGAAGCACTGAATATGCATTTCAGCGCTTCATTAGTAAACTTCGGAATGGCCATTTGCGTGGCCATTTCGAAGTTTGGGGCACGTGTAGGCGTAGCCCAGGTGTGGTTAGTGTCACTCTAGTCCCCGAGCAGACACCAGTTGGACTCAGTGCTTACAGTTTCTCCCCAGGTCCTCACTTCCCTGAACTGGTGGAAAGACCCATGGTCTGTAATGACAGGTGCCCTTCGTTACTCCCACATCTATTGGTATCCTTCATTTCAGATTCATAAGACACAGAGCTGGGAGCTCACATCAGTAACCTCGGGGTCTCTGGCCCCAAGAACTCTACACCTCATACCAAGGAGCTCAGGGCAGTATGTTTAGTATGCCGAATGCTCCTCCCGCAGATCTCAAGCAAGGTGGTACAAGTTGAACAGACAATACTGCATCTGTGATCTATGTCAGTTGATCTGGAGCCTCTGCTAGATGACCGTGATCTCTAGACACCAGCCTGCCTTTTCTAGGCCTATGCTGCTCTTCAGACCAGCTGGTTGCTGATACATTGCTGAGGCCTCTCAGGGTTGGGGACTCTGCATAGTGTCCTAGCCTTCAGCACCACGTGCCCATGCAGCGCCCATCAGCTTGGAATCAGCCAGTGGGAGCTGTGCAGGGGACACTGCTCGCAAGTGCAGGCAGAGTGAGTACACAGAGACCCAATGCTCCCCTCCCTGGAAGATGTCACAGATGTGTGCCAGCAGCCAATGGCTTCTGGGAGTGTTCTGGGGTGAGGGCAGAGAGGGAGCCTGACTGAGCCCTCCTGCTGCCCACCAGGAGATGCCTTTGGTAAGCACCTCCCAGCTGGAGCCTGCACCCCTCTCCTGCACCCAAACGCCTTCCCAGAGTCCATACCCCTCATTCTCTCTTTCAGCCCAACACCTTGGTCCAACCTGGATCTCTCCTGCACCCAAACTGTCTCTCCCAGGCCTTGCACCTCTCCTGCATCCAACCTCCTCCCAAAGGCTGCACCCTTCAGCCCCTCCTGCATCACAAACCCCTACCTCAGCCCAGAGTCCACTGCTGCACCCAGGCATCTTCCCACACTCCAAAACCCTTGACCCCAGCCTGTAGTCCACATCCCTTTCTGCATTTCACTGCCCTTCCCCAGCCTGGTGAAAGTGAGTGAGGGTGGGGGCACTAGAGGGAGGGCAATAAGAGGGAGTGGGGCAGGGCTTCATATAAGTGACGATGTGCCGACCTACTCCGGGTCCCATGGGTGCGCGTGGGGTTTGATACAGCGGGGGGAGTCGGGTGGCCCAGGACCGACCACCCCACCTCTGTAACAGCCTTATGTAGTGTAGCAGCAATATGTGATTCAGTGTATCTACTTTAAAACCTAGGTTTCCACAGCATTATGAGTACCAAGAACAATAACACTCCGATTGTGAACTAAGTCCCAATAATTCTCTATACAGCCCCAGCTAGTCCCAGCTAGTGGTATTTACCAATAGTGATTGATTCATTTATTTGTAACTACAATTACTTAACACTTGCCTTTTATATTTTTTTTATATATATATATATATATATATATATATTTATTTATTTGGCATAGGCTAAACACTAGGTTACATATAGCTGTATATAATTACATGTGACTTACCAATAACATCCAATGCTCCCACATCTCACCAACAACTACGTTACAGCGGCCCTTCAACTCAGAGATACGGCTTGTTTGGGACCTTTCGTCGTGGTGACGTCCGGGTGATCAGGCCGGGGTCTGCTGTCTGGACTGGAAGTTGCTAGCCTCCGCCTCTTGTCCAGGAGCCCACACCCTTGTCCCTGCTAAATCACCTTTTATACTGTTTCTTACTTGGGGGTTCAATACCTGGCCAGTTAAAGCGTTTGTTACCTGATTTGGGCTTTCTATCCTCCTGGCCTGTCAGAACATGTTACAAGATTTCCTCTGTCCTTGGTCATTTTCTGAACCTCCCCCCGGGACTCTCTGATGTTGCACAACCAAGATGGTCTCTTTGGGGGGCTTCCAGCTACTTGCCCTGGCTGTTCTCTTTGGGGACTTACTGGCTGTGTCTACACGTGCCCCAAACTTCGAAATGGCCATGCAAATGGCCATTTCGAAGTTTACTAATGAAGCGCTGAAATGCATATTCAGCGCTTCATTAGCATGCGGGCGGCAGCGGCGCTTCGAAATTGACGAGCCTTGCCGCCCCGCGGCGCGTCCAGATGGGGCTCCTTTTCGAAAGGGCCCCGCCTACTTCAAAGTCCCCTTATTCCCATGAGCTCATGGGAATAAGGGGACTTCGAAGAAGGTGGCTTCCTTTCGAAAAGGAGCCCCGTCTGGACGCGCCGCGCGGCGGCAAGGCTCGTCAATTTCGAAGCGCTGCTGCCGCCCACATGCTAATGAAGTGCTGAATATGCATTTCAGCGCTTCATTAGTAAACTTCGAAATGGCCATTTGCATGGCCATTTCGAAGTTTGGGGCACGTGTAGACACAGCCACTATCTGCTTGTCAGGATGTTCTCTTTGGGGACTCTCCAACTACTTGTCAACTTTCTGATTCCTTTCTCCTGGCCTGGCTTCAGACCTTCCCGCCATTGTATGGTAGCGTTCCAAGATGGAGTGTATGGTCATTCTGCCTTGCGAGTGAGGCCTGGCCACAAAGTGCTCGTGCTCCCACAATAAGAGGCTGATTAGATTCAGGGTTGACAAATTCAAAAGTGATCTTGTGCATAGAGGTTGGAGACCACTGCTCTATATCAACGAACAAAGAGGGGCTCAATCCTCTGCCCTGTGCCAGAAGGCCATGCATCTATGTGCCTTCTCCGTGTGACGCTCCATTCGTTTACAGGCATCACATCTTCAAACTGGATGGATGGCTTGTTCTGTCTGAAAGGAAGCTCATCGGGCTCAGATAAGCTGTATCAACACGATCAGTTTGTAACACTGGCTTAGTGCATGTGTTTACTGCTCCCTGTTTTTGACTTCCATCAAAAAACAGTAATAGCCTGAAGTTACTTGTTGGGGTAGGGGTGTTGTCTGCTGGGTTCTCACTGTTTTGCTGTTGTGTCTATGAAGGTTGTAACATATTTGTCATAGATGCAATTAAAATATAAATGGTCATGTTGAAGAATTGTTCCCAGTGTTTTCTATATGTCCTGTATTTAATTTATGTCATAGCTACAGCTGGAATATATGTAAAAATAAAATAGCTGTTGAATGATCCTTATGGCAGGAGTGTGGATTTAATTTGTCTGGAAGTGGGGATGTTTGTGGAGTGAGTTGTTTGTTTGGAAGCGAGTTACACGAGGGATGTGTCTAATCTTTTAATTTTGACCTTCAGCTCTGATTTTGAAGGAGACAAGACAATGCTGGACAAGTGATAGGTATCTCTTTCTGGTTATAAATTTTTTTGGAAATGCCACAGATGTTTGTATGTACTGTAAAACTGATTTCTAATAAAGACAATGTACAGTTAGTATGTCTAGTTGAGTGTATTCCCCAGAATATTTTCTTGCTGGATTAATTACTGAGCAATAAAATAACTAATGCAACTAACCAGGTGTCAGTTATCACACGGTTCACTGTATGTCATACCCCTTTCCTAAATACTTTGCCTATTTGTCTTTTTGGTTAGAAAGCTCTTTGAAACAGGACTCTTTCTTGTTCTGTGTTTGGAAAAGTTCTGGCTCATTGAAGACACTACTAGAATGTAAATAACAAAAATGGAAAAGCTTAGGATCACACTGTAAAGAGTTGTGTGTTTTGTGGGTCTGGGTGTCACTTAGGCCAGCATGAGAGAGTACCAATTGTACGGCTGATTAGGGGTCAGTATCCTAACCCTGCGGCTTTTCTTCTGTCAGTCAAAAGACAACTCTTGCATAGAAGGTCTGTGTCAGCAGCTTTCAATGTCCCAGCCTTTACGCTGAGGTCCCGTTACCAGAGACAGGCAAAATTGATATGAGGTATGTTCTCTGCAGAGGTATTGTTTTTCTAACTTCATTTAATACAAAAAAACCTGAAATACATCTGTTGTCAGTGTCTTTTTTGTTTGTTTGTTTTTGTTTAAACAAAAAAAGAGGTGCCAGTACTCGGACAGCTCCCCCACCCCTTCAGCCCATGGCTGGGCTGCTTATGTGCCAGCATTACAAAAAAAGCACTGTCTGTTGTATTGCTAACATTGTAGCAGAAAATTGCAGCAGTACCTTGCTCTGCCTCCTGCATCTGTAGTTCAGCTTTGCTGACATTCAGTAAAATACACTTTAAAGGAAGAAACAAGGAGATCACCCAGGGAATAAATCTCTCCATCAGGAACCATACAGGGAAGTGCGTTGTGCAAGTGGAGCCTGAGAATGGCAAGCGCTGTGTAATCCTGTGTCAAATGTCTCCTACTGACTTATCTGCATTCAGAAGAATTTACAGATGTGGGCCTTTTGCTAAGGAAACAATGACATATTTTCCCTTTTCATTTTGAAGTGTCAGAGTCCTTCTCTACTGGGGAGCATGCTGCAGTGGTTTGGCGGCCAAAATGGTTATTCTGCTTGCCAACCTAATATTATGAATAGGCAGCTCCAGCCCTGAAGTACGTTATTTAGTATTAGGTCTGTGACTTTCCTAGTTCTCATTCCTGTGCTCCTACGTGCACTTTCTGATTTTTCTGGTTGGCTCTTCGCTTTCCTTTGGACTGGATTTAGATGCTTTGGGGGTAGCGGCTTTGGGGGAAAGACCAGTTCACAATTTCTCCAAAGTGAATGATGGGAAACAGGATGAAGTTCTTACAAATTTGGTAAAGAGATGAAGTCTGTTGAGGGGGCCGGGGTGTTAAATGACTGAGTTTGGGTTAGACGCAGCTGTACTGTGTTTTAAAATAGTGTTCAGAGACATACATTCTAAACATGATTGTAGTTTTTAAAGAAAGGTAAGTTCAGAGACCACAGCTTTAGGGTTCACATTGTCAAGAGACACCTAGTGATGTAAACCAATGATTAGAATTACATGTTTTAGTACGTAAATTTGCAACTTAGGTTGTAACATGTTTGGAAAAAAACTGAACCTTAAAACTTTAAAATGGGAAAATTCTTGAAATACTCACTGAAGGTTCCAAGAGCACCTTTAATGCTTCTCCTTGTCCACAGCCCCAAACCTCTCTAACCCCTCCCATTACCTTAGAAAACCAAATCAATATACCTGGACAGTCAGCCCCACTCTCACAAATCAGAAACCAAAGATTAGATAATTTCCTGTTCTTTTCTCTAGAGATTCTTACACTGTGCGCATCACCATAACATCTGAAGCTTCTCAAATGTATTCAGGTGCATAAATATCTTTTGAGCGTCAGGGCCCGAGTGTCTTCCTGTAGTACATTAAGCAACATGAGTATGTTTCTGTCTGACATTGTTTGTTCTGTCATCCTCTTCCCAGGAAGAGAAGTATGTGTAAGGGGGTGTATTTGTTTTGGTATTTATTTAGTGACGTACCTGTTGCACTATTTTTGCTGCCCTCACTGTACAGGTCAGAAAGTCTCCGAGGAGTACTGGGTTTGTCTGTAGCTTCACAAAAACCAAGCAGTCCAATAGCACCTTAAAGACTAATACGTTTATTAGGTAATGAGCTTTAATAATAGCCACTTTTTCAGATTTTTCAGATTGGAGTAGACAGTACTGATCCAGGGTTTATATAGCTGGGGGTGGGAGGGAGGAAGGAGGGAATAAAAAAAAAGTGTGGAGTGGGGGCAGCCTGTCATTAATAGGACCAGTGAAAGAAGTAAATTAAGTGGGATGAATGTGCCATTCCTGCAAAGGCTCTTCACATATGAGCTGGACAAGATACTGTCCGCATCCATAACTTGTCTCTACCCTACTGGACAGAGAGCCCACACTCAAAACACAAGGATGCAGCCTTAAACTATTACAGACTACACATTCCAAATGCTCTACAGGCACTGGCAAGCTGGCCTTTAATTCCCAGGTCTGATACAGGCTGGAAGGATGCATATATGGCAGATTATTTACAAGAAAACACCAGACTGAGGCAGTTACTCAGGAATCACTTACTTTTTCACTTTAGTTTCTAGTCTATATGTGTTTCTGTATGCCTTAAAAGCCATTTAGCTGGCTGGGGGAGAATTTCCTCTGGTGCAGGCACTATACAGGATCTCGCAAGACCTGGTGCAGGGGGTGTTTTCGTGAGTAGGTAGGAGGTGAGTCCCCCTAACATACATAGCTATGGAATTCTTTCTTGCTGCAGACTGCAGTGCACCCTGTAGGAAGCACAAGAAAGGGGAAAAAAAGCAGTTTCTGGTGCTTTGTGCTGGTGGCTGTATTGGCCCCAAGAGCAGCCTAGAATCAGAGGGGTGCAAAAGCACTGAAGACCTCTTTGTTTCCTTAGCCCTTTCTGTGCTGCACCTCATCCTGCAGAATCTCAGCCTGCATCTCTACAGTCTGGAAGAAGGTATGATATAGGACATTGGTGTACATGACTCTTCAGATATGTATATGGCCTCTCTCTAGTATCTGATCTCACAGTAACTGTTTCTGTTTACTGCTTAAGTAGGGGGCTTGCCTCAAAGACTTCACATTCTGATGAATGACAACAGAGAGAAGAAGCTTGTCCAGAATTTCCTGCGAAGAACATTTTCCTCACTGAGATGAATCAGTTCCCAGCCTGGGTGGCTTCTGGGGAGTCCTATGACAGGGAAGTGATTTTGAGTGCTGTGCCTTTAGTGCTGATGGACCTGAAGTGGTTTACACTGGTGATGCTCTTCAGCTCTCAAAGCAGGAGACCTCCTGTGTGTCGCTGCTCAGACGCTATTTGTTGGGCGAACCACTGGGTTAGTCTTGGCTGTTCTCCCATCCTTCTAGCCAGTGCCTGCTGAAACTCCAGAAGGGTAATCTAGGCTAGTGATCTGTAAAGGCCTTTCCTCTTCAAATGCTGAGGAAGAGAGTGGTCACCTTCAGAAAACAAGAGGTTAACAAACCATTATGAAATTGCAGTGTTCCAGGCCAAATACTTTGGTGTTTAGTCGCATTCAGGTTGTCCATCATCCACTTTCACCTTTGTGAGCATCTACAAAGGGTTCATATATTTATGGCAGATCATTTTCTTCCAGCAAATATGAGGGGAAAGGGGCAGCTCAATATGAGTCATATGCAAGGTGGATTGCTTTAAGTGCTAGCTTCAAGTGAAAGGAGACTTCTGAGCAATGTAGCAAAGCAAGCAAGGGAGCCATCACGAAGAACACTACCACCTGAGGCATAGCAAATTGGGCTCATTTCACAGCCTCTGGAAGCTGGGGAACCTCATTTACCAACCTGGTTTTATGCAGTGGGTGGAGGAAGGTGCACCTGGCATAGGCAATCAGTGAAGAGTTGTGAAATGATTGGTGGATGGATGAAGGCTTTGGAGGAGCATCCTGGCTGTCAACAAAGGGCACCATAGGCTGAAGAGGACGAACTCATGAGAATGGGCTGGATTCAGAGAGGTATTTAAACTTTTGCCCAATTTCAAGCATGTGACACAGTCCATATGGCTTCAGGCTAGTCTCATGCTGAATTCCTTCCAGGCGGGTGTTTGTCTGTGAAAAGTCTCAGTTTGTCGGTCCAGCCAGCCAGATATAGATCAAGATCCTGTGACTGTTTGTTTGACTCCATGTCTAGTGTAGCAGAGGGGAGAGGGAGCTGGCATTTTTAATAGTTTTAAATACTTTTATATGCAAATGATATCTTCTCAACATGACCTTTTAACATTTTCCATGCATTGTTTTGCATCTTTTACCATTACAAACCACCAGTCTTAATTATCTTTTGACTCCAGAGATTGCTCTGCAAAGGGGAACACATGTAACCCAGGTCCAGAACCCTGTTCAACCTGTCACGGTCCTCATTAAGATCTGCCAGAGCATTGGTGGACAGCTCTAGGGCTGTACCTTGCTTTGTCTCATACAGGAGACTCCATATTATTTGGATTGCACATGACTCTCCTGGAAATAAGTGGGGAAGTACCTCAGGGTATGCAGTATCTTCAACTCTTTATATGTTCTGTACAAAAAGATCTCATAGAAAATTTTTAGCTACACCTGTACATTTACAGAGCTTTTCAGTGTTATGCTGAATGTATAGCCAAACTTCACACTGTAGGGAGACAAGACCAATAACACTTGCTAGCATCTATGAAACTACTCTCTAGACATAGCCATGGAACAATCTTTCTCCTGGGCTTCATAAGGATGTAGGTGTAACTTCCCACAGGCAGACTCAAACCTGTGACTTTAGAAGTGTAGGGTAGGCATCACTACAGCTTGAGTGGAAGGCCTCCTGGCCCAATGCATAGGCTGTAGAGGATACTTATCTTTTTCTGTGATGTGGTCTAGGTACCACTACATGGGACAGTTAACCACACATCACTGAAAAGAGGAGTTATAATTTGATTTGGAAAAAAACAGGGTTGCAGAATTAACAGACTCTAAACCATAGTCATCTCAACAGTGCTGGAAAAAAGGGAATCGGGTGGCTTCTCCCCTTTTATCAGGAAGTTTAAATGGAGCCCTAAAATGTTAAGGACATTTATGTCAACAGAAAGACAAGTCAATGCAAAGAGAATCTGGAACTTAATGTCATGATTTCAGTGAGGTTCCAT
Source organism: Carettochelys insculpta (assembly GCF_033958435.1). NCBI lineage: Eukaryota > Metazoa > Chordata > Testudines > Carettochelyidae > Carettochelys > Carettochelys insculpta. Next base: position 43,619,341 of record NC_134142.1, on the reverse strand, counting down.
TATAAGCAAGTGGCTGATCAAGGCTGGCATTACAGAACAAATTGTAGCATTGAGGTAGCCGTGTTAGTCTGTAGCTTAACAAAACAAAAAGGCAGTCATGCTCCATGACAGCTCATCACCTAATAAATTATTTTGTTAATCTTTAAAGTGCTACATAACTGTTTTTTTGTTTTATTACAGAACAAATATCTATTTCATTCATGGCAACTGATTGTGGGGCTCTGCCCTGGTCAGCTGCTCATCCCTCTCTCCTCCACATCTCACTCTGCCAGTCTCCCCTGACAGCAAGGGAGAAAGTCATTGGCTAGAAAATGCTTCTGCTAGACTATTTCACATATGCACATTAAAAAGTACACTCAAATGTTTGGATCCAGCTTGCAAAGGCTACGAGGCGCTCTGACAGGAGGCAGCTGGGGAGCCAGGAAAGGGGCCAGCATTCTCTCATGCTACCCACTTCTGCCATCCATTCCGTTGTGAGCTCCATGACAGGCATTATTGTTTTGCATCTATCACATGGGCACGTTGATTGTCCTGTTGATAGCTGATGTTAGTTCTGGGGCCTAAAATTTTGGACTTGGTCATTGCAGTGTTCCAAAGTTATTGTAGTGCTTCGAACAGATGGAAAAACAAATGGTGTCATGTGTAGGAATTCATTTCGCTTGGCTGAGAATTCTTTGCCTTTTATTAAGACTGTCCATCAGGGACTTCTGATATATAAATAGGCATATTAATCCTGTTTTACACATGAGCGTACTAAAGCACAAAGAGAGGAAGGGCCATGCCCTAGGTTAAACAGCATGTTAGGGCACTGCTAGGAATAGAATTTAGATCTTCTATCCAGCTGACATGGCAACCATCGTTCTTCCCTATTGGTCTAAGGTATGAGTCCTCACTTGCTTTGAGCTATATGTGAGAGTGCACATATATCTATAAACACAGAGATCTCCAGACTGTGAAGCACATTCCCATAAGGGGGCATGAAGGAACAATCATGGAGGGATGTAGCTGTGGCCCAAGCCAGCCCCCATCGGGGTGGACAGAGAGCACCATACTGGCCCCAGCTGCCAGTCCTCTGCCCAGGGATCAGCTCCCTGCCCCCAGCTGCCAGGCGCACAAGGAAAAATGTTTGGGGCCCACTGACAGGCTCACCAACAGGAGGAACAAAGGGGGCAATTGCCTCCAGGCCCAGTGCTTCAAAGGGGCCCGGAGCACCAGCAGCTGCCACTGCCAAGTGCTGTGGAAGCACTGCTATGCATGGCTCTGAGAGAGGGGAAGCCTTAGTGCCAGTCAGGACAGTGCTGAGGGCCAAATACCCTAGGCCCCACCCCTTCTGCCATTGGCCCTGCTCTTTCTGTGATGCGGAGCTAGGCCCCTCTGACCTTGGCCCAGGGCTTCCAGCACCTTTTGGCACGATGGGCCATTGTTATAATGCGTTACATAAAACACTGGCAGTTTAAGACCTCACCAGCAGGGAGGTCGTGCTTCAGGCCAGATTGGAAATAGTCATAATAAATGACACTATTGCTGTTTTGTACTAGTCCCATCACCCACAAGGTGGGCCAGAGCCAACAGCTGCTTAGCTCAGGCCGGCCTCTCTGATCAGGCTCCAGCATGACATAGTCTTAGGCCTCTTGCCATGTAGATTTAACTCTGGAGTAGTTCTTGGAGGCAGCTGGAGGATTTAAATACATCTGGGATGTCACTGTCCAGTTTTGAAATGATTTTGTAAATGGGTTTCTTCCAGGAGGGGTCAGAGTCCTTTCCTGCCCTGACAGCACTAAAGAACTCCTGCAGGGTGATGCTAGCAACCTCCAGGAAGCGATCAGGGACCTGCAGACACAGAGAAAGGAGACTTAGGAGGTGAACGTGCTATGGTGGGAGTCCCATGAGGATGGGTGTGGCTGCTACACACCCAGCCAAACACAGTGTGTGGATTTCCCCCCAAACAGTTGCAGAGATCGTCAGCTTTTTCAATCCCAACCACCACTGCCACCAGGGGTGGGTACCCAGCTCGCCACTGGGTGAATCACTCCCCAATCTCCCCCCCCAAAACAAGTAGCCCAGCTGCTCCTTCAGGTTAACAGAGTTGTTGGTTCCCCCAAATAAACGGCACTACTTTCCCACGTGCAGGGTGACCATCCGGCCCATATTGGGTGGGATGGTCCAGTATTTGGGACACCAAAAAAGCATCCTGACTTTTTTTTTAAAAAGGGATTAATTGTCCCATATTTGCGCCCCCCCCCCACCACCCCAGCCTCAGGGAAGCAGAGGGTGTGTGGGCAGCTGCTGCTTTCCCAGGGAGGCTGGTGGCTACCGCTTCCCTGGGGCTCCCAGGAAGTGCCAGCAGCTGCCGCCTCCTTCCCAGCTCCCTAGGGCTTGGAGAAGCCATCCCTCCACCCATATCTCCCTGTCCCGTATTTGGAAAGGGGAGATATGGTCACCCTGCCCATGTGGGACTTCCCAACTGGGCAGTTTCATCCTCAGACCTCAAGGGCAGTAATTTGATGCTGCTCCTCCATTTAGGGAAGAAGCTCTGCTTAGCCCTGCCCTACAGAAAGGTAGATGAACGCTCATCATGTTCCCACATCAGGAGCTCAGGAATAAGAACTAAGCAAACATTCAGCTCAGATTGCCCTCTCCAAATCTGTGATGGTTCCTATGGGGGCCAGGCAGGTTGTCGCTAAATGCACAGGGCACCGCCCAGAGCCCCGCCCTTCTGGATAGTTAAAGTCTTTGCACAGACGGTCAGAGTTTCATCGGGGCCCATGTGGGTGACAATTGGTGACCAGGGAGATGGGCACTCAATAAGAATTCAGGCAATTAAGTGGAGGGGTCTGATCAATCAACATAAGCATAGGACTGGGAACCCAGAAGTCCCACTTCCAGCTGACATGACTCTCATGCTATGGTAAGCCACTTACCTTTGCCATATATTGGATTCCCCATCTCTACAATGGGGCTAATGCCTCACATTCTTGGAACCTGTCAGGCGCAACCCATCAATATCTGAGAAGTGCTTTGAAGATGGAAAACAAAGCATGCATGGGCTGATTTCCCAGCAGCCTTTGCAACCAATGGGCTTGCTGAAAATCTATGAAAATCAGCCCATAAATGACTTGCCTGCACTTGTCTTCTTACCATCAAGATCCTAAATCAAACCATTACACCCACTCTAAGCACAAACTCAATTGACTATTATACGTGTAAGAGTAATACCAGAATTAAGGCTGCAGGACCTTTTTTCTGTCCTTTGTAATGGTGGTCAACACTTGCTCCCCACCCCATCCCTCTACTCTTTGGTGTGAACTAAGCTGCTTGCTGAAGTCCCAGCTTGCAAACCTGATGGCTAGATGCCTTCTGAGGCACCTCAACGATTCCATCCTGGCTGAGGACAATCTTACCTCGAAGTCATTCCCCTTATTATAGTGCATGTTGAGGGCCCTGAAGAGCTCAGACTCTCGGGAAACCATCAGATACTGGGAATCTGTGACTTCCTCCAAGATGGCTTGTCGGGCAAACTTCTCCATCTGGATATAGTAAAACTCACGGAAGTTGCTGAACCATTTGATGAGCTGAGAAGTGATGCAGCGGTTAAACTGTAAAGGACATGCACCAGGGGAGCAAGGGAGGGTTAGACATGCTTCTGTTCCCTTTGGATGCCATGAGACGGAACTAGATTTCAGCAAAGAGAAGAAATGTAGAACTCTTGCACACCAAAAATGTGAAAGGAAGAACCCATTCCAGCTCCCTCAAAAACAAACCTTGGCCCCGACACTTCACATGGGAGATGATTGGACGAAATTCAGCATTCATCAGCCAACAGAGAAAGAAAGATTCTGCTTATATTTTGCCTGCTTTCTCTCCCTTCTCACCCCGCCTCCCATAAGAATAGCTGAAATACTGCATCACACCTGAGGCCTATGCAGAGGCGTTCTATGCAGGGGTTCAATGTGGAAGGGTGCAGAATTAATCAGCAAGCAGGGAGGAGAGTACAGGCCAGATACCTATGTCATAGATGGTGCCTAGGAAGCTTAGCTTTGAACTTTCTTCTGATTAGAGTTACCATATTTGAACTTTCAAACAAGAGGACACAGCTGAGAGGAGTGTATCTGTACCAGTATCTACCAACTCACATTGAATTAATGTACTACAGTATATATAAGATGTTGAATCAATGTACTGTATACAAACACGGGAACCCTACTTTGATCCATCAGGCCTGGCAAAAGCTTCCCATCTACCAATGCCCCACCTCCGTTACAAAGGGATGAGTATGTGCAGGGGTGGCTAGTAGGGTGCAGTGGCCGTGGACCACCTGGAGTCGTAACCCTACTCTGAGATTTTGACAATCCTTTTCTCCTGCTACTTCTGTCCTCTGCACGCACACACCCTTTTTGAAGACGCTGCTGTCCCTGTACCCACTCTGGGGCAGGGAAGGTCGGGAGACCCTAATGAAAAGACAGTGCTGCTCCACAGTCAGCCACAAGGGGCCGCTAAAGCACATAGAGGACCTACAGCATTGTGAGGCCTGTGCCCTTCTAGTGTACGATAGCGTAACCCTGGGTATGAGGCCAGTAAGCAGTGCTGCCACTCAACTGGGCTACTTGTGAGAGGCCTCAGTGAGAAACAATTCTGATTCTGCAGCAGGAATTGTCCTATGCTGGGTTGCAACCCTGCAATGCAGACTCCAGAGTAGTGAATTGCTGCATGCACCAAAGGGCTGTGCTGTTAACACCCCGTGTGGATGTTGTGGTCATGAACTAAAACTGAAAGGTATCTAGTGCCCCTTCCATAACCTTGTTTGAAAAGGATTATGTTAGCTCAGACTGGCCACCTTTAGTTCGCATCCACAAGGGGCAGTTATGTGCAGCTCTTTTGTGCAAGCTGCAGTTCACGCTCTCAGGCTGCGGCTTGTGTAGAGAAACTCTCAGAATGCTGCCTCAGATTCTGAGTCCCTGTCTCTTTGCTGTCATCTGGTGGTTGTTTGAAGGAGCAGCTTCTGATGTGCATGCACAGCTGGACCAAATCAGCCTCTCCTGGCCAGCAGAAGCCATATGGCCGGTGCACCTTTAGGGACAGAGCCCTGCTGGCTGTCGCAAAGCAGGGCTTTCTTTTGGCTCGCGTGACCAGAAAGCAAGCATGAAAAATCAGGAGGATATTTTTAGGGCATGGTATGTGGAGGGAGGTGGGGAGTTACCTACGTAAGACAAAGTCCATCCAGTTGGGATGGTCCTGATAATATCAGGACGTCTGGTCACCCTGCTTTTGGTGGTGGTATGTCTCTAGTCGGGCAGGAAGGCAGCAATGGGCTATAAATCCAGAAGTGGCCCATGCACAAGTGAGCAGCAGCTGCAGTGTTGCCAACAAGGATAATTTCTTTTGAAATGGCAAAAATTGAGGCTTTTGGAAGCAAGCTGTCACTTAGTGGTTGTGGTGCTACTTTTCACAGGTGAGCAGCAAAACCAAGAGCTTTGGGATTGGCAGCGCTGCTGAGCAGGGCTGGTGGGCAGCAGAACTGGGTGAAGCAGCTGTACCTGGACATCGAGGAAGTAGGTTTTCAGCAGAGTTGAACTGGGATAGCGAGTGAAGAAGAACATCAGCTTGGCCTTCTTCAGGTGGCCAGGGGTCAGAGCCTCCTGGATTTATTCTGGAGTCAAGGAAAAGCTGTTTACTGTTTGCCTGCACACACAAATCATTGAATTTGCACAAGCTCATACGCTCCTGAGGGTGTCTCAAGCCTGCCTGTCTTCATCTGTGATGTCTCCCTGGCACAGACACACCCCTCTGCTGTATGGTTATGGGAGTGATGGAAGAAGGGTGCTCCCTGAGGAATTCCCAGTGGCCCTCTAATTATCTGACCCCAGTAAAGACTCCCCCATGGAGCACTCCTACCCTTGACAGTCCCAGAGAGTTGCAGTCAGCAGGAGCACCCTGCCCGGCTGACAGAAATGTGACCACTTGTGGAAAGTCTGTTTCCACTGCCAGGGTTGTGTGGCCTGAGGCTGGGCGTACAAGTCAGGAGTGCCTGTGTTCTACCTGCAGCTCCGTCACTGAAGTACTCTTGGCCGGGGGAAAGTCGCTCCTCCTGTGTGTCTCAGTAGCCCCGTGTGTCAAATAAAGGCATCAGTCCCCACTTAACTCTGCTTCAGAAAGGAGATGTGTCCATAATGGGACAGCTGTTCTGAATGCAATGTACATGGGGGATGTGCTGAGCATTAGCACAGAAAGGAACCTTTTGCTCATCTGCTGGACAGCTTTGTTGAAAATCAAATGAGCTCACTCTGGGTGGGCAGAAAACTTTAGTCCATAGGCCTGCCTTGGAGAGCACTGGTCACTTAATGGGATTGCTGCTGGGGGTGGGGGGGCTCCTGCAGACAGACAGCTACTGTGGGACCTGGGGCAAAGTAGGAGGGGGCCAAAAAGTGCAGGGCCAAGGTGGAAAAGGCGTGGTCTAGGGTAGGCAAGCCTTAGTTCGTGTCCCCACCCCCGCCCCCACATACAGCCGCACGAAGTGGCAGAGCTGCTGACCACAGCACTTTAAAGAGGCCCAGAGCTCCAGGCCCCTTTGAAATCCTGGGCCTGGGGGCAACTGCCCCCTTTGCTCCTCCTTCCTTCCCCTTTTATCTCTCCTCCACCCCCTGTCAGCAAGTCTGTCTGAAGACTGAACACTCAGACTCTACTGCAGTGACATTTCTGAGTCTCAGATGAGCATTGTTAGCTAATAGTGCTACATTCTGGCCACCCAGGAGTAGTAAACGTGAGCCCTGAACAGAGCTCAGCGCAAGCCTCCTGAATGATGGAGAAGGCGCATATGTGCTAGGCCTTCAGGAGAGCTCAGATCTGAGTCAGCGGGTCTCTTCTGCCCAGGCCTTCTGTCAACACAGTGTGAAAGGGGAGCATGATTCTCGTAGCAGTGCATGACACTCTTAGCTACTCAGGCCCTGTGCTTTCTCTGTTTCATGCAGCTACGTGAGAGGACAACCACAGGAGTAGCTACTTGTGCTTCAGGCTTTAATTGCTTATCTTTGACGGTAACTAAAGGATATATGGACTGAGGAGGAGGGCATCCCATCCACCATAGTCTGCAGCTCTCCACATTCTGCCTTCTTGGTTGGAAAAAGAGCCAAACTTTCCATTTCAGGGGAGTTAAGGGGCACCGGATATTGCTGCTGTCTCATGATTGATGACTTCAATTTGACCGTTCTCCAAGGTAGAGCTAGGGAATCTTGGGATGACCTGTCTGGGAGAGAAGCAATTCCTTGAGGGCTGCAGTTCCAATGGCCATTTTGATCATACTCTAGTAGCTGGCTAAGAATCTGTTTTTCTTGAACTTGTGAAGTCATGATCAAGGGCTGATTTGTGTTAGGTACATGGCAGGGTTTTCTAGCCATTCTTGAAGTGATCAGGTGAGCATGAAAGTCTGGAGACTGCTCCATGGCTAGTGATAAGGCCTCTGTCTGGGCTTCAGTCAATGAGTTTAGCAAACTTTGAGAGGGAGCCCCAGGAAGCCACTTTCTGCTGGCGTATTCCTCAGCAGTAGAACCCTCTCTTTTGCTCTCTGGTACTGCAGCTGGGTGACTGTTGTACAGCTGAGCCAGGTGGCCTGATGGCTTGGGCAATATTTTTTTGAAAACAGTGTCCACAGCCTGATACACCACTCTGGCTAGCTCCTGTTTTAACGTCTCAGAAAAGGTTCTTTCTTCAGAGGAAATGTTACCCAGATTACCCATTCGCCTTTCTTCCTCTGACACATTGTGGCCTTCCATCTCTGAGGTGCTCCTCCAAAGCAGAGCTCTATGTTGGTCACTAGTAGCAGCCAGAAGACTGTCTTCTAGCCCATCTCCACTTTTCTCCTTTGCCAGCCCTTCTTGGCTTTGAGCTGAATCACCGAACTCATAAACCTGCAGTAATCTCTCTTGAAGCTGCCTCAGCTGCTGCTGCAAAACTTGAAGCTGTTCCTTCAGCTGGTGGCACTCTTCTGCCTTGGTGCTGCTGCTGCTCCTGCCTCCTCCTCCTCTTAGCTGTGCTACATGGAGGCTTTGCTGCTGGGGAAGCTTTTGCTTTCTCTTGTTCTCCCTGTGGTTCTCATTTCTTTTCTCCCCAGGGCATTCTCTGTCTCTTTCTTCACTGGTGCCCAGTACAGTGGGGTTTGGTGAGAGGCTCATACCTCGGATAATGCTTTCCACTCTGGCCTTCTTAGCTCGTAAGTGTTCATTATAGAACTGGTCTGTGACACCAAGACTGGAGAGTGGTGTGTAGCACAGAGGGGAGGCAAAGGTTTGTGGGCCTTCCCTAAAAGATGGGCAGTTCCTGGCTGCCTGGGCTGATTCCGTTGTCTTCAGAGAAGAGAAAAGGAAGCTTGGATCCAGCCCTTTGTTAGCTATTGTCTGGGTGAGGAGTTGTGATATGATGGACACACTCGGGGAAGAGAACAAAGAGTCTCTTTGGAGATAGGGCTCTTCTTTCTGCCCACCTGAGTGTCCTGAACTCGAGCTGTCCCCATCCTGCTCAGAGACACAGCTCCCATTCATGGTTTCTTCCTGATCAGAGACACAGCTCCCATTCGTGGTTTTTTCCCACTCTTGAGGATGAAGAGCTGCCACTCAGCAGTTGATTTGATGATGGTACTAGTTATACAGGACCACCCTAAGACATGGGGACTGCTGATGTGCCAGGTGCTTTATTTTCCTGATGGCCAAAGAGCTGGAGACAAGAAAAGAGCAAGAAATGTTACTTAGTGAACTCTGTCAGCTCTCCAATTGTATGGGAACAGTTCTTCCTCATTGATTCTCTCTGACCTCCCTTTTCAGTGGTAACCCATGCCACCCACCACTGTGTGAGCTTACCTGTTACGCAGCACAGGACATCACACCTTCCTGGTGCTCAGGACAGCTCTAGGGCAGCCCGTTCAAGATCTGATCATTCATGGTTCCAGTTCTAATCTTCTGATGGACTGGGCTCAGGTTCTCTCTGCAGCCAGCATTCAGTGCTGGCTGCCTTCCCAGGAACAGTCAGCTACAGGAAGCAGAGTTTTCTAGGCAGTCAGCCTTTAGCTTTGTATTAGCCTTCCACAAGAGGTTAAAATGATCCCAGATCTCGTTGCTACCTTCAGGACAAAACAAGGTTCAGTTCCTTGCCAGAGCTTCCCAATAAATAATGAAATGTGTTACAGACACACGCACACCCCCATCCAGTAGAAGAGAAGAGACAGTGGGTGCAAGGTAAGTGCCTAGAGATAGAAGATAAGGTAGATAGACAGAACCACAGAACAGCACCGTAGACTATATAGTAGACCCGTGGAATTTGCTAATGCATTCAGGTCCAATGGTGATGAACATAGTATAAATACCCATATTTCAGGTCCAAACTCTGTTTCAAGCAAACAGCCATGCTAAAGGTTCACTGATGTGCCCCTTAGCTCAGAAAGGGGAGCTCAGACCTGTATCATAGAAGCTCCTCAGCTTGAGCTGGGTTTTGTAGAAGATGACACTTATGGATACACTTCATCTTAGACTACCCTGGCTTACCCTCATTGCATCATTGCAGAAACCCCTTCTGAATCATTCTGAAAGGAGAAATCTGACTGCTCCTCATGAGCCCCACATCCTTGTGTTTCAGTGATTACTTGTGCTGTTGAGAACATCCAGGATTCTGTGCCTCCCTACATCTCACAAGGCTTTCCCATCTCTGCAGTTGTGGCAACTGGAGAATAGACTTGTGCCTAGTCTCTCTGTGGTGAATTCACTACTTCATCCTCTCCTGGATCTGGATGCATGAACGTTAACATTCAGAAAGTGACCGAGTATTTTACAAGTGTTTGCTCCATCATCCATATAATGTAGGCTGGAGATTCTGCCTCTGCCTGAAACATACAGGTCTCAGACATTCCACTCAGCTCCACTGGAATAGCCAGCTCTGCAGTATGGTCATCAGTAGCATATAAATGTATCTGAGATTGGGCAGAGATGGTACATGGTTCTGCCAGCGTTGGGCATCTGAATGCATACACAGCAGGGCACAGCTAGTTCCTAAGTAAGATGCCTGTCAGCACTGGGCACCTTGGCACAGAGCTACGCATATTCAAGCAGAACTGATGCTTGGGTAAAAGGGTTCTGCCACACAAGACCCCAGTACTACTAAGCATCAAGCTCAGAGGACCTGCAGAGCTGGCATCAATGATCCTGAAGCAGTGACACTTTAATGTTGCCTCCAGTTATTTAATGTACCTTAGATCTAAAGAGATAAAACAATGTTTTGTATTTTATTTCTAGGTGTCATATTTAGAAAGGCAAAGGAAAGGAACAAGGTAGGGAACATTAGGTAAGCAGAGCATGAACCATTGACACAACCGTTAGGAATATAAGAATTGCCCTGGAAGATCAGAGCAGTGCTTCACCCAACTTAATACCCTGTCTCTGACTGTGACCAGCACCATGTGGGTCAGAGAAAGATGCAAGAAACCTTGTAATTGACAACTACAGAATAACCCACTTACAGGGGTTTTTCCATTTAACCCTCAACTGTTTGTGGCTGGATTACATCCAGCACCAGAAGGGTTTATATTACTTCTAGCTGGTTAAAAATAATATGCAATATGTCAATAGCTTTTCTTACTAGCCTCAGAAACATCTCATCCTTTTAGGAATAATACTAAGCTCTTCTTCTCAACGATATCTTGTGGCTGAGTGTCTCACAGGTTAATTATGCACTGTGTAATATATATGTTCTTTAATCTGTTTCCAGCTGGTTGCCTGTCAGATTCTCTGTATATCTCTTTGCTCTTATATTATGAAAAAAGGTAAACAGGAGTGCTGGATTTACCCACTCTAGATCGTGACTTGTTTTGCACACTTCTAGGCACCTCACCTTTCTAAATTGAACAATCCTATCTTGTCAGTCTCTCTTGACCCAGAAGTCTTTCTTTGGCACTCATCATTTTGGTCACCTGTCTCTGAAACTGTTCTACTTCCACTTTCTCCCTTTGATACAGGGTGATCAAAACCGAGTGGCCCACTAGGAAAGGGCATACTATGGATTTATGCATCATTCCTTTTGCAGCCTAACATCCTGCTTGCTTTTTTAACGCCACTCACTGCACATTGAACAGGGGTTTATTCAGCTGCTCACAAGAATACCGTGGACTTTTTGCCGAGTATTTATATTTCATGTAGAATCTACCACTGCGAGAGAGTAATTCAAATCACTACTTCCTAGATGTCAAACGTGTTTCGTTTACTATCATACTACCCATTCACTCAGCTGTGTTAGGTTGCTCTTACATTTCTTGCTGTCTGCTCTAGACTTGACTCACCTAAATATCTGAGCGGGTGTCCACGCTGGAGCTAGGAGGGAGCCTGTTAGACCAGGGAGACAGACTCATGTTAGCTGGAGCCCAGCTAGCATGCTAAATATAGTGCCTCTCTACATCTCACAAGGCTTTCCCATGTCTGGGGTTGTGGCAACTGGAAAATAGATATGTGCCTATTCTCTCTGTGGTGGCCTCAGGTTACCTGCCAGCCTTGGACCCAGACTGGCAGGAGCCCCATTAGGGTGAGTTTTTCTACCCAAGCAGGGAGACGTGCTCCCAGATGCAGTGTTGTGTTACTGGCAAATGTTGCCACTCCACTTTTCTCCCTCTTTTTCACATCATTAATCAATGTGTGACCCAACACTGGGAGACTCTTTTACCCCGTTGGAAATTGACCATTTAGTCCTACTCTTTGGTTCCTTTGAATCTGTTTCTAAGAAATGAAAATACTTTGCCTGTCACTCAGTGGCTGCTTAGTTTTATTAGCCTCTTATGAATGGCTTTCTCAAAGCTTTTTTTAAAGGTCTTTGTCAGTTATAGCCACCATTTCTCTTTTCTCTCCCTGCTTTTTTGTTGACACACAGAGAAATGTGTGTGGCTTTACAAATGCCCTGCGCTCTTATCCCCATCATATGCTCATCTAGGCATTTTATCAGTCTGCCTTTAATAAGACCATGAAAACAGTCATATTGGGTCAGCCCCAATGTCCATCTAACCCAGTATCTTGCCTTCCAACAGTGGGCAATGCCTGGTGCCTCAAGAGGAAATACACAGAACAGGCAGTTGTTAAGTGATCCATCCCCAGCTGCCCATTCCCATGATTATTTCAATCTATTTATGTGGGACCGAAGTTAGGTCACTGTCCTGCAATTCCCAGGATTACTCCTGCTAACCTTTTTAAAGATTTACTACCCCTCCAATCCTCTGGTATAAGAGCTGATTTTAATTAAGCCATATATAATTCTTATATTTGCATATTTTAGCCACATCTTTGCTGAGCTTTTGCAGACCACTTGGAAGTATGGCATATGTGCTGGAGCCTTCTTCTTTAATGTGCCAGTTTGTTGCAGAACTGCCTTCTTTTGGCATTTCACCCTCTCACAGCACCTCATCTTTTCTTTTCTTTTTTTTTTTAACCAGAAAAAGGTAAAGTCAAGGATCTTACAAATTCCTTAAACTGAAGCTTTCTTGCTTTAGATACCAAAGTGGTAGTCTCCCTGCAAATAACAAGAGATAGCTGTTGAGTGGCTATTATCTTTTAACTTGTCCAGAAATGCTAGATCCTGATTTTTCCATTAACATGAGCTGCTAAAGAGCGCAACACAGGCCCTCAGTTTTCAGCTATTTCTCTCCCTCCTGAAAAGCTCCTGGCCCCACGGCTTCCTTTGGAATGAGGGATGCCGTGAATATATTTGGTTGCCTTTTGAACCTTGTGTCAGAAAACTGATGGAGCAGGGCTGCACCCAGAGTCCCCATGTATGCCAGGAGTGCTAGCTAAGGGAATTGAGCATTTGCTGATTGGCCTTAAATGGCCTTTCCTAGCTGGGATGCTTTTGGATTTAACTTTCGCAAGGCCATGGGAACAATTTTCATAGTGGGGGGTGCTGAAGATAGAAATCATGTCTTTGGTGTTTATCATCACTGCTTCAAGCCTGGGGTTGCAGCAGCATCTGCAGAACCCCAATCCCAGCACCACTGAATTTTTGTGGTTTTCTTCAGTCTTTTTACAGCCCGTGAGCAGTCTGGCACATGCAGGGAGTGCCCAATGGGCTACGCAAAACACCAACAATAGCCTCAGAAGGAGCACCATTGGAGGGATGAGGCCAGAGGCTGCGAGGCTGGTGCCTGACTGAATCCCTCCTTTCACCCACATTAAGGGGCACAGGGGACAAGTTGAGGAAATATTTCAGCTCCCTCCCTCCAAAGTGTCTGCCCTTAGAAGCAGAATGGACTCTATACTGCGCCTCCACTGACGGACAGAGATACTCCGCTCACTCCCTTCTCATTCTGACACACTGGATTTTTCAGCAAGAAATACTTCTCCAGCACCCAAGGCAACGCAGCTGCACACAGTGTCTCCTCCTCTGCTTCTGCGGATGCCCCAGCTCAATGTCTTCCACTGAACACACCAGCTTTTCTCCACTTCTGCAACACAGGCAGCTTTGGGTACTGGGGAACCACCCAAATATTTTGAGGTGGCAGGTGGGGAAGGAAAGAGGTCACAGGTCAGTGCCTCCTACATCTTGCAATGGGCATGTTAGTGCGCTGGAGTTCAGGGTTGGTCCTGGTTAATGTTTATGGCAGTGGCGGTCCTGACCCTACTTGCATCTTTGCTCTTTAGTGAATAGCTCATTCAATTTTGTTGGCTGAGCCTTAGGTCCTTCATCGGACTAATTATTAAATGTTTGTAAAGTATTCTGCACATGCTGAGTGTTGCTATTAGATACCCAAGCTTCTTTGTAAGAAGATAAAGGAGAGACAAAAACCTAAAATGAGGTTACTCAAAAAGCCTCTGGCCACCACTCTAAGAACAGACACTCCAGATGGCCAGACACCCCGAAACATCCCAGAGTGCCAACATCACAAGTGTCCGGATACGCCAGACACCCCCAAAACATTCCCAAGGAAACACCCCAAGTGTCCAGACATCCGCCAAACCTCCCTGAAAACAGACTCCCCAAATGGCTAAATTACTCAACACCTGAAAAATACCCTCCATTAACCAGATTATAGTCCCAAACTTCCCCACCAAGCATTGCAAACCCCCTCAGAAGAGTCAGACTCTGCAGACCCTCTGTATGGAGACTCCCCAAAACTGTCAGATTTCCCAGTTTTCAATGAAAACCCTGAACATGAGCCAGCTTAGTTTCTCTCTTCCCCATGGAGAGGGTGCACTCACCTTGGTCCCTTTTTGTGGGGGGGGGTTGGAGTGGGGGGCGCCTGCAGGTGACCCTGTGTTCCCAGAGAGTGTGGCGATCAAGAAGAGGCACTGAAGCACTAGCAGGGATAAAGAAGGGATGGGGAGGCCAATAACAGCCAACCAGCTTCAAGATGCTTCTGAATATGCAAATGAAAGCAGAGGTCAGGTTCAGACAGAGCCTGGGAGCAGGGAGGGAGACCTTCTATCTGAAGCCAGACCACTGGATTACACAGGAAGCCAGCTGTCTCTGAGGGTGTTTAACATGTGAAATCTGCTTTTCAGCTAGGCCCATGCTCAGTGGTTAAAAGATTTCTGTGCATTAGCCTCTGGTTTCCAACCTGTTACAGGTCAGGATATCTAACTAATGGCAGAATTATGCATGATTCAGCCAGGTCAGGAGTAGCAGAAGCTGCCATAAATTAGGCTGGAATGGCACAGGAACAGGTCACGGGGGCAGGGATGAGCAGTGGGAGCAGGACAGGAATAAGGGCTTCCCAACTTGTTGTCCAGGCTGTCTGTCTGGAAAGCTTAGTCCTGAATGACACAGTCCCCAATACCACAAGAGGTAATTGCAACCCACAATCCCACTTCTGCCCTGCCAAATCACACCATTAATTCCTCTAGGCTAGAATGACACCTGTGATGATTCAGAGGAAGGTGAAATCTCTCATCTTGCACCTGATGAGGGCTGCATCACTGCACATGGGGCAAATGCCTTTCTGACCCAGTGATAATTCTCTGAAAAGCCATGAACCTTGAGAAAGCTCCTGAGGCTTCAGGAGGTTGATGACAGTTCTGAGGCTGACTGGCAGTATCTCTCATGGGCCATGTGAGGAAGGGGGCAAAGAGGTCGCCTTTGTGTCAGAGGAGTCTCAATAGTACAGACTCTTTTCAGCGAAGCTGAACACAGCCGAGGCTCGCACTGTCCTAGGAAAATCATGGGAATAATGAAGGTGGGAAGACACCACCACCTTAGAGGATTTTGGAGCTCGAAATTGGTCTGGGAACATGTTATTTCTCAGTTGCTATTGTTCTGCCATCCACAATGGAAACAGGTCTCGTGACAACAGTGCGTCTCACTCAGATGAGGTTTCCCCAACATAAGCAGGGACTGCAACAGCTTGTAAGGAGAATACTGGTCATCTGTAGGCACTGGGGATTAGCTACAATTCCAGGTATGTTCAGCAATACATTGTAGTGACCAATAGTTTCTAATGTGCGATTCCAGCTGTGGTGACAATGAGAGCTTTTGCTCTTCACTGTAGCGGGGGAGAGCTCTGCGACGTACATGACATCCAGGAAAGGAGAAATGTGCAGTGCACATTGCTCACTTTATTTTCATGATAAATATTTGCACTATAAATAAAAACAGTCGTATTTTTCAATTCAGCTGATACAAATACGGTGATACAGTCTCTTTATCATGGAACTTGAATGTGCAAATGTTGAATTATGTACAAAAATCTGCATTCAAAAATAAAATAATGTAAAACTTCAGCACCTATAAATCAGTTCAATCCTACTTCTTGTTCATCTAATCACTCAGATAAACTAACAGAGAAAGCCAGGCTAATGTGTTTACACTTGTAGGAGATAATGCTGTTTGCTTCTTTACGGTGTCACCTGAAAGTGAGAAGGGGCATTCACATGGCACTGTTGTAGCCTCAGTCACAAGATATTCACATGCCAGAAGTGCTAAAGATTCATATATCCTGTCCTCTTCCATAGGACATGCATATAAGCTGATAATGGCTTCTACTCAGTAGTGATCCAGAGCAGTACAGCCAAATGCATGTTCATTTTCATCGTATTAGATACCAGCAGCAGAAGATTGATTTTTCTTTTTGATAGTTTGGTTTTGTAGTTTCTGCATCAAAATGTTGCTTTTCTAAAGACTTCTGAAAGCAAGCTCCACACCTCATTTCTCTCAGATTTTTTAAGGCACTTCAGATGATTAAGCCTCAAGTCAGATGCTGGAGATATCGTTAGATATTTCACATTGTTACCTTCTTTGCATTTTTTTTCCAATCTGTAGTGAAAGTGTATTTAAAATGAATAACATGTTCTGGGTCATCATCCAAGACTGTTATAACATGAAATGTGGCAAAATGCAGGTAAAATAGAGCAGGAGACATGCAATTTTCTCTCAAGGGTTCAGTCACAAATTTAATCAGTTCATTATTTTTAATAAGCCTTATCAGCATAGAAATATGTCCTCTGGGATGGTGGCCAAAGCGTGAACGGGTGTACAAATGTTTTGCATATCTTGCATGTAAATAGTTTGCAAAGCCAGCTACAAACATGCCATGCAAACACCAGTTTTCACTTTCAGGTATCATTGTAAAGGAGACATGAGCAGCATTATATATATATAATCAAAAATAATAATATAAAGTTAGCACTGTAGACCTTGTATTCTGTGTTGTAATTGCACTCACTATATTTGAAAAAGTAGAAAAACATTGAAATATTTAAATAAATGTGATTCCATTATTGGTGAACAGCACAATTACAGTTATTTTCATTACATAATTAATCATGATTAATTCTTAAATCACTTGACTACCCTAGTAAAGAACAATGTACTTAGTATTTTACATCTTCAAAGCACTTTGAATACAGTAACCCTAGTAATTTGAACCAGTAGTTCACAATAGCTGGTAAGTGAGTGTCCTCCTGCCCTAAGAAATGGATATAATTATTCTGTGGGAAATAATTTATCTGGCATCAAGAATGGATGCTGAAGAGTGAATAAAGAGTCATTCACCTTTCACTCATGGGAGACTATGATTGACCAATGAAAGCTTGTTCAGATGATGTCATCTTTGTAACTAGCTGTCTTGCTGGAAGGCTCTGGTGAGGATGGATCCATCTTCTCTTCTAAATTAATCTATTAATCTTAATAAAACTCTTGTTTCTAATTTCCTTCCAGGAACTTAGAGGGGTGTTTAAGGAAAGCTTACTATGTTTTTTTTCTTCCTGGTAGACACAAGTCTTTTTTTTTTTAAGTGCAAGTGTTTTCCAGTGGTTTTGCTCAAGGGCAGCAGTATTCCAGCAGTTTCAAAGCCTTGGAGAGAGGCTCCTATTGATATTTTGTTCATATTTTTCCTTTTAAAAAATCCCTAGGGAATTCCTTGCAAAATTCTACAGAGAGTATTAAGGTTGCATAGCTATATGCTTAACAGCTAGGAAATGCCTAAATTATGGATGTACACAAAATCTTTACTGTTCCCGTTGAGGCAGATGCCTCATTACAATACAGCCTTTTATTACATGATCACAGACTATTGCATGATTTAGTGCAGTGGCTCTCAAACCTCATAATAGTATTCATCACATGTTAAGAAGGAGACTTCTCCCAGGGTATTTCTGTTTATATAATTGCAATCCCTCCTCTTCACTAGCCCATTATATGGTTATTCAACACAAGGGAAACCTTGTGACTTTTTGCACAACTTTAGAAGACTAATCCTGAGGCTCCTTTAAATGGTGTGCGTTGTGTCTCAGTGTCCATTCACCTCAGACCAGACCCACTCAGACATACCACTCAGGAACAATCTTTATTCTGGAAAGAACGTAGAACAGGATTACAGTTCAGCAGCGTCATCGCTGCTTGCAGCCTAAGTGCTCCCAGCTCAGTCACTGCTGAACCCTGCTGGGGGGGACAGAAATCCTGGCAAAACCAGGAAGTTTCCCAGCATGCCACAGTTTTTAGTCCACAACTTGTATTTCCTGGGGCTGCTCCTGAAGCACATTGGACCTTGGGCTATATAACAGTGTAAGAGAAGTCCCTCTCTGCTATGTGTTTCTATTTGCAAAAGCCAGGTTGCAGAAATGTTCATTCAATGTGGACTGGAAGGTGGTGAGATTTGTGGTGGATCTCAGTTGTGGGAATTTGTTCAGTACTTTTGAATGGGCTCCTGGGAGTGCTCCTCTCCAGAACAGATGACCTTTACCCTTACTTTGTTCAGTTGAATTACTCTTATCTCCCAGCCTCCTATCTGTAACCTCCTTTTCTCTAACACCCACATTGGACCCTCTGGCCATTCAGATGACAAGTACTCTACTATCACCTTCCTGGCCAGTCACTGAGCACAGCATTCCCATCTCTGCATACCTGTAAGGGCTCCCCCAGTATCAGCTAATCAGATTCCAATTTCTTGTTCTCCTCTAAATGGCTCCTCTGCCCTTCCCCTGTTTGCTCCCCGGCTTGACTCTGATTATGACCTGAACCCGCTTCACTCCACCAACCAGGCCAGCCTCCTCTGCCCACCTGTCACCTTCTCACTCAACCCGCCACTCCCTAGGGACCGCCCTCCCGGAGCTGAAACATCAGCCCCGCCCCCTCTGTCTAGCCCCACCCCCATCCCACTCCTCACACCAGCCTTGCGAGAACTCAGCTGGAGAGAGCTGGCCGCGGTGGGGGAAGGGTACGTACCTTACCCATTCGGTAGCGCCCCCGCGCGCGCGCGCACACACACACACACACACACACACACACATATATATATATATATATATATATTCTGCGTGGTGTCACTCCCCCACCAGGAGTTCTCTGCAGCAGGGTCCCTGTCTGTGCAGCACCCTGCACCAGAGCTCCTGTCCTGAGCACACCTCTGACCCCTAGTGCCCGCCCGGGCTGGTTCAGTCCCGACGCCCCGCCCCCCAGCGCCTCGGGGTGGTTCACTCCTCCCACCATCCCCTGTGCAGTCGTGCTCCCCATGAGGATAATTCAGTAGCTCCCGCACGGCCCTGCGATTGGTACGCTCCCCTGTGCTTCCCCCCTGGCTGCGCCCGCGGTTGGTCCGCTCCGGTCCGCTTCCGCCCTCCTCCGGGCCTGGTTCCGGTGTCCGCCCTCCGGCTCCTGTCGCCGCTGCCGTTGCCGTGATGCTGCTCTTGTCCCGGTCCCGCTGTCTGAGCGGGGCGCTCGGCCGCTCGCTCTGCGCCCTCCGGCAGGTACCGCCCGGGGGTGGGCGGGGGCGGCGGAGGCGGAGGGACGACGGGCAGCAGCGCCAAGGGCACCGGGACGCCGTGTCACGTCCCTGTGCCGGGCCGACCCCGGGCACCCCCCCATCGCCCGCTCCCCTGCGGGACCCCCATGAGCTTCTTGCCGGGCGCAGCGCCAGCCTCAGCGGGACGTGACCCGCGACCCCAACCCCGCGGCGGCTGCTGCCAGGGTTACTGCGGGCGAGGAGCTGCCTCAGATCCTCCCCCCGCGGGGAGGGGGGAATCCCTTGTGGCGGGCGGGCGCTCGGGGTGGCAGCTGGGGGGAGCCCCACACCTGCGGCCGTGGCCACTCTAAAACGGAGGTCCCGAAGGAGGGGTACCGGAGTCCAGGCCCTGTAACCGGGGCTGGCGGCGTATTCCTGAGCGGAGCCACAGGCAGCACCGCTTGGCCCGGCAGGGCCACGTCAACTCCAGCCTGATAAGGAGTTGAGAAGGCAAATGCAGCGCAGGCTGACACCGTCGCCGTGGCTCATATCGAGGAAAAGCAGCTGCTGCATCTGTCACAAGCTGTTGAGAGCTGGAGGAGCCTTCCTAAGGAGGAGTTACAGGGACAGCGTGTTCTCAGGCGTAGTGCCGCTGTCAGGTCCTCCTACGGGAAATACATAGAAAGGCACGGCTGTGCAACTAGAAACCTTTTATAGCTGTTTGATTTCAGGATTGTTTTTATACCCATTCGTATCCTGCTTTCCTAATACAAGTTCTCCTTTTGGTACACAGGTACCAACTCACTTTGTATGAGCTCACTATCCTGTCTCTGTGCCTTGTATTGGTATGGTTATTCTAGAGATGCTAGTAATTACTGCAGCCCTTCAAGTGTTCATAAGATTTACATGCATGCAAGGAATGACCTCTGTTCCAAAAACAGTCTTGTGAGAGTCTGAGTTAAGGTAGAGGAAGCTGGCAAGATATAAATGGAAGTGTGGCAGAAGAGCAGGAGTGGCAATGGATGCCACAGTAGTGGGTGTGTAATTAGGGCTGAGGGGTGATAGCAAGGACAAGGCATTTGTATTTGATGTAGAATGAGCCAGGTAGCCAATAGGAGAGGATGTGTTTAGGTAGGAGGTGGTCAGAGCATTGGGTGAGGAACATAGTTTTAGTTAACATGTTTAAATCTAGTGAAAAGGGGTGAATGCTAGGGAGGACAAGGGAGGCGGTAATCATCCAGGCAAGAGATTAGGGACATACACAAAGAATCTTGGCACTTGGAGTAAGGAGGAAAAAGTCGATTTTTGGAAATGCAGAAGGGAAACTCACCAGGATTTGGAGGAAGTCTAATAGGAGGAGTGGAGGACAGAAGACAAGGTTGACCCTCTGGGCTGTGGGCGTGAGTGACTAGGAGGATGGGGGAGTGTTCAACAGGCATAGAGGGAGGGAGAAGGAAGAAGAGTTTGGGTTTTGAGGAAGAAAGATGATGTGCAGGAGCAGAACTTGAAGAGACGAGCAGCATTAGGGATTGGAGGTGAGAGAGAGGAGTTGCCAGCATAGGAATCATGGGAATGTACAAGTGTAGAGAGAGAGGACGAAGAGAAGGGCTCTGAGGTACAAAAGTGAGGAGAACCACCACCTGTGGACGAGTTGCTCAGGTAGGAGCCCCGAAGCCCTCAGGGGAGAAGGTCTTAAGAAAGACAGTGTAGTGCACAACACTAAAGACAGCAGAAGTCACAGTGAATAAGACCTTTGGATTCAACTAGGAAAAGATAAGTTAGCGTAGAGGTTGATAATTGTATGAGCGGAGCATTAAAGAACAGATCAGGCTGCCAGTTTGATAACAATATCGTCCGTCTACTCAAGATTATTTTCTGCATCTGGTCTTCACATCCATCTTCTTCTCTGCCTCCCTGATGCTATGTGTAATTACTGATTGAAGAAACGGATGAGTAAAATGGAAGACCAGGGGCTCTCGTTTGCAGCAGTGAGTTGTGCTAGTTCTGCCTGTCCATGCAGTAACCTATCTGCTGTAAACAGTTCTTCCACCATTTCCTGTGTGTCAGCTGAAGTCTTTTCCACAGGTCTGATTGTTGCTTCACTGGTTCCTATCTTCTGTGATCTCCCTGCCATACCTCTTCCAAAGTTGTCAGCCCCTAGATTCAATCTAATGCAAGTTCCTCTTGGGTCCATGAAACTAGCTTCGGTTGGTGTGGTTCTGTTCTCTCAGTGCTCTCATCTGACCTGGCTCTTGTTTCCAAGTGTAGGACTAAAAAGACGGTAGAGGAAGTTTGCAGGCAAGCAGCATATGTACAGCCATGTTGGAGTTCATGCATTCTATAAGACAAGGGTTCATATGTACTGTGATGAATGGCAATTCTGTAAAGGGTAGGGTGCAGGAGGTTGTAATATAGGGGCCTGCTTTTCTGTTATACTTGTTCGAGCATGTTGTGCAGTCCTAAGAAGTTATGTGGCGATAGGGAAAGATTAAATAAATGGCTTGGTCTGGGGAGGTGTTAATCAAATTTTTGTTAGTGTTTTATTTTCCCATGTTAAGGCTGGCTCCATTAAGAGGCACACAGAGCTAAGATTAGCTTGCTAGACCTAAAGCTCTTGCTTTCTGTTCAGACCCCTACTTTCCTGTGAAGGATGTGCCAGCAGTAGTTGTTCGTTCACACACTGTCAAGTGTCCTTGAGAGTAGATGTGGTCCCTGCAAATTTATTCTGGAAAACGGATGTTGCCTGTTAACGATTCCCCTGCCAAACATGTGGCTGTATGTTCTGGAATACCACCCTGAGGGGCAGAAACAAGAGAGCCCTAAGGAACACAGTGCAGTGTGTGCAGATCATCAGCATCTTAAGCCAGGCTGACTTCCCACCTGTGCCTTTGCACAAAGCATAAATAACCTGCGAAACTTGTTGATAGGGGATTTTGTGAAGGCCAAAACTATAATAGGGTTTAAAAATAATTAGATAAGTTCTTGGAGGATAGATAAATCAGTGACTGTTAGCCAAGATGTTCAGGGATAAAACCCTATGCTCTGGTGTTTCGAGCGACTGCCAGAAGCCAGGAATGGATGATGGGATGGATCATTTGAGGACTGTCAGTTGTGTTCTTTCTCTCTGAAGCACCTGGGATTGGCCACCCAAAGGTGCCTTAACTAAAGATTTGAAAATTGACACCAAAAGCTGTGGTTCTTAATGCTGTGGCAGCCAGTGATTTGGAGCTGCCACTCCCTACAAATTGACTTACCATGCCATGGCAAATCTGAGGTGTTTAGTACTTTTACAAACCTCTCTCTTATTCACTGCTTGGAGGCATCCCTTTTCAAGGACAGGAGGTGCTAGTGAAAGCCAAGGAATCGGAGTTTAATTTCTTGCCTCCCCAACCCTTTTCTGTTGAAAAGATGTCAGGATAGTGAAAGCATGAGGAGAAAATAATTTGAAAGATTCTCATAGATCCATGTGTACTACATTGCAGTAACATGCTTGCATATTTGGACATGTGAACTGTCTCCTGTCTGTTGGTTCAGGCTATCACCTGAAATCCTGGGGAAAGGATCGTCCACATTGGGAGCTGGTTCTCCCTGTTGTTTACAAGTCTGATAGTGTTTCTCTTCTCTCTAACAGGGGAGTTGTACTCTGGGAAGACGTTCTCTATCCGGTGAGTCTTGCGCATGGAATGAACAGCTTGTCCTTTATTTCATTTTGGCAAGAGAAGCTAGATAGAGCTGATGATAGAAATACACTGGCACTATCAGAGACAAATGTATTGCTCAAAAATCATCATAAAGCCAAACAGTCTCAAATTAAATCAGAAGCAAAACAAGTTGTCTTTCCACACGTGTCTGAGTAGTAGTAACTAGTCCATTAAGCTAAATATAAGATGCCCAATGGCAACAGAGAGATTGAGTGTAACTTCTAAATAAGTTCATTGGTTTTAAAGTTTACAGTACCCTTTTTTTCAGACTCGGGTACGAATGAATTCCTCTGAGTTTTTCCTGTAGGCCTGAACTGGATCCCGAAGTGCTTTTATTGTGGGCAACACACTCATTGTCCATCCTTCCATTTTTCCAGTTCTGCTGGTATAATTGGCCATCAATTAAAACTGCTCGGTGTGTATAGCCATAAACCCCAGGCTTTTTATCTTTAAAGTGAATATGCACTGTTGCAGAGAACATGATGTCAGAGTTGCAACTTACCACCTCAGAATAATTTTCCAGGAAAATAATCTCTCCAGTCTACCTTTGCACAGCCCTGAGGAAAGCAACATGTTCTCTGATTACTATGCCAAGTGTTCTTAATCTGAAGTCAGGCTAGAATCTTAATTACCCTGAGCCTCAGGAAGGGCAAAGGTCAGGATTGCAATACGTGATAAAGGTAACCTAGTCTCCAGCCTGAAATCTGAGAGTGTATGAACATGGTAGAGCCTACAGCACTTAAAAAATGCTGAGAAATTATTCTAGGGGGCAGGGGACAACCCTCCTCTCCAGTGCTTTTTCAGAAAGCAGTTTTCTTTATGAGAGAGTCACGGGGCAATAGGCTTTTCTGTTCATGCCTCTTTGGATTGAGGGGTTCTTGTCTTATCCTTATTTGGAACCCCTTGGTACTAATATAGAAATGTATGAACTTTTAGCAGCACCCAGGGAAGGTCCTTGCTGTGGGTTATGATGTTTGGTTTCTCTCTAGTTGGCTATTTCCTAAATTCTTTGTCTTTAGGACATCTGTTGGTTTATAACCTGCCCTTTAAAAATGATCCAACGGAACTTGAATCCCAGGACAAGTGTGTTTTTTCGTTTGTTAGAAATATAAATGAAAACAAAACTGCAGTTGTGGTTTGACAAGCATTGATGTAGAGAGGCCTCTGTACAGCCTCCAACTGCACCCCATCACAGCTGCAACCCACATCCAGTCAGGATGGGCAACAATGGCACAGGGCCTTCTTTAGGCTCTTAACATCTGAGTAAATTTCACTGAGTGTGTTCGGAAGGGTCTCTTTGAATTGTTTCTAACCTTATAATTCCTCCCCTTTGTGGTGGATATATGGCTGGGTAGCTACCTACAGGATAATGAGGTTTTCAGTTGAAGTGGTTTCTACTTTGCAGGTGTATCTCGGAGCCAGGGGCTGGCTTACACCAACAGCAGCAAGCTCGTGTAAGTATCCATGGAAGAGCTAAGGCCTGCTGCAGCATGTCAAGGGGAGAGGCTGCTCTAGCCCTGGTATCTGATGGTGTGTCTGCTCTAATTGCCATAAACCCATCTGCACATCATAGGGGCTCAGAGCCAGAGTCAGGAAATTCCTGTGCTATGGCTTTTATGGGTGAGGAACAGAGAGTGTTTACCTAAATATGATACTGGTTGGATCTGAGTATTGAAACATGGAAGAGACAGGAATGAAAAGATCAGTAGTGAGGCGAAGACGATGATTCACATATCTACCTGGCCACTTTCTCACTAGTACTGAGCCTATCACTGTGGTATATAGTGGTGCATTCCAGCAAGGACCTACTGGAAGCACAGCAAGACAGAGTCTCCTTGAGGAAAAGTGGAATGATTCTGGAACAAGTGATGCTAGGGCAAGGCCTGCACTGTTGAGGAGGTCTTGGTACTTCTGTCAGGCACAGCATGCCTCCCTGGCATGGGAGTCCACAGCATTACGCAGTGGGCCATGTGTGCTGAATTTGCGTAGCATGTGTTACACGAGTTGGTGGCAATGCTAGCATGTGTTCACTCTTGCTTCCCCACTGTATTTGCACTTGATGAGCATGACACTTCTGCAGCATCCCTCTAGTCTAGAACACTTGGGATGCCTCACTCCCCTAGAACGATGGTGTCAGAAGTGTCTGACTGCTGCAGCTGTTAGGCTTCCTGTGGTAATGTCGGCCTTGAAGCCCCCCTTGTAGTGCTGACATTCTTGAATTAGAGACAAAACAAATCACTATTGTGCTAGCTAAAGGTATGGTATTGGAGCGTGGTCAGCTTGTGTCAGGTTCTGAAGCCCGCAGATTTCTGGCTGCTGATCTGTATAACAAACCCATTACTGGGGTACCTGCTTGGAGACAATCATATTCTGTAAACACCTTTTATTTGTGGACTTCTGTATTCCTCAAAGATATGTTGATTTTCCTTTGGGTGTTGGGCAGGGTTACTACGGCATAAATCACTATGGAAATATCCCTATGTATGCGTCATCCGGGCAGCTGAGTGGCCTTCTGATCAACTGGAGCAAGCCAGTGTAAACTTGTGACTCACTCAGCTGTCCTTGGTAGGCCTGGGCTGCCCACACCCAGGGCTTTTTCATTCTGTGTTCATCTCTCTGTTTTCTGCAGGGTAAACACCTCCAGTGTCTTCACTGTCCGTCACTTCAGAATCACAGCAGTGTGCAGTAAGTAGCTAAGAGCCAGGAACCAGTGGGGCTACTTGGCCTTCTCCCCTCTGACTGGAATGCACGTGGCCCTGAGCCATAACTAAACCACCTTTCCACCCTTGGTCTAAGTCTGCTTCACTCTGTCCTCCATGGGTGAGTGGTGGGGGTAGGAGTTATGCTTTTGGCCCTATTGTAGTGTGTGGCTTTCTTGTGTTGGGTGTTTCCGGCGCCATGTGACTTCTTGTCCCTGGGAGAAGCTCTTTTATGTGTGCCTAGCTGTTAAAAAGCGTGGTGTGACATCCTCCTCCTGTAATCTGTCAATTTTCAAAGGCTGCCCTTTCCAGGCAATTCCCAGTATCCAAATGGGAGAGGTGTTTGTGTGTGCACGGAGCTCTGAATGTGTGTGTCAGGCTCTTGCTCTTTCTTCCTCCCACAGGGGATGACATGATTACAGTTAACACACCGGCATTTGCAGAATCAGTCACAGAGGGAGATGTCAGGTGGGAAAAAGGTAAGAAAATGCCCTCTACCTATTGGCTTTGCATTGCTACTGCATTATTCCATGCAACCACGCTGGGGATAGTTTGTAGCTAGTTGGCTGAAGTTCTGCTTCTTAACGCCTTTTAGCCTGGCAGCAGTGTGACAGCTACGATTTCCATTGGGGCAAGAAACTCTTGGCACAAACACTGCCTCTAAGGGCCACTTTGTCTGTGGTGGGGAAGGATGAGACTGATAGGGGTACCTGAACTAGCATCAGGAAGACCCTGAATGTGCTGTAGAATTCTTCTGCTTCACCCAAGAAAGGTCTTGTAGGTTTAATGCAAAAACTCTGAATTACTGGGAGACTGTGCTGTGAGTTGGAAGGGGAGGTCAGAGCACAGCTCCCTGCTCACAGTGGTTTTTATGTTGTTCAGCTGTTGGAGACACAGTGGCAGAGGACGAAGTGGTGTGTGAGATTGAAACAGACAAGGTAGGAGTGTTCCATACTGGTCCTTCACTGCATCCTCTCTATAGTCTGTGTCCCACAAGACTGCAGGCCCTGCCTGTGTCCCGTGGTCCTTTCACCATTTAAAACCTTCAGTCCTTCAGCATAAAAGCTTGGCTGTATCGTAAATTAGTGAAATCCTTGTTAGTTTCTTTTTTCTCCAGTCATCTGGTGACACTGGCATCTGCCAGTGGGGGCTACTGTTTTACTAATACTTCCCATCAGAGACTCCAGTTACATAGTGGGATTTGGGAAATCTGCTTCTATTTAGAAACAGGAAAAATCAGAGGCTGTGTAGGGTAAGTTCAGATCTCAGAAAAATGGTGAGATTAATGTGCACTTTGGATCTTAAATTACTCAGAATAATTTTAAAAACAATTTCTCTCAAACAATTTTATTTGCAAGTGCTTGCTTTCCCCGAATCCAGGGGAGCTGTGTTTCCTGCGTCCTTCACTGTTAGGAAGGCAGCTTGCTTTACTTCAGATTCATTTCCTATTGTGCATTCTGTGTTGAGGCAGGTGGATCAGGCAGTTATGCTGCTGGCTACTTTTAAAGGCTCAGAATTGCAGCAGTGTGTGGTTTTTTTTTTTGGTTTTTTTTTGTTTTTTTGTTTGTTTTTGTTTTTGTTTTTTTTTTTAAATGTGAGATGGTACCTTGCAAGAGGGGCAATACAAAGCTCTTTTCCCCCTCGTGCTGTGCAATCTGGGACACAAGATGTCTGCCTCCTGTGAAAGATGAAGGTCTCCTACTTTGATATCTGTTCACTTTCAAGGGGCCGGGTGGATTTCACGCTTTTCTTTTTTGCAGACATCAGTGCAGGTTCCATCCCCAGCGGCTGGTGTGATTGAAGCTCTTCTAGTACCTGATGGTGGTAAAGTGGAAGGAGGGACCCCTCTGTTCAAACTCAGGAAAAGTGGAGGTAAGACAGGAACGTGTGCTTAGCCCAGAGTTTTGTGTCTTCGTGAGCCTCTGGGGATGGAGGAGCCAGGAAGTCAGGCCTTCGAATCCCCTTGGTGCCCCCTCACCCAAGAACTCCTAACCAGCTCTCTTGGCATTCTGTCTCCTGTGCAGTGATAGGACCCGTGCATGGGAGGGATACAGCATGAGAATGTGCAGTGGCACTTTGATATGCAAGTTGCATTGTGAAGGGAATAGAGACAATGGTGGACCTGTGTTGTATGTGCATAGACTGTAGGTGAAAAGGAGAACAATTGGAAAGTCAATACATTTATGCAATAAGGATCGGTCTCCCATGGGTATATGTGTAGCTAGTCTCCCCTGTCTTTTAATACAAAACTAAGAGCACTCAGGCTAAAAGAAGCAAGTTTAAGTAGGATGGAAGCATAATTAGCCTATGGCGCACTCTGCACAGCTGGGGGCCTCTGAGCATTACTGCAGCATAAATATTTGAGGTCTTGGCTTCAGCCTGGGACTCACTGTTTCCTGAGTCGAAGGGAAGCTTCCTCTAGCTTTTATCATACTGAACTGCACTTTGAAAATCCAGAAGGGTGACTGTTCATAGCCTGTGAAGGCAGGACAGAGTCTGTACCAGAGGTCCCTGGTCATGGCTGTCTCGCATTCCAGACTGAGCTATACTTCTTAGTATTTCCTTCTGTCTTTCAGCTGCTCCCGCCAAGGCCAAACCAGCAGCGGCCCCTCCTGCTGCAGCCCCTGCACCTGAGCCCATGGCTGCTGCCGCTGCTCCCCCTCCGGAGCCAATCCCCACTGCGATGCCTCCAGTGCCCCCTGTGTCAACACTGCCCATCGATAGCAAACCTGGTGAGGCTGCGGCCTTGTTCGCTCTGCTCCTCTTTTTGCAAAGCCTTTTCGTGGGGGAGGAGATAAAGTTGCCAGCAAAGCAGTCTAGAAGCTTCTCCACTTTGGTGTCCAGTACACTCCAGGCCTGAGGATCTCCAGTCCACCTGGAGCCTCCCTCCCCATAATCGCAAGCCATGGCTCACTCCCTACATATCCTGTTGATTGCACAAGAGATTGGAGGGCCCTGTAATGAAGCTGTTGTTTAGCAAGGGCTGGGCTAACTCTGTTTTAAGTTCCCATCTTGACATATGTATTCTCTGTTTTCAGTGTCTGCGGTGAAGCCGACTGCAGCTCCAGTGGCTGCTCCTGGTGTGGAGCCAGTAGCCAGCAAAGGTGTCAGATCAGAACATAGGGTAAGAGGTTCAGGGATCCAGGGCTTCTCGAAATGCTTTCCTTGCCGGATAGCAGAAGCGAGAATCTTTCTTTGGAGTAAACCTTGAGGAGCCTGTCTAAACGGTCTGGGTATGCTCCTGTACAGGTTTGGGGAGAGTTCACACACAGATCAATTAGGGGTTGCAGTGGCAGGGGAGATACCTTGGCCCAGGTGGTCCATAGACTGGGGTGGGGCAGGAGCAGCAGTTTTGAGGGTGAGGTGAAGGCAGGACCTGTTCTGAGCTCCCTTGGGGACAAGGGCTTCTAGTTAGGAAAAGGGGGTCTCAAACTGTGGTGTGTCATTACTTAGTCAAGGCTGAGCACAGGTGGTTTTGTGCTGCCCAAGTTAAAGGTGGGCCACAGAATCGGGCAGGGCTGCAGCTGCCAGAGCTGTAGGTGTAACACCTCAGGGGAATGTGGCTGAGCTGCCTACACAATAGCTAGTCTCAGGAGCACTGGCCTGTGGCTTTTGCTCAGGCTGTCATTCTCATGCTAGCCCACTCACAGCTCTGCCCCAGGAACTTTCTCTTCAGTAGAGCTACAGGGGGCACAGATGTGTGCCACATTCTGCCTTTGTCATGATTCAGTTCTGTGTTTCAATCAAACCATTTCCTGAGCTGAAAAGACTCTAGTGAGCTGGTGGCAGTCCTCTGAGCCCACTGCACCCTAGGTGATGGTCCATCTGACCATGGCCAAAGTGACCATGTAAACAAACCAGCCCAAGGCACAGGCTGCTAATCACTGGGAGGGAAGAGTGAGAGTCCTGGGTTTGGGGTTTTCTTCTGCCTGGCTTCCCTTTCTATTAACCCTGTGGCCGTCTCATCCATTTTAGGTGAAAATGAACAGGATGCGTCAACGCATTGCTCAGCGCCTGAAAGAGGCTCAGAATACATGTGCCATGCTGACCACCTTCAATGAGGTTGATATGAGGTGAGGACCATGCCTGCCTTCCACCCTAGCATGGTGGGTCCTCTTCCCCCATTGCACCCAAACCAGTAGCAAGGACCTTGCTTGTCACACTCTTTGGGCAGACTGGACCAATGTTATTTCAGGGCTCCTGAAGTCAGGTTTCTCATCGTACTCATCTGGGCAGTTTCCTTTAGGCCTTCCTGATGGCCCAGTGTGAGGTATATAGTTCACTAAAAGTCCTTGGGACTTCATAGAGTCTTGCTGCTCAGAAGTAACGGGAGTAACCTAGCTTCTCTTCTGTGAAGCTTTTGGTGAAGGAGTGGGCAATACTGAGCTGGAAAACCTGGAGCAGCTTGTGTTCTAGCTACTGGAGATATGACAGCAATCTCCTGCTTCCTTTTAACCCTTGCCATGACTACTGGGGAGACTGGAATGTGAGTCACCTCAGGACAAGCAAGGTCCTAGTAGCTCAAGCTATGGGCATCCCCTCACTATCCCTGTTGACTAGCAGACATGATGGTCTTGTGGAGCAGCTTTCACCATCTTTTTCATGTGGGTTGGTGGGGGCCTCTTGATTTGCACCGACCGTTTGGCTGGGCCAACCAAGCTAATGGGTTTGAGGAGTGGGCAGCTTAGATTTCAGTGCATTAAGGGAAATTGGGCCCAAATTGAATTGCCCTGTGAAATCCTACTCGGCTTCTTAAGACAAAACATGTAAATATTTGGGGCTCAGAATGATAAGGTTGGCAAAATAGTCTTGATTGGAGGGGAAGTGCAGCAGCTCTATCTCCTCGCTGAGGCTAATCGAGGTGTCGATTTACACTAGCCTGGGGCTCTTGTTGCAGCTGGTAATCTGGTTTGGATTGATTGCCCTTCTAGCTGTATGCCATACTGCCGACTCGCAAGGGCCTCCACTGAGGCCTCCTGCTCCCCACTGGGGCTCAGCGTCTGAAAGGAGGAAGCCATAATGAGCCTGTTTCTCAGCAGACCTCCTCCTCGCTTCTGCAGCCCTTGTGTCTTGGGAGGCACTAATGTCTTTGAGCAGTAATCCTAGCACTAAACGAGGTTAGGCGCAGGAAAACAAACATTCCAATCCCATTGAGCCCTCCCCCCACCTCCTGCTCAAACTGCCTCTTTGAAGACACAGAGTCTGTGCAGTAAGCAGGGCAGAGGGTACAGTTCCAAAGTATCTGGTCTTAGCCCAGAATGGACAGAGCTGAAGTGCAGCTCGGGTCAGTCGGTGCACAACTAGCACCTGGTCTCTAGCCCTGTAAATGGGAACGAGGAATAGTTATTTCTCACACCTTGATCCAGGGTGGGCAGAGCAGACTCTCTGCTTGGTGTACAGGCTACCTCTGTGGTATTCTGGGAAGGCTTCTCATGGAGGAATCAAAATTTCATGTGCCTCCAGCCTCTCAGCTCTCAGTAAGAGAGCCAGATCTCGAAGCACCAGCATGTTGGCTAGGGCCTCAGTTCCCAACATCGAAGCTCCTTTTGTCCTGCTCCACTGAGGAGTCTTCTCTGTCCCTTCACCCTGGGTGCTCCATGCTATCTGGTCTCCTATCCCCAGCGTGGTTGCAAGGCAGCCACTGAAGATTGAGCACACAGTTCGTCTCTAACTGGTGCCTGAAGCACCAGACACTGGGTAGTGGCTGTGACGCCAGAGACTCAGCGGTCTGTAACACCAGCCCTGGAGCTCCGACCGATCTGGGGCACAGCACATTCAGGCCTGGCAGTGCATCCTTGGGACTGTGGCAGAGCTACGCTGCTTTGTCTGGTTTGGTTGCATGTGTGGCTCTGGACTGATTTCTAAAGTGGCTTCTCTGGCAGCAGTCTTGAAACAAGCTGAAGGTAGAATTGTTGAGCAGATTTGGGGTAAAACATCTGTTGTTGCAGGCTTGTTGACACAGGAAATAGGTCACAAAAGTGAGTAGTCTCTTTCCCCTGCCCTCGTGCATTCCTGGCAGTAATGGTTCTCTGTTGCTTGTGCAGTAACATCCAGGAGATGAGAGCCCGACACAGAGACACTTTCCAGAAGAAGCACAGCCTGAAACTGGGCTTTATGTCCGCCTTTGTGAAAGCTGCTGCCTTTGCCTTGCAGGAGCAGCCTGTCGTGAATGCGGGTGAGCATGCTAGCCTCTGTTACTGATGGGCAGAGATGAGGGGCATCCACCTATAGGGAGCTCCGAAGATCCACATCCCCCCACTGAGAAGTGGGGTAGGGGTAAAGACTGTCAGTACCACTGGGCTGCCTTAAGCTTAGCTGATTTCACTTGTGTAGGTGAGAGCCAGCCTGCCGGGAATACCCTTTCACTGTGATCCCAGCAGGAGCAGCTCTGGTCAGTTGGGTGCCTCCCAGCCCAGCACTGTTCATAAAGACACAGCCTGTTTCACTGGAATAGCTATTGTACTGGGAAGGCTGTCCCTCAAGAGGTGTCTCCTGGGGGCCGGTTGTGCCTATGATGGGGGAGTTATGGTCATCCCAGGAGAGGGAGCTGATCCTAGCCAGCTCCCCCTCTCTTCAGCCATCTGCACTTCTGTGTTGATGTTTTCCCAAGGAGTCAGCAGGACTCAACTCATCCCTGGCACTACCTTTAAAAGTTAGGGGCGAGTAAGCTGGTAGTCAGTGACTCCTTCTGGCCCTTCATGTCTGCAGAGCCCTGGCTCTTGGGCTTTCTCTGTGTAATAGATTTCCTCTCTCTCTCCTAGTGATCGATGACACAACCAAAGAGGTGGTGTACAGGGACTATGTGGATATCAGCGTTGCAGTGGCGACTCCCAGGGTATGACCTGTGGACTCCTTACCTGGCCCAGTCCACAGCCCAGGCTCTGCAGGGGTGACACAGTTAGCTGAGCAAACAGCCGTGGCACTCCAGGGTGGCAAAAACTACTCGCATGAAACTCTGGTGCCCCAAATTATGTCCTGCAGTGAGAGCGCTGCTTGCCACCAACCCTGATGGCAAAGGCCAAGGCTGCCATAGCTTTGTGGGGTACTGGGAAAGCCCACGTAGTTGAGACACCTCTGCCCACCCCCAGTCGTGGCCTCACTGATGTAGGCGCAGCTGGAAGTGGGGGAAGTGGTGTGTCCTGGCTGCATGTTTAGAGCCCAACCTTCAGCCCACAGAGCCCTGCAGATAGCAGTGAGAGTAAATGGCATGCTCTGCTCTTCATGATCCCACCTTTCCTGGTCAGAAGGGGAGGGGGTGGAGTGGACTCCCGGTGTAACCTCCTTTGCCTGAGACGAGGTTCCCCTTGTCTTTGTGCTCAGATGCGGCTGTTTGCTGCTGCATTTCACTCTGACTGGGCTCTTTGTTCCCTCGCAGGGTCTCGTGGTCCCTGTCATCAGGAATGTAGAAACTATGAACTTTGCCAACATCGAGCGAGCCATCAGCGAGCTAGGGGAGAAGGTAACAGGAGCTGGAGATGGGCCTGTGGGGTTGTGTGGCCCATGGCTTTCCGAGGCAGCACAGACGGGAAGGAAGGGCAGGGCAGGGCAGCGCAGCCAGCTCAGCTCAATCTCCGATAGAACCATTGATTTCTGGCAGGGCGTGCTGGCTTTGCACAAGTGGGCTCACTGTCTGAGGGCTCACCTCTTCCTGCTACTAATGTTTAGGCATCTTCTGTGCACTGCACTGGCTGCCACCCCAACCTGTGTCCTCTCCTTATGGGACAGATCCCTCCAAGTCTCTCCTTTTTACCTGAGACTCCCAAGCAGGCTGGGTCTCTAGCTGACCCAGTGCTCCCATTTCCTTTCTGTAAGACTGAGGCTTGTTCACCTCTTCAGAGGCAGGTAATTCCCCAGGTGAGAGGTTTCTCTTGCCTTGACTTCCAATAAACCTATCACCAATCACATGGCAGAGCTCAGTGAAAGTAAGGGGCGAACATTGGAAGTGTTCCTATTAGCGGAAGAACACCACCACCTGCTCCTAACTTTAGTGACTGTCAGTGGCTTGTGGTCTGTATGTCTCATCATGGCTATGATTCAGCTGATCTGCAGATGGACCCCTTAGTAGCTTGGTCATAGAGCTGTTCAAACCTGGGGGATCATATCAAAAGTTCCAGTACAGCTCAGGGCCTGCGCCGCGCGTTAGTGTTTCTTCTGCAGCGACTGACTTAAGAAATTCACTGCTTCTCCATCTGCATTCTCCCCTCCTCTCTGCCTGTGTTTGCTGGCTCAGGAGGTGTCAGCACCTTGCCAAACCAAATATTAAATGGCAAACCTGTGTTTTAAAGTAACCCCATATAAACATACACTCTAGCAAATTGGGATTGGCCCATGACGTTCTGGCCATCACCTGTTGCTTCTGGGGAGTTTTCAGAAGAGGTGACGACCTACGAATGTAGTGAGTGAGGAGCAAGTGCCTCCAGTCTGTTTCTTTGCTCCCTTGGGCGCCTTCAGTCTGAGCAGCTTTCTAAGGTCCTGTGCTTGTTTCAGGCCCGAAAGAACGAGCTGGCCATTGAGGATATGGATGGGGGCACCTTCACAATCAGCAATGGAGGGGTCTTTGGGTCCCTCTTTGGAACACCCATCATCAACCCCCCGCAGTCTGCCATACTGGGCATGCATGGCATCTTCGACAGGCCTGTTGCTGTCGGAGGCAAAGTAAGTGCAGCTGCATGGAAGGCTCCAAAGGGCTGTATTCAGCATAATTCAGCAGAGGGGGAGGGGTTCAGTAGCAGAGGGGACCCTGGTTATAGCTGCACCGGATGAGGTGGTGGGAGCCCTCCTAGAAATCTTTTCTGTTGCATAGTTACTTGCTGGGATGGACACAGTGGGACCTGTAGGGTTCTGAGCAGTCTGTGCTGGTGACAGTGCCAGTCTGATGTTGGGGACATGACAAGCCCTCACCCCTCCATGCTGGGGCAGCGGAGAGCAATGATGAGCACAGTGGCTGGCAAAGGGATTTCCTGGGTCTCTTTAATGCTCTTGGGAGAGGGTGCCTGCAGGCTCCATGCTAGACATCAGTTCCCCTCCTTCACAGCATGCCCTGTTCCTGGGACAACCCCACCCAGAGCCTGCGCTTAGTGCGCAACTGAAGGAAAGTGCAGAGCTGAGCCCTGGCAGCCTGCCGGTGTCTCTCCTCTCCTGGAGAAGCATATACCTTGCTGAGCAAGTGATCTTGCTGCCCTTCCCCTCCCAGGACAGGAACATCTGGGTTTTTCTCCAGCAGAGGGGAGAGGCTGGGCTGAGCTCACATGCTCTATTTCTCCTTCTCAGGTCGAGGTGCGGCCCATGATGTATGTGGCGCTGACATATGACCACCGGCTGATTGATGGCAGAGAGGCAGTGACTTTCTTGCGTAAGATCAAGGCTGTGGTGGAGGATCCCCGCGTGCTGCTGCTGGACCTGTAGAGCACGGCCACAACCCCGCACAAGCCAACCAGGGCAGGGACGCAGCACCTGCAGGGGCAATAGAGGGCATTCAGGAACCAGCAGGAGTTCATTCCAGTTTCGTCTCTTCCCTTGTGGCAGGAGATGGCTCGGAGGGGACCCTGGAGTTAGCTCCTACCTCCATTCCTGTTCTCTCGAGGGATTGTTCAGTTTCTCTCTTGGGCTGTTGTACATTGGGCAAACTGCCAAATGGCCTGGGCTGTCCAGAACCACCTATGTAGCCTCTTTCTGGCCTTTCCTGCCTTCCCTGAGCACACCTCACCTCCAGTAGATGCTGCCTTCCCCTGGGGCTCGTGTGCTAGTTCAAATTCCCTTCCAGCCCTGGGAGAAGGGAAAGGCTCTTGCATGTCCCTACCATTTGAAAACACCCCCTTGTCGTTCCCCCTGCAAAGCCAGCCCGGGAGGCCTGGGGTGACTCCGTAGCAGAGCTGTGTTGCACCCCTGCACTCCTTCCTCTTCCGGTGATCTCAGGGGCATGGATGCTGCGAGGGCTGTCTGCCTCCCTTGCTCCTCAAACTAGCAGCTGACACTGCAAGTTCTGGCACTTGGTTCCCTCCTTTCCCAGGCAGGAAGGCAGAAATAGCTCCTCCCACCCTCTTCTTTGAGATTTTGTTTGTTTTTTCTGACCCGCTCTACATGGTGTGACTGTCTGTCTGATGTCCGGCAGGGCAGGGCAGCAACTTACAGCAAGGGAGGCAGCTCCATTCCCTGCTGTGCCCTAGGGACCACCCTGGGGCTTAGGCCACTGCCTGGCAGGTGTTAGGACAAGAAACACTGTCCTGCAGCATCTTTGAATTGCAGTCCAGCGTTGGCGGGTAAAACCTGTCTGCAATGACCTGGCCTGCTTCCTGCTGGGAGACAGCTGGGCAAAGGACCTGTGCATCCCAGCACAGGCTGCTGGTGGAGGGGGCATACCCTTAGGACATAGCGTGCACATGTATCGGTGAGTGAGGGGAACTTGGAGGGTCTATTACCCTCCCCCTCTACACAACTTGTAATTAAAGTATTTAACACAGTGGGTTTTAAAGACGTAAAGCTGGGAGATGCTCTAAAGGTGGGGTGTAGCAGGTGGGAGAAGGGAACAGGAGTGTGTGTGTGCTGGCGCTGGGTTTTGAATGTATGTCCCTGACTTGGTGCAAGGAACTAGCAGGAAGAGCAGACAGGCCCCACAGAGGGCAGTCTCATACTGGGCCCTGCACCAGGGCATCTGCCACCAGCGTGGTAACGGAAGCTGAGGCAAGGTTTTTCTGACTGCCTTCTCTGCACCAGCTCCCTCTCATGGCCTTTTTGTCAAGGGAATAAATTCATTAATTCTCCCAGCCTGTTTTTTTCTGAGGGCACAGATAACTGCTGGGGAGGGGTATCTAGCATAGCATGGCCGCCTCAGCTGGCTCCCCCCCATCTGTGTAGAGGGGGCTTCTCCAATCACTGGGTCAGGTGTGCAGCTTTATCTGCATGTCTGGGGCAGCATCAGCTCTTGGTTGTCTTCATGCTGTGGGTACTGCCTTCACTCTATTTGTGGCAGTGACAGGTTGAGAATCTTTGCTGGTTGTGTCTGCTAGGGGAATGAGAAACACAGGTGGTTGGTTTGGTGCCATGATTGTCTGTTGGGGGCCAAGGCTCCTGTTGAGTCAAACCCAGCTAGACAGGAACTTGCTGAGGGATGTAGTTGCAGCATCACTTTAGGCTGCAGGTGCAGAGGTGTAAAGTAATGTCTGATGTCTGTCAATATCGTGCTACTAGTGCGTGCGTGTGGGTGTGGTCGTCATCACTCGGGGAGAACAATTTTCTGCCTGCACCAGTCCTGGTGCCACAGAGCAGGAAGGGAGATAACCCCTCTATTACCTAGTTTAGTGCTGGATTACTGCTCAAAGACATTTGCTCTTTGCAGGGCACTCTTGGGAGGGGCTAGAGGGGTGCTTAGGTTTGAGGAGGAAGGAAAGGAGGAAGGTTAAAAGGAAATGAAACGCAGAAATGAAAACCAGAAGCTGAATCTCAGCCCCCCTGGGCATGACGTTGTTGTTCATGGGAAGCTCTGGCCCTTGGAACATTGGAAAGCTGCTCCTGGCTATGGACTGCATCAGGCCTTGCTGGGAAGAGTGCTGATAGGCCTCTAGCAATCACTTTTACTGGCTTGTTTTATGTCTATGAGCATGAAACAGCCCTTTCTGCTAAAAGATCCAATTGCAGCTGCAGCAGTGCCACTAAGGCAAGGGAATATGCACCTGCCAATAGCTGAAAGCTCGGTGCTGCCAGGTCCTGTGATTCAAACCTGCTTTATTTTGAGATGCGCTCTGGCTTGGGCAGGCTTAGGAAAGCTCATGTTCATTTGGAAAAAATAGACCTGAGGTACAAAACACTTCTACTTGGACGTCAAGAAAGAAGCCCTTGTGCTACTGAGGGGCGTCGGGGCAGCTACTGTGGAGTGGAACTGTCCACCTGGTTATGTGATAAAGTGCGCCCAGCCCCACACTCCTCCTGCGTGCTTGGAAGTGAAACACAAAGGCCAAACCCTCTCTGACTAGCCCTGCTGCCCAGTGTGGGGCTTTTACACTTACAGGTGGGACCTAGCCAGCCTTGTTCTCCGAGGTGGTGGCTGTGCTGCATGCTGGTAGAATGTTGCCCATGCAATGAACCAGTTGGAGGCCAGCCACGCTAGCTTGCACGTGCTGGTGCACTTGTGCACAAGGGTATAGAACGGCTGGGCTCCCTGAGGGAGGGAGCAGTATTCTGAGCACTGTTGCTCTGCTAGAGGGCCTGGCTTCCTTTTGCATTTGGCCTCTTTGCCCCTTTCCCAGTTCCAAGCATGGTCATGTGCTAGCGACACAGCTACTGGGTCAATGGCTGGGCCAGATAGGCAGCCATGTTCCTCTGCTGTCTCTCCCCTCCCTCCCCCAATGGCCTCCATACTGGCCAAAAGGACAAGCCTGGAGAGAGAGTTTCATCTCTTGCTTTTGAAGGGTAGCTTGTCCAGCACCTGATTAGGGGCAGTCAGTGAGGTGGTGGTGGAGGTGGGACAGCCTCAGCGAAGAAGTAGCGGACAAGGCACTGCTTAGCTGAGCGGTTTGTGGGAATGGAGCCTTTCTTTGGCAGACCAGTAAAGGGAGCCCAGCTGCATATCCCCGGACCTCCCTGCCCTTTGTACCAGCTCCTGGCTGCTCAGGCCAGGGGGGCTCAGGTCTTGGGCACATAAACCTACCACAGCCTGAGTAGATTCACACAAGTGGCACAGCCCGTTAGCAGGCTGCTGCCCCAGCTCATTCACCCACTAGGCCCTGGCAGAGACCCAAGATTCGCACGTAGGGCAACCACTGACTGGTGAGCTCCAAGTTCCAGGCCTTCAGCGCAAGGGAGCAGCTCGGCAAGGGGGACTAGGCAGTTCTTTGGCTGCCATGAAAGAGGACCCAAACCAGGAGCTCACCCCTGCTGGGTGCTGTGCTACTGGTGGGGGGGCACAGCCATCATCCCTACCTCTCCCACAAGGCAGGGGGGGCAGGGGCTGCCAGTGCTCATGCATTCGGTAAGCCACACAGACCACAACCCCCACACCCCGTCTAGTGGTAGCCAGTGGGAATGCATTAGTAAGCCATAAAGAGCTCAGGCAGCAGCCAAGAGAAAGGGAGGGAGTAGCTGAGTTGTGGGGAGCCCTTACTGATAGGCACAGGCAGAACCCAGGAGGTAGTGGAGGCTATGAGCAGTGGAAGGGCCAGGCATGAATAGGCCCTGCCCCAGAGGGTGAGAATTGCCCCACTAGCTGTTTGCATTAGAAAGACCCAGCCCGTGCCCTGCTGTCTGCCCCCTCCAGGCCATGGGGGGGCTGTGAGGCTAAGGAGACGGCAGTGCTGCCCAACTACCCAGCTTGCGTTAGACCAAGTACCAATGCAAAAGCAGCACATGCAACATAGCTGTGCCAGGCCCCCCCCCCCGCCCCACACCCCTGTATCAGGCCCTTGCTTACAAGGCCAAAGACTGGCACAGTGCAGGGCAGCTGCAGCGCAGGCTTGAGGTGGTGTTGTTTGGGGGGGGGGGGTCTTACAGGCCAGGCCCTAGTTCTCAGTGAAGGAGGAGTCAGGCGCCCCACCCCTGTGTGGCAGAGGCACTGGTGCATTCCTCAGCCCTCGCGCTGCAGTGCCTCAGCCTGGTGGCCGGCTCTAGCTGGTTAATGGCGTGTCTGCTCCTGCCACTTGGCCAGTTCCTCAGCACTGCCCCACCAGCTGCAGGCTGTGCCCCCAGCCCTTCAGTCCAGTGAGTCACCCTCACTCACTAACCTCTTCCTGCCCATGGGCTTCGCGGCCAGGCAGTTGTAACTAAAGGCGGCTGTAAGGGCAGCAGTAACCGTGGGGAAGGCACAATGGTTGGAAATGCAACAGCAGCTCCCTGAAAGGAGAGCTGAGGGAGCCGGTGGGGGGGGGGGGGGCGGGGGAGCAGGAGGTGCAGGCAGGCAAGCTAGATGGCAATGCTGCCAGCCAGGGGAACTGATGTGCGCAGCGGTTAGTTTGCAATAGCCAAAAAGCAGCACAGCCATGCGGTCTAACAGCGACAGAAAACACGTGCAAAAGCCGCTGCTACAAATGGCCGAAAACTGAGCCTGGGTCAAGCAGCTCAGGCTAGTAGCAGTTGGGGGTGTCTTTATTAACTAGCCAAATGGAATAGTCCCAGCCCTGTCCCTTGCCCTTGAAGCATGGCTTATAGGAGTGGGAAGTCGGCCCAACCTCTTCCAGGGAGGGGCTCCTGTTCTCATGAGACTAAGGCAGCAGGGGGAACTGTCCCAGGCCCAACTCAAGTGCTGTAAAACAGGAATGGGACGGCCCCCCCCCCCGCCGCCCAGCCTTGGCTGCTAGTCATGGTTCCGTGTGGCCGAGGAGTGCTGTTAAGGTCTGTGACCTCTGAGTGGGTCTGTTCCTAGGTGCTGTGGACTAAGGACTAGGCTAGGAATCTGAGCTAGGCCCCAGTCCCTAAAGCAGAACAAACACCATGGGGGTGAAGCTGTTTTATTGATTTCAGACATTCACTGGGAGCAGGTGGGAGACCCTGAGGTGGCCTCTCACACTTAGAGGATCATCCCCACCTCTCCTACAGGACACTGTGGGCAGGGGCTGCCAGTGCTCATGCATTAGGTGAGACACACTGACCACAACCCCACACCCCATCTAGTGGTAGCCATCGGGAGTGCATTAGTAAGCCATAAAGAGCTCAGGCAGCAGCCAAGAGAAACAGAGGGAGTAGCTGAGTTGTGGGGCACCCTCACTGATAGGCACAGGCAGAACCCAGGACTTAGTGGAGTCCATGAGCAGAGGAAGAGCCAGGCACTAACAGGGGGCCTGCGCCCCAGAGGGAGATAATTGCCCCACTAGGCCCTGGGTGAGCAGCGAGCCTCATTCATAGCTATGGAGCCTGGGATTCCCCAGGAAAGCAGCAGGCAGGAAGGGAGGGTGGCCCCCCCAGGGTTTGTAGGGGCCAGAATCCCCAGGGAAGAGTGAGGGCACTAGGCCAAGGGGGCTGAGCTAGGCCCCTTGGCACTGATGCCTTTGCTGCTGTAGGGTCAGTGACAGTTACCAGGGTTGGGTTAGATGTAGGGAGAGGATGGGAGGATTCGAGGGAAGGAGGTAGTACCTCTGGAGGCAGGAGGGGAACACTAAGATTTGGCTCCCGCCTGGTCTAATCTCTTGGAAATGTTACTACAGTACAAAGGGAAGTTAGCTCAGGAGGAAGAACCCAAGGCTGCAACTTGAACACAATCCAGACCCCCGCCACATCCTGCCTGTGCTAAAATGGACCTCCCCCCGCCTGGCAGAGCTGCAGGTACCACCCAGGATCACAGGTCCCAATGATCTGGGGCTCTCCCTCGGTGCCACCCTGCAGATCAGTGGCTAGCACCCTGCCTGACACCATGACAGCGTCCTTCACTCCTCACTGCTCTGCAGGTGTCTGTCTACCCAACCAGCTTGCCCCACTGGATGGGGCTGAAGAAGGGGTGGCTCTTCAGCTTGTTGACTCCACCTCCCCCGAAGCCCAAGCGCCGCTTGGGGTCAAACTGCAGCAGCTAGAAGGAAATGGACACAGGGATGAGCGACAGCACAATGCCAGTGAGGGAAAGGAACAGCTGCAGGCTCCTGTCAGAGCTCCTTGAGCCCTGGCCCCGGCCATTGCTTGCAGCAGCTGAGTGTCCATGTCCTCACCTCAGTGAGCAGGGATGCAGCAGGCAGGCTGAGCCTCTCTGGAAGGTGGAGCTGGGTGTGAGGGTGAATCCCCGAGGGATGGCTCTGGGACAATGACTGTGGGAGACAGACAGACAGACAGACAGACAATGAGGAGCCCTTGGTGCAGGAAGCACTGTTGAGAAAGAGGAATGTCCTCCTCACATCCCATCTGCCATTGCCCCTCTGTGCAAACTTCGGGTGGGTGACAATCAGTGCCCCTGTGCCCATCTCCCACAGTTCAGTGGATCAACATCCTCCGGCTCTCAGCACCCAGACACCAAGGCTCAGCTACTAGGAGTCACACGTGCAGACTTCACCTAGCCACCATGTGCTGGGGGGCACCAACACTAGGATTATTACTGTGCGACCCCCCTGCCTGTGACAGGGGGTGGGAACAGAGAAACCACTCACCATTCCAGTCAGTAACTCGTACAGCAGAGACCCAAAGCTCCACCAGTCACAGGCCTCGGTCAGCTCAGAAATCCCACCCACTTCTGCGGAGCAAGCCAAATGAGTTGAAGATCAAATAGGAGGCAGAGGCTGAAAGGCAACTAAGCATCAGTCTCCCCTGGGCGGCTGCACTTGGGGGAGCTCACACAGAGTGGGAGATGCCACAGGGCAGCTATACATCTCACACTGTGTCTCAAGGGGGCGTCCTTGCTTCACATGTGCATGGCAGAGGAGGGGGGAAGGAGAAAGCAGTCGATGTGTCCCTTACCTGGGGCACTGTACATATCTTCCAGAGCTTGGCGACAGCACGGTGGCTCTACCTCGGTCCACTGGCCAAAGAAGGTGAGACGGATGTGACCTGTAAAACAGCTTCGGTCAGCAGCAGGGCAGGAGGTCAGGACCAAAGACACTCAATAACTGCAGCATGTGCCATAATCCCTGACTCTGTCCCTCCAGACTCCTGTCCCCTGCAATGGGAGCTGGGGGTATAGCGAGGGGGGAGCTAAGCCACTGGTACCTCCCTGCACAGTTGAGCTTGGATGTATTCACTGCCCTGAACCCCACCAGAGTGTCAGGCCCCAAATCACATGATTCCCACATGCATAGCAGGGGCTAGACTCTTCTGGGGAAGGGGCTCGGAAAGTGACAGGCCAGGAAAGTGACCTCATGGAAGGACTGGGTAGGATGGGATCCGAGCAAAAGGAGCTGGATGTAGTCTAGAGCAAGGAGAGGATGGGGGGACTGGGGCAACAGGAAAGGATCATATTCACAGCTCCACATGTGAAGGAGCCCTCCAAAGAGGTCACTGTTCACTTTGTAGGCTGCTACACTGCCCCACGCCCATCTCTCTCGCACACACATTCAAGAGGAGACAGGCCCTGAAGTGCTCTCTGGAGAGCAATGAACTCAGGCTGCTGGACCAAGGGTGGGAGGGCTGACTTGCACCAACAAAGACCCTCAGACCATTAGCCCTGGGGACTATTAGCTGGACTGCCCCATGTGATCTCAACTTCCCCTGTGGGGAGCTCAGAGGGGTCTCTCAAGTAGCCAGGACTCCCCAGGAGACAGGAGCAATGAGTTCCATGTAGTCAGTGTTTCTGAGCAGCCTTCTTCTGCCTCCACTGGAGCTCACAGTGCTCTCCAGGCTCATACGCAGCAGACTGTAGCTGTCTCCCAGAAGCCCCTAAGGCCTAGAGCACAGATGTGAGTCTGGATCAGAGATAATCAGACCTCACAGAACAAACAAAGCTGCAGTGAGGGGATCAGATGCCACAGGCCCCTTTGCTGAGGGTATAAAACCTCTCCTCATGCTAGAGCTTCAAGCAGCACCTACCAGCACCATCTAGCAGCAGGTTTCTGGGGTTAAGGTCCCGGCACAGCACCCCCTGTTGGTGCAGCCCCTCCAGAGCCAAGAGCATTTCAGCTGCCCACAGCCGGACGAGCTCCTCGCTCACATCCCAGGTCCCCTGGCCATCCTCCTGGAAAGACCGCCGGGCTGAAGGCTCAGTCTCTCCTGCAGCTGGATGCTCTCTATGCTGACCATGGCCTGCTACTCCTCGGGCCCTTGAGATACTCCTCAATGACTCCTGCCCCCCAGAGTCAGAGCTGTAGGACTCCCTGGAGCTGTACAAGGTGGTGACAGGATGTAGCTGCCTTGGTCCTGGGGGAACCAATGGGAGCTGTGTGCGCTGAGCCCAGGGAGCATCAGATACCTGGCAAACCTGAGGTTCCACCTTCACCAGGCAGCCTCCTCCCATGGCATGTGGGGCTGCATCAGGAGACTGGGGCAGCCTTTCACCAGCTGGCAGCCTTGGGTCCTGCTGAGAAACTTCTCTCCCTGATACGCTGCTTACACCATCACTGTTGGTTGATAAGTCATGTGACTGGAAGGTCAAGCTCAGGTTGGTCAGATGCCCACGTCCCTTGGCCACTGCCATGAAGGCAGAATCAGTGACACCAAACATAGCACATGTTGCACTTAAATCCTTCCCCCGAGGAGCTGCTCTAGGGCCGTTGGTGGGTCCAGTATGGAACCTGCAGCCAGTCCCTGGTCTAGCAGCTGTATGGTCAGATGACTGCACCAGAGCAGATGACTGGGCAGCACTTTCTGATGAGTGGTGATTCACAGAGGCTGAGAGGTCGGTGCCGCTGTTCAGGGAGAAGCTGGAGCTCTGGCTGGACCAAGAACCAGCCCCTGAGGGGTTCCATACTCGCTGCTCCTCAGCATGGCCCTCCAGAGCTGAGATGGACTTTGGGTTTAGGCTACTGGGGCCGTTGGAGGAACCTTGCTGTAAACGAGGCCAGGACTGGAGATGGGACCAGAGTGTCCCACCTGGAAAGTGAAGGGAAGACAGACTGTATGAGGCATGGCAAGCATTCTAGGTCTCCGGCACAGACGGACACCCTAACCACCTGCTACCCTGAGCCCAGATCTCAGGCTCACATGCTGAGCAGCTTAAACTCACATGCTGAAAAAAATTCACCCAGAATCTTCTCGGGGCCCCATAATCACTAGGGGTTCTTCTCTTCCCTGCCTTCTGGACCCATCAGCAACCTCTCTCCTCCTTTCCAGGGCCCAGCTCCACCCCTTCCCCTCAGCCTTTCCTTG
Organism: Carettochelys insculpta; assembly: GCF_033958435.1. NCBI lineage: Eukaryota > Metazoa > Chordata > Testudines > Carettochelyidae > Carettochelys > Carettochelys insculpta. The sequence goes on along the minus strand of NC_134142.1, from coordinate 43,575,077 downwards.
ATCCCAACAGTTGTCTCACTTCCAGACTTCAGACCCATTTTCACTCCTCCTCCTGTCCCCCGACCATCTCCTCTATTCCCCTAGCAGGCTTTTCTGGCCCCCGCGACAATGAACATAAGGTTCCCAAAGAAAGTGAGCTGGAATAAACAGATACATGATCGACCAGTGAGTCCCCAGGCCCGGACGGCATTCACCCAGGTGTTTTCTGCAGGAACTTGACAACGAAGCAGCTGCGTGGTTAACAAATATCTGCAGCCACATTAAAATCAGCTACTATGTGAGTAACACCAGGGTAGCAAATGTGGCACTTATGTCAGAGAGGCACCGGGATAATGCTGGGAACTGCACACCAGAGAGCCCTGAAGGTGGAGAAGAACTCCCCTGGTGGAGGGGATCCCCTCCCTGCACAGTCAGCCAACTCAGCCCCGCACAAGCTGCCCCTTCTGCCAGCCATCACACAGCAGCTTTGGGGACAGGGAGGGAGGGGTGGCAGAGGAAGGATGAGAGGGGCTGACGGCTTCCACCAGCCCTGGGCAAAGGGGTGGGGGGTAGGGGCAGCTCTGTGTCCCCGGAAGGAACAGGGGCAGCCAGCTCGCAGTGCTGTCTGGTCTGTGGCATGCTCCCTCTCCCCCAGCCCTCAGCGCTGCCCAGAGCACACCAACCAGCACCCCAGCAGTGATTTAAAGGAGCCAGGGCTCTGGTTGCCATCACTGTCACAGTAGCAGCGATGGTGACCTGGAGCTCTGGGCCCTTTTGTATCTCTGGGCCCTGGGGCAGTTGCTCCCTTTGCCTCTTCCTCCCCCACAGGCAGGCCTGGGAAGGACACAGCAGTGCAGATCCCAAACTTCCCTCAGCCTGCTCTATCATGCATGCTGAGGCCAGGCTGGCACAGAATCTGGAAGACTTAACCAGCTCCCTGTTACAGTACTGCAACCCTCCCTTGCAAGGGGGCCAGGGCGGGGGTGGGGGGTTGGGGAGGTTACAAGAGGACAATACCTGTAAGGAACAGCGTAGGATGGATTACAGGGCCCTCAGGGCAGGGAGTGGGGATGTGGAGCTGGAGGAGTCAGGGCACAGGATAGGAGGCACAGAGGGCTCAGGGCAGGGCAGGTAGCAGAGCAGGAGGCAGATGGCAACATTCGCAGCTAATTATTTACGTAAGTGGAGACTAAAGGCAGAGGAAATCCTGAGGGACCCACAGCTGGGTAACTGGGCAGCACCTCGGCGGATGGAAATCGGTGTTGACAAAGCAGGGTGATGCACGCTGGAAGGAGCAAGCTGGGTTACTTGGAGATGGGGCTGCAACAGAAATGAGCTGCAGCCCCACAGGGAAGAGGCTTAGGTGCCGCTGCAGATAGCGGAGTGACAGCGTGCTCCGCAGTGCTGGGCAATTGAAGGGTGTCGGGACGCATAAGGAGTGGCACTGACAACATTCCGGGCAGTAGGATGGTGCTGGCTGTGTGCTCGTGGCATGGACAAAGGCAAGGACCTGGCTATTATGGGTTACCTCCAGCTCCGACTTTAAGGATATATGAACGGCCATACTGGTTCTGACCAAAGGTCCATCTAACCCAGAATTCCATCTTGTGACGGCGGCCAATGCCAGGGGTCCCCCAGAGAATGATCAGAATAGGTAATCAAGTGATCCATCCCTTGTCACCAATTCTTGGCAGCTCCCACCACAGAGGGAGCTAATCATCACGCTAAGTGTGATTCTAGATTTGACAACTCGTATCCCTTTCCCGTTCAGGGGTTGAGTCAAGAGGGGACTCCACTCCCAACCAACACAGCCATCGTGGGCAGGGTACTCCTCCTGGAGTAGTCTCTCAGCTCGTGGTCCGCTTTTGCCCCCAGGGGGTCAGACACTGTGCCCCTGCTTCAGAAGCAGATGCCCTTGGGATGCTCCCTACATTACCTTTTTAGAGCTGTAGCCTAAATGAGCGAGTTCTTGCACTAGGCGCCTGCCAAAAGCTGGTACAACTAAACAGCTCCCACGTGGGTCCAAGCCGTGACCTCCAAGAAGGGGGAATGCCGGCCCTCCAGCTGCGCAAAAGCCAAGCACTAAGCTCTGCTCTGAGGATGGTGACAAAACCCCAGCCAGCTTCCACTAGTCTGATGGTTTAGGGGAAACATTCCCTCCTCACCCCAGCGCAGAAACTTGCACAGCCCACAGCAACCTAAGGCAGGCTGGCTGCTGGAAACCAGCAAACAAGAAGTGCCTCTGAGCACATGGCTCCAAATCTTCCAAGGTTAAAGTCTTCCCCGGTTGGGACTAGAAATCTTGCAGGATCTGTCCCAAACTCTTGCCTTCTCCTATAACGGGAGCCACCAAACCACACCCCTCGCTAGGCTCAAAGCCTTATCATCTTAGTCAGCAGCACCTCACACCTCCCCACCCGCAGAGCACTGTGCCCTGGTCACCCTCCGACAAGCCCAAAAGAGCAGGAAGAGAAGGGGCTCCAAGACAGGAGTGAAAGCGATTGGAGACCTGGGGGGACTTCCAGGCAAGGACCCAGGGTGACGAGTTTGGGGAGTTAGTTTAAAGAGGATGTGAACAGGAGGGACATGATGCATGCCTACAAAACACTGAGCGGTAGCGTTGGAGAACAGGGGGCGGGATACACAGCTGTGTGTGCGCTCGTCAGACAGCAAGAAGAGGGAAAGGACGTTCCAGCTTCAGGGGTGAGGAAGAACCTGTACTAAAAGGTTATTTCACTATTTGTCCATGGCAGGTTTTCCTGCACCTTCCTTAGAACACCTGACAGTGATCTCTGTGGGAGACGGGATACTTGATTAGCCACGCCCATACTCTGATCTGCACAGTGATTTCTGTGCTCTGATGAGTCCTGCTTCCACACTTCTCCTCTGGGCTCCAGGAGCCCAGCAGCCTTGTTTCCAGCCCCTGCAGTCCCATCCCCAGATCCCGGCCTCCATCAGCCTAATCTCTGGCCAACTCTCTCAGTCGCATGGATCACAGAAAACTTGTATTTAGTCCACCAAACCCCAAAGCTGCTTGCTGGCTTCTGCTGCAAGGTCTCCACGCCCTGAAACATCACCCTACAAAGCAGAAGGAGCCCTCTGCAAAACATAATCTCAAACAGCCCTAGTGAACGTGAGAGACTCTTTCCAGATCACAGCCAAGGAAGCAGGGCTAGGACAAGAAAGGTGCAGGGTCCTGGCTATCCCACTCACCCTGCACATGTTCCAGGTGGAGAAAGATGGAGTCTTCGCTCACATAGTAGTGCAGCAGCTTGGCCATGAAGGGGACGCCATGTGGGATGATCGTCTGTCGCTCTCGGGTCTCCATGTGGGATTTGGGGAGGCTCTGCAGGGAGAATATAGAGCCAGGAACTTTACGGCTCAGGAATGTCACTGGCCACCAGTGGGGACAAGACTGGATGGGGCAACCACTGGGCTATTCCATTCTGACAAGTCCACCAGGGTCATGTAGACTAGAAGAGTGATTCTCAAGCAGCGGTACGTGCACTTCTGCGGTACACAGTAGTCTCCTATAGGGTATTCATCTCACCTAGCTCTTTGCCTAGTTTCACAACAGGCTACACAAAAAGCACAAAGTAGAAGCTAGAATTCCACACAATGACTTGTTTATACTGCTCTGTATTCTATACACTTAAATATAAACACAATATTTATATTCCAGTTTACTTATCATTATACAGCAAAAATGATTGCCAGCAATTTTTCAGCCATAGTGTGCTTCAGCGTGCTAAAGGGGCACTTGCATTTTTATGTCCGATTTTGTGAATAGTTTATGTGAGGTGAAACTTGGGGATACACCAGACAAATCAGACTCCCGAAGGAGTACAGAGGTCTGAAAAGGTTTAGAGGAGAGCTCTCCGCCTGCTGAGCTCAGACAGATCTGCCTGTACACCTGCACAGCACCCCTTAGCTACTCCACACCTGGGCCCCCCCACAGTTCTGCCAGTGCAGGTTATTCCTGATCTGTAACCTCCATCACTATTCCAATGCCAACCCCAACTCACAGAACTCTGCCTGTCTGCCTCCATCCAGTTCTAAAGCCCTTCTGCTACTTGAATCCTCTTCACTCGCCAGCTTCAGTTGACGGCCCTCCTTCTTACCCCACAGCCTCCAAGCTTTCTCTTATTACAGTCCTGGCAGGCTTCTCATGAGCAGTGGCAATTGTTCCTCACTCTGCTGGACAAATGTCCCAGGGATTCAGACTGAGAACATCCAGACTCATGTCATTTGTGATCCATTTCATTATTTGGACGCAGATCCACACAGCTGCAAGGCATAGGTCCAACCAGCTCCATGGGACTGGGTTCCATTAGAGGGACAGTGGGAAGGCAGTTCATGTCTGAGTGAACAAGGAAACTGAATTCACCTCTGACAGCACGAAATAAAAGGAGAGAGGGTCACGCCAGGGCATGGGAGATTTAAGGGGGACCTTGAATACTGGCATAAAATTTGTTTCTGCTGAGCAGCACAAACAGAGCTGAAAGAAAAACACCTCAGGATTGTATGAGCCAACCCCTGCTGGAGGGTTCCTTCAAAAGAGAGCAAGATGGAGGAGCCAAGGGGTAGGAAACACCCACCTTAAGTATAAAGGTCCCCCCAGTGGCTGAATCCTGGACAAGCTGCACCTGCAAGCAATGGTGACAGCACAGATCAGAAACGGAGATCTCTGTCACCCCAAGTCCCATTTGAAGTAACTTGGCTCATTCTCGTCTAAAAGTTACCTCTTGTCCTTGCTGTTTTAGCGTCACTAGCTACCCCTCCGCATTTTCAATCAATCAGCATTAGTTACCTCAGAAATAGGACATCAAGGCTACGTCTACACGTGCACACTACATCGAAACAGCTTATTTCGATGAATAACGTCTACACGTCCTCCACAGCTGGCAACGTCGACGTTCAACTTCGACGTTGGGCAGCACCACATCGAAATAGGTGCTGCGAGGGAACGTCTACACTCCAAAGTAGCACACATCGAAATAAGGGTGCCAGGCACAGCTGCAGACAGGGTCACAGGGCGGACTCAACAGTAAGCCGCTCCCTTAGAGGGCCCCTCCCAGACACAGTTGCACTAAACAACACAAGATCCACAGAGCTGACAACTGGTTGCAGACCCTGTGCATGCAGCATGGATCCCCAGCTGCAGCAGCAGCAGCCAGAAGCCCTGGGCTAAGGGCTGCTGCACACGGTGACCATAGAGCCCCGCAGGGGCTGGAGAGAGAGCGTCTCTCAACCCCTCAGCTGATGGCCACCATGGAGGACCCCGCTATTTCGATGTTGCGGGACGCGGATCATCTACACGTGCCCTACTTAGACGTTCAACTTCGAAGCAGGGCGCTATTCCCATCCCCTCATGGGGTTAGTGACTTCGACGTCTCGCCGCCTAACGTCGATTTCAACTTCGAACTAGCGCCCAACACGTGTAGCTGTGACAGGCGCTATTTCGAAGTTGGTGCCGCTACTTCGAAGTAGCGTGCACGTGTAGACGCGGCCCAAGAGTTACAGGAAGAGATAGTTACATTAAAGCCAGGGAGGGAGGGACAGGAAATCCCACTGTATTTTCACCTTCTTGTATCTTTATTGTATGTTAAGAACATAAGAACATAAGAATGGCCATACTGGGTCAGACCAAAGGTCCATCCAGCCCAGCATCCCATCTGCCGACGGTGGCCAATGCCAGGTGCCCCAGAGAAGGAGAACAGAAGACAATGATCAAGTGATTTATCTCCTGCCATCCATCTCCTGCCCTTGTTCTGAAGGCTAGGGCACCATACTTTATCCCTGGCTAATAGCCATTTATGGACCTAACCTGCAAAAATTTATCAAGCTCTTTTTTAAACCCTAATAGAGTCCTGGCCTTCACAGCCTCCTCGGGCACGGAGTTCCACAGGTTGACTGTGCGCTGTGTGAAGAAAAATGTCCTTTGATTAGTTTTGAACCTACTACCCATCAATTTCATTTGGTGTCCCCTAGTTCTTGTATTATGGGAAAAGGTAAATAATTTTTCTATATTCACTTTCTCCACACCATTCATGATTTTATATACCTCTATCATATCGCCCCTCAATCGCCTCTTTTCCAAACTGAAAAGTCCCAGTCTCTCTAGCCTCTCCCCATATGGGACCCGTTCCAAGCCCCTAATCATCTTAGTCGTCCTTTTCTGAACCTTTTCTAATGCCAATATATCTTTTTTGAGGTGAGGAGACCACATCTGCACGCAATACTCAAGATGTGGGCGTACCATAGTTTTATATAGGGGAAGTATGATATTTTTTGTCTTTTCATCGATCCCTTTTTTAATAATTCCTAACATCCTATTTGCCTTACTAACTGCCGCTGCACACTGCGTGGATGTCTTCAGAGAACTATCCACTATAACTCCAAGATCCCTTTCCTGATCTGTCGTAGCTAAATTTGACCCCATCATGTAGTATGTGTAATTTGGGTTATTTTTTCCAACATGCATTACCTTACACTTACCCACATTAAATTTCATTTGCCATTTTGCTGCCCAATCACTCAGTTTGCTGAGATCTTTTTGTAGTTCTTCACAATCTGTTTTGGTTTTGACTGTCCTGAACAACTTGGTGTCATCTGCAAACTTTGCCACCTCACTGCTTACCTCATTTTCTAGATCATTGATGAACAAGTTGAACAGGATCGGTCCCAGGACTGACCCCTGGGGAACACCACTAGTTACCCTCCTCCATTGTGAAAATTTACCATTTATTCCCACCCTTTGTTTTCTGTCTTTTAACCAATTCCCGATCCATGAAAGGATCTTTCCTCCTATCCCATGACCACCTAATTTACATAAAAGCCTTTGGTGTGGGACCGTGTCAAAGGCTTTCTGGAAATCTAGGTATATTATGTCCACTGGGTGCCCCTTGTCCACGTTTATTAACCCCTTCAAAGAATTCTAATAGATTAGTTAGACACGACTTCCCTCTGCAGAAACCATGCTGACTTTTGCCCAACAATTCGTGCTCTTCTACGTGCCTTGCAATTTTATTCTTTACTAGTGTTTCTACTAATTTGCCTGGTACTGATGTTAAACTTATCGGTCTATAATTTCCAGGGTCTCCTCTAGAGCCTTTTTTAAATATTGGTGTTATATTGGCCGTCTTCCAGTCATTTGGTACAAAGTGGATTTAAAGGATAGGTTACAAACCACTGTTAATAACTCCGCAATTTCACATTTGAGTTCTTTCAGAACCCTTGGGTGAATACTGTCTGGTCCTGGAGACTTGTTACTATTCAGCTTATCAATTAACTCCAAAACCTCCTCTAATGTCACTTCAATTTGAGTGAGTTCCTCAGATTTGTCACCTAAAAAGGCTGGCTCAGATTTAGGAACCTCTGTAACATCCTCAGCCGTGAAGACTGAAGCAAAGAAATCATTTAATCGCTCCGCAATGGCACCGTCTTCCTTGATCGCTCCTTTTATATCTTTATCGTCCAAGGGCCCCACTGCTTTTTTAGCGGGCTGCCTGCTTCTAATGTATTTAAAAAACATTTTACTATCGTTTTTTGAATTTTTGGCTAGCTGTTCCTCAAAATCTTTTTTGGCTTTTCTTACTACATTATGACATTTAATTATGTTCCTCCCTTTAGGTCTGTGTAACATGTTGTATCCCAGCTTTGGGCCTGGGCAGAGGAGGATACGTCTTAGACTTGCTGGAGTGGGATAGGGTGGAGAGGCAGAGGGGAATTAATCTCATCACCCTCCTTAGGAGATCAAGGAGAATGAGCCTATATCACCTTTACTCCAAGGCCTTGTCATGCTGAGTGTGCTGGGAAACTAACACCATCATCAAGAGACCCTGACTTCTGCTGGGGTCTACGCAACCAACAGGGCATCCATCACCATAGCAACTGAGCATCAGTCAATAGAGGCAGAATGCAGTTATGCAGGTTGGAAATAGGCAAGGACACTGAATTGTTTGCATGGGTCTAGAGGCCTTTGATGACGATGAGTGGTCGGTACATCGGTTTTATTTCTCATCCAACAGTGCCCCTTGCAGCACAACACACTCCCCACCACTCTCGGGTCAGTACTAGCTCAGGAGAGAGTGCCCCCCGAGACACCAGTACCATTCTGGCCCTCCTGCCAAGACACTGGGGGCATTGCTGGTCCGTCAGTCAGTGCTCAACTCAGAGTGCCCCCTGCTTGCCCCACTTGCTTTAGCGCTCAAGTTTCCCTGGTGGAAGAGGTGGGGGTGGCCAGCCTCAATTCACACACAATGCAAGGGGCTCTCCACACCAGGTCTCCAGGCTGCAACACTATACCTTCTCCATCACCCCCACAACCTTCCAGCGCCGCAGGTTCTCCACAGCCGAGCTGAGCGTCCTAATGGGCCGAAAGCGAAGGCTGCTGTAGCCCTGTGAGGCAGTGAAAAAGGAGAATGAGAATCCTGGAGATGCTCTTGCCCAGGGCTGCTGCTGGAAGAGGCATCCCCTTTCACCCTGCAAACTGCCAACCGTAAAAGTTCAGACACCATTAGCAACACCCCGCCCAAAACTGTGGTAGCTTTACAAATAAATTAAAACAAAATTAAATTAAATAAATGGATTCTGGTTTCAGCCAGTGTCTGAATTCCTTTGCTGTTAGGGCAAAGCACCCACCTCCAGCATATGGAAGTTTGACCGTAAGGGCAAACACAGCACTGCAGGACGGCCCTCACCCTCTTGGGGTCCTTGAAGTGGGGCAGCAGCCATTCTACTCACTCTGTCCCCCACCCAGCCAGCTCCCACCTTCCTCTCCTGCCCCCATCCAGACTATCACTGCTGCATCCTGCTCTACTCTTCTCTTTGCTACTCCCCAGTTTTCTGCCCTCACACTCGCCCTCCTTTTCCCTTCAGTTTACTCTGCCCGTACCTTCCCCTCTCGGTCTCCCCAGTCCTCCTATCCCACAACACACCCCTTCCAGCTCCCCACATTCTCCTTCCTGCCTCACTGCTCCACACGGTCATCTGACTCCCACCTGGGTCCCAGCGCTTCACATGCCCCGGAACGCCACCCCCACCCACTGATCTCATTTTCTGCTCTCCACAGTCCCCTGCCTCCTGTCTGGTCCACACAGGGTCACTGAGGACAGTCTGGCTTCAGTCCCACTGGGAACAAAGACATGGAGGCCATTCTCACGAGAGGCAGGCATGGCGTCCATCTTCACTGAGGCAGGCAAGCTGTGACCTCAGCACTTCTGAAAACTAGGGACCACAGTCATTTTTAATAAGAAAATCACAAGAAAAATTGAGGCTTAAATAAACCACCTTAAAAAGAAAATCATGAGTCCCAATAGTGCCATGGGCTACGGTTGGTCTGAGCCAGCTCAACCCTTCACCTCTGCAACTGGATGGGGTGAGCTCCCCTTCAGCCACCACATGGATACCATCACCATTCTGCAGCAGGGGCGGGACTCAGTCTTGGTCTGGGCCCAGCCCATCCAAGTAGGGCAGTTTTGGGTCCATAGGCAGCCGTTTTCCCAGCCCCACCTCCTCACCGTGGCAGTGGAACTCCCGTTCCCCAGAGTCCGCTGCAGGTGGCAGTTAAATATCTCCTCAGCCCGTTTCAGATACTGCGTGATCTTCCGCTTCACGGCCTCCCGGCGCTCCTTATTGGGATCAACTGCGTGGAGGAAAAGGATCCGATTTGAGTCCCCATTCCAGCCCCTCAGTTCTGCACAGCTCCCCCAGAGGCTCTACTCCTCCAAATGCCCCTTCCTTGCACCACAGCCCGCTGCCATGACCCCACATGATGCACCCTCCCCACATCTCTGCCCCCAACCTTCATCAGCCAGTCACCATCCTGCACCCTGTGCCTCTAGTCTTCAGCCTTCTGCTCAGGCCCCCTTGCCAGACAGCTAGGGATTGACTCATTTACATCATCCTGTCCCTTCCCCATGCCAGCTAGTCATGGCGTCAGCCTGACCATCCATGGTTGCTGGCACAGAAACCCAGAGAAGTCCACACTAAAGCCATGCAGATTCTCCTCCTCTTATATACTTAATGCCGGTGCTAAGCAACCCCCAATGTCTCATGTAGCCCACACAGCCACCGTGCACTCAGACCCCATGCGCTCAGTGCACTCCAGCAGCTTGAGCCTCACAAGCTACCGAGCCTCCCGTACCCAGCACCTTACACACCCACCCCCAAGCCTGCCATACCCTGCACCCCACTGAGCAGCACGTCCACGCCATTCTTGTAGTGATTGAAGGCCTCCTCGTAGTCCTCACTCACGTCCCGCTCCAGCGCCAGGTGGATCTGCTTTGCTGCATCCACCAGGTAATCCCGCTTCCCCGCTCCATGGGCATCAGGGCCCCCTGGAGCGACCCGGCTCCGAATCTGCTCCAGGTACATTCGGGCCTGGGAGAGCGCCCGGGAGCAGGGCTCCGAGTCCTGGTGCTCACGGGAGACTCTGCTCATGGCTTGGCTGCTCCGAGGGCATCCTCAGCATCCTCCCCCGGCAATCCTGGGGGAAGGGCAGAGGAGAAACAAAATAAACCCTCCAACATGGCACTGGGGAGAAGGTGGGGGCAGCAGAAGGGAGGGCGCTGGCAAAGTCTGAGGGGGCAGCAGGAGCACTGAGTAATAGCAGGGGCCAGGCCTTGCACACTGGCAGACTGGCCGGCGGAGGAAACCAAGCCCGGACTAGCTGGGCAGGAGTGAAGCACTTTGGCAGAGCTACACAGGGGACCAGGACTGAGGCACTAGCAAAGCTGGGTGCATGGTATCAAGGATGTGACTAGCAGGGAGAGGGTGGCTGCAGGTTGGGAGGGAGGGACAGTGGCAGAGCTGTGCTGGGGCACTACTGCCGCCAAAAAAAAAAAAAAATAAGTGAAAGGCTGTTTATTTCTGGCCGCTCATCGCTGCTGACACAGCCAGCCATCAAGCAGGAAACAGATCCGCAGCTGCAAACCGCAGGAGAGCAGCAGAACCTGAGCCCAAGCTCTGCCCCCGGATCTTCACATTCAGGACCAGGGTTGATCGCTTCCCTCCAGAGGAGATGCACCAAGGGAGCTGTGTGCATCTCAGCAGCCAGGCCACTGGGGTCCTTCACGTGGATTTCACCGTGGCTGAACAGGCCACCAGGAGACACAGACCAGCGCTGGACACAAGAAGCTCTTGCTGCCTTTTGCCTGGAGCTGCCACAGGGGCATGGTACTGCCGGGCTGGCGCTGGCAGGCCACTGCTGGGGGACAGCTCCCATTCAGCAGCGCTGGAACAGTTCCCATCGCGCGGGGGTGGTGGGCTGAGAGCCATTGAACCAAACTGTTCACCCCGGATAGGATGGGAACCGCTCCGAGCTCCCGCCCCTTTGCCCACACTGCACTAGGGGCTGCTGAGCCGGGGGTGGGGGTCGTGCTCGGGAGTGGGGGGGGGGCAGCGCTGCGGCAGCACCCCGGGCCCCGCTCCCTGCCTACAACGCCGCCCCGCGTGCAGCCAGGCGGGGGGAGCAGGAGCCGCGGCCCGACGGCGGCCCGGGGGCGGCGGGCAGAGCCAGGCGCGGGGAGGGACAGTACCTGCTGGAGTCAAGAGCCGGCTCCCTGGGGTGCGGACCCAGCTCGTCCCGGGGAGCCGCTGCCCGCGCGCCGCCGCCGGGGCCGGCTCCGCGCAGCCGCCGATTGGCTGCAGATGAGCTCATCCCCCCGCCTTAAGACTAAAGCGCCAATCCCGGCCGCCGCCGCCGCCGTCTTAAAGCGACAGCGGCCGCGCGGGGAGGGGAGCTGGGGCCGCAGCCCCGAGGCGCCCAGCGGGGCGATGACCTCTGGGTGCAAGGCCGGACGGGGGCGCTGCCCGGGCCCAGCCGGGGCGCGGGCGGCGGCGGCGGCGGGGTGGGCAGTGCAAGCAAAGCAACAATGGCCCGGCCGCGGACACTGGGGGCCGGGGCTGCTAATTAACCCGGTGGGGAACAAAGATCAGACCCCGGGAAGAACCCAGGCTCCCCTCCCTGAGGTGCGCCAGGCAGGCACCGCGCATCCGGGCGGGGGCGGGCTCCGGCACCCGCTGACTTGAAGTGGGGTCAGTTATACAGGGGGGTTGCAGTTTGGTTCAATGGCTCTGGTGCCCACACTATAAACGTGGTTCCAGCAGCTCGCACCATGCAACCCCTGCCTCAGCGCCCCCGCCCCCCCGCACGTGTCTGCAGAGCTGGGAATACCCCCAGGCACAGCTGAGCAGCCCTGGCAGATGGGTGTGCTGCCTGCAGAGACCGGGGGTGGGGGGGCAGGGGTGGAGGAACCCGGATAGGCAAGGCGGGGAGGGAACTGACAAGTGAACTTACTGTCCTAGTGACACGCAGGATTAAAAGAGGATGAGGATGCCCATGATCACCCTTGCTGGGACCAAACTTGGGTGAGGGCTAGAGAACCTCAGGGCATCAACCAGAACTGACGGGGGCAGGAAGCAACTCCTCCTGTGGGCAGGTTATCCCATAGCCGGGGTTTTATTTTTATTTTTTTGCACCTTCTTCTGAAGCATCTAGTCCTGGCTGCTGTGAGAGGGGACCCTGCCGTAGGAGGCTCACTGCTCTGCTCTCATGCAACGCTTCCTGGGTTTGAACTCTGAGGTACTGGCAGAGTGGAAGGCAGAAAGCATGTGCCTAGATTCAGCCCTCATGGTGCGCTGGATTGTGCTCTGGGTCCCAAGGCCCACGTGGGTCCTGCTATGGTAGTGAATAGCAATCTTGGTACAACTGCAGTGTATAGGAATTGAACTATATCCTTTTAAACACAGCTATTCGGAGGCCAAACACGCCAGTGTGGTTTCGCCATATTCGTAATGGAGTGTGGAGTGCAAAGACACAAGAGCCCAGCTGCTGTCCTGTTCCCAGCCTGCTCTCAAGTGTTTCCTGTGCTGGCCATTTCCTGGCTGGAGAGCAGGTACAGCACTGGCTCAGACTCTCCCACAGGTAACTTTCTGTGCCAGGGTGTTCCCTAAGGAGCGTAGGGGGCCAACACCTGCTCTGTGGCCCCTTGCCATCAGCAGAGACAGTGAAGAGGGATGCAGGGCAAAGGGGAACCCCCCCCCCAGTGACTGCTCTTCAAGAAAAGAAGAGGGTATAAGGCTGAGAGGTGGCATGTGGAGAAAGGGGCCAGGGGAAGCTCAGAGGAGGAAGTGGGAGGTCACGCCCTTGGTGAGAGGTCAGAATTAGGTTAGATTCTGAGCTGGGAAGGTGATGAAGACGAGGAGAGCACATTCTGGCCCAAGGGGGCCACTGGGCTGCAGCACTCAAGAACCCTATGGGTTGGTGCCGCAGAAAAGGTGCAATGGATAAGTTGCATGGGGGTGGGGGCATGTAACTGAGGGTTTCAGCTCAGGACAGGGAGTGGCATCTGCTGTCATAATTCCCTCAGGCCTTTCTGCACTACAGGGTGAACATGATTGTTCCTAGCCTGGATATACAGTTCAATTAACGCTAACAGCAGGACCTTCATCTCCACTTCCACCCACACTCATGCATCTGTCCATTGGTCAGTTGCCCTGCAGCTGTGTTGGGACAGCAGTCGATTGTTAAGTGCTATGACTTATGGGCAAGCATCTCATAGTTCCCTGGGCATGCAACTTCTGCATGGCCTTAGCTGCCAAGGCTCCCTCCTCTGAAGCTGCAGGCCTGAGAAGCTGTCATAGAAAGCAGTCCTTCAAGTTGAAGCTTTCTGGCATTTGCAGCTTTCGGGGTGGCCATGCTGCATTTCTGGGCTGTATCATGCAGGAGCCGTCAGCTCTGTTGAGGGTTTTGTTTTTGTTTTACTGAACAAACTAACAAAGGGTCTCAGTTTAACTCAAATGGAGCCCTCCCGGCCCTTAGGGGAGATACCAGTAACTCCTGGCTCAGCCGGTGGGAAAGGCAACCCAGGGAACATGGCGGCAGCCCTGGCAGCATGTGCTGTAGGGATCAGGGGAGAGGCACAGGCTCTCGGCCCAGAAGCAGTACATAAGGACAGGTGTTGAGGACAGGAGACAAGCGTTCTCTGAGCTGGCTCCTGGATTTCTCTGTGGTAACATTTTATTCAAGAATTGGTTTGAAAATTGCTGCACTGCAGCCAGTGGAGGGGCCTCAGGAACTTCCTGCAGCCCAGGCGCTGGGATGTCACGGTTCCCTCTGTGATACAGTTGGCCTGTGATTCTCTATCACACCCCATCCCACACAGGGAACTCCCACAGCAGATAAGTCCCAGGCCGCCCCCCCGCGCCCCCATCACTGATCACTGCAGCTTCTCTATGTCTTTCCTACGCCAGGAGCCAGCCATACACCACACTGGAGTCCCCACCAGGAACCAGGTTTCTTCATGACTGTGTGGTCCCCTCTGCCCACTGACGGGTTGGAGAAGGGTTGCTCTGCAAAGGTGAGGATGGCAGCACAAGACTCCTGTGCAACAGCAGGGTGACAACAGCAGAGAGTGTTCCCAACGCAGCAGCCCTTGAGCTAGCACCTCCCCGAGGATCTGCATTGCCTTGCTCCACCCTCAGCACTTCGGAATCCTCTGCAGGGGCCACAAAAACATTCCCGTTTGGCTGAGCTTGTCCCCTGTTGTCCTCTGGCCAAGTGCTGAATGGAAATCCCAGGGCCTCTTGAGCCTCATTATGCAGCATTTTAGTTCTGAGTCTGGCCCCTGGCACCTTTAACCATTAATATCAACTGTGCAGAGCATCCTGGGAGGTCCTTCTGGAAAGCACAGGTCAAGCTGTGGATGAATGCCCCTATCGCAACTGAGTTTCCCTGGTCGTGGAGCTGTATCCGTGCAGATGGCCAAGCAAGAGGCCGGGTGGTCCTCTCCTGCAAAAGAGCTCATGCTTCTGTCCTGTCAGTCACCTCCCCGCTTCACAGTGCTTAGGTTTCAAGCAGCCAGAAATCCCACAAGGTTCACTCAAGAATGCAATCGGCACATGCGCACAGGCAGTTAGAAGACTTGGTAAAAAGTACAGGGTCTGTGGCGTTGCCCTCTCCTGCTGAGATGACTAACTGTGTGGAACGGCACATCTGCAAAGAGAGCACAGCACGAAGACAGGATGGGGGCTAGAACGCAGGGGCTGGTGAGAGACAGCAGCGCAGAGCTCTGCGCTCAGCTCTGCTCCTGGTTCTCTGGGTGATTTGGCAAGTCCATTCCTCTCTGGGCCTCAGTTTTCTCACTGAGAAGTGGGGGTAAGGACTTTGTCACCTCCCAATGGAGCAATCCTGGGGTCAGGGACAAGGAGGGTTTAATGAAGTACTTGGAGATCCCCAGAAAAGTTGTCAGAGGCAGGCCTGGCTCTGTGTCGGCACCTGCGTGTTGAGAAGCAGCAGCTTCACTCCAGGTGCTGGTGCACAGTACCTAAACTCAGCTTGGGCAGCCAAAGGGCCACTCTGGAAAGAGCCACTGCCCTGGCCCCTCCTCCTGGATTAACAGTCACTCACAGAGCACAGCCTTTAGGTCGCTGCTTCTCTCGTCTCCTCTTGCCTCGGCCCTTGGGTCTCCTCCTTCTACAGGAAATGGCAAAAGGAAGAGGCTGAATGGATGGGAGACGAGTCAGGGCTGAGGAGCCCAATCCCCAGAGTCCTCGTTAACACCACTTACCTTCCTGGCTTTAGCGTATCCTGCCGAGGCCTGGAGGAGAAAGAGAAGAGGGTAAAATGATCACACTGCGTACAAGGCATCTGCAGGGCCCCTAGGTGTGGGGGGAAGACAGGGTTCAAGAGAAATAATGTGGACTCCACGGGATGGGATCACACCCCGACAGACTGCCTGCCACAACTCCCTCACTGAGGCTCCTCCCCCTTGCAATGATGAAGCCCCCTTTTGCCAGCGACATCAACAGCTTGTGGCAAAGGCACATGCAGGAAGTATTTAATGCAGTGTAGTGTCTATCACCCAATGTAGCACCTGGAGACAAGGGAGGAACCAGGACACAGCAGCCAGTGGAGGAACTTGAGTGCGAGTCAGACACAGAGGTGACTATGGCCCTTAAAAGTGGCCATTAGTTTTGGGAGTCCAAACTGACATCCCGAGGGCTTGATTTGCTGAGGTGCTTAAGCGCCCACAACTTCAGCTGGTGGCAACAAGAGCTGTAGCGACTCCACACTTCTCCAAATTGGGCCCCAGGTGTTTCAACTTGAACCCTGAACATTGAAGCACACAAAACCAGAGACCACTTTGAAAATCTGGGCCTGACGCATTCATTCTTTAGCAGTCAAGAGCTTCTGAGCAAACTGGGAAACAATGCAGTTCTGGCACAACCTCTCTGTTCGGGACAGCAAAGCCACTAGATGGTGCAGGAGGACCACTAACCCAGAGGTTCTCAGTGGACTGCCAACCTCAGGGTTGTGGGAGGGTTTGAGGCCTTCGCTGTGGGAGGGGACACCCTGGGGACCCTCCTGCTGCTGAGAATGAGCCTGGAAGGGCCTTACCTGCACTCGCACTGTCTGTGCTCAGTAAAAGACAGCTCCACGTAGGGCACCTCCCCCACCGGCTTCATCTTCAGGAGCTGAAGGGGAACAAAAGACCTTCCATAGACCTTCATAGCAAGGCTAGTTCATCATTCCCCTTCCCTCCGCTCCTTGCCAGGGCAGTGCCCTGGTCTCAGACAGGTAGGTGGTGCTGGGGGAGGGCCGCGGAGTCAAAGAGTGCAGCCTCCTGAGGCAGTGGGAAAGGAGAGAGGCTTTACGGTCCATCCCTGCAGCTTGAGCCTGAAAACAAGGCTTTGCCTCTCCCATTCTCCTGCCAGCCTACCCCCGGCAGTGCCCTCAGCCTCTCCAGCCCCACAGGTGTCTGTCGCCCGACAAGAAGAAGGCTCTCGGGCTGCCCATGCAATCACTAGCTAAAAATGTGACAGGTGGGTGGCCCAGCATCCCCAGAGACACCTCTAGTCCTGATGATGGGGCGGAGAAAAAAAAACAGCACTGGAGATGCCGGGATTCATTTTGCTGCAACCTCAGGGTAGTATGTGCCTCACCCCTCCAGGGGGCGCCACACTTCACTGGGGCAACAGACCAGTCATCTCCCACACCCACACAGGTGGGGCGTCGGCTCCCTGTGTTTTAACTGCAGCGCCCAAGATGAGACCTGTCAGTCAAAAAAGGTGAGTCATGAAAGGGAGAGCAGCAAAGCCCCAGTGAGGGGGGCACCTCCGGAGGTGAGGCACAGATGTGGGGGACGTGTTCCGCCCAGCCCGGGGGAATGTTAGGAATGACCCCTGACGTCTGCTGCTGGCTCCAACCCTGGCTCACTGCAGCCGGAGGAAGTCAGATAACTGCCCCCTGCCTTAGTTCCCCACACGTCCTGGCATTGTGAAGTCACACCAGTTTCCTGAGCTGTGGGAGAGGAGCCCAAGTCCCTGCACTGTGACATGAGCAAGGTCCGCCTGGCTCTTACCTGCATGGTGACATTGGCTGTCTCCACGGGGACGCACTGCAGCGTCTCGTCTCCGCAGCAGCCGGTGCAGCGTTGCAGGGAAATACAGGATGGGCTGAACACGTGCTCCATCTCACTGGGGTACTCGGACACAATATCCACCAGCACTTCCAAAGGCCGACAGAAGCTGCGGCCCCAAACCTCCTGGAAGGGCAGGACTGGAAGAGACCCAGGGAGGGGGTCTAAACTCATGCCCAGAGGGTGCCCGATGACCTGTTCCCTCATGCCCTCACTAAATAGTTGAGCTGAGTGAGGAGTGTCTGGGTGGCCTCCCACAGGCATCAGCGCAAGCCCCATTGCGTGCCCCAAAAGCTTCAGGCAGCTACCAACATTGTAACTCTCCTTCCAGGCTAGCATTCCTTTTCTTCTCTCTGAGCTGTCCCGTCTGCTGCTCTCTGCCTGTCTCATCTGTCGTGTGCTGAGGCGGAATCAGGATCTTTTTCATCACCAGCCACTGATAAAAGTCTCTTTTCTCTTACGGAAAACTGTGGCTCCACTCTCCTAGTTAAAACACCAGCCCCGTTTTCTTCTAGAAGCTGTCCCCTCTCTAAAGATCACCAAGCAACTCTGATGCGCCCTCAAACTAGAGCAGGCGTCCTGAGAGAGTGGTTGAATTTTCCTGGAAAATGTTATGTCATTTGGACAAGATGAGAGGATAATGTCGTGATTTGGGACATCCTGAAAAACAGCGTTCATCAGAGCAGCTGCCATACTGGATCAGAGCATCAATCCAGGTATATCGCAACCCTCTCTGGCCAGTACCACATAGATCAGAGGAAAACAGTCTTTTGGTGCTCACCATCCCCCAGGGGCAGTTTCTTATCAATCCCAAATACATTACCTATTGGCTTGTGACCTGAAGCACAAAGACTTGTCGTGCCCAAAAATTTTGTTAGAGAAGAAGTTGCCTCAGAGCTCAACTCTGAATTTTTCAGTCAGCTGCAGTTCCAACAAATCACTGCAGTTCACTTTTCACACCTTTCCTTTTTTTTTGTGTCTTTTAATTAAATGGACATAAAATTCTAAATGAAAAGTCAAAATATATTTCCCGAGACTGTCCAAAGGAAACATGTTAGCTTTTGCCAAGTTTAACCGAAATAATTCAGCAGATTCAACGCCAATGCAAGAAACATTTCACTCAAACTAGGGTTATAGGGTTTTTTATGAAGAATTCTGCCCAGGTCTGATCCTACACTTTGCCAGAGAAGGGGCTTACTGGTTGGCATTCACAGGGAGGGCTGGATAAGCACCTTCCACAGGGTCCATTAGGGTGGGTATCTTGGGGGAACTAACTTCATGAGGAGACAGGGGAGCCATTTTGCCAACACATTTTTATTCTTCTGCCTCCCACCAAGTGGCTGATGATAGTCCCAGTCTGATTCCCCATTGGTCATATTTTATCAGCTCCTTCTGGAGCTTCCAGCCACCTCCCCCAAGGCTGCCTACTCCTCCTCTGGGGTCGGAGGTCAAAGGGGTTCCCCAGACTCTGGGGCAAGACAGAGGGAGGAGAGAATTCCAGAGCCCACAGGGGATCTAATATGCTCACACACAAACAGGAGAACCTGCTGTAAACTCACCTTGTCCTTCTGAGGTGGTGTTTCTGCTGAACCTGTCCCACTGCTGGAAGAGAAATGCGGAGTGGTGAGACCCAGGTGTTTTAGGAAGAGGCAGTGGAGGAGTAAGCAAAATGTAGCAAATTCTTGGGGTGTGACACACATCCCATTTTCATCCATCAGCTTGGGATCAACACTGACACGGAATGGAGCCCAACACCCTAAAGGAGAGAGCTCCTCCTGCTGAGTCCCCAGCACCCCTTCTCCCCTTCCCTAGCTAGCTAAGAGTCTCTGTACCCCACCCATCATGATTCTGTCACAGCCCCATCTGTTTCCCTCTTGCCAACTCACAGCATGTTGGCATCTGCCCCTGTGGACACATGCAGGGCCCCGCCCCCCCGTACTAAGCTGTGAAGTGCAGAGTGCTCTTGGGGTGCTGCATACATCCTAATTCTGCCATGCTATACCCTGGGTTTTGGGGGAAAGGGGACTCTGTCACCCACATGCCGACCAAGACTCCCCCACTGTGATGGACTCACAGCACCCAGCAGGCTGGGAGAAGCCCCAGTCACCAGGCAGACACTGAGCAGAAGCAAAACAGGCAGGTCAGCATGGATGGGCTTTTTCTCAATGGCAAAAGCTTCAACCACAAATCAAAGCAAATTAATATGAACTTAAAAGGCTGGGGAGGTCCCTCTCCACCATCTCCTGGGCTGGGCTTGGCTTCCCGCCACCCCTGGGTGCCCATCCAGCTACTGGGACAGACTTTCTATGAGAACCTGTACAAGGGAGGGGCATCGCTAAGGCTTTTCATTCACTGGAGACCAGATGGTGTCCCTGCATGATGCCACAGCCCTGCTTTGGTGGTCTGCTGCCTTGCTAGTCGCAGTGCCCATGGGAGGTCTGGCCCTGGGAGGAGGTGTGGGGAGCTGAGTCTCCCACTTGTCTTTTAGCAATGGGAAACTCTCTGTCCTTGCTCCTGGGAGCTTCCAGGGCACTGGCCAGGTGTAGGAGGGATGCCAGGCTTCACCAGGCTGCTCTGACCCTTTTCCTGGGACCATGGCCAGGAGGCAGATAAGCTCAAAGTCTTCCTCACTGGACTGGCTGGAAGCACCAGACCCCTGGCAGCGTCCTCACAATATTGGTACTTTCCCTCTTCTCAGAGGATGTATCCCAAGAGCCCATTTTTCCTGGCTGTTAGCTGGAGCAAGCCGAACCCCCAGACCACATTGGAGCTACCGATCTTCTGCTCCTTCCTTCAATCACAAGCCTGTCCCGCAGCGTCCCAGTCTGCCCCTACACAACGGGAGGTCCCAAGGAACAAGAGACAAATCAGACCCTGGGGAAGGTAGTAATGGGGCAACCCCACAACAGTTTATCAGGCTGATTCTCCATTCTACCTGTCCCACCAGATACGCTACAGGAGCAGCTCCTCAGTGATGCTCTAGCATGCCCCACAGCGATGTGTGGGAGGTAATCGGACTTGGGACCCTTACAGCAGGATCCCAGAGGACTTTTCCACTGCCAATGCCCCTTTCTGCTCCCCCACATCCATTATGTGGAGAACACATTGGGGGTGACCTAGAAGCTGGGGCTCCCTCACCTGAGCGGGTGATGCCTGCAGCACGAAAGCCACAAGAAGTTTCAAGAAGCTGCTGAGAAGCTGCATGGCTGGTTCTGCCGCCTCAGTTTTGCCCCAGTGAAGAGTCCCGTGGCCCAGCCAAAACAAACATACTGGCCCCTGTGCGACAGTCCAGAGCTGGGGTGAGGAAGAGAGATCCCTGGCTGTGGTGCACCCAGCAGCTTTTACGAGGGCTACAATCCAGGACCTAAGTGTCCCAAACGCAACATCTGTGGATCCAGTTGCAGCAGCTTAGCCCTGGGAGAGGCTGTCCCCTGTGGGCTGTGCTGGTCCGTGGCTAGAAGACAGAAGGACAGAGTTACAGAGCCCCTGAGGTGGCCTGGGATGAAGGGACAAGGGCTGTAGATCGCTGAGATGCAAGTCCAAGCGGTCTTAGTCCTGGACACTGGCACCACCTCTGCCTTGCTCAGTTCCAGCACACAGCTTCCCTCCTGCTCCAGCACTGGCTGTGCTGGGGCCCCCTCTGCACCTCCTGCTCCTGGGAGCTGTTCTCCAGCCATGTGAATGCTGCCCTGCTGGCTTTGCAGCTGTTTCATGAGCAGAGAGCTCCTCCCCGGTCCCTCCCACCTCATACCCTCCCTCCCACTTTCTCTTCCTTTGAGACTCACAGAGCTGCATTGCATCCTTTGAGCTCTGCAGCCCCACGGACTCCAGTTGTCCGCTTCCTTTCATGGTGCATCATCAGCCCTGCATGCGTTTGTGTGCTCGCACGCAGGTGTACACGCGTGTGACTGCGTGGGCGCTGCTGCAACCGGGCACGCGGCTGCAGGCAGATGTGACTGTGAGCGGAGTCGTAGGTTCCCACAGGTGGGACCGGCACCTGTGCAGGTGTGCATGTGGGAGTGAGTCTGTCCTCTGGCAGCCCGCCAGCCCCTCCCGGCAGCATGCTATGGACACGCAGCGTGGGAGCCAATACGGGGTTGAGGTCGTACAAAGCACATCACTCGAGACCCTTCGAATATGATTTGACCGCAGCAAACAGATTGCAGAAAACAATTTGCCCTGGCTCTGGGGTGAGGGAATAGATAGGACCCAATAGGGCGCTTTAATCCCTGACTGATATAACTCGCTCTGATTCACCCACTGTTTACTCTGCCTGTCTGGCTCTCTCTTTCCCACGCTCTCTGGCTCTCCTGCCCTTTTGAAGTTGAGGGCTCAAGCTCCTGAAAATCAGGCAGAGCCTTAACGCTGCTTCTCCTGAGGCCTTTCCAGTTTCAGTCCTCATTAATAAACATTTGCCCTGTGGCAGCGGTGGCCTCCACCAGGGCCACACAATGCATGGTGCCGTACACACACGGCTGTAGACATGCCCTGAAAACTCACATATAAAGAATCATTCTCTATTAATCCACGTGTAATCCGCTCCACATTGGAATGTCGCAGGCCCTGGGCTGTGGTATTGGACGCTGCGCTTTTCATGTGTTTTTTAAATCTGAGATATGCACCACGTGGCTGGGTGGATTTCATAGTAACAAGTGACCCTTCGCGACAGCTGCCAAGTTAAACCTATCTTGTGCGGGGAGCTGACAGAAAGCTGGGGGGGGACTCAGCCTGGGGCTGTTGGGCTGTCGCAGAGGCCAGTGGCACAGATTCCTGCCCTCTCTGAGGTTTGAGAGATGGTTGGATTTGATTAAGTTCATTTCGGAGGTGCCTGTGCAGAACTGCTGCCTTATTCTCTGCATGCATCAATCCACATAGCCGTAATGTGTGTCTATGCTGAGAAGCCAATTAGTTTGCTTCAGCTAGAAGAAAAACAGGAGTAGACAGATTTCTCAGCGGTGTCTGGTTGTCTGTTAGTCAAGTGGGCACGATCTGCAGAGACCTGTACAGCTGATGTCCAACAGCTGAAACTTCCTCTGTGCCCCAAAATGCAGTATGCAAGCTCCCTCCTGCAGACTTTCCTCCTCCGCCTGGCTCTGGAAGCCCATGTCAGTACAAACTACTGACATAATGCTTTAAAAAGCTCCAGGCACTGAGTCTCTCAGTGCGTCTAGTTACGGCTATTTATTTTTGTATATCCCCTGACTCAGGGATTCTGGCTTCTACAGAGTCCTGCACATAGTCAGGGCTTAATAAATAATGAGAATCTGCTCTCCAAGCAAGCTGGAAAAGCCAGCTGTCCCCGTCCCCAAAAGCCCCTGTCCCCATCCCCAAAAGCCCCTGCCCCCCCCGGCTTTACATAACACAAATGGGACAGTGCTGCTCCCTGCAAAACCTGAGAAGCCAGACCCACCGTGTCTATCGTGCAGAGATGGGAGCTGTATCTCAAAGAGTGTTTTCTTGTAACAGCTGTGACATTTACACTTCCCTGCGGCTGCTCTCGTTTTTCCTTTGGGCTTCCCAGCCTGCTTGCCCAGGGCTTTCAACTGGTTCAAAACCAGGTGCCAAATTAGGGCCGTGTGGGTGGGGTGGGGGTAAGGAAGTAGCAGTATTCTGCCATGTTCTACCTACAATAAAAAGCTCCACCTACCCTATCAGAGACATAAGCCACGTACATACAGTTTCTGCAACTCACACAGGCCAGTGCACACAGGCCACATTTTCAAGGCCTTTACTACAGACACAACAGCGTCCAAGTTACGTTTGCTTTTTACTCTTTCCTGAGAAGCAGAAGAACAAAGAAGGAGTTTGCAAATGGGGTGCCCACTGCACACCAGCCTAAGTCCAGGCCAGAGCTGAGTTCTGACACTCAGGGGCTTCTAGCGGCACATGCAACAGAATTTGCAAGAGGGATTTTGGTGTCATTTTTTAATCCTAAAACAAGTAGTCCTGTGGCACTGTAGAGAGTAACAAATTTATGAGGGTAAACCCACTTCATCTACGCCGCTGAGATTTTTAATCTAGGTGATCTATGTTCTCTGACTGTCCAAGTGTTTTTTTTTATACACAAATTTGCACTGAAACGAGAAGGTCCTGAATTAAATCCAGTTTAGTTACTTTGGTGCAGACTTGCAAAGACACCAGCCCAAGGGCTCCTTGCACCCTGGTGCTGTACCACCACTCCACACTGAAGCTGGGCTGGTCGTGCCGGCTTAGCTACCTTATGAAGAGAAAAACTGCAGAGAGTTTCAAACTCTAGTCACTGGCAGTGTATTATGACTGTCTTATTTTGCGTTGAACACACTGGAGGGTGGAATCTCATGAGTGAGGAAGCGGTGGCTGTTTGGGCTGAGGCAGGGCTGCTTTTGGAGCAGTGTGGGAAATGTAACCCTCCAGGCATCAAAAATAACATTCCCTGACAACGAGTGTGGTGTAAAAGAACAAACAGGACAGTTATGTTTTCTCTGTACCGCAGTTATCGTGGGTATGGCAGATTTGGGCACCCGAAAGCAGCAGGGTCCAACATGAGGCACTAGGACCAGCCCTGCGCGGTGGATTCCACACGCCAGGGGATTAGTGCCAGGGTTTGGACATCTCACATCCTCCTAGGAAATAGACTTGGCCCTTCACTGTGGCAACCTCCCACAGTAGTGCAGATGAAACCCTTGTCCTCCTTCATCTTTGCACGAGGGAGAGAACATGACCCACCTGTGCCCTGAGCGGCACAAGAGGCCCTTGTGATGAGCTGGAATTCCTCGGTCCTGAGCTGCATCTGGCTGCTTCATGGGCTCACGTTCCTGGGGTGTGCGCACCAGGCCCTGGAATGCAGCCCCGGCAGATGTGCATTCTTGTCAAAACCAGAGCAGGGCAGAGCCTGCTCCATCTCAGCCTTCCCCAGTATGAGGGCCAAGCCAGAAAAGCACTTCTTAGCCCGAGCCTCCTCCTTCACTAGGACGTGCAGGAGGCAGCAGTGGGGAATCACCTGCTGGCAGCCCAGCAGGGCTCACATGTCATCTGAACCCATCCAACATATCCCAGCTTAGCTCATGGACGTCACAAACCAACCTATTTCTGGCCTGGCAAACTGGCAGCAGATAGGTGTCACAGGCCTAGACAAGCTCCCCCTTGTGGACAGTGACCAGGCTGCTGTGTGAGGATCCCTTGATCTGGGTAGACTGGCTCTTTCTTTGGCCTCTCTGACACACCTCCTGGGCATAGCATGTCTATTGCCCGCTCAGGGAAACGGCAGCTCACCAGTCAGCTGCCCTAGGCCCCAGAGACAGGGCTAACCATTTCCAAGACTCTCCCATAGCTTAGGGATACGCTTTCCCAGAGCTCTAACCCTCTGGGCACCCTGATTTCCAGTTCAGCTCCAGAGGAATGTGTGATAGCTGAAGCCCATAACGCAGAGCGGGGTTGTAAAGGATTCTAACACAATCACTTTAGAGAGCACAAGAGACATACCGCCTTGAGGTAAAAACAAAAGCACACCTGCATGCTGTACCCTGCGTCTGCTTCCTCACCACTCAGGAGGGTTATTTGGGGTCTGGTTGGAGTCCAGGATCCCCCTCAGGACCACGGCTTCACCAGATCATGAACCATTTGTCTCCTGTAACCAGCTTCCTTCTTCATCACCTCGCCCCATTGTCAAACAGGGCCTCGCTGCTATAAAAGCATGCCAGCCCCTTCATTCCCTGCCTTGCCTCAACCGTCCTTGTCTTTATAAACCCTTCTTCTGTCCTCTGTTCTCCTGTGTGGGATCTGCCACTCAGCACTCTCAGGCATAAACTTGGTTGAACCAGTTTTCCAGTTCAGAGACATTACACACCTCCCCCCACCCCCCCCAGCCGCAGCATACCTATTGTATGATGCCCGCAAAGTCATTAAGGTTAATGACTTTTCTTGTTTGGGCCTAGCTTCTCCCAGACAAGATGAGGGAAGGAGCCAGGGATCTCAACAGCCCATGGCTGACTCACTGACAGAATTCAATGATGCAGCAGTTTCATAGAATAAAGCAGAATTCATCAGAAGGATAATAGATTTCTCCAAACCATCACAACAGGGTTACAAGGAAGAACATAGATGCAAGATTTTATGTACAGTCTTTGCAAATAAACAGGATCGCACCAAAGAAATAACTGACTTCACATCAATTTTTCCACTCAATGAAAACAACCCAGCAAGGCTCCAAATATTAGCCAACCACTAGGATCAAAAGGAAAACATAATTTAAGAGCCAATACCATTCTCAGCCTTGCAACTAAGAAGAGACCTGCTCCATCACCCAAAGAATTTACAGTCAAACACGGCATGTTTGACAACATGGTATATTCAATAGCTGAGACACCAGAAGAGAGGGCAAGCATGAAGCAGCAGCAACGTTTACAAGAGATAAGGGCAATATGGCTTTTTGGAAGCGGCATGATTTTACTTTTAATCATATGAAGCTAAGTAGAAAGGAAGCAGCTCTTTTCCAATATCCTTCTTTAGCCAAGAACAGGTGCAGAATGACATGCATAGGGTGGACAGAGCCATGCGAGAGTCGCAGGCTGCAGCAGCAGGAGCGCTGCTGTGCAGGAGTGAGGGGCATTCTCGCAGGGGCCCTGTGTTCTCTCACTCTGTGGTTTCATAAGGATTAAGACTATTCAGTACAGTGTGAAGGGCACATGTCTTCCAGGCAGAGGGATCACCAGCCCCAGCAGTACTAGGGAACATGGTTCTTAGAACATTCCTGAGCCCCTGGCTGCAAATTCCTGTGGCGTCACAGCTCTCTGTCAAGCCAGGTGCAGGAGGCTGGGGGGGTGAGAGGCAGGGAAAAGTCTGTTTGTGAAGGAGGAGGCTGACAATTGGGGGAAATGGGTTGTGTTGTGCATCCCCCAGCCCCCCTTGTCACATGCATTGTGAGCAGAAGCGGCTGTTGTTGCTGTCAGCAGTAGCAGGAAGTGGCAGACGGTTAGTCACCCCTGGCTGCACGTGGCCGGAATGCTGCTATTTGTTTTTGTTACTCCAGGCCTGGAATAAGCCTGCCCTGGGGAGCCCCAGTTTCACCGTTGGGCTGGCCAAAGTGGGAGAAAAAGAGCTGCAGGCAGCTTGCTGCTGGCCCACCCAGTCGCTAGCAGCTGGGCCTGGCCTCTGAGCAGACCCTGACAGAGAGAGCAGGGTGTGATGCACAGCACTGGCTCCGACACAGTCCTAGGGGAGCAAAGCCTTCTTAGAGGGGTCTCACACATGAGACCTGGGAGACGGTGGCGCCGAGGCTGCCCTGTGGAATGGCTGAGGCCCAAGTCCCAGACAAGGAAAAGTGCCTAGTGCTGTGTGTGAGGCCCAGGCAAGGAGAGCAGAGCAGAATCCTCCTTGGCAAGCACCATTCCCTAATGAGCATGTGCCTTTTTGCTGCTGCCCCGTCCTTCTCGTTCCCATCCCAGAGCCAGCTTGCTCCTTTCTCCCAGCTACCCTTTCTCCACTATCTTCCCTCACCATTTAAGGTGCCCTACCCGCTTCTCTGTCACGGGGTCGGGTGGCAGCTCCAAGGGCAGTACGTTGTAGAAGGGGGCTCTAGCGTCAGCTCTGTAGCTTTATCTCCCCCCTGCTCTCTTCTGGCTCGCTTAGCCAGAGCGCGCTCCCCAGCTCATGAGCTGCACCCTCAAGGAGGAGAATGTCGTTGACAGGAAAACACAGCCACCGCGGAAGGCTGTCACCGTGAAGGGGGCTCCTGGAGAGACACCTAGGCCCAAAGCCAGGTAGGGCCCTGATGATGAAAACCGAGACGTCGAGCTTGTCCCCCTTCTGCCGTGCAGAGTGAGGTGAGCCGGAGGGACGTGCTCTCCCAGAAGTTGGTGCTGTCTGTGTTTTTGATTTCAGCCCGCTCCAGGCCAGGCTTTCAGCAGCATTTCTGAGTCAGAGGCAGGAGGAGTGGGTGGGTGTCTGTTCTGTTTTGTTGAGAAGCAGGAAGTGTCCTCCTGAGGTCTGATAGCTCCCAGCCCAGCCATGGCACAGGCAGGACCAGGTACCAGTAGGAGCACATAGAGCTGCCAGGGCATCTGCTGTTCCCAATGCTTCCGGGCAGCCAAGGACAGCTGTCAAGCACAGCCCTCAGTCCCCCTCCTGCCTGGGTAACAATGAGCTTTGGTTACTAAGGCAGATGTTCTGAAGAGGGCAAATCCCAGGAGCAGATGTGGCCAGGGAGAGAGGCACCGACAGAATTGCACAGGGACCCCCAAGGAGATGAGAGTGTGCCCAGCTGAGGTTTGGATCAGCAGGTGCAAGACAGGAGGGCCTGGTCCCAAGGAAACAGCCGACTTTTTGCAGCATCTCGTGGGCTAGCTGTGTGAGGCGGCTTCTTTCTTGGCTTCACCGCAGGTTCTGGACGACTCTCAGGAAGGGAATGGAGCCCAGAAACAAGAGGCCCCCTGGGAATGTCACTCAAACAGCTGCAGAGCACTCTGCTTGGACAAAACAAGCAGCAGGCGCCAGCTGGCAGAGCAGGCCTGTAACCATGACAAGTGTGGGTCGTGGGGCAGGAAAGGCCGTCTTTGCACTGCCCTCTGCCACTGTTTGGACAGCATGGGCAGAGTTGAGACCAACCAAAGCAGGGATGAGACGGCAGCTGTGGTCTGCATGCTGTGGAGCAAGCAGTTAATATCTCCTGCGTGTCTTCTCACGCTGTGAGCAGAACCAATCTGCTCCCCTGCGAATGGGGTGGGCTGATAAGGGGAAGCAGCCCGACACCCAAGCTGACCCTCCAGCCCAGGGCCCCTTAGCCTCGCAGACCACAGTACCCCTCTCAGGACTCTGATGTGTGTGGTGTATCCCCCAGTTTCACCTCACCTGAAAACTATGTGCTTACAAAATCAGGCAAAAAGCACAAATATGTGACAGTAGGCTATTACTGAAACACTGCTGCTGTCTCATTTTCACCACATAAGTATAAATCACTTGAAACAGGGTTACCCCATCGGACCTTTCAAAAAAGAGGCCACCCCAAGAGGGAGCGTATCTGTATCGGCATCTACCAACTCACATTGTATTAATGTACTAGATACACTCTACCACACTAAAACAGCATGGGTTGGTAGATACCGATACAGATACGCTCCCTCTTGGGGGTGGCCTCTATTTTATACGGTAGCCCTACTTGAAATTCAACTATTGTACTGAGCTTTCAGACTACAGTGCATAGAGCAGTACAGTATACACAAGCCATTGTATGGATGTTTAGTTTGCACTGGCTTTGCTTGTGCTTTTGATACCGCCTGTTGTAAAATTAGGCACACGTCTGGATGAGATGATGTACCCCTTGAAAGACCCCTGCGTACTCCTGGTTCAGAAGTGCTGCTCAAGTCCCTGCCTTCCTTCCGGGACCCGGCTATTAAGTTCCTTACCTTGTTTAGGGACGAGCAGAGGGCAATTATCCACAATGTGGGAGCCAATCTGCTCCACTTATTGCCCCCTCCCACAATCCAGCCTTCCCGATATTAGAAGCACATGGGCAGATGCTGTCTGCAACTATTTCTCTGCTGCCAAACTCAGGCACCATCCACACCCAACTTAGTGTCTCTAGCTGCTTATCATGTGGATCCAGCTCTCTTGGCTTTAGCTGTCATAATATTGACCCAGGGAAGATGGGATCCTGCCTTGCCCAGGAGCATAAACACAAGAGGATCGGGGAGCAGCAGGCTCCTACGCTGGGCAGACTGGGGCAGGAGGCTAAGCTGCTTCCAAACACTCCACCCTGTTGCCACCCCTGCTGATAAGTGGACACTTTTGAACTACACAAGCAGGGTTTGCTTAGATTTGTCTCAGTGATGACAAACATATGCACCCCAAGGCTTCATTCTAAAGAACTCTACAGGACGTGTGCACAGGAATTGCTAACCCCCACCCAAAAGGGGCTGAAACATGACAGCTGATGAACCACACCACCACCTCCTTGCTCAGGGAGCGAAGGGCAATCCAGTATCCTAAAGA
The DNA here is from genome assembly GCF_033958435.1 of Carettochelys insculpta. Lineage (NCBI taxonomy): Eukaryota > Metazoa > Chordata > Testudines > Carettochelyidae > Carettochelys > Carettochelys insculpta. Next base: position 43,545,711 of record NC_134142.1, on the reverse strand, counting down.
AATGACAGGGGGCATTGAAGAATGGCCTCGTTCCTGTTGTTTTGTCTATGGACACTGGTGCTGCTGTTCAACCATTTTTCAGGCCATGTAACAGATAGGTATTAAAGCCACATTGAGTTCATTTTGCTGAGGGAGAAATTTATTCAAATGCTTTTCTACCTCCAGAGACCCTGATTTTGTTCTACTGCCTTCCCTTTGTCACTCACTTTGGGTGCTAGAAAAGCAGCCAAATCTGTCTAGAGAATCCTTTACAAACCCTCGCAGGGTGACAAGTATCAGAGAAGTAGCCACGTTAGTCTGCAGCTTCGACAACAACAAGAAGTCTTCTGGCACCTTATAGACGAACAGATATTTTGGAGTGTGAGCTTTCATGGGAAAGCTTATGCTCCAAAATATTAGTCTATAAGGTGCCACATGACTTCTTGTTCTCTTTACAAACCCTGTTGTTTGTGGCAGTGGGTCCCAACCTTTTCAGTAACGCGGAACTCTTCAATGAGACAAACAATGCCATGGCACACCCACATTTCTCAACTGAATCATTTGCTCATAACTGCCACATTTACTTACATTTACTATGGTTACAGCCTTATTACAGAGGTTTGCGACACAGTAGTTCACACAAGCTGAACAAGGATCAACTACATTAACAGTTCAAATCCACCACAGAAGACACTGGTTTACACAGCGACCACAGACACATTTTCAAAATCTGGTCAACCCCATGCTGGGGATGTTGAGTAAACAAGTAACCACTGAAAGCAGCTGCCCTCCCCACCAGCTCATTGGAGCCAGGACACGGCATGTAAACCACGTCCCAGCTCCGAAAGGCTTGCACTCTCCCTCCCTCCCCCTCTTGCCACAGCAGGGATTGGGGGTGGGCTCCCCGCCAGCTCCTGCAGGCCGGGAAGCAGCATGCAGATGCCTCTCAGCACAAATGGGCTCCTGTGGGGTCAGCATTTCCCCTCACAGTGGCTCTGTAAAGAACCACAGCACAGGGAAATGGATGAAATTTCATGGCACCCTTGAAGAGTTCTCACAGCGCACTAGTGTGCCATGGTACTCTGGTTAGAAACCACTGGTTTATGGTGCTCATGGATCCAGTGTCCTCGATATAGTTACTGGAGTGTTCTCTTTTATTAGCACTTCCATTGTTTTATAAGCAACAACCATTTGATTTATGGGATGGTCATTGTCAGGCTCACCCTTTCTTTTGGAAAACTGGTATCATATTCCCCTCTCTGTGGTCTGCCAGTGCTTTTCTAGTTGGCCATCAATTTCAGATGTCCTATAACTGGCAATACTTCAGTGGGCGGTGTGTGTTTCTCAGTCTCACTGATGTGTGTACATTTGAATTTGCAAAATATTCACTTCCCTTCCTTGGTCACTAGCTGCTTGTCTTCACTCTTCTGGATGTCAGATTTCAAAAAGGAGTTCAGTAGCTGGGGGCCATTTTAGAACGATCCTTGATTCCACCCTCTCCCTCATCTACGAACTTGACCGGCTTTCCTTCTAGCTCTTCTTCCCTTTAACATATGGTAAAAGCACCTCAGGGTCTCCTTAGCCTCTTAGCAGGATTAGCTGATTCTGCTTTCTTCTTCGTCCTGCAGCTTTCACATGCTCTCTGTTCTTGCCCTCCTTCTCCACAACAGGCTCTTTTCAGTTCTCAGATCTGTGAACTGCTCAGCTATGAAACCACTCTACCACTCTTTCAGAAGAAATGTCATCTGTCACCCCACCATTATGGCATCTTTTCACCTTCTTCCACCTTCTCCTGTGCTGGTGGATTTTAATACTTCCCCCCTTATACACTAGCTTTCTTAATTCCTCACCAAAATTACTTTTGTCCTAGAACAGGTGGCTCATATAATGTTCTCCCTCCACCTCTTCTTCCTTCTCTGTCTGTCCCATAGCAGTTGTATCCATCAACATTGACAGATCAGGTTGTTACTGGACCCTCGCTCCACCATTTAGAACCTCTTCTGGTTCTTGCTGGCTCCCTGTAATCCTGGGTTTTGGATACGGGTGGGCTCCTGCTTGTCATCTCCTGTGGTTGAATGTCTCATTCTTCTTTCTGACACTAGACGTTGGAAGCACACGTCTGGTTGTTAGAGCTCAGCATTCCCCCTCCAGAACTCCACAGGAGTTACAAGTCACTTTACAAGTCCTGCCCACTTGCTGGTACCTGATCTGAGAAAGCTTCTGATCCAAATGGTCTCTCATCAGTATCACAAAAGGTTCCTCCGCTCCGTGACTCCAAACGCTGCTGTCTCCTTCCCCGGCTGATCTGCTCTCCAATCCCTATATTCTCCTCACTTACACTGACATTGAAAAGAACTTGAAAAAAATCAGAGTGGACTATCTGCAGCCCTCCCGCTTCCTTCCTGACTGAGTTAACCTCGTTATCTCCAGCCTTGCTCTGGCCTGCCTATTTATACCTGCCTTTGCAAATTTCCACTACCTGCATCTGACGAAGTGGGTCTTTGCCCACAAAAGCTCATGCTCATACATTTCTGTTAGTCTATAAGGTGCCACAGGACCCCTCGTTGCTTTTGCAGATCCAGACTAACACGGCTACCCCTCTGATACTTCCCGCTTCCTTAGGGACTCAGACTCTTCAAAAGCAGAGATCACTGTGGCAATAAGCACAGGGCAGGTTGGCTTTTGTGACAGGGATTGAGAGGCATTCAGTAATCCCTACACTGGCCTGAATGGGACCCATCCCCGACAGTGAACAGAAAGCAGCTTTCCTCATCCCAACCCCTAGACAGACACCGGCTGTGCTTCAAGCCCTAACAGGGGCAACTGTGCTTATCTCAGTAGAAACAACAAGAAGTCCTGTGGCACCTTATAGACTAACAGATAAGGTGCCACAGGACTTCTTGTTCTTTTTGAAGATACAGACTAACACGGCTACCTCTCTGATACTTACCTCAGCTGAGGAGCCCAAACCCAGTTCAGTAAATCCCACAGGCAATGGCCCAGAGAATTAGTATTCCAGTCTCCTATGGCATCCAGGCAGCTGCCCCTCTGCTTCCCTCACTGCACTTCAGCTGCCCTGTTTGTCTGCCACTCCTGCTGGAACCATCTTGGAGGCTGCAGTGTCCTTTCGGCCTCCACACTGAGGACAGGCTGAGGGGAGGTCGTGCAGGTGCTGTTGGGAGCACGCGCAACCGCACCAACTTGGCTAAGAAGCCTTTTCCCCCACCCCACGGAGTTTAGCAGGACACTCTAGAGTCAGGATGGCCAAACTCTGGGTCATGAGCCACATGTGGCTGTTTTACTGTTAAAGAGCAGCTCAAAGAGCTGCTCCACCTCACCCCATTCTCCACCTATAAGACTGGAGGGGGTGGCCTGGGACTCTGCCTTTCGGTGGGGTGGTGGGGAGTACCCGGGCTTCTGCCCAGTAGGGAAGGGGGGCTTTGGGCTTCAGCAGGAGCAGGGCTGAAGCCCCAAGCCCCATTAGGTGCCTGGCAGGAGACTGACACCCTAAATCCCAGCCCCTGGCAGGTGAGCCCCTGCTCTCAAACGTCTGAAGATCATCTGATGCAGCTCATAGGAGCACGGCTGTAAAGACTGGGAATATGGAAGGGTCTGGCAGCCAGACACAGAAAGGGTCAGTTGTCACAGAGTTTTCGTCACACTCCAAGCTCTGGCTAATCCCTCACTGGAATCAGGACGATTGGTGATTAGTGCTGAGTGTATGACTCAACTCTGGCCTGGAGACTTTGGATCCCATTTCCAAGCCCTCTGAGCTCCAGGGGCAGTGGGTGCAGACACTCTAGTTACATTCCCTTCCAAACCTCATTGCCAGGGGTGTTCTGTACAGCTGAAGAGCCGCCAGAAGATGGGATTTCAGTCTAGTAGAATTGTGTCTTAGAGAAAAGTAGCTCCTCTCCACACCCCTCACCCCATGCCCTGTGCCCCCTGCCTCACCCCGTCCTCTCCTTTTCTGACTTCAATCTCCTCCTCCCCCGTTAGACAGTCCTGGGCACTTCTTGCCTAACTCTGTCTGGGGCCTGGCAGCAGCTCCTCGCTAATGACAACCAGATGCTATTTGTCTCTTGCACAGTAATCCTTCCAAGCAGCCACTATCCAACACTTCCCTTCAGTTCCCTGAGGGCACTGGGCTCTGGCACAGCCCAGCCACATGGGGGGCCAAAGGGCTAAAAGTTCCTGAAATCCCCATTCATAGCTTTCCATTCATGAAAATGACACACAGCGTCGTACGCTGGCTGTGCAGGGAGCTCCCAGCAGCAGGGGCTGCAGAGAACAGGGCAGGACTGCTCCTGGCTACCCCGGCCAAGCCATGAGCAGCAAGACTCTGAGAAGAAAACTGCCTGCAGTAGCTCTGGGATTGAAGCTGGGGAATGTAAACAACCCAGTATCCACAAGAAGGTCACATAACCTTAGAGTCCAGTTTCTCTTCCTCCTGTTCTGACCTTCCTAATCTCGGGAGCTGCACTGTTTACTAGAGTGAAAAGTAAATAAACAAAGCAAAGCACTAAAGAAATGTTTTTTGGCTGATACTCTACACCCTGGTCCCCAGCCGCAGGCACAGATGCACACGGACACAAGCCTGCACATACACAGGCATGCCCAGACAGGCACAAAGACAAGCAGAGACAAGCGAGCCCAGGCTCAGGCGGACACAGGCACTCACAGAAGTGGGTGCTCATGTAGGCCCTGAATCGCTGAAGCTTTGCTCTTCTTATTGCGACTTATAGTGAAGTAGGACCTATGTGTCCACTGGGCTGGGTGCTACAGGAACACAGAAGGGAGGGACGGTCCCTGCCTCAAGGAGCTAGCAATCTCAGCACAGGACAACAGCAGCTGGATGTAAGACGCCAGGGAAACTGACAAAGCGGGTGAGGTAATATCTAGCATTGGCCCATCTGTTGGTGAGAGAAACCTGCCTTCGAGCTACATAGAATTCTTCCTCAGGTCCAGGAAACGTATTGTAGATGAGACAGAACTGGGCAGCACGGTAGGGCGTGGTTTTGGCACAGCAGCCGCCCAGCCATTGGTAATTTTTTTTTCTTTCTGTTATTTACTGCCGGGGAAGCAGCCTTTCATACTCACTTTGCACAGCTGTAAATGATGGCACCAGGTACAAGGCACGAGAGCGTGCAGCCCACACACAGCCAGCCAGACGCTCCTGCACAGCAGGGCTGGAGTCATGTCGGAATGCTCCGAACACCATTCCAACGTGATGCTTTTTTTTGGTGCTCCAGTATTTCCATAGGATGACCTGGGAGTGACGGTACAGGGAGTGTGTTGTAGCACGGATTTTTAGGAGTCAGTCTCAGCTTCACAGACCCAGGCAAATTTGGAAGGGCAGCTTTAGCAACCTCCCAAAATGTCTCTCTGAGCTTCTACAGGCAGCTCCAGCATAGACCATGAAATGCATGGAAAGTACTGGGTCCAGTAACACACCTGCTTTACCTCCAGCTACAGAGGGATATGGCACAGAATGCAGGGCATGGGGCGAGATTAACCATTCTCCATTGACATAAACACGGCACTGCCAAGGTGCCTTCTGTCTAGAGTGCAGAATGGGGATGGGGCAGAGTGAGGTGGAGGCCTGCAGCCAGGAGAACTCCTTTGAAGGCCAGTCCCCATAAGCCTCTCAGCCATCACATGCCCATGCTATGAAACCGCATGGCCATACGGTCATGGCTCCTGCGGGGTAGATCCCAAGCAGGCTCTCCTAGGGTGGCTAATTTCCCCCTGTCCCTGCACAGAACCCCTCCAGACACAGGGGACTCTCTAGGAAAAACGGGTCTTCTAGTAAGTGGAGCAGGACTGGATGCTCTATCTGATTAACCATCTGGTACTAAGCTTCTGACGCTTCCCACGCCCCAAACACGCATTGGTGTCATTCTGCCCTTGGCCCAGCCACTCGCCAGATGGGAGGTGGGAGTGCAGGAAACTACAACAGGGTGAGACGGGTGGATGGAGCCCAGTGAACAGCCCTGGCCATGGGGACTGAGTGCCTGCTGCAAGCACCCCGCCCAGGCCAGCTTGCTTTGGGTTTCAGAAGCTGACTGACCAGGGTACAGTGGAGGGTGCCCTGCAGGTGGAATGGAGCAGGGATACAAAATACACTGCTGTTACTATTGGGACATAGGCTGGAGACAAAGAGCAATATTCCTGCCTTACCCTGGCTAGGTACTGGTTTCGCCAGCAACAGCAGTCCGGCAGCCAGAAACTTCTGCTCTCCCAGCCCATTTGCTTTGGCTCTGAGCCTCTAGAACGTTGACTTGTCCAAAATAAATCCCGCTAAAAATCCCCCTCTTGTTCTGTGCTGCAAATGCCGTGTTCTCTCAGCCACCTCCCCTGCTGCTCCGCACAGCTCTGGTGCTCTGTCCAGTACGGGTGCCTTGCCTTCCGCAGCACAAATCTCCCCTTCTCCACCCAGACACCGCCGCCGCCTCCTCCATCATACCAACCCAATCTGTACCTAGGGGCCTTTGCCTGTTTATGGCTGAGCAGACCCGCCGATGCAGGGGAGGCAAAGGGACACTTGCCCCAATGCCCAGGAATTCAAAGGCGCCCAGGGCTCCCAGCCACAGCCACCACTACTACCGGAGTAGTGGCCAGACCCCTTTAACTTGCTGCTGCAGCACTGTGCAGCAAACTCCAGGGGGTTCTGAGAGGTAGCTGGGGAGGGGTAGCGCGGAGGACTGGGTGCCCCAGCCCCGTCCCTTCTGCTCAAGGTACTGCCCCTTCCAGGAGCTCAGAGCCAGCCCCTTCCACCTTGCCAAAGGCCCTGGCAAGTCTATGGGCCCCTCTAGGGCTGAATAACATTGACTTCCCTTTCCCCAACCTATCTCTGCCAGCCCCTTGCACACCTTGTGCCACCCACATTATTAGTCCTGCATGTGGGACGCATGGGAGCTAGGCCCGAAGGTGAGTTTCTCCAGTGGGGGGTGATTTGGGGCCCAGCACAGGCCATATTTGGGTTCCACTTGCACAAATTGGAACCCATACCCTTTCCCCACCAGCTGCTCAAGACTGATCTTCTCGCGTGTTATCTGTGTTCATCTATCTGCCCTCCTCTCCATGATTCGTCTGGGTGGGAAGCCTGCCAGTTTTACTCATTAGCCTGCTGTGATTCTAGCAAACCGGATGCCAGATTACGCCAAGGTACTTCTGCCTCACTTGGACCCTGACTAATACATAGCTGGAATTCGACAGGCCCACCCTGCGTTAGTGTTGTTAAAATAGGTCCTAGAGTTATAAAATGTGCTTAATGTTTAGACTTCATTGGGTGTCTGTAAGATGCTGCATGCCTTAGCATCACTTTTAACAGCTTGCCCACCCCGGGAGGTCCTATCTGGGTGTTTGCATTGTGATTCTCTAACTGTAAACCACCAGACCAGAGAAGCACTGATGAGCATGAAATACTAGTCTCCAACAAGTGGTGGTACCGCCAGCCAGTGGCAAAGAGCCACTGAGGTGAAGGGGCTTGCTCAGAGCCAGCACAGCCTCCTGACAAGTCATTTCTCATCTGAAAACCAGGCATTGCGAGCCTCATCTCGCATCTAGGGACCTCAGGGGGTGCCGTTAATCAGCATCAGCAATGTGCTCCGAGCTACGGTAAGAGAAGCCAGGTCCCTGTTATCACTGGGAGGAGGGATTCTGGGGCTGAGCTGCAGCGCTTCCTCAACTCTCCCATTTCCCCTCTCTCATACTCCCCAATGGAGGGACTTTTGATGCTGAGGCCACACTTACCCTCCCTGGGAACGCTCCAGATGGGTTTTCTCAGGCAGTTTATACTGTAGCCATTTCTTCCCACTGTTGATCCCACCCCATCCCAGCTGAAATAACATCTAACTGCCTTAACCCAAAGCCTTGTTATTGCAGCAAAAAGTGGAAATACTGGGACTCAAATGAATGGAAGTTACAGTGAGCAAGACTGAAAACGGCTCCAAGTATCACAGCCTCCGCAGACCCAAGGGAAAGGGACACAAATCAGGCTGTCCCCACATTATATCTGCACAAGCCTAGCCAGAGGCAGGCTGCAAGAACCCAAGGCTGGGAAGGCAGCCTCAAGAGGAGACAGGCAGAGAGGGAAGTGACCTCAGGAATGTCTCACTCAGATTCTGCTATTAGAAATTGTGGGATTGTTACTATTTCCATCAGGGGATACCCTGGGGATTGTGGGTAAAGAAAACAAAGCTCCTGAGAACTGGCAGGACTCGACTGCGGGCAAGAGATGTGACCCAAGGCCCTTCCTCCCACCTCCTTTCCAAATTAGCCCTGTGGAAGTCTTTGCCAATGGAGGTTCCCACAGGAGCGACACTCATAATTTCTGTCCCAAGCAGCACTCTCTCACTCCAACTCAGTTGCGGGCAAAGCCAGAATTATTCTACTCCTGGCCAAACCGTGCCTTGGAGAGGACACTGAATATTATGCAACCCCAAAACATAAACTGGTAAGAGCAGAACATCAGCCTCTGGCATCAAGGGATCTAAAGTAGATTCTAAAAAAGGAGTGAAGGAGAGAATCTATTTTTCCATCGCTTTCAGCCTCCTCTCCCCAGCCTGTGCCTGTCTCTTCTCAACACTGCTAAGCAGACACTACACGTTCACACCGCGCTGTTCACAAATGCTCTAAGCTCCCCCATGTGGAGCTGTCCTTTTCCACATCTGTGAGACCTCACAACCAGCCAACGGGTCATACTCTGTCTCTTCCAGGGGAGCCAATGAATTAACCAGGCCCTAGGCATCACTTTGACTTGTGTTTTGAACTACAATTAAATGGCAATTTGTCTGCAATCACTCACACTTTGAATAAGACAGTTCAGTCTGGAAGACAACAGTGCTCAGTACGTACGGCCCTAACGGAGCAGTTACAATGCAGATCAAGAGCTTGTTATTTGAACCTGTAGGCTGTGAAGCACGACTCAGAACAAAGGCTGGGGCCACACTTGGCCAACACTTCGAAATGGCCCACTGAGGGGAATAAGGGGATTTCAAAAGGTGCAGCTCCTTTCAAAAAGGACCCCCATTGTAGCCACACCGAGCTGCACACATTGGAAAGCGCCGCGGCCGGAAGCATCCTAATGCTCACGAGACACTGAATATTCAATTCAGTGCCTCATTAGTAATCTTCGAAATGGCCATTTGCATGACCACTTCGAAGTTTTGGCCAAGAGTGGCCACAGCCAAAGTGAGGTGCAGGGGTCATATTACTTTTCCTTTTCTACGACTTAGCTAAGTCTCTCACCCTCCTGTGAGATTGCAAATATAAGTTAGACAAAACATGAGCACCTTGAATTGAATATGAGAACCCTCTTCTGGAAGACTGGGGTTTATTTCCGCTCCACCGCTCTTGGGCATATGTGGCTTGCTCCCTAACCCTTCACCTCACATCTAAGGGCCCTTAGGGCTCATTCCCTTGCCGCCTCCCTAGGTCTTTGGGTCTTGTCATGTCTGGTTTGTTATTTGTCCTCATATCTGCACATCCTGCAGTACATGCAGATCTGCCAAGAGTTCCAGGCTTCACAGGACTTTTTACTTTAACTCACAAACCTGCCCATTTCAAATGGAAAAGGAACATTTCCCACATTCAGAGCAGCCTGGAGAGGGGAGGAGCAGTAGGTGCAGTTCGCCCTGGGCCCCCAAACCAAATGGTATTGCACCTTGCACTGCAGAGTCACAGCACCACTCAGCTTCAGTCTGTCTCCAACAGGGTGGCCATGCAGAATGGCAGCATCATTGCAACCCATGTTCCCTCTAATGTTCTCCACCCATGGGCCAAACAAATTGTGTCATGTAATATGCAGATGTGCACGACGAATAGAAACACAGGCCGCCCTCTGTGGTCACTCTGCTAATCATCTGGGCAGCACCTGATTCTCCTGGGCAGCTGCTCAAGCATTCAGCCTGCAGGGCACACATGCTAGGTGGCAGTATGGAACTGCCACACCATCAGGGGCTCATTCACCTGCACATCTACTGCTATACACCATCATGTGCCAGCAATGGCCCTCTGCCATATACATTGGCCAAACTAGACAGTCTCTACATAAAAGAATAAATGAGCACAAGTCAGACCTCAGGAATAGTAACATACAAAAACCTGTAGGAGAACACTTCAATCGCCCTGGACACACAGTAGCAGATTTAAAAGTAGCCATCCTGCAACAATTCTTTTTAAACAGACTCTAAAAAGAAACTGCAATCTACTTGCAAATTTGACACCATCATTTTAGGCTTGCACAGACACGCAAAGTGGCTGGCCAACTGCAAAAGCAGTTTCTCCTCTTTTAGTGTTCACACCTCTACGTTAGCTGCCAATAATAGCTCACATCCTCCCTGACTGAATTCACCCCATCATCTCTGGCCTTTTTCCTTCCTTCTTCAGGACCCTATAATTTAGACCCTCCTCTGGAACCCCCCACTCATGCATCAGATGCATCAGGTCTTTGCCCGCTAAAGGTTATGATCCAAAATATCTGCTAGTCTGTAAGGTGCCACAGGACATCTGTTGCTTCAGGAGGGAACTGGGGCTGTCAAGGAGCAGACAAGCCGGACAGGAGCGGTGCAGGGTCCCACTTGAAAGGGCGGTGGGTCAGCGATGGGGGAGATGTCGCTCAACGGTGCCCCAGACAGCCCCCGGAGCGTGGCTGCTGCGCCCGTCGCCCAGGCACGTGGTGCTCACTTGGCCTCACACGAACTCCAAGGAACTTCCGCCAGCCCCATCCACTTCACAAACCGCACGCGGCCGGAAGCGGAAGGCGGCCCTTGGGTGACGCCACTCGAGGGCAGAGTGAGAACACAGAGCATGTCGTTCCGGGCGGAAAACTTTTTACGTCACACACAGCTGCGCACGCGTGCCAGACGCGCCGACCAAACCGGCGCGCGAGAGGCGCCTCGACCTTCTCAGCGATTGGCTTATCGGCCCTGCGTGGGCGGGAGGAATCCGGCTTTCGGCCAATGGCAGTGGACAGAGGCGGAAGTGGTCCGTCCTGGCTGGGTCCGGGTGGAAGTGGTGCTTTGACTCAATCCTACGGCTGCCAAGATGCCGGGCGCGGCCGAGAAGGAATCGGAGCTGTCGGAGCGGATCGAGGCCTTCGTGTCGCGGCTGAAGCGGGGCGGTCAGCGGCTGAGCTCGGAGGAGGCGGCGCGGCAGACGGTGGGGCTGCTGAGGAAGATCATCGCCCATGGGCGCTGGAGCTGCGCGGGTGAGACGGCGGCGGCGGGACTTACGGGGCCGTGGTGGGGGCGGCCCCCCTCGCCGGGGCGCTTCGCCGGCCACGGGTAGCGCATCTTGGCCTGCGCCGGCTCCTCGTCCGCCCCCCAGCGGCGCCCGGGCTCGTTCCCCAGCGCTGGGCGCCATCGGACCCGTCTCGCGGCCAAGGAGCTTCCCTGAGCCCGAGCCCGGTTCGCCCTGTCCGCCCTGTCGGTGGGATGCGGCGCCTTCCGGCCCCAAATGCCGCCCCCCGCCGCAGGCCCGTGATCGCCCGCCCTGGGGTTCGTGGTACTCGTCGCGATTATCCCCCTTCGCCCACCCGGAGACTCGTCCCAGGGGTTAGGTTGCTGGTGAGCCCCCTCTCCAGCCTTAACAGGAGAAAACGCTGTAAGTGTCTGACGCCCACCACGTCCCTGCGGGTCGGGTTCTTCCCTCCCGGGTCTCCCTTTGTCTGTTTTTTTTTCTGCCGTTGTTGGATTTCTCGCTCTCTGCTGGTATTTGCAGCTCGTGCCCGTTCAGTGTGCCTTGTTAAATACAGATCAGAGTTGCCGCAGACACTCAGCGTGCTCACCAGCAGGACCCCTTCTCCCCCTGACACTCTGCTTTACTGTTTATGAGACTATGAACATTTCCTGGAATGTGTGACATCCAAACCACTTTGACTTCGTTTTGTGGGTGGGATTCAGTGATATACTCTGAAATATTGTAGTAAAAATTCCATTTTGCCTCATCCTTTTGCTTAGTAACATTGTTTAAAAAGTTTGCTTATGGCTCAATTATTTTCTAGGTTACACTGGTAGATTTTCTGTCTTAAGACTTGTTCCAATATATTAGTAGCAATTGAACCAGGTGAACCTCTGTGTGAGTTGGATTGATTTTAAGCTGGTATAGGTCCAATGCTGATAGGGTTACATGAGGCTGTGGCCAGGACCTGCTCTAGGCAGGATAGACACCAAGCCATCTCCTTGTTTCAGGGGAGCTGATGGAGCTGATTCGGAAGGAGGGCAGGAGGATGGCTGCAGCCCAGCCATCTGAGACAACTGTTGGAAATATGGTGCGGCGAGTGCTGAAGATCATTCGTGAGGAGTATGGCAGGTGAAGCTCTCTATCCCCCCATTGCCTGTGTGTATCTCTCTCAGTGACCTGGGAAAAGATCTTCCTGACAGGATGATTTGGATCCTGTATTTTGTTTTCTCTTTGCTGCTCCTGTGAGACCCTCTTCAGGAATCTAAGTGAGATGTTTGCCCTCTCCATGCTCACAGCTTTTCCTTCAAGGTTAAACATTTTAAATTCTGTTGTAGGAATGTTTGTAGCCCCAGTGAGCCTTGTGGTTTCCCAGATACTGATATTTCCTCTAGCAGGTGTTAACTGCTTTGTGAGCCTCCCTCTGGTACAGAACTATGTGCTCTGATCCTGCATCACAGGTACTTTCCTCTCCCCACTTTCTGAGGAGAGAGAGTCCTTGAGCCAAGCAGCTCAGTGTATTTCCTGCAGATTTCAAAGTTTACTAAAATAGCTTTCAGAAAGTACAGTTTATGAGCAAAGCTTGAGGTGGCTTTCTGCCACGACTGGCTCTGGAGGCTGTTTGTGAAAATGGGTGTAGCTCCCTTATCCACCCGAATATGAAAGGCCTCTTATTTCTCTGCTCTGGGGGGATAACATAGCTCAAAAGCAGCTTCTTCCATAGGCTTTCGTGAGGTGGTTTACCTGTGCTCTGTTCTTGGTGTGATGGGCTGTGCTCTCTCCATAGACTCCGTGGGCGTAGCGAGGAGAGTGACCAGCAGGAGTCACTGCACAAGCTTTTGACCTCTGGAGGGCTCAGCGAGGACTTCAACACTTCCTATCCCCCTCTCAGGGCTAATGTGATTGAAGCTATTAGTGAGCTGCTGATAGAACTGGGTAGGTGATGAACCAAGACTGTGGGAGAAAGTGCTTCTCATAGAATGGAAAGGATGGGGAGCTGTGAGGCTCAATCTCACAGAATGTTTGTGCCCTGGCATCGCTTCCTATGTGGTCCTGTGAGGAGAGTAAAGGAGCGTCAAGGATGCACTTGCCTCACAGGACCATGGCAAAGTTAACTCCTGCATTGTTTGCACTCGGAGCTTTGAAAGAATCTGAGCAGAGCCCTTCCTCCAAATGACAGGTGGGGCCATGGTGTGCTTAGTACAGTGGTGGACTCTGGAGACAGACTTCTGTCCTGCAGGGAACAGATTTAAATATTCCCCCTGCGCTTCTTCCCTGGCAAATGCATTGCAAGGATTGTCTCCACGGCCAATCCTCCACCTGAGACAGCTAGGAGGGGTTGCTATGGTGTGCTGCCTCCCAAGCACATGTGCCGCATGAACCTCTTAAATTTCATCTGCACCTGATACAACATTCAGCTTCAGTTCTCCTTCACAACACGTTGTCTTCTGCAGCTTGTCCCACAGACCAAGGACCATTTGTCTTCTTGAGGAGTACAGGGCTTGGCAACCCCCTCCACATTCAGTGCTGACAGGATATGACTTCCTCATGCATCTCCCTTTCTGGCACCAAAAGCTAGTCTGGGCAGGGTGACCATCATGGCTGATGCTGGTCCTTGCCTTTCATCAAGTTGTAGCTCAAAACTTCCCATCTCTGTCTCCATAGCCAGAGCTCTGAAAAGTTGCTGGGCTGTTTTAGCCAGTGAGGTAGCTCTAGGGAGAGGGAATTGAAGTTGTATGCAGTTGCAGAGGGCTTTTGCTCTCTCCTCTTGGTGCTGTGGCTGGAATCAACATAGCGGATATTGGACCTAACCCCCCTTCTCCCCCTCACTGCTGGATGGCTTCCCTTGCAGAGGGCACCAAGGATAACATTGCAACGCAGGCGCTGGAGCACATCCACTCCAATGAGGTGATCATGACCATTGGCTACTCTCGCACTGTTGAGGCCTTCCTGAAGGAGGCAGCACGCAAGCGGAAATTCCATGTCATTGTGGCGGAGTGTGCACCTTTCTGCCAGGTAGGGCCCCTGCTAGCCATGTTCTCCAGGCCCTGCCTGAGGTATCTGCAGTGCTTTTATCCACCTTAGGAGGAGTGGGTGTCCAAATAACAGGTACTTCTGCTAAGTAGGAGTAAGAATGACGGAGGGTCCAAGCTGCTCCAAGAAATGCTATGGGATTGCTGCCAGTGACCAATAAGTGGGACAAATTCTTTGTCTACCCACCCCTCAGTGATTTAGAGGAGCACATATGTGTTATACCCCTGGCATGTTCCTGGCTCCGAAAATGTAACTTCTGGCTTGAACTGAGTGTGTCTGCTGCTGCATTGAGTCTGGCTCAAGAGCTTCATTGTCTGGGTCCTTAAGGAACTCACCTGATTCTCCATCTTCTGCAGGGTCATGAAATGGCTGTTCGTCTGTCTAAAGAGGAAATTGAAACCACTGTCATGAGTGATGCTGCCATCTTTGCTGTCATGTCTCGAGTCAACAAGGTAGGTTTGGGAAGTGGAGGGCGGTATGGAAGTGCTGGTGTTCACGTCTGAGATGGCCATCCATAGGCAGTGTTAAGTGAGTTTGCTTCCCCTGGCAAAGATCCCAAAGTGACTGGAGAGAGGTGGTGAAAGAGGCTGTCTCAGGAAGGGTTTTAATATTTACATCTTGTACCCAGCACAACATGAGAGCTACTGTACAGACAGGTAGAAAGAGAGAAGCTGACGGGGCATGGGGAATAGGATGCACTGTATTTGTTGAGACCAATGTGACTAGCCCACTAGATACTTGCCACCTGGGTGGCTAAATTTCCAGAATGCATTAGAACAACCAGCAATTCCAAGTGGAGGCAAAGTTGCTCTGAGACTGACAAAGCCAAGTGAGACAAAGGGTTGACTCCAGCTTTTTTTTTTTTTTTTTTAAATTAACAACACACACCCCCACGCCCCCCCACACACTTCAAGCTTGCCCATCCCCAGAGGAAGAAGCACTGCGCCCTGCCTGGAGCATGAGTCACACAGCAGGCAGTATGCCCAGCCTTTGGCGTGGTGTCAGGAAATAGCTGCTGGATGTCCTCACAGCTCTGATGGCTTTCTTTGCTAACTTGTGGAGATAAGATTAGGGCACCGCAGCCCTGCAACAAATGCTTGTTAGTTCTCCAACTTCCACTTGGTGGGTCTGACAGCTCTGGGGGCTGCTCTAGTTAGAGGAGAGCTTTTGTGCTGCGCCAGTCCTGGATGGGCAAGCTGCTGAGCTACAATCCCTGTCTTCCCTTATCTCTTTAGTCAGTGTAATGCCATCTTGCCAGGATGCATAAAGATGCTGAGAGCTTGTGGCCTCTAGCCCCAGCATGGGCTAAGCCAGCAGCCCAGAATTTGGAGCTCCTTTTACCTATCTGTCGCAGTTAACTGCCCAGTATGCTAACACTTATTTGTACTTGGTAGGTGATCATTGGTACAAAGACAATCTTGGCTAATGGTGCCTTGATCGCTGTAAGTGGGACTCATACTCTGGCCCTGGCAGCTAAACATCATTCCACTCCCCTTATCGTCTGTGCACCCATGTTCAAGCATTCACCACAGGTAGGTGTAGCCACTTTGATTACTGCAATTCCTCTGCCTCAGGGCAAATAGACCTGAATAGCTCAGGGAAAGGAGGAACGGCAGCACTGATTGGCTGAAATACAGGCTGGCAATCCAGAAGGCTGCTACAAACCCTGGGAGTGTGCCTTGATCCTAATGCCCCCTCCCATTGATGCACCTCCCCCAGTGGCTCTGCTGATGCATCTCAGGCCTTTGCTCCAGTCCCTACTACCAGATACACTGAATGGTGGGCTCTTAGGATGCAGACCAAGATTTATGGAGATACACATCTTGTAGAACTGGAAGGGATCTTGGGAGGTCATTGAGTCCCGTCTCCTGCCCTCTTGGCAGGACCAAGCACCATTTTTTTTTTGTTTTTTGTTTTGCCCCAGATCCCTAAATGGCCCCCTCAAGGATTGAGCTCACAACCCTGGGTTTAGCAGGCCCATGCTCAAGCTTGACAGCTTCCATACTCAACCACTTAATCCAGTGGCAGTTTGAACTCACATTTTCATAGGTGAAAGAAGATGTTTTAGAACTTTCCTGTTCTGGTCCTTTGATACTGTGATATGGATCCTGGCTCAAGTCACTGAAGAGTGGCTTTGGGCAGTCATGACCATCTCCTCTCTTGACCTACCACGACGTCCTGCAGTGGCCAGAATAGATGCAGGAGTAAAGAACTAGGAATGGATGGCTTGCCTGAGATCCTTGCTGCAGTTTCACCTGCATTTCTCTTTCATATTCCAGTCTGAGGCTGCAGGAGACGGCTGTACACCCTACGTATCTGAGCTGTAAAGCATTTACTTTGTTCTGCTCAGTCCCTTCCAACTGTTGCACCCCCAGCTCCATAGGTTATTATGGGGATGCACAGCCTCTCCTGACTCTATTGCTTTTTCTTCCAGTTCCCTAATGAAGAGGATTCATTCCACAAGTTTGTTTCCCCACAAGAAGTGCTGCCTTTCACAGAAGGTACTGGTCCTCTTTTAGCAGGTTTTTGAAGAGGAACTAGATATGTAAATCCCAGGATGTGGCACCTGATCTTACACATTTAAAGACAGGATTGTAACGAAGGGAAAGAAACCCTTTATCTTAAACTCTATAACATGGGTGTCCAACCTTTTGGCTGGCCTGGGCCGCATTGAGTGAAGATAGTCTTGGGCTGCGTACAAAATATATAATATAGTTAATGTATATAAATCACATAATAATGTTAAAAGTTTACGATCTTGTGGGGCCGCATTACTAGCTGTCCAGGGCTGCAGGTTGGACACGCGTGCTCTATAATGATTCTAACTACTTTCCTAATTTACATGTTACTTGGCAGATGGGAGCATTAGAACAGGGTTTCCTCTGAACTCCATCCTTGCTGTTGGGTCCTGTCCTTATGTATGTAGTAATTAAAAAAAAAAAAATCAAAATTCTGGTGGTGAGTGCCTGCTAATGGGTGGCACAGACCTAGTACACTGGCAGAGAAGCCTAACTATTTTCAGTGTAGCTCTCATAAGTACTGTGACTTCTGGCTGACATAGTTCTGCTCCTACCATGGGGCTTCTCAGGCAAGGTTACCCATGCAGTTCTAGTCTCACCAGTTAAGAAAGATGATTCAGACCAGAATAGGTACAGAGGAGGAGTACTAGGATAATCAGGGGAACGGAGAACCTGCCTTACAAGAAGAAACAAAATGAAACAGAAACATAGCTCTTGGCATGTTTTGCCTAAAATCAAAGGCTGTGGGGAAATAGGATTTCTTTCTACAAAATAAATCAGAGGACGCGTTAGGCAATGAAAGGACTGAAGTTAACTGGCAGTGTTGGCACAAGAACAAAGGGATATAAATTGACTATCAGCAGGTTGAGGCTTGAAATTACATGCATGGTTCTAACTCTCGCAGCAGTGAAATTCTGCAACACCCTTCCAGAGGAAGTAGTGGGGGGGAAACCCTAACTTGTTTTAAGATTGAGCTTGATACACTTACGGAGGAGGTGTTATGATGCAGTAGCCTACAGTGACATATGGCTCATTTAACACTGCTATTAGCCAATTTCTCCAATAGTTGGAGGTGGGACACTGGATGCCGGGGGGCGTGCTACAGTCAGTTCTTCTAGGTCTTGTTCACGTGCTCCTGACCTAAGTGATCGCCATACTGGAGGACTGTTTCACTTGCCCAAGACCAGACTGGCAGAGACAGTAGAGGAGGAATTGCCTTTCCTGGAAGCATCAGGCACTGGTGGTTAGCAATCAAACATCAGCAGGGCAAGCTGTATCATTCTTCTTGAGATTGTGGTCTATACTCATAATTCCAATACACGTACCATGAATCTCATTCCACCATCTCAATGCTGATTTTTATGGGTTGTGGGGTAAGGGTCACAACCTGTGCTCCAGGCAGTGTATGGTGAAGCCACACTCCATCACCTTGTCTGCTGCTCATCTCTAATACCATGATTGTTTCCCTTTCAGGGGAGATCCTGTCAAAGATCAGTGTTCACTGTCCAGTGTTTGACTATGTTCCCCCAGAGCTCATCACGCTATTTATCTCCAATATTGGGGGTAACGCACCCTCGTACATCTATCGCCTCATGAGTGAGCTCTACCATCCTGATGACCATGAACTCTGAGCTCTGTTGGGTTGAAGTGCCTGTGTGTTTTGGCTCTTCCTACCTTGTTCTTTGGAAAGATCCAGCATCTAAATAAACCTAGGGCTGCAGAGATGGGAGTGACTGTCTTCAAAAGGAACCATCTACATGGAGTATGATTTTTTTCCTCCCTAGTAAAGAGCAGCAGAGATCAAGGCCTGGCTTTGCTCTGTCACTTGTTTTACAAGCCCCATGAAGCAGTTTTTAATTTATTTGATTTTTTGGAACCCGTTGTTGCCATTCTTGTATATTTCTACATACCTTCTGGTTTCATAATGGACAAGGTGTAAATGGGATTTTCTGTTGCCACTAAGTCGCATTACCTTAGTGTGCTACAATAAAGACTGCTCGTGGTCGCTGCTGTTGCCTTATTTTCTACACGAGAATAAAATGCTCATTCTTCAAACAGTAGCAGAACACTGTCCCTGAGAGTAAGCTGGTGGTGTTGTAAGATATCTATAGTTGCTTAAGTGGCTGTATGACAACTATTACAACTCAAAGGCCTTAACAGTGCATTCTCTTTAGCCATCTCTGGCAACATGAGAGCTAGCCTGACAGCACAGCAATACTGCATCCCAGTTTAAGGTAAGAAATGAAGTATTTTCCTTCCCCTGGTTTCATTTAGATGGTAAAGCCTGCCAGTCCAGGATTCTTGCATTTAATCTAGGCACTTAAATCCTGTTTGTTACAGTAATGTGTGAGTAAATACAAACTTGTAACATGACCCCCTTATTGGTACAGAAATAAACCCCCATTTGGTTAGACCTGCAAGGTGAAGTGAAGAATGGAGGCAGAATAAAATTAGAGTAGGAGCATGACTTATTGCAAGGAATGCTCTAAGATTCTTAATTACCTCTTCTCCAGTGAACTCATCTGTCACTGAGAAGAAAGCATCTGATTGTACTTTTGAGCTCTCCCTTCCACTTGGAGAAAAGGACCAATGTGCTGTTAAAGCTGCAGGCAAGAAAAGAAACATCAAGCCAGGACTGCTCTATAGTTAGATGCTTAGATGAATAAAGTGAGACTTTTGGTTACTTTATGGTCTGACTCTAAGGCTATGTCTAGAGTAGAGGGATTTGTTGGCAGAAGTTTTTGTTGGAAGAGATCTTCTGACAAAACTTACGTCGACAGATCGCGGCCGGACCATAGGGCAGATCACAAGAGCAATCCACTCTGTTGATAGAGAGCAGCCAGACTGCCCAGCTACTCTATTGGCAAAACAGCCAACAGGAAGCACAGCACATAGTGCTGCCCGGTGTGCCAGAAGCCCCGCCCCCCCCCCCCCCCCCCCCCCCCCCCCCCCCCCCCCCACGTCCAGACCAGCTTTTTGTTCACAGATCTGTTGACAGAAGCATTCTTCCTTGTGGCGTACAGCTGTTGACAAAAGTGCTGCATTCAGAATGCCCTTGGGAATCTGGTATCAGAGGGGTAGCCGTGTTAGTCTGGATCTGTAACAGCAACGAAGAGTCCTGGGGCACTTCATAGACTAACAGAAAAGTTTTGAGCATGTGCTCACGAAAGCTCATGCTCAAAACTTTTCTGTTCGTCTATAAAGTGCCACAGGACCCTTCATTGCTTGGGAATCTGGACACTCCAAGGGTTTTGCCAACAAATTCCTCTAGACTTAGCCCAACTTCACCTACAAAAGAACGTTAGAGATGGACTATTCTTGTTCCAGTCAGACAAGAGGCTGAGGAAAGTGTTGCTGATTTATTAATAAATACTTAGCCCTCCATGCTTTCAAAGCATTGTAAATACATTAAAACAACCCTTCCCCCATGAGTCCTGCTAGAATCACAAGAAGAGAATTTAACATTTACAAATGTGAGGCAATTTATACCCTTCAGGAGCCAATTCTTGGTGTACAATATACTTTATCAACATTGAAGCCTCTGGGCTACAAGAGTATACATTCCCAGGGATAATCTGTGCTCAAAAGGTCAGCTGTGAAGGTAGGATTTCTGACACCATTCTGGCTCAGGAATTGCATCCAAACAAGGAATGTTTGTTTCACATTTCTGGCTGTAAGTACGGGGGGATCATGAGACATCAATACTCCTGGAGGGTCTGGTTTTCAGCTCATACTTCCACAGTACTCTCCTTGTTTCCCAAACAGCTGCCAGGCTTGGGCCATTCTCCGCAGTTTAGCCAAATTAGGTTTAGGCTAGTAGAAGAAAAGAGAAAAAATTGATACAAAGCTTCATTAATTGATACAAAGCTCCCCAGTCCTTTCCCCACGCAGAAAGATGCTCAAGTGTTTTATCAAATCTAATTTTGCATGTCCTCTGTGGCTTCCCCCTAGGAGCCAATTTCACAATTGGCTGCAGTACCCTGGCACCAGGGTGGATAAAAATCAAGGTTTTGTTTTATTTAAATACACATCTTGTTAGTTTGTTGCTTCTCATTTTAGGCTTAAGTGTTTTGCACTTGTTCCTTTCATTAGCTTCCTCCTTAATGGCAGAATTTCAGGTTTTAGATGTTTCTAGGGGTGCAAGTAATTAAACTCCTTACAGGTACTGTCCTATGACACATACCTGCCCCCTAGGAGGGGCACCCAGGATAGGTGATGGGGGAGTTGCAATATGACAGTACCTATAAGAAATTTTAAGTGTGGGGTGGAGCATGAGGGGGTAGAGGCATTGGGGCTGGGTGGGGGGCAGACGGACCTTAGGTCCGGGTTACCTGATGCTGCTGAAGGGCTGTTTCTTCGGGGGAGTTACTCAGTAGACTCAGTTCGTTTGAGCCTGCTTATTGTATCCTATGTAGCAAATTCCTACAGCAAGCAATTTTAACACTATAGTCAATGTGGTAAGTAAAATGACCTTCCTATTTTGTAACCGGTACCATAATCCAATATATTGAACTGGCATGAGTGAAGAAAGCTGCAATGTTTTGGCAAGGGTATTTCTCTGGCAGGGTTTGAAATCAATAGGATTTGTGCTCATAAGTTACTTAAGTGCCTACATATAGGCATAAGAGCCTAATTTCAGGCTCCTATTTTGAAATGTTTGGTCATAATTTTAATGTTGTAAATGTCTAACTTTTCACTGTTAATACTGAACCAATTTTATTCTGAAATGAAAAGTTTTATGACCCTAAGACGAATTCAGTAAAAATACAATTTTTCAACTGCTGGGGCTACACTTATCTTTCATTTTAAGCAAGTAAATGGAGATACAAATGTGAGTAAAGTCACTTACCAGCTTGTTTGCAGGACCAGGTCTGTACTATTAAATTTATTTTTGTAAAATTAAAGTACCTTACTGGCAGTAGCATTTGAAAAACTAGTTCATTGCATATTTTCATCTAAAGTTGCAGTAGTACACATTTTCAAACTAGGTTTGCAAATCTTATACCTAACTTAAAAAATCACTCTACCAGCCTTGATTTTTTTTCTTTACTTCAACCTTTGTCTCTTGGTTATAATTCTTATCATCCTAAATAATTCTACTCTTCAAATAGCAGTAGATTTACCCATTTGCGCACACTGCTAATGCATTGTTTCAGGCAGACATTTCAAAAGAAACTGAGTTATGAGAGAAGAAAGCAAGAGTACTGAGTCAACAGTGTGATGCTGTTGCAAAAAAAGCAAACATAATTCTGGGATGCATTAATAGGTGTGTTGTGAACAAGACATGAGAAGTCATTCTTCCGCTCTACTCTGCGCTGGTTAGGCCTCAGCTGGAGTGTTGTGTCCAGTTCTGGGCACCACAGTTCAAGAAAGATGTGGAGAAATTAGAGAGGGTCCAGAAAAGAGCGACAAGAATGATTAAAGGTTTAGCGAATGTGACTATGACAAAAGGCTGAAAGAATTGGGCTTGTTTAGTTTGGAAAAGAGAAAATTAAGGGAAGACATGATAGCGGTTTTCAGGTATCCAAAAGGGTGTCAATAAGGAGGAGGGAGAAAACTTGTTCTTCTTGGCCTCTGAGGATAGAACAAGAGGCAATGGACTTAAACTGCAGCAAGGGAGGTTTAGGTTGGACATGAGGAAAAAGTTCCTAACTGTCAGGGTTGTCAAACAGTGGAATAAATTGCCAAGGGAGGTTGTGGAATCTCCATCTCTGGAGATATTTAAGAACAGGTTAGATAGATGTCTATCAGGGATGGTTTAGACAGTACCTGGTCCTGCTATTGGGGCAGGGGGCTGGACTCAATGGCCTCTCAAGGTCCCCTCCAGTCCTTGTATTCTATGATTCTATGATCTGCTTTGGGGTATCCTATGTGCTCAACATATGTAGGGGCCAGCACAGTTAGTAGGGAGCTACAGAAAGGCGCACATTACTAGTTCTTCCCTCAACTACTAGCTGTCCCTTAGCCAAACTAGACAGAGTTAACCCTTATTCTCTCCTCATATAACCTGCAATTACCTGGCCCTTTTTTTTTCTTTTTTGCTCTTCTTTGAACTTACTCCAATTTGTCCAGAGATGAGTTTATAGCAGTGATCAACGGCAGTGTTACCAATAGCATAACTCCTTCTAATGATACAGGATAGCTGGATAACCACTGTCAGTGGCTGCTTCTCAAGTCTATACAACTTCAGGAAGCAACACTAGGAAATGGCATGGCAGTAGGGTTGTCAGGGTAAATGTGTAATATGCCACATGAGTAGAGAGACTAAAATAGCCTCTGGCTCTTTGCACCCAATGAGTTGCATTCTTCATTTATACACAATACCTCAGGAAATAATACAGGACCAGTTAAGGGAAGAACAGGAGCTATAGGTTTACCTCACAGGTGGCCAGTGGTTATTTCAGTCAGGACACCACTGTATTAAGTGCTGTTGGTTAGCCTGAAATCTGGATGAAAAGATTTAATGGATTTCAGACAACCCATTCCATGCTCATCTTTCTCTGCCCAGCATTTCACACTGTACCTGCTTTTCCTGCTTCAGGTGGTCTGTATCTGCAAGTGGCATCATAGACGGTCTCCCATGCGCACACTGGAAAGGCAACTGGCAAGAGGACAAAGCTTCTATAAGCTGGCAGCTTTCCTCCATAGTCAAGATATCATTAAACTTAATAGCTCCTGAAAAGAGAGGCAAATTATAGCACAAGCTGGCAAGAGTTCAGCTCAGCTAACAAGCACCCTCTCGGAACTATGGATAACACAGCAAGTTAATATGGGGCAGCTCCCACTGCCTCCTCTTCCCTGAGGCCACAAACCAACAGCACAAGCCAGACTTCACCAGACTTCAGATTTAGGTTCAGTTAATCTGACTTCCCTCAAGAAGCCTTCCTAGCACATGCACGCACTAGCTTCTCCCTAGCCTAAGCTGCTTGGTCTGGTCTGAGGTTGCCGGTCTGGTGCGGTGGCAGGGCTACTTCCTTGCTTCCAGATATTACTGTCATTGCAGCACAAAGCAAATGAGCAGTTTCCTCAGGAGCTAAAAACAAGGCCACACCACACATAAGGAGCTACCAGAGCAGAGAGAGACTGAATACCACCTCATTTGCTACTTAGAGATTGAGCACCATCTCAGTAATCACTTGCTCTACTCCCACACATGGGCATTTAATGCAACTACTGCAGATCTAGGCAAGCTAATAAGATATTTCTCATACTTTAACAACATTTAACTTTCTTATCACCAGAGGGTGTGAGAATCTATTGTCTCATATACTCCCCCCCTTAGGAGTTTGTACCCTGCAGTTCAGAGATGGCACTTGGTCTTGCTCTTCTAGCTAAAAGAAGTTTTCTATGCCATGTGCAGCTTGGAGACTCTAGTGGTGTGGCCTTGCAACAGTGCCACCAATCCATGTATCCTTTGGCTGTAAGAGGAATGTTAATGCAATTGTAAGATCTCTGCTGGCATGAAGGGGTTAGAAATATGGCAGCCTGCATTTGTGAGATCTGCTCATCCTTCTAGACTTCTGAAAGCTCAGAAGGTGAGCCAGATGTCCATTATGGATCTAGAGAATGAGCATTTCCTTGGCCTCCAGGACGCCATACACTGGTATTTCTACAACTTACCATGGGGGGGGAATCAAAAATGTGCTCTTTGAGTATAGGGCACTCCTTCTGCATCTCGTTGAATCACAAATACTAGAGCTCATATGGATTGATCCACATTAGGTCTCCAGTTTGTCAGCATTTTGCATCTGAATAGGAATGTGCAGAACAGCCACACACAATGCAAATACGGGCAGCGTGTTCCGTCCTTGGCAGAGATCTCCAAAAAGAAGGCAATCCCCCTGCTACATAGTAGATACCTTGTTGCTTGAAAGCTTGGACTCCTGCAATCCTTCCAAGTGCCCTGTTATGCCACAGTCCCAGAAAGTCAGCATAGACGTGGAAAAGGTAGAGACGTTCGGCTCACTTACCATGGCATGCTTGGGAAGCCAGCACCTTTAGAAAGGTTAGCGGGAGTGTCCCTTGGGCGCCTCCTGTGGTCTTTAATAGCTAGAAGTGGAAAGAGAATATGGTCCAACTTTCCAGTGAGTAAGAAAAGAAAAGTATAGTAACATTAGATATGGAACAGAGGAGGAACACCTAGTAAGGACCATCTGATCCATTTCTCCCCATTGTCAATTCCTAAGAACTAATTGATGGTATTCGCCCAGGTTTTGTCCTGTTTCAAGCAACAGGATTTTCAGTAGACAGACTAACCCTGATCTACTTCAAAAGAAGAACTCTGCTTACCTCAATTTGTTCTTGAATCAACTCCTAGAAAGCAAGAGGCAGAACGGTCAATCAATCACAGGTTTTTTTCTTCACCTATTATATCTGCTCTCTAAACCCAGCCGTTTTTACTGTATCAGTTCCAAGCCACTCACTGTGATAAATAACCAGAGAGGATGGTCCAGTGATTGGAGCACCAGCCCTGGCAGTGGGAGATCCTGTTTGAAGTCCCCACTTTGCCATACATTTGGGAAAATTTCTGAGTTCCCCCTCCTTCCCACCCTATAAAACAGGGATGACAGGACTTCACAGAGATGTTTGGTGAGAAATACATTAAAGATTGAGAGTCTCCAGTACTATATGATAAGGGCCATATATGTACCACAGACAGAAGGCCAGCCTGAAGTCACCTCATTAAGCTCCCAAATGCACTGCAATTTTTCAAGATTGCAGTAAAAGGGCTAACGCTACACAATTCCTGGAATCTTTTTAAGTCCTAATCTTAGCGCATCTCCCACAGCTAATTCATTTACAAAGCTAGTAAGAAAGAACGGTAACTTACCCAACAGTTACAGCAGTTCTAAGAAATGTGTTGTCCACACTGATTCCACCTCTGCTGAGCCATTATCCCATGTCTGCAAGGTTAGATTCTTTTGGCATGCAGTATTCACTTGTACTACATCCTGGATGTGTTCATGTCCTTTTCCTGTCCCATCCAAGGACATAAAATGCAGAGGCTGGCCCAACTGTGCCTTATTTTCTTTGCCTAGCTGGCATAGGACTCTGTCCTAGCAGGGAAGGAGGGCTTGTTGTGGATGTGTGGTGGAATCCATAGACAACATATTGTGAAAAATCATAGTTCCTGTAAGTAAACAACCACTGTTTCTTTTGGAAGAGATTATCTGGATATATTCCAACTCTGGTGGCTAACAGGCAGTGACCTCAACAGCGAAATGCATCCTATTTAAATAAGGACTGCAGGACAGTTCTGCCGAAACAGAAATCAGATCTTCATGCCTCAACAAAGGAATAGGCTGGGCTGGAATGTACTGATTCCCCATATAACTTCCCAGCAAACTTCTGGAATGGTTTTCAGAGAAGCTGCCTAAATCCACAAGCTGCCCAGTCCTGGTGAGGTGGGCTCTCTCTTGCATAGATGAACCTAAGGATGATTGCAAATGTTCTTCTTTGAGTGCTTGGTCATATCTGTTCAAGTTAGGTGTGCACACATTTTGGATGCACAACGGCTGGAAAATTTTACCCTACTTGCTAAATGTCAGGTCAGCCGTGGAGCCCCCTGGAGTGGCACTAGTGAGGAATCCTATAGATGATCCTGCCAACCTGAGTGTCCCTTCTTACTGCCAATGTAGGCTATCGGTTCTGTGGTGAATTATTTGTTGCTACCCCAGGTCTCCCTAGCTCTTAATTGTGTAAATAGTTGTAAATAGTTCTCTTAGCATAGTCTTCTGTTCTTTATTTAGTTAGTGTTAGATAGCCAGCAGGTGGAGAAGTGTCTCCCTTTTCTCCCCATATTGGGGCTTAAAAAAGTCCCAAGGTTTTAAGCAGTGTAGCTCCTGCTCGACGTCTACGCCACTGAGCAACCCCCACATCTTCTGCCTTTGTTGTTTGGGGGAAACTTATCAGGCTGATAAGTGCCAAATTTGCAAGGCTTTTAAGCCCCAGACTCACAAGGAGCATAACTTTCATCTACATTGGCTCCTTATGGAGTTGGCACTTCAATGGCTCCACCAGGAGCCCGCACCGGATACTTTGGTACATAGTGCACCATCATCGGCCCTGGGCCCAGTGCTAAAGAAAGACTCTTCTCAACTTTGGTGATCCCTGAAGCCTCCAGCATGGTGTCGGTCCCACTCTCTGGAGCAGTCCTCAAAGGCGTCCAAGACATCGGCACTAGCTCTGTCAGCCTTGATGCCCTCAACACAGGTGGCACCCAAAAGCTCCAGGGGCCATGACTCTGATGCCTCAGCATCCCATGCACCGAGCCCAATTCTCCTTGATTTGCCTGGAGGAGAACTGGTGCTGGTCGGCCTTTTGTCCACACTGGACATATACCAGGCAGCGCAGGGACTTACTGAAATAATGCACTCCCTGGTGCAACCTGAGGCACCTGTCCCTCGATGTGTCTCCAGGGGAAAGCCTGCCTTAATGGGTCTGCCCATCTCAGCTCAAGTGCCTGACCACTTGGAGTCCTGGCTTGCCGCTTGCGGCATTGTTGCTCTGACTCACGGCACCGATCTCTGCCCTACTCCACACACAGCCACTCCCATTTGAGGGCCTCTGTGGCAGGTGGCTCCAGCTCTGGTTCTTCAACATGCTCTGCCCTCCACACCATCATTTGGCACCAAGTCTCTTTGGGACACCCTCCTTCCTGGCATCACTCCAGTTTGGACTCTTCCACCCATCATCCCAGTCCCAGTGGTCAGCAGTCTTGGCCCCATGCCTTGGAACGTGCAGGTGCTCCTCGGCACCATTCGTGCTCGATGTGCAAGTCCAGATCGACACACTGGTCTCATCTGGCACGTCATTCCTGATCTTGATGCCTGTCTAGTTCGGTACATTGGTCCCAATCTCGGTGACATCTCCTGTGGCACAACATTCTCCGTCATGGCATTGGCCTCACTCAACGCATTGGTCCCACTCCCAGCACTGGTTTCACTTGACATGCCAGTCCCATTCTTCTCACTCCCAGCACTGATCTCGTTCTCAATGCTGGTCCTGCTCTCCTCACCAGACTTGTCAGCATTCCTGGTCCCACCTTGGCATAGTTTGCCACCCTCCTTCTATGGCTCCTGCTGGGTCCTTCCCATTCAGTCTCATCTGCCTCTTTCTGAGATACCTTGGTCCTTTCTGACTGCTCCATCCTGGAAGATCCTTGCTTGCATGGGGATGTGAGGGCTCTTCAATGGTCTCTCCCGCCAGAGGCAAGTTTGGATATCTTGGGCATGCCAGCAGGTGCAGGGCAACATGCCCCCTCCTCAATCTCAGCCACTCCCCAAGCACCTGAGGCTATGGTTAGTCACCCACCAGACCCTCAACCTACCAGTCCTCCCAAGGAATAATCCTCACACCCCACTGCCTGAACAACCCAGGGACACAACAGAGGTGGCAATTAATAAGAAAATTCTTGCTCTGTTTTATCCCACAGAACAACATTGGTAAGTCATGTGCCTTTTACTTTTAAGAGGAACTACTTTCTCCCCTAAGATGAAAAGTACACGAGCAATGAAGCAATCCTAAAGACGGCAAACATGTAAAAATTGTTCTGCTCAAAGCATAGCCAAAGCTTTCTTTAGCTTTCTCATGTAGAAGCCGCTCTTCAGACATCCTGAACCTTTAATATAGGGCAGAATGACACCATCACAATGTAATTTGCTCAAGTTCCACATCCAGGACTGACCTCCACAATGCTTTTAGCCACTGGCTGTCTTTTCCGTCGTAATTCATTGGCCTCTCTCTCCATGAAGCACAGGGGTACTTTCCCAACCAGAATTTGGGAGCTCTTGTTCTCTGGAAATGATAATTCAAGGCCTAACTCCTCCAGGCTTTTGTGACAGCACCTGAGGAGAAAACCTCAGAAATTAGAAACTGAAACACCCACCCTCCACCCACCTAAAGGATCAGTCTCAGAGCTGGACACTTCAGCACTCCTCCTGATATGAGAATTTCCCAGCAATGCTTCTCTTTGAACCCACATTCATTTCTCCCAATTCAGTTTGTGGAGAATGCTGGCTGCATGTTTCTGCAATCCCGGGGGTTTGCTTTATTGCACATTAGCACAATTTTTTAATGTCTACAGTTAAAAAATGCACAGCAGGGTCAAGTAGCAATGACCACGATTTATCATATACACATAATACAATATTATGATGGGGTAATCACCTCCACACTATCCTGTGAAGAGTTAATGAGATAGAGAAGAGCCAATTAATCTGATATGTCATGCCTGATGGGACTCATGTTTACCAAAGGCCTCACCTACACCAGGAAATTAGATCAATATAATTATGTTGCTGATGGATATAAAAAAAATCCACACCTCTGAGTGATGCAATTAGAACCGACCTAACTCCCCATGTAGACAGTGCTAAGCTGAAAAAAATTCTCTCAGCAACCTAGGTATCCCCTTCCAGGGAAATGAACTAGCTGCTCTAATGGGAGAAGCCCTCCCAGCTGCATAGCTACCATCTTCATTGACATGCTACAGCAGTGCTGCTACAGCATTTTCAGTACAGACAAGCACTAAGCAAAGCCTGAAATAGGAGGGAACTGGTAGGGCTAGCATAAAGGTAGGAAATTGGCAGCAAAAAAGGACTTCAGTGAAGAAACCTGCAGTTGTTCACTAGGCATTAGAGAGTTAAAACCCAGGCAACAGTAGAAACCCTGAAGATCCAGGCCCTGAAAGAAAGTTTGTCTAGAAGGACAGTGGAGCAAACCTGAGAAATGCCAAGCAGGACAAGGCTCATGGAAACAGTGGCAAAGTGGGATGCTATAGACTTTGTCTATTGAATAAATGATCCCTGATCTGGAACCCAAAATAGAAGGCAGGCCTGGATTCCCCTCCCAGCCATTGGGGAAGTGGTACAGTCCAGGCAGCAAATGGGAGGACTGCCTGGGATAATTTGGATGGAGAGACTGTGATCCCCAAATAGGGAAAAAACACATATTGAGCTGGCCTGAAGGTCAAGTTATGGAGAGAGAGCACCCTGAGACACAAAAATAAAGAGGCTGTGGGGCACACAGAAAAGTGACAAGGGGAGGAAGGGGACTTTGGACCTGGAACCAGCTAATTTTCGAAGCTGCCAGGTGGAAGTGCCCTAGTAGTAAGGTACGTGTGACAAATATACAATATCATAAACTTCAACATCCTCTGAGAGGAATCATACTAAAAATCAGAACTGTGACACAAGTTTAGAAAGGAGGGTTTTTTTTAAAAAAAGAGAAACCTAATGACAGAAAGCCTAATGTTGTTCATCCAAAACCCACTAGATTCTGTGTGGGGACATTTATGTAACTGCAACAGCCCTAACCAAGAAAGTTTAAGGAGTTCCTTGCATCAGTCTTCACCACAAAGCATTCAGCGATATTTGCACAACTGTTTTCACTGACAGCCAGGAACTTTTTCTCACTTTGGATCTCATCCCTCTCCCAGGACATTTTGCAGCCAGACCCTGATAGTGGGGAGGGCCCCTCTGGTGAGTTCTCATTTTTAAACATGCTACAAGTGGGTTAAGGCATTTGGGTGATCTGTGGTGGGCCCTGCACCTACACAGCAAAGGGCCCCAGCACAACTTGTTAACGTGTCTGGGGACAGAGCACTGACCCTCCCTGCACATCTTGATAAACCTCTCAGCCAGGTACTCTTTAATCCTTCTCATCAGGATTTTGGGGCGGCCTGCCTTATTCCAACCTCCATGACAGGACACCTTTCCACACCAAGCCAGCAGTAAGTAACCTGGTATCACTGCACCAAAGAGCAGTGCAGCATACCAGCCAGCCTTCTGCCCACATTCAGTCAGCATGCGTTCCTTATCAATGTGTGTTACTCTAAGCAGGCTGATATCTCTCATTGTAACCTAGAAGAAGCAGGAGAAGGAGCATTCAGCTATGATAGCACAAGCTGCTCCACCATGCCTGGAACTATCCTCTTCCCTTTCTTCTCCTGGAGGAAGGAAATCTGTCACTGTCCCACCAAGGGGAGGGCAACATGCAGCAACCAGGAGAGCCACACAGCCATTTGCTCTGATTCTACTGACAGAGACCAAAAACTACAAGATCTTTACCAAATATTCATAAATCTGAATTATCCACCAGGAGAAATAAAAAAACAAATCGACAAGGCCAGATGAATACCCAGAGACCAGCTACTCCAAGATAGGCCCCCAAAAGCCAAGAACAGAACACCACTGGTCACTACCTACAGCCCCCAACTCAAACCACTGCAACGCATTATTGAAGACCTACAACCTATCCTTAATTAGGATGACACACTCCAGAAGGCCCTAGGTGACAGGCCTGTTCTCTCCTACAGACAGCCTCCCAACCTTATGACGATTCTCACCAACAGCCACAGTCTATACCCCAGGTACACCAGTCCTGGGACTTTTCCTTGCAACAAAGCCCGCTGCCAGCTTTGTCCACATATCTATTCTGGAGATACCATCACTGGACCTAACCAGATTAGTCACTGAATCACGGTCATATTCTCATGTTCCTCAATTAACATCATATATGCCATCGTGTCCCAACAATGTCCAGATGCTTTGAATATTGGACAGACTTCAAACACTCTTAGCCAAAGAGTTAATGGGCGCAAAACAGACATAAAACACTCCTGATCCACAAACCAGTCAGCCTGCATTTTAACGGAGTGGGCCATTCTGTTAATGACTTAAGAGTCTGCATCTTACTGAAGAGGAATTTTCACAGTACTTTGGAGAGAGAGGCTGCTGAACTCTCTTTTACATTCAAATTTGACACATTAACACGTGGTTTGAACTGCGATGCGAATTTTCTGGGACATCACAGGGGCTCTTTTGCATACTTGGCTTAATCTAATTCTTGACTCCCTGCCCCTCTACTCTCTGATTTGCTCACCTTGATAATTTTTTTTCTGATTTGTCAACCTTGATTACTATTTTCGGTTCTCTATGCCTTAAAAATTGAGTCTGTTCTGGTATGGCTATGGTCTGAAGAAGTGGGTCTGTCCCTCAAAAGCTCACCTAATAAATTATTTTGTAAGTCTTGAAAGTGCTACTTTACTGCTTTTTTGTTTTGATAGTATATAGACTAGCACGGCTTTCTCTGTGTTACAGAAAGTGAAGTTTGCTGGGTGTGTTTTTGGAATATGTTGTAAAGTTGGGAACACCCATAACCAGTCCTTAAGGCATAACAAAGGAGCAGCTAGACGTTGATAATGACCCATTAGATGGAATTCACCAGCACAAGGACTCTCCCAGGAAGCATATGCAATTAGAGACCATCTGGTCCATGGCTTGCAGTGATCTGGCTCAGGGCGCGCTCTCTCTCTGTCTCTGTCTCTGTCTCTGTCTCTGTCTCTGTCTCTGTCTGTGTGTGTGTGTGTGTGTGTGTGTGTGTGTGTGTGTGTGTGTGTGTGTGTGTGTGTGTGTGTGTGTGTGTGTGTGTGTGTGAGAGAGAGAGAGAGAGAGAGAGAGAGAGAGAGAGAGAGAGAGAGAGAGAGAGAGAGAGAGAGAGAGAGAGAGAGTGTGTGTCTCTCTCTCTCTCTCTCTCTCCCCGGAGCTGAAGCCACTTCCCCCACCGCTCCCACGCCAAAAATCACAGCCAAAGGGAATGGCAGGGGATGCGGAGCCACAAGCGCTCCCAGGGAGCTGCACAGGGAAGCGCACACACCCCTACCCAGACCCTGCAGCCCACTTCCACACCCTCTCTTGTACCCAGGCCCCCACACCAATCTTACCCCACCTCTCGCCCAGACCCCTGCACCCTACCTCCCACCCAGACCCCTGCACCCACAGCCTGCTCCTGCTCCCTACCTCCCTTCTAGCCTGCTCCTATACCCCCCCCCAGCCACTCCTACACCCTATCACCTGCTCAGACCCAACACCTCCAACCCCTTCCCCCCTACACGTTGAACTCCTCATTTTTGGCCCCAACTCCATAGCCTAGGGGCAGCCCACAAAAGCTACTAGCCTCAGGCCCCCAGAAGAGTTAATCTGGATGGGGGTAAGCCATGAACCTTGGTCCTCATCCTATGGGGCTGGAGTGAGAGAGGAATGAGGTGTCTCAATCAGGGCCCACGTCAGCAAGGGGGATGGTGGCTATTTTTGTTTCTCACTTTTGTGTGACCCCATGAGTGATTCTTCTGTGGGTCAGTGGCCTCCCAACACAAAAAATGTTTCCCACCCTGACACAGACAACAGACTGCTTGACTCATGTCATAACAAAGGATCTTTCCAGGAAGCTGGAAGAAGCTATAAAAGAGGGAAGTGACAATTGTTTGGCCTCATTTCCCCACAACTCAATGTAACCCATACACCTCTGTGTGGTTAACTGTTCCATGTAGTGGTACCTAAATCATGTCATCAACACCTGAAAACATGCCTGGAGAATAAAGATTTTTAGCTGGGGAGATGGTCCAGGCTGCAAAAGAGAATCCCAGCTTGATTTAAATCCTGTCTATTTTACAAAACCCAGGTAGCAATTCTGCTTTCATTTTTAGGTGACCAATAAATCAGCTGCTCCTATTTATCTTCTTCCTTAATCCTCCTCTAGGGACACAATAATGCACCATTACCCACTATGTAATTTCTTGCACCTGCTTCTGAAAAATTTTGTGCTAGGCACTGTCAGGGAGAATATGGAATTAGACGGACTACCGATATGATCTAGCTTGGGATGGTAATGGTTAACAGTTAACCGGTAGGGACTGAAGTAGTCTCCCACCTGCTGAGGGACACTGTGAGCAGGGATGCCCAAGCCCAGCTGCAGCTGCTCCACAGCAGCCCTGGGAGTGCCCTGAGCAGGGAGCACTCCATCCTGGCCAAAGCAGCACTCATGCGTGTCCCATCCTGGCAACCATCCTGTTTAATTGGTTAACAACTTCTAACCAGTTAACTAATTAAATGGAATTTACATCCCTAGATCTAGTACAGATGTTCCTATGTTTCTAAGGAATCCACATTAGAAGGGCAGAAAAGTCCCCATTGCCAAACAAGACCGCTCTGAGTACTAAAAGGAGAGAACACCTTGTAATCCTGAATGCCTACCCCACCTGAACTCCTACTCAGAGTGAGAGCAGAGACTTCTGAATAAACCTCTGATTAACTGCACATAAATGTAAATACACAAAATCAAATCCACATCAAATTTAAATTCTTGCATGGGACAGAAGAATTCCTGACAGTAGCCAATCCACTATTCAAAGCATCTGAGAGACTAAGTTCGGTTCTTATTCCATCTAGCCCATTCTGGTTTCTGTCACCCAAGAACTGAGACTCTTAACTATTCATCATACAAACTTCCACTACTCCCCTTTTCGTCTCTCCTCACATTGTTGCTGCAGGAATTCACTTAGGGTGCAACTAAAGCAGAACAAAGGCAACTCTAGCAATGATATTCAAAACAGCACACAGAAATTAGATTCTCCCCCCTGGAGTCCTAGCCAAGCTATTGGACCCATAAGCCATTACTAACCGTAAGAGTCTTCTCTGCTCCTCTGTTACCTCAATCTCCAGTGGGGGATAGATGGTGGAGGACAGCAATTTCTTCTTGCCAGGTTCTTCAGGCTGCTTCTCATAAGAATCTGTGGGCAGAAAAATTAGAAATGTATGTTAACTGAATACACTGAGGTCTCAGAGTATGCAAATGCAGAGTACGCAACCCTGCTCTTACACCGCTGACCCCCAATTCATACAGTAAACCCTCACTTTATGTGGCTTCACATTCACGCAACGCGAAGCAGCTGGGCTCTCGGCCTGCCTAGCTGCCTGCAGATACAGGCAGCTAGACAGGCTAAAACCCCCTTCCCCCTGCTTCCCAGAGCGGCTCTGCTTGACAGCCATGCTGGTACACCCCTGTTAAACCTCCTTTCCCCATGGCCCCAGCTCACCTCCCCCAGTGGGGGAGGGCTCCAGCCGAACTCCTGGGGTTCCCTTCTAACCTCCACAGACCCAGCTCCAACCCCTGTGCCCCAACCCCCCACATGCCCAGGCCCCAACCCCCTTGCAGTCCCAGCTCACCATCCCCCACAATGTGGCTGGCTCAGCGTGCACAGGGCTCCAAACTGCCCCCCGCTCAAACACCCCGCCCCGGTGCACCCCTGTTCAGCCCCTCCCCTGCCCAGCTCAACCCCCCTGTGGCCCCATCTCACCCCCTCCCCACACGCCTCCAGCTTCATTCTGCATGCGGGACTCCAGCTCCCAGCCCCTGGTGTGCTGCACAGGTCTCCAACCCCTGCCACTCAATCACTCTGCCCCAGTGCACCCCCACTTCAACCCCTGATTGCCTCAACCCCTTCCTCCCACAGTCCCAGCTCACATTCCCCCCCCCATTTGGGGCTCTGGCTCTCAGCCACCAGCAGCATGCACAGGGGCTCTAACCCCTCTGCCAGCTCAACTCACTCCCACTCCAGTTCACCCCCGTTCAATTCTCCCTCCACCTGGTTCAACCTGTACCCAGCTCACACCCCCACCCCGGTACACGCTGGACTGTTCACCACCAGTGTGCAAGCAGGTTTGTCAGCTGCCAGTGCGCATACATGGGGCTCCAGTTGTCAGCTGCTGCAGGCGCATGAGGCTCCCCCCGGCCCCAGCCAACACCCCCGTTCAACAACCCCAACCCCCCGCAGCCCCATCTCACACACACCAGCACACGGGGCTCCGGATTCAACCTGCATGCAGGGCTCCAGCTCCAACCCCTGTACCCACCACCACCGTGGCCCCAACTCCAACACCCTGGCCAGGCTCAACCCCTGCCCCAACCCCCCGCTGCGCAGGTCCAACCCCCTGCATGCCCCGGCTCAGCTGCACCCTCCCACCTGCCTGCAGCCCTAACCCCCACCCCCAGGCTTAACCCCCATACTCCCTACCAGGGCCACAACCCATCCCTCCAAGCCCTCTCCAATTTACATGAAATTCTAGGTACGTGAGGGTTGCATGGAACGCAACCCTTGCGTACCTCGAGGGATTACTGTAATCTGAAATAAGTGCACATTGTCAGCGCATGTAGGGCTCCACACTGCCCGCTGCTCAAGCACCCTGCCCTGGTGCACCCCTGTTCAACACCTCCCCTGCCCAGCTCAACCCCTCCCCATGGCCCCAGCTCACCCTCCCTACCACATGCACAGGGCTCCAACTTCAACCTGCACACCAGGCTCCAGCTCCCAGTAGGCTCTGAGAGTTTTCTGGTCATCTGATGCCTCCATGCTCTCACCCAATAGCTTGCTACTAACCAACTTGGCAGAGAAATTGTGAACCCTGAAGTTACACTAGGGAGGCCTTCCCTGGGCTCTGACTGGAGGAATACTGGGGCTCTTGATTGGTCAGGGCTTCTACATAAACCCAAAGGGAGGCAAAAGAAGACATATGCAAAACTGTCTGTGCAGCTGCTGTTTGGATCACTTGCCCAGCTCACAGACTCTGACATGTCTGATTACCTGTATCTTAACCACAGCCCAAGCCCTGGTAATCCAATAGTATCTGACCCTATTTGGATTAGTTCAACCTCACTCCTGTCTGAATCTCCATAACCTGAAACAAGATTCTCCTGAACTAGGCTGGTAACTGCTAGACATGGCTACCCACATCTGGCCCTTGACGCACAATCTGCATTTGAATATCATTCATTAGCCTTTTCCCTTGATCCTGGAAGGGTTCTCAGTCTTGAGCTGTTTTCATCACTAGGCCAAAAACAGCAATGATCTCCCTCCCCCTGGAATCCTCTTTGCAGCGTCTCCATGATCCTTTTTTGTGAAACAGAAGGTCAGTGACCTTTTATGTGCTCAATGGATGGGAATCAATGTTTCCTCTAATTTCTTCCATCCATATGCAGAATAAATTTTGTTATGTGCACCGAGGCATGTCTGCATGTGCACCATCAGTAGAAACACATGCTGCTGGCTGCGGGTGACTGTGTGGCCTCTGCTAATCTTCTTGGAGACATATGAATCTCTCTTGGGCAGCTGCCCAATCACACAGCTTGTAGGAAAGACTGATGGGAACTGTGTTTTGAAGACCTATAACCAAAATTTAGCCAGGCAAGAGAAAAGACTTTTATCGCTCTGTGTAAATATTCAGATGACTACATGTGGTAAATGTGAGATTTTTCTCTTGATCATTGTGTTCAGTTAAACAACAAACAAAAACAGAGCACACTCTTTATTCTGTCATCCCATCCATTAGTTTTCACTGCTAAACCTCATAATCTTATTAATGATAACCCCATTTTCCTGACTTTATCCATCCTGCCTGTCTTGTTAGCCCCCCATTATACCAGATCTATTTCATTCTCAAAGCTCCTTAGGGAACAAATCATTCCATCTTTTTTGAAAGACTCTGTTGCACACTAACACTACCACCACCAATAGATGCCAATATGCCCATAGGGCCAATGACACTGGGGAAGGTAGAGGTTCATACTGCATCCCTAGACTCTGTGAGAAAATTTATATTTCAAATAATTTCATTAGCAAAGGGCTGTTCCCCCTGGAGGCTACTCTCAGTTGCACTTTGTTGGGGCCATGAAGAGCTTTTTTTGGACAGCTGAATTCTCACCTGCAATAAGTTGCTCCAAACGGATACGCTCATGGGCTGCATGCTGATCCACCAACACCAGCAGGTTTCCATCTAGAAGTGTAAGGGTGGGAGGAAGTCAACAACAGGCACATTCAGACTGAACAACTGCACATGTTGGGAGGCGGAAATAGCATTGCCCATGTCTCACCAGCTGGGTGATCAGTCTATTTAACAAAAGCTATGTTCAAGAGGAAGTTGTGTTACCAAAAAATAAGAGTGCAGAAATGAAACATGGGAATCAAGAAGAGTCATTTAAACCCAGGGTGGCCAGACTGATGTTCAAGGAACTATATGTAACCTGTTGTCTCTCTTTTTTAAAGAGGAGATCAACTACAGTGTGTTCCATTTTATCACGTAGATTAGATAGAAAACAAGAAGCTACTGGTTTGGAGAGCATTTTTGTACACCTCAAGCTAGTTTCAATATAGAAGATGAAATGCATCCATTAACTGAGAATGACATTCAATACTTTTTAGAAAAATGTAGTATGTGTTTGTCTATACCAGAACTAACTGCCACATCAGAATAAACAAAGCCCGTTAGCAATCTCCAAAACAGAGAGAGAAAAAATATGCAGGGAATTCCAAATGAAGACCACCAGCACTCTACTTAATTCACAATAACATGCCTCTTTCTCTTTTCCCCCAACAGCAAAAGATAAGGACATGGTCCTGGCATTAGCTTTCAATTTCCTGGTTTTTGTCAGATACAAATTAGACTTAATATTACTGGAACAAATATTTTGTATAGTTATTTTTCACCACAGAACTATAAGAAAGAATGCATTCCTTTAAAAATTACATCTTCTAAACATGTTGAATAGTAACAGAGGAAGCCGTGCTAGTCTATACACTATCAAAACAAAAAGCAGTCAAGTAGCACTTTAAAGACTAGCAAAATGGTTTATTAGGTGAGCTTTCGTGGGACAGACCCACTTCTTCAGACCATAGCCAGACCAAAGAAGTGGGTCTGTCTCACGAAAGCTCACCTAATAAACCATTTTGCTAGTCTTTAAAGTGCTACTTGACTGCTTTTTATCTTCTAAACATGTTTCAGAATGCAAGGACAGCATCCTATCCGCTTGGAAACTGTAGTTCAGGGCTAGCTCAACCTCATGCGTACTAATGGGCATTCTTACCTGTATTTGTATTCACCTCACTCCTAGTATTGATTAAACAAGCAATAAATTTATTGTCCACTTGGCGAAGAACCTGTAATATATTCAACATGTTCATTATCCATTGGCAAAACCATTTTTAGAAGGGAAACATATAAATATTTACAGAGGAAAACTCCTCTCTTCCAACTGTTAATGTTGGCATCACTAGATGAGTTAAAGTGCAGTTCCACCTGAAAAAAGTTAAAGTAAAACTGAAAACTTCAGGTCTCCAGATTTCTTCCCCAGTGTTTCAGACAAACCTGTTGCCTTTAGTGACAAATGGTTTTGCTTCCATTAGCCCTACAGAAGTAACACAACTAAGAGAAAATTAATTGGGTTCCAGTCCACCTGGTGCATCAATACTATTTTTTAATAAGTTACAACTACGTATAGCTCTTCAAAATCACAGGAAGTAATGTGGCTGCCTGGATATAAATAAAAATATATTTTGGCCTGCAGAACCTGTATTAGATTAGATGTTTGAGAAGGAGAGAATGAACCCAACTTGCATCGCAGAGCCCAAAGGTGAGCTTGCAAGGTTGACCGCATATTTACATTACTTTTAAAATATACGAGCAAAACATATGATACAGAAGCATTAAGATACAACTGTTTCATCCCTATTGTGCCATTTTTATAGTCACTTTTCAGAGCAGACTGACACTTTAAAATAAATTTAGATGTCCTTATGTGAGATTTGGGATTACTATTGAAACTGCTCAGTTGAAGGTCAGAATTTCTTTAGCCAATCTCTTGAAAATGTACATCAAAGAATCTGCATTAACCAAGTAGCTACAGCTGCCTATCAAAACATTATTTCGTGAAGTGCCACTGATAGTGCTATAATTACAAAGCAGTGATAGCAGGGCTATTTTTTGACTTAAATAACTTTAAACTCAAATAACATGGGAACCACTGGAAAGGTAAATGTGTACAGTCATTCAAGAGATGGTTTTGAGATATAGCTTGATATGCATATATCTGTTGGCGTCTCTCTCACAAACAAATAACACTTTTTTTTTTCAAATTAAAAGTATTGTATTGTCTTTTTAACTCCTATGTCTTTTTCACCCAGCAGAAACATTAACAAATGCTATTGGACTAGTTGCAGTTGAAACACTGGTGTTTGCACAAAGGGGTTTTCGGACTCCTATTGTACCTGCATTGAATTAATCATCTCCTTGGTGAAGCGATAGGGATACAAGATATTATGAATTTTCACAGCCAGACTCCCAGCCTGGCCACTGCTCACATTGACAGCAACCTGTGAAAAAGACCAGCATGGATAATTTACAGGATGCACACCTAACTACTGAGCTTAAAGCCAAAAAGAATCAAATGGACAGCTTTGAGTAAGGATATTCTGACAAGAGGTCTCTCTGTACCTAGTGCACTGAGTCCTCTAACAAGAACAGAATTAACTCAAAATACTATCTGGCAATCCCTCCACTCCTCTCCCACATACTAAGAGCCA
Source organism: Carettochelys insculpta (assembly GCF_033958435.1). Taxonomy (NCBI): domain Eukaryota; kingdom Metazoa; phylum Chordata; order Testudines; family Carettochelyidae; genus Carettochelys; species Carettochelys insculpta. Next base: position 43,505,805 of record NC_134142.1, on the reverse strand, counting down.
TTACATTAGACAATCTGACATTATTTGTCAGTCTGCACATACACACTCAGTAAGCTGAACATCCAGGAAGACGTTATCTCAGAATGACTGTTACTCCGGCAGATGTTCTAAAGAATTGTTCGCATTCATAAACTCACCAGCAGGTGGTTTGTTACTGCATCTCCATTGTACACAAGTGGAAATATTTGCATACATATTGCACATCCTGACTGAAACTGTATGCTTATTCACACTAATGAAAAATATTTCCCTGTGACTATAAAGAAAATTACTCTGAAAGTGCCATTGACATACCGTGCAACATTGTTTCTTTCTCACACATTATGGTCCTGACAACGTAACAAACATATTTACATAACCCACATACAGTAAACTCTTTCATATCCCGCATTCTATCATCCAAATCTCTCAAAAAAACAGCATTTTAAGCATAAGTAAACTTTAGTTACATTTTCTATAAATACAGTATAGTGAGAGTAAATACAAATATGCACAATATAAGTTTACGCTGTACAATACTACTGTTATTGGTAAATAATGTACTCTGCATACATTTTTGTTCGCTTCTTAATACCTAATCTTGTTTTTCCTGAGTGTTACGTGTTGCTAGGTATATGTCTCTATTATCCAGAAAATTTGAATATCCAGCAACCTCTCAGTCATGGGGCTGTCGTATATGAAAGAGTTTACTGTAACACACACAGAGAAGAGTGGAATATTGCAAAGAACAGAAGTGTAAGCCCATAGTAACAATTTTGTTTCCAAGTAACACAAGCTACAGTATTCTTTCATATCAGCTGTAATACTTTTAATCTGCATAAACCCACAAAATGAACTCACATTTAAACAATCTGTAAAAATGTACCACAGACAAGCTCATTGGCATGCGTACAACAAAATAAATATATTTAACAATTATAGTATTTGCCATTTCAGTTCAAAGTTAACATAAGAGAACACAAGACTGAAATGGCTCTCACTGGAACTCTAGAACATACTACTACCCACCTCTGGGCAGCGAGCAAACACAGGATTGTCCCACTCTGAAAACAAGGAGTGGAGGGATTCCCCATCAGCATCTAGGAGAGAACGTGTGCATAATATGGGATTAAGAAAGCCTAGCAATGCCAACAGAAGATGTATGCAGGTTGTTCGTTCCCCTCAAGCTGGGAACCTTCTAGCTCAAAATATCTGGGTTTCTTTTCTTTTCCCCCTTCTTTTTGCATGAAAGGGAGAGACGAAAGGATTACTCCTTCCTAATGTGAAATAGGAGGACTCAGGGCATCTTTTCTGTCTCCAGTCTGGGCTACAGAACAACCCAACAAAACCTGGAAAGGAAAACATGGATGAACTCAGCTGCCCACTCCCTTTGGACAAAACTACATACCAAAACATTGATTTCATCCTTTCTTGGGAAAGAGTCCCAAGGACTAAACTAATTTCTATGCTCTCACTGGAATGTGAGGACAGATAAGTGGATTAGATAATTGTTCTTTAAACTATTAACATACTTTTACACAGAACTGTGAACATCAGCCTGCAAATATAAACCCTCCCTAACAGACTCCAACACTAAAAGATATTTTTGTCCCAATTCCACATATCAGATGACTCTCAATCCCATTGTTAACAGATCTTGAGTAATTCTGGGTTCCTGTTAGGACATCTGGCAGAATTCTTTGCGTTGTTTTTCACTGTACTCTATGTTCTGGCAAATTGACCCTACCTCTGAAATCCTGGCTTGCCAGAATCCTCTCTTCCCGAGGTCTAGGAAGGAAAGGTAGAACAATCTCACTTCTAAAAGGATGGCTCCTGCACTGAAACCCTAAGCACATAACAAAAATTTACAGCTGCAAATTTAACAGACACAAAAATTTCAAACATCTCTCAAGCACTTTTATTTATATTTTATTAATTAAATCATTAGTGTGCTCAGTTCTGTACAAACAACAGAGATATTATTCCTGCCACACAGAGCTAGAAGTCTACAATGAAGAAATAATAATACCACTATTGAGTGCTCTAAATGATCAAGACCTACTATAGGCAACTGCATTTAAAATAAATAAATACATGTATCTAATATCTTGACTTCTAATCTAGCTGGGAAAATACTGACTGCAGAAGAAGTGTGTTTTAATGGACGGCATGAGCAAAGACTAGGACACTGAATACCGAAAGATGCGTATTTGCAATACAATACATTTATGTGCAAAATGCAATGAATACTAAACATATGCAATGCATGGTTATGTTTTGTATTTTATATGAAATATTATAGAATTTTTTACAATTAGAAACTGATAGAGCTGCAGGGCCGGACTTGTAAAGTAGGTGCCTACCAGTATTCCCTGTAAGCTGTGCACCTGTGTGGCCAGTCAGGAGACATTCAAATGCTGCTCAGCTGATTAGCTGAGTGCTCACAGCTAGGTTTTGTTGCTACAGGTGGTATACACTTGCATATGCCTGGGTGCACATAAAAATTTATGCTGCACATGGATGGAAAAGATTAGGGGGAACACTGAGTCGTAGAGAGATTTTCAAAACCATTGGCTGCCTAATTCCTACTAATGTGCAACTTTAAGCAACCTTTAAAAATATGACCACAGTGTATATACTTCTCAAGTTGGGCTCTTATCAGATCTCATGAATTAAATGAGGCCTGATTAACACTTAATAGGTAGGATTCTTCCATCCAAGTCAGTGCTGAATCAATAGCCCAGCATGGTGTCTAATGAGACAAACTAAGTATTTGGGCACCTATGATTATTACTTTCCATAAAACTGGGTTGTTTTGAATTCTCACTGTAGTTTCACCTGGATACAGAATGCTCTTTTATTTTCTATCCTAAATTGCTCTATACTGTTGCAGTAATGCTAAGCTGCTGAATTCCCTTCTCCCACTTGAGAAGGCTGAATTTCAAAGGGTGGATGAAGAGATTCCCCTAAGTCAGTGCACACAGAACTTTCAGATCCTTGTAGCTAGGAGATACATTTATGTAGTACAAATCATTATTACTTATAGCAAGACTACGCTTGAACGAGTTGGGCATAGTGCCTCTCATACATGCAGAAAGAAAAATAAAGTAATGGATGAAAGGAAAATAAAGACTACATAGCAGAGTTCGAACTGTTGGACAATGGCTCTGGGATGAACCATTGCAGGAGAACTGGAAATGCAGAGAGGATTTAGAATTAGTCTGAAGAAGTGGGTCTTACCCACAAAAGCTCATGATCTAATAAATTTGTTAGTTTTTAAGGTGCTACAGGACTGCTTGTTCTTTGTTAACCTCTTTGTGTTTTTTAACATCATATATTTAATCACACCTGTGGTCACTGCAGGGTCCACATTTTGACCAATTTCACGCAATCAGAATATTGAGTGACTTCCCACAGATGTGAGACTGATGATCAGTCACTAGCTTATGCTCCTTAGTGAGTAATAAAGGTTCACAAAACCTGGTGTGGTTTGCCTCCCCTCCAGCCCTGGCTACGCATAAAGTGCTGTGTTAGGGAGGAGTAGCATAGCTTATATTTGCATTGATATTAAAGCAATGAATACATTTAGGATTGCTGACACCTCTTGTAGGCAGAGCTCATTAAACATGTGTTACTGCTTGAATCAATCAGGATTATTTTCAAAACTACTGCAAGTGAAATGGGTTATTCTGAAAGAATAGAACAAACCCATCTCCTAGCCCATATTCAGGAATGCCAGCACTGACAATCTACTGCAACTCTTCCTAATACTTAGTTTATGAATAAGGAACATTTTTGAATGGTAGAAAAAAAAACAAGTCAGAGAGGCCATATAAGGGCAGTATTCCCTGTAAGCTGAGTGCTTGGGTTGCACAGTTCATTAGCAGAGCACCCAAAGATGCCAGCATATGTTTCCACTGGTGATACAAATCCACACATGCCTTGATGCACATAATGTTTATTCTGCCTATGGATGGAAAACATTAGAGGGAACACTGCATGAGGAATCAGGGTTAGCCCCCCAGCCTATACTGTTGCAGTTTCAACCCAGGCATGTTTCAACCATTATACTACAATCCTGCTTTGTTATCAAAATTATTACAAAAAGTAGGCCGAATCTCCAGGACAAGGAAGGAACACGGGCCTATGTGCAACTGATATGTAACAGAACAGGCCCGCAAAAAAACACAGCACTGGAAGAAACAAGAACAAGGCAGACTCCTATTGTCAAAATGACTTGCCTTTGCTCCAACATCAAACAACTTCCAAGGTATACATCAGACTGTACAAAATGAAGGTGTGAGACAAGTCTTCCCAAATTAACAGGAAAATATCTTAGTTCCCAAGGAAGTTAAGAGCTAGTTAATAAAATTATTTTAATATCTGACAATACAGACTTTGAGGCAATATAACAGAATGTTAAATATGGAAGCAAGTTACAATACTCATGTTTAATTTGGCTTTCAACTAAACAAAACATAAAGTATATTAGGACAGACAACCTCCCAGTAGGAGGTGTAAGAGTATGTAAATAAATATGGTGATTTTAGGAATTTAGAGAACTCTACATTCAGGAAGTGCTTAATGGGAGTGTATGTGTGGATAAAGGCATAAAGCCTGCATGTTGCATTGTCTTGGCTTTCTTGCTCTACTTGTGCTTGAATACTGAACATGAAATCTTATATTGTCTGTGAAATCTTAAGCTGGTACCAAGAGGCTCCAATTGTAGAGACCGGTTTATTAATTTAGACACCATATTATGTGCATTATCAGACTAGATCTCAGACAGCATGTGTATTGTTTCAAAATATGCACAAAAAAGCAACTCTGCCTTTACAGAGATGGACATATTGCTAATTACTTCTGCAAGTAATAGGCCCTTTTCACAGCACGGGATTCTGATAAAATCTATGGTGACACATGCTTCTGATCAAAAATAAAGTGAGGAATGTATTTGAAAATAAAAGTTTAAATTAAAATTTTGAATTTTTGGAGCGCCCCACTGACAACAACCATCTTACAGATACAATGTAATTTTGATTTCAGCAGCACTAGAGAACTTGTTTTCACACTGTAGATATTTAGTATTTATCTTTTGATGTAATTCCTATCAAAGAGTTAAACAAAACCTGGTTTTTAGAAATTGCTATTGATCTACTGTGTCGATGGTATCAAAATTTACTTAGGAACACGACAGCCCATCGCAGAGGTTCATAAGTGACATAATTATCCAGTATCCTTACATTCAAATATCTCTCATGTTACAGATGATAAAATGGTTCATGATCATGAGAATTTTCAGAACACAATGCTGGGTGACATCAGGTGGTTGTCTCCTAATCAGTGTGCTTTGTTTCCATACCTTTTTAAAAACATGAATCAACTGTAATATTTCCATATTGCCATAAACATTTTCCTGTTTTCTACAGAATTCATGTGAAGACAATAGTTATTTCAGTGTGGAAATTGAGGCATTGCCACAAAGAGTATTTTAGACTGCTAACTATTTGCATCACTCTTTCCTTACAACAAAATTAAACATCACATACTTACCGTTCCGTAGGACAACATTCACAGCCATTGTAGTTATATCTTTAGTACAAGCTGTCTGAAGTTCTTCATTTGGAGGAGTACTGTAGGTGCTTAGTCCAGTCATTTTATTGACATATACCATCTTACCCAATGAAACATCAAAATGTTGCATCCAGACAGAAGAACATGATATTGATTCTTCATTTTTAGATTGAGCTGCACTTGTGACTTCTCCAGGTACTTCCCGACTACTTGACATAGTTACACTGGGAAGCCCACTGGCTTCTGAAGTCTGCTTTGAACACAAATCCACAATATTTCCATCCTTATGGATACCTTCAGAACAAATGTTTTTATTGTGTAATGCCAAACCATTTTTCGGAGAGGCCATGTACTCCCCATCTGTGTTGATGAACTGGGAATGATTCACAGTATTTTCCACGGTCCCTGATCTTGCACTGTAGATTTCACAGGGAACTGCCTCCTCATCAGATGCAGATCCATGGATGCAATCATCTATTCCTGTTTCTTGTGAGGAGCTTTGACACATTTGATAAGACCTCTGCAAAATATCATCATTTTGAGACAAACAATGTGATTTGATATAATCTTTTCTGCTTAAATCTGTTTGCAATTGTTCATTAAGTTGTCCTACATCTTCTGTAGATAAAATTTCCACATGGTCACCCTTCATTCTGGATAGTTTAGAAGCTAGTGATCCCAGTGATCTACTGCTACTTAGATCTTTTCTTCTAATATCAGAGTAGTCAGTCAATGTCATAGGACTCTCTCTTATACTAGGAGCTTTTTTGTTTAACAAAGTTTCTTTGCCACAGAATCGAGATCTCTCCAAGGAAAGGAGGCAATCAGTTGAGCAACTATTTTCAGAATCAGCATGTTCCACAGCTGGATTTTCACAAATGTTAACATGCTCAACATTGTTATTCTGATTCTTCAAGGTGTCAAGATCAGCTGGAGAACCAAGAACATGTGGGAGTTCAAATTCACTCCTCTTCTCTAGAATAGATATTGATGGTGCACTCCTGACCTTTCCATAATGTCTTCTGAATCTCTCTAAGGATCCCAGCTGCATGGACAAACTCAGCTTCTTAAAGGCTTGGGTTCTGGGCATAGCAGATAGCTCATTCATTTGCCTTCTGTTGCTCGGATTACTTTCATTATGAGGAAAACCCAAGGGAGCAACAGGAAGCACCTCTCTAATGTGTGATGTTATACACTTCTTTCTATCTCTTGTGGTAATAGATGAAATCTCCTCATTCTTCTTGCTTAATACAGTCTTATTTTCTAACCACTCGTTTGCATATGATCTGCATACTTCTCTATTGGAGAGTGTAGTACACTCCTCATTTAAAATGCTAGAAATATCTTGAAGATTTGGAGTCTGAACCGAAAAACTCATCTTATTTCCAAATATGTCCTTGGCACTTACAGGCCCAGGTCTAGAACGTACATGTTGTGGCTGATCTTGCATCACATGAGTTATAAGGCCTGTGGAACACAACTTTAGTGGTACTGATCTAACTACCATTCCTCCGCCATCATTATTTGGCCCTTTACTTTTTCCACTGTCTTTTTTCATTACATCACACGTTCCCATCAATGCTCTCCCCAAAAGTTCTGGTCTATCAGCTGAATCTTCAACTTTCTCATGCTGCCTCTGAGTTACACTATTTCCAAAGCCAGTGTTCATGGGGCTTTTCTCAACTGTTCGGTCCAACTCTGTTCTGGCATCTTCTACACAATTCTCAGTACAACATGGCATTTCAGCATAACTGTCTATTTCTACTCTTTCTGACCTGGAATCTCCACAGGGATTTTCTGAAGACTTGAGGCTCACAAGCACCATTTTAGGACAGTTAAACTCTTTTGGCTCTTGTTCTGAGATACCAGATTTTGAGAAATTAGAAGTGGTGCTTTCTTTGTTGACCAGAGGACTTGCTGTGTCAGCTGGTTCAACAATGATCATATCTGGGGAGACTTCCTTTTCTGCACTATTATCATTTGAACTGATAAGTTCTAAAGACTTTTCCTGAACAATCATTTTTCTTTTGACAGATTTTGACTGCAAATTAAACATTTCATAGGAATCTACAATATCATTACATGTTTTCTTAAAATTATCTTCTGTGTGCTTCTCTTCAGAGAGGGCAGGCTGCAGAGCTCTGGCTCTGTACAAACTAAAACTATTGTCTTCATTAAATTCTTTTATATCTTCACCAGATGGTTCAACAAATAAGTGTTCTTGCTTTAAAAATGTCCTCACTCCTTCCTCAATGCAAGCCAAAAGAGCATCCCAATTACGGAATTCTATGAGAGTTTTTGCAGGTTCTAGACACACATCATATTCACTGTATTGACACTTCACATTGATAACAAAGATTCCATAGAGCTCTGGGCCACAACGATGCCGAATGGGACTTGAACTCATTTGCCTGTGAGAGGGGCCACCTTTTGTCTTGGAAATAACACTTTCTTTCCTTAATAAAAAGTCCACAAGTTTATGCAATCTTGTTTTTAAAACCAGTCTACTATTCACATAAAAAAACTGTATATTCTTATTGTAATGCCCTTCAGAACTGATATAGCCACTTAACTCAAACCCACCAGACTTATAATTTATTTTTCGTAATTTCTGCATTCTACCCAGCCCATAAATCTGACAAAAACGGGAACACATATCTTTTGTCTTGGGGAGCTGAAGTATCATAGAACAAGAAGCATCATTTCTTAAGGAAAAAGAGATGGAGGGATGTATGAGTGAAAGAGCCTCTACCTTCTGTCTCACCCTCTCAAATTCCAACATGGGATCCATGCACTTTCTCCTCACCGGCAACTGATGGAATAGGTTACACACAGTCACTGTTGTTCCATTACTTGGTCTAGTCAATTCAGCTTCACAGACTTCAAGTGCTTTCCCATTATGAAACAGTTTTGTGAAGGTTTTCACTGTTGTGTTGGTCTTGGATGAAATTTCTACAAGGCTTGCCATATTTGCTATGCTGGCCACAGCCTCCCCTCGGAATCCATAGAACTTCAGATTCTCTAAATCCTCCACTGAGTTGCATTTACTAGTGAAATATCTATTACCCACTTTATTTAGATCCTCTCTCCCCATCCCAGAGCCGTTGTCAACCACCTGGACCTTGAAGGTCTCCAAATCCACACGTATGGCAACACATGTTGCTTTAGCATCAATACTATTGAAGATAAGTTCCTCAACACACTGGCCCAAGGAATTGATGGCTACTCCAGAGCGTAACCTGGCTCGTACATCTTCTACCAAGCATCTGATCATGGCAAAAGCAGGCAGATGAAGAACCGAAGAAATGTCAGAAACATGATTCCTCCTCCTTCTTTGAAACAGTTCCCTGTGGGGAAAAAAAAAAAAAGAGAGAGAGACAAACACACAAAGAGTAAAAGCTCAGAGTCTGAAAATCTTCCATTAAAAGTATAACAAGTTACAATTTTTTAAAAATTAATTTCACTTTCATGTAATTGGTTTCCTGGTATTTAGAGCACTTCTCTGTGCTGAGTTTATTTGCCCAGGCTATGAGCAGGCATCAGCCAGTGCTCTAAGGATGAAAGTGGAACAACTCAGAATAAAAGTGCCCTTATTTTCATGATCTTTATGAACACTATATTCCTTTTCCAAACCTGTAATTCCTAGCAGAAAATCCAAACACACTGAAACCAGAAGCCAGGGTCAGAGCCTTCTTCCCATCACTGTTATCCAAAAAATTATTTAGGCATGGTATTCCACTTTCAAGTGGGCTAATGAGGTACACCCTCCGGGTGATCAGACAGCATCTACTCCTTGGAAACACTCCAACAAGCATCTATCTGGGATTATGCCATAAAACTTCACTAGGTTTTTTCATCACCTGTTGGTATTAAGCAGGATGTAGTTTTCTCTTGAACCTTGCATCAACAGTCTGTAGTGAAAGAAATTAGGGAAGCAAGATTTCTGCCTTTCTCCTTCCTCTTCCTTGGGGAACATCATTCCTGCTTAGCCTCCCTCCTCCTTAGCAGGTACAGTGAGCGCTCCCCTTCCTACTTCAATCTAGTCTCAGAGGGGTACCGTGTTGAGTCTGTAGATTCACAAATAACGAGCGTCCTCTAGTACCTCAGAAACTAAAAAATGTATTAGGTCATGAGCTTTCATAGGTAAAACTCACTCGTGATCTAATAAATCTGTCAGTTTCTAAGAATGCTACAGGACTGCTTGTTATTTCAATCTACTTCAACCATAGCCCAGATGCTAGATTTAGCCTACTCTTGGGTGTCAATGCAATCAGTTAGGCCCTACTTTCTGCTCTTACAGGATTTTCATTTTGGGCAGGCTGTGGCCACTTGCTCTAAGGACTGCAACATGCCACAGAGTAGGCAGTCCAGCCAGGGCAGGCTCTCGGCTGGGGAAGTTCAGTGCCCAGAGAGACAGGTAGCTCAGTCAAGGGGATGCATCTGTGGATTTAAAAGCGACAGGCACTTAGAGGAGCCCTCCCAGATCTCCTGCAATGACAAAATGGGACCTCCCAGGCCCTGGGCCTCCACACCAGCACTTTGGTGACAGAATTAAATGTCCCCTCAATACACACCCCTTCACTCCCTCAGAACCGGCTGGAGGGAAAAGGGGCCCCCGCCGCACCACAGGCTGAGGCGCGAGACAGACCCAACCAACCGACCGCCGCGCCGCCCGCAGCTCGCAAGGCACCTAGACCCACTTCGCTGAAAGGAAGACACGCAAGCGGAGAAGCCCCAGATCAGAGCACATGCGCAGTGAAGATGTGTGTGGGGCAGACTGTCAACACTCAGCAGGCCGGAAGAGACTACAATTCCCAGCATACATTACAGCACTGTTGAGTGCATTCTGGGAGTCGTACTCTGCTCAAGACTCGCTTGACTGCCGCCACTTCTCTCGCTTTCTCTTAACGGAGCACCTTCCATTGGCTCCTGGACAAAGGCGACATATGGTTGGTACTGTTCAGTGGGGCGTGGCCAGGGTGTGTGCTTAAGGCTACTCGCTTTCATCTCCCTAGCACCCCCTAAACAGTCACATCAATGCAACAGCAGGCGCACTGGGAGAGCTGAGCAGACAGCAGATGGGGAGCAGGGGAGAGAGGTGACATAGGGAATTAGTCTGGGAATTAGAATGGCATTGCAATTGCTTCCTAGATAACTATATTGCATCAATCAGGATATTCCCTTTAGGGTACAGATGAGCTGGAGGTCACTAGCCATATCAGAGGAGGGAGCCGTTATCATTCCTTCTGCATTCCCCATTTGCTTCTCCTTCCTCTCCCTGAATTAGCAGACTGTCCATGCAGTGCCTCCTATAGTGGTGTAACAAAATCTCAGAGATCAGACTACCACAGAGTGATCTGTGCACCCACAAAGTAGTGGTAAGCTAAGTTTACTGAAAAAGAGACATCATCATCTTATGGTTCAATGTAACTGGATGAACCAATAATAATATCATACCATGATTGCAAAAGGATGCATAGAAAATAATATAACCCTAAAAAGCTGATCCTATTCAAAGACATCATGGCAGCTCCACCTGTGAAAGGAGTTGGTAGATCTACCTACTAACAGCCAAGTGCCTGCATAACAAAAACAAAACAAAAACACCCCTACAATTGGTTTTAAACCATCATTTTATTGGCAGTCTCTGTACAGAAAGGGCTACGCAGGCTGAATTCTCTTCACCCTCCTAGAGAATTAGCAAGACATTGGGTATGCTATGCCACTATTTCACCAATCTGAAGAGACAGAGGACTTCCTTTTCTTGTACCAGCCCTATATTAATTGATAAAACTGTGGAAAAACAACTCAAGAAGCAGAAGCAGCAGCACAGAATGTAGCCCTGATGGTTGTGCTGCTGCAGGACTACTAAAACCTTTCCCAGGTTGGCCAGCTGCCACCCAAAACATCAATGATGCTGGTGCAAAATACACACAAGGAACCAGAAAGAACTGTCAAATACAGTCATTGCTGGATGGGAGATAAAACAGCTCAAAAAGACAGCTGTTGCTGAGAATGGGAAATTTTAAAAAATAAAGAGAAGAAGGTGATTAACAGAATTTAGTACTAGAAGAAATCAAAAGTATATGGTTCTGCCATCCAAGGTATCAGTTCCAAGGCTGATTATGTAATTTCTATGAAGTAGACAGGAAGATTATTATAACAGTTATGTGATTTCTTACACACAAAATGAGTTTGAATGGTTACAAATTCATATATGAGAGGCTGGATTTCCAAACATTGCCTTTATTAAAGACAGTCTCATCTGCTAGTCTGCCTGTTTCCTGCCCATGGTGTTCAGAAAGTTCACAGTTACACAGCATAATAAACAGACAATAAATTAGAAGAGTAACAAGATAAAACTAAGGGCTCTCTATATTTGGATGATATCTGACTGAACAAGTATGGCTGATGGGGACATTTTGGAGTGGTAAACTTCCTTCTCGGTGCTTTTTGCTTTTCAATCTAGTTATTTCACAATGCTGAAGTGCTTGTATTCTAGTGCAACAATCTTCTTCTCATTGCGGAATTTTGCTTCATCGATGCGAGATTTCGGGCTTCCTGTCTTCCTGAGCCATTCCTGCATCTCCCGTACCTTGACAGTGGGGCCTTGGATTTGTCCTTGCACAGTGCCATCTTCTGTGTTTTGGACCCAGCCAACCACCCCCAGCTTCTTACCCTCAGCCTACAAAAGGAAATGTGAGATGAAGATGGGATTAATGTGAACTGAAGACAGACCACAGACTCACATCTTTATATAGGAATCAATCCCCCAGAAGGACCATGGGAAAGCCCAATGAGAGTGCTGGAAGTCAGACAATGCATTTTGGGATTTGCTATCCATTGTAACATCTTTACAATAAAAACAGGGCTTGCAATACAACCTTTAATTTAACCCTATGGAATACAACCCTGGCATTTGTAACAGACAAACAAAACACAGCTGTGTGGGTATAAAAGTTGTGCTAGTGACTGACAAGGACTCTCCTGATTTAGTTTAAGTGGAATTACTTAAAAATAACCCAGCAGTCTCACAAGAACTTCTGGAAGCTTTGATAGAGTTTGTGATGGAAACCATTAGCAAAGGTAGCACAATGCTGATTGACCAGAAAGACTAAGGTGACTCCATAGTATGGGAGATTCTAAAAGAAAAAGACTTGGGCCTCGAATGTTAATTTTTTTAAATTGAAGTACAAAATTTCACTCAGATTTTGTTCTCTAACAGGACCTAAACTACTCCAGTCCCCAGACTGTACTTTAAGAGTAGAAATTTAATGGGCTGTACTTATTTAGTGAGACTGGCCCTCAGTAAGTCACAGCCCAACATCCGGACCACCTCTTTCCTCTCCCCTAAGAAGTGATGGAGTCCACACTGCAAGATTTATGCAGTGCCCCTCACCTCCCCCCCCAGGAGAAAACATACACAGAAGAGCAACAGGAGGAAACAGCTGCAACTACGGGGCAGCTGGGGCCAATACCAATCTGGGAGAGCAGGTCAGGCCCAGACTGCGCAGAGCTTCGTGCCAATGGGACTTCAGTACAGCCTGAGCCCCGGTGGTGACTAGATCGAGGGGACTGAGGAGCCCCATCGTGGCTGAGCTGCCAGGCTCGCCCGCTCCAGCCCTGGCAGCAGACACACCTGGGTGTACTTGCGGAAGAACACGCCTTGCACTTTGCCAAAGACCTCATAGTCCACAGAGATGAGGCTGTCGCCCTCCGCCATGCTCACGCGAGCCTGGTACAAAAACAAAGCGGCGGCCATCAGCAGAGCCCGAGGGGATAGCCCCCGCCATCCACCCCCGCGCGGCCCGGCAGCAGCGGCCGGGCTTGCCGCAGGGCCCCGCAGCGACGGCATTGCGCGCTCGGGAAGCGGGCAGGAGAGGCGGACCGGGACCGCGCCTCCTCGGTGCCTAGCGTCCCGCGACCCGTGCTCAACCAGGAGCCAATGAACAGCCGCCAGGCAAAGGGCAGCCCGGGCCCTGGCCGTGCAGTGGGGGCGGGGTCAGGCCGCCGCCAGCCCCGGGCAGGTGTCCCGGCTCCGCCCACTTGTGCCCATCTCTTACAACCGCTTCACGAGCAAAGCGGCGGGGGGCGCCCCGGGGTCCGGACTCACCCGCCGGGCATTCGTAGCCAGAGCGAGAGGTAAAGCCACCCAACGGCTGTGGTGCGCTGCAAGCTTCGCCGCCGGGCGGGGAGACAGCGGCGCCGGACCATAGAGCCGAGCCCCGCCGCGGAGCAGAGCGGTTACCAAGCGCATTCGTTCGGCCGGACCTAGAACCATAGAGAACCGAGTACCAGAGCGGCCGACTCAGTCGGAGGCTACAGCGACCCCGGAGAGAGCGTTGGCGTGCTGGTTGCCAGGCAACTGTAGTAAACAGTCAGTGCGCAGCGCTCGGGGCCGTCCAGCGCGGCCGGAGATCCAGGTGAGGGCGGCGGGTGACGGGCAGTTTGTTTCCCGGGGGGTGGGGAGAGAACAGCACCCGGCTCGCGCGGGACCTTTTCGAGCTGGAGTCAGGGCAGGGGTTGGCTGCCGGATGTCAGCCCGTGTCTGGACAGCCCCGCTCACCGTGGGGCCTGCACGGCTCCCAGTCCGCGGGGAGCGGGGTGGGAGCCAGTCTTGCTTCCTGTTCGCGGACGTAGGATAGCGCCCCCCGAGAGGGACTTGCCCAGGCCCCATGCGCAAAGGAGGGAGTGGACTTTACTTAGGGGCCTGGGTCAAGGCCCAGCCCTGCCCCGTCTCGCGGAGCAAGACGGGACTTAGCCCTGACAACCAGGTCTCAGCGCCTGCCTGGCGCTGGGACACGGAAATGTCCCACAAGCAACATGATTTCTTTGATTTTTCATTGTCTGGGCTGAGAGAAGGACAAAATGAAACATACGTCATCAACGTCAAAAATTAATTCAGCTGTAGCAGCCTCGAGGCCTGTGTTGGTTAAGATAAGGAAAAATGGGCGGGTATGTGTGTTATAACCGCGCCTGCTGTTTAATTTGACAGAATCCCTGCAGATCTGACCCACTCTCAGCCTTGTTTTCAATGTGCCGCTTAGAGGATTTTGTGAGTTCTAATATCAGCAAAAGGCTATACCCTCAATTTCCTCTGTTAATTGCAATAGCCATTTGTTCACAAACAAGGGTCACAGCAGCACTGAGTGACTTTGGAACCCAGCTGACCCTTTCCAGCTCCAGTGTTTGTATTTTAAAACAAAGCAGAATGGCACAATAATGAGAAAGTAAACTGGGTTCCACGGTTGCAGATTACCCCAGACACTTTCCCACTTAGAATCCAATCAAGGGCCCCATCAAATGCTTCCTCTTTTTTGGTTGTTGGACCCCTTAATTGACTAAATCACTGCTGCTGTCATAGTCCTTTTTACCCATCATCTGTTCAACAATTGTTTTGATCCCAAATGAAAAACTTCTGAAACCTATTGTCCAAGATGGTATAACTCTTCGATGCTATGAAGCAAATGGTGGATGTTTGTACCCCTACTTTGTTGATGGCGCTATGAGTGTGATTTTTAGGAGTACGTGACTTCTTCTTCAGACCCAAGTGGTAGTGAAGGGCACATAACTACCAGTACCTGCCATAAACATCTTGCAGTCTGTTGGGCATGCCACTAGAATTCTAGCAGCCTTCTCAGCAGCTGAGGGTTAGACTACAAATAAATCATCACAAAACATCCTCCACCCCCCAAAAAAACAAGCAAACAAACAAAAACCACCAAATAGTGTATGACCTTGACATAAGTATTTTTTACCAAAGCATACATATCTTCTTCACCTCCTGCTGTATGGTTAGTTTAGATTACACGCCAAAGGCAGTGACTTTGCGCTAGTTTGTAAAGCTCTATATATGCTTGTAATAGTGTTTAATTGTCGTTGCCATATAGCGGCCTCAAGTTGTCTGCTCTGGCTGTGTAGTGTGGGAGAAGGTTTCTGTATGTTGACTCTAGAACATCTGGACTTACAAATTCTAAAGGGAGGAATCATGAGGGGAACATAGCAGATCTTTCTGTGCAGCAGGCTTCTCTGCTGGCTGAGCACATGCCTGCTGCTTTCCTGGCAAGACATTGCACAGAGACAGAAAGAACCAATTTATTTCTAACTACATTGGAGAACTGAACAAGTAGAACACAGAGAGGCAGCAAGGAGGTCCTGCAGCCTAAGGAAGGTTCAGAGTAGTCACAAAACCTCTCCAAAACTCCATTAATGTTCTTTGAGCTGATCACTCCCCAGCATCTAGAATGTAGATATTGTGAAAGGAAATCCCAACTTGTGAATAAACATGTCAATAATATCTTTGGTTTTGCACCTGTGTTCTCCAGCAGGCACTGAATGGCTCAGCTGCAGCTGGCTGTATGTCCACCTGTGGATTCTATGGTGGCAACTCCCCATCTTCCAGTGATAGGGCAGGAAAGATACCAGTCCCGGCTAGAACATCTGAAGAATAACTTCCAGCAGCAGCGTCTGCATGAGAAGGAGGATAAACTGAAGGGTCTCTCCATCTGCAAAAGCAGGAGTTATTCCTGCTCTCTGTCTCCTGGGAGCAGCCAGCAAGACTCTGGACAAGGGTGCTTCTACTCTACTGGACCTCATCATACTTTGCCTTCCAAGTGGGCAGTCAGGCAAAGAGAAGGAGTGGACCGGTCCTACCCCCTGAAACCAGTATTTCATTACAAATCTGGGAGCATTGCAGTGCCAAGCACAGGTCAGCTTAGGAATTCGCCACCCATGGCTGATTCTCCCAACAATAGATCTAGCTCAAAAAAGAGAGGGAGGTTGCCAGCAGTCAGGATTCAGCCAGCTGTACTGCCATCTCTTTTGGTAGCAGAACAGGCTAAATGGTCAGCCAGCCATCCAGGAAGGGGAGAGTTAGGTTACATCCAAAGGCTGGAGGCAGCTGGGAAGAGCCTGGAGGAAGAGATCCGGAGGAAAGAGGCCATCCTTAGGGAGAAGCTGAGAAGAACAGAGGAGGAGCTCAGGAGGATCCAGAGAGAGAAGGAGCAGATGGAGGTGGAAGAGAGAAAGGAGAGAGAAGTTCTGAGGATGCAAGAGAAGAAGGCAGCAGTGCTTTCTGGAGGACACATTTCCAAGGCTACAGCTAGGCCCGGTGAAGGGGACTGTGATCGGGAGCAGTCTTCAGAGGGTGCCATGCCCATGCCAAACACCACCCATCTTCCCCCTGTTCTTGGCATAGAGAGACTCAAGAAGGGACGGCTGGTGGCTAGCAACAGCAAAATTCAAGAGCATACATCTTTGGACAGCATGGACTCCTGTCCAAAGTTGGTCATGAAACACAGCCAGGGGTCACCTGCTGTAGCCCCCTCAGAACAAGACTCTGGAGCAAAACTGTTGCATTCACAGTCTCCCAGTCGTGGGGAGCAGGGGGAGCTATCACAGTGTGGCTTCTGTGGGCGTAGGTTTCTCCACCTCCGATTGGAGAAGCACATGAATATTTGCAGCAAGAGCCAAGGCACCAAGAGGAAAGTATTTGACTCTAGCATGGCCAGAGCCAGGGGCACTGAACTGGAACAGTATCAGCACTGGAAGAGCAAAACCACCACCCAGGTAACATATACTTCCAGGCAACTGACTGGCCTAAGGGCAGGGGTCAGTCCTTCCTCCTGGGAACCCTCTTTAAGGAGCATGTAATTTTATCTGTTTAAAAATACCTAGTATGGCTCTTACTCACCCTTCAGGCTTCCTAGAATTTAGCCAACTTTAGGGGAAAGGTCAGCCACCTGAGCCTTACACTGTGCAAGGGGAAGAATCTTCTCCAGTGATATGGACTCCACTTGCTCCCATCACTCACACGAGGCTCCCATAAGGAGCAACCTCTTATCGGGGTCTGCTGTGTTTGGGGACCTGCAGTATAGTTGTGGCTGCTATGGCGGGGGCAGGCTGGGACCAGATCTAAAAGCCTATTGTTAAAACAAACTAATGGCAATGGGAGCATCAGCACCCCTTCTTCTCTCAGGTAAGCTCCAGCAGCCTCTGCCTCATATATCTTGGCCCGACTGCCACTGGCTTGCTTTAGGTGGCTGCTTTCCCCTGCTCCTCTTAGTGCCTAATGCATTCCTTTGACAACCAATGTCTGTCTCCCCTGTCTCAAGCTGTCTTAAATTGGTGGTACCAATCTGGGGTGTTGCTGCATTGGAGGTTGGTTCAGGGCTAAGTATAGGTTTGGGCCCTCTGAGAAGATGCTAAGTACAGCCAGGATCTGGAGCCAACCCTTTTCTAGCTCCTGCCATCTGTACTAACCACCCATCCCATTCTATGCAGAATGAACCACCCAAGAAGAACAACTGGAGACAAAAGCATGAGTCTTTCATCCAGACCCTGCGCCAGGCCCGTGAGATACAGCTCGTGGTCTCCAAAGGAGGGAAGCTGTCAGACCTGCCCCCACTTCCCCCTGTAGAAAACGCAGACTATGTCTTCTGTCCCCACTGCAGCCGGCGCTTTGCACCCAAAGTAGCTGAGAGACATATTCCCAAGTGCAAGACCATCAAGAACCGCCCCCCGCCCCCACGAAAACGTTAAGGATGACATATTTCAGTAAATCCCGGCTCCCTCTCTCAGCCTGGCTTCCATCTAGAGGCAGCAAGGGAAGCTGTGTTTTCACCATCCTCCAAGCTGCCTGCTGACTTTTAAGATATTCCCATGTAAAGTGAGTGAGGAGCTCAGGACCCATGGACTAAATACTAAAGTGCTTGTATTTTGAGTTGCAGCCAGTGGTTCCCAAGTGTGCAGATGAGTCCATGACAGCTTAGTCCACCAGTCTGATGATGTTAGTTCTGGTCTCTTCCCAATCTACTGCTTTTCACAAGTTCCAGTTCTCTTGACTGAAGAGCTTGCTGAGTCTTGGTGTGAGCAGATTACCATGATGTCCCTTTTGAATGGAACGGGGTTGTCAGTAAGACAGCAGCCAAGTGAGAACCACCAAAAAGGATAAGCTGGTCAGAATCATGGTTAGGTGCTATGGGGCAGGGCAGGGTTGAGGGCTTTTTCTCCTAATATCAGTACTGTCTGGGACAGAGGTCATTCAGCTCTCTTAGATGGAAAAAAGCCCTTTTGTTAGGCACCAACAGTGTGTTCATCCTTGAACCAGCCACACAAATATTAAACTGATGTCTGTATGTGTGCAGCCTATTTTGAAGTACCTGCCTGCAGAACTTCTAATAGCTACGTAGCTGGGGAGTGGGCTGGGATTGTACTGCTGTTTACCTCCAGATTCCAGCACACGAAAGACCCCAAAGATCAATTACTTAGATATATCTGCCATGCCTGTGTGGCTGCCTCTTGAGAGTGTAGCAGGGAGGTCTTGTTTCCTGCAATAGAGAGGCTTTATGGGTTATTACAGTAATTTGGATAAGTCAGGTAAGGTAGCTTCTTTGCAAAGAGAGAAGCTGGGGGAGAGATAAACACTAGCACATTAGACCATAATGTACAAACTACAGCTTCCCTCTCTGTTCCTAACAGTCCTGGGAGGCAGAATCCAGAACAGCTTCCCTCTGTCAGCTGCTCTTGGTGCTTAGTCCTGTCTGTTTTCTGGTTTTTTGTTTTTGTTTTTTCTAAAACTGAACACTGAAAACAGAGCAGGCAGGTTTAGTCCATGCTTTTTGTGCAATAGCCCATTGGAGGAATTCAGAAGAATCCTGGAACTGGCTTTTATTCAGCATTGGTTTGGTAACATTTTGCTTTTAAATGTCCAAAATCTTTAATGGGGGTGCCATGTTTGACATACCATCTCTTTAATCAGATGAGCAGATGGGGGCAGGAGGTGCATAAAATGCTGTTTCAGCACAAGACTTCCTGGGGGCAGTAAACTTGCAGCTGGAGTCTGCAGTAGCAGGTGAGTTTTGTGCAACCAGCCACTTACTGAATAGTTGGAGAGATGTCTTTCAGCATGTGCGTGCTCATTCCAGTGTCAGCTCTCAAACGATAGACTCTCAGTGCTGCACTAGGGTCTTTAGGCAATAGGCGACTGTTGCAAAGGGTTTACTTGCCAGGTATGTGAACTTGGACTCAGATGCAAGATTCTGTTCAGCCTCAGTGTTCCATGGAGGACATTCAGGCTGGCAGATGTCCTTAGGCCATGTGTTTTCTCTTTTTAGAAGTGGGTGGTTCAGTACAAACAAAGCCCTGGCAGGTAAGTCACAAACAGCATAGGAGGAACACATAATTCATGAAATGAAAAATAAAAAACTCAGGAGCTTTTTCTTTAAGGCCCATGGTGATCCTACCATGGTTCAGCACAGCCTGGGGAAACTACAGAGGGCCAGATTGAAATAGGCTTAGTCAGAGGCTGGATAGGTGGAAAGAGTCCTCGACTGGGAGGTGTAGAATAGTCTCTCAAGGATGTAGCCTTCATATCTCCACAGTAAGTGGGCAAAGCCCTTTCTCTAAGGACAATATAGTAGTTCCCAAAGGCCCCAGTCAAGGGTAAACTGCACGGTGCTTGGCACTGTGAAAGCATGTCAGAGCTTATAGCCCAGAAGAAATATTAAAATCCAGACCCAGGGTTTGCAATGGGTTCAACATACATGTTGACTGATTACAGGAGGTTTGGCACATCTTATTAACTCCATTTCTGGTCTTATTTTTTTACAAGATAGCAGAGGTGAAAGGAAGCCAGACAACAGTAAATAGCAAGGGGGAAGAGTGGAAATATCACTGAACTGATGGATATATGAATCAAAGCAGCAGAAATGTAGCACTTTAAAGACTAACATGATTTATTTGGTGATGAGCTTTCGTGGGACAGATCCACTTCTTCAGCTGTGAAGAAGTGGGTCTGTCCCATGAAAGCTCATCACCGAATAAATCATGCTGTTGATCTTTAAAGTGCTACATTTCTGCTGCTTTGTTTTGTTGGAGTACAGATGAACATGGCTACTTCTCTGTTACTGAATAAATGAATGTTTAAAATGAACTAAATATAAACCTAGTTCAGAAAAATCAATACAATAACCTGTGATGTGTTTATATTAAATCCAATTTTACACCATCCTCACCCTCTTGTCAATGTGCCAAAGGCTGCTGGTGTCAACAATGCTGATCTGCATCACAGAAGGTGGGCGGGGGGAGTTGATACTTGGTGGGGAAAATGGGGCTTACAGCTGTTGACAAGTTGTGAGGCAGTTTGGATGATTGTGGGCTCACAGGAAATGTATGCTAAAACAATGAGCAGATTAAATAGCGAACCGTTGAAGTTGTAGGCTAAATTGTCCTCTGGCCTATTGTGCCAAAAGATAACTGGCTTGCCATCTTTACATTTTGAAGTTAACAATGGGCAGGCCACTCCTCTTACTAAGCTATTGTTTCAGTTCATCTGCAGACTCAGGAGGCGTATAGACACCATGGAATGGAGGAGGCCCTAATTAAAACCTCCAGAGAAGTGAGGGAGAATCAGACAGTTGTGTTGGTACACACCCAGCACAGTGGGACTCTGATCCACAACTGGTGTCCTTAGGTGTTGGGATAATACTACTACTAAGTCATCAGAACTGGCAGCAGTGCAGCTTGTTGTAACTGCTGAGCACGTGATTGTGGGATAGTTAACACTAGTAAAATCTGTTGTAAGAGAACCAGGATCTTGTTTCTTTTGAGCCCATCTTTTCTTGCTGCTCATTCCCCACCTGGCACCATTCAACTGTTGTAAAAATGGCATCATCATCAGGAAGAAAAACAACATCAAGTGACTATGTGTCTCTGGGAACACAAAGTTTTTCACATAGACGTATGTACAATGCACAACTTGCCCCTTAAGTTCGGAGCACTTTCCCATATCTTTTGGTGAAATGAGAACATAGGAGACAGTGCTTTGATAGGGACTTGCCCCAAGCTCAGATTCTGCGTGGAGTGGGGAAGGGAATATGTACTGAATCAGGACACATGGGAGAACCAGTTTAAACATTTATTGAAACAGAAACTACAAACCACTCCACTCTTTAGTCTTTCAAAGAAAGACAATGACAAGCTAGTTATTCTGCCAGTGTCCAAGCAGGCATAAGTCTTGTTCCACTATAGCAACTCAATAGCAAAACTAGCAGGAGACTGGCATAAGGAGCTAGCAACACAAAAAGGGGAAGAGTAAAAAGGGGGTTAAAAATGTTCAAAGGCACTTGTGCCCATTTGCCCTTCACATTCCAGCAAAAAACGTGCTGGATTTAAACTGCTTTTTTGGTTGCATAGCTGGCTAGTTTGAAATCAGTGGTCTATAACAGGCACAACTTGGATAGTGTGAATCCTCTAAGGCAAATACAAGGTTGTGGAGCACAGGACACCTTCTGTCAGGGATTGAATTCTTTACTAGATCCAAGGGGAATTCAGTCTGCCCACCCAGCTTCCTAACTGCAGAGCATCGAGAAGTGAGGACAGCAGTGCCCTGTAGACATCTCAGCAGCCTGGTGGTCACCTATTGGCTATGACTGCTTAGCACTTCGTTCCTTCTCAAGGCCACTGCTGCAATACGACAGATTCCATCTACACTGCAGCAACAGAACTCGTATGCTGGGACTTCTAACCTGAGAACTGGCTCTCATACGTATGGAAGAAGAGAGGGTACAATCACCGACAGAAGGCAAGCAACCCTTGAATCCCAGGCACTCAAGGCCCTACATTGGGGCTTGCTCTCTCCTTCCCTCCCTACAACAATAAGGACAGCCAGACTGAACTCTGCCCAATTGCTGTGCAGAACAGCCTAAGATACTACAGTGGTAAGCACTGGAGAAGATCCTAAAAACACTGATTCCAAGCAGGATGCTTTGGTGTCTGTTCCCACAAAAGGCTGAAGAAAATTCCTCGTGTAGGTGAAACAGCTCTCATTGAAAGATACAAGGCAACACTAGAGCACCTGGTGATAGGGATAGTTTTTGGGGAATGAAATCACAGTCCCACTCCACTGCAAAGAAGGAAAGGACTCTATTTCCTACAAGCCCTACCGTGGGGAAATCTGAGGGACTAGCTGACCCCTAGAGGCCCTTTCCACCCCAGAGATCCACCCCAAGTCAATTAACTAAACAATTTAGAAAAGTCTATTTCATTCCCTAGTAGGGATATAGAGAGTCCCACTTCAAGTTCCTTGGGAGAGTGAAGCTGGTGCTTCTAGAAGAGGGGTGAGCTTTGAATTAAGGCCTAACCATCTATTGCCCTTGGGAAATATACATTCTGTGCGCACTACTTTAGAGACCTCTGCTGAGAGGACAGCTGTGCTTCCATTTTGTCAAAACACTGGACAGAAAAAAAAAATACCAAGACGGTTCTAACCTTTGGTGAGGAATAGAAGCAAGCAGGAACAGCAGTGGGCTCACTCTGAGAAATCACATGTAACAAGAAGAGTTCTGGCACCCAAAATTAACTGCATCTGTTCAGCTAGGAGTGCGCCACAGCCTGAAATCCAGACGCACTTTTCTGGTTAGGAAGCAGCTAGTCTAAACTCAAGAATCCTATAGGAAGCAGTTCTCTCTCCTACAGCTGGAAACTACATGCAATTCTGTTTGTGCAGTGCAGGGCAAGTGAAAAGCACTAGCTGAGTGCTAGGCCCTCAAAATAAAGTATTTCTAGGACTGGGGCACACAGCTGCATGGCTAAAGGCTGTATCTCAGTCAGGGATATGTTTTCTATAACTCTCTCCCCACTGCCTCCAAAGTAAAACATATTTAAAGTTCTGTTTGCCCATGAACAGCATGGAGCTGTCCCATAGGCTAGAGCTCTGCCCCTTGCCATAATAGCTGGGAGCAGCTCAGGGTTCTTCTCTGCTCTAAAGTGAACATGGGGAGCTAGGGTTCAGCCAGCTTCCATACTCAACTATTCTCTTACCTAGAGTTTCATTGATTGATGCTCGAATACCAACGGCTGCTCCTGGGAAGCAGCAAAATAACAAAAGGGCCACAAGCTGCTTCTGGAGCCATCACCATGATGGGCCCAGGGTTGTCTTGCCTCATGGGCAGGATTGACAGATGAGGTACAGAAAGGAGCTGCTGCTGCCATAATCACTGAGTTGACCATGACCTGGAGCTCAGGACCCTGTTTCTGAAAACTCACTCCTAGATCATATCTAAAGGAGGTGTCTCCCACCAAACATACATGGGTGCTCCTCTGGAGCTTCCAGTCTCACTCCTTGTCTGCGAGTGACCTGAAGCCAGAAAAGCTGCTCTCTGCATTCTGTTAGTGTGCTGTGAAGTTGGATGGATCCCAGCAGGCTCAGGAGACTAGAGGCTGGAGCGGCAGGAGTCCGTTCCCAACAGACACCAGGAATCTGAATCCAAGTCAGTTTTTGGATCCGTTTCCATCTCTTCTTTAGCTGTCTGTGTTCCTTTGGAATGAGCCTGCAGCTGCCCAGACAAAATAGTGAGTCACTCTCATAACTCAGCTGCAGGCCACACACAATTTGCTGGCTATTCTAGATGCAGTTTCTAGCATTACAGAGAGAGCTACTATGACAGTTCCACTACATCTAACTGCTCCCCTCTTCTTGGTCAGAAAACATACAAGTTACCTAAGGCCCCTAAGAAACTGAAATGCCTATCTTACGGTTGTGTTACCACTAACTTATGGCTGTAGAGTAAACTAGCCCATCTTTACAGCTGACCAAGAGCAAAAGGCAAGGAATTTTTACCCTACACCCATCTACTCTGTCCCACCTCCTGTTAGCTTAAGAGACTTGAGTTTGATTGAAAGGTTCTCCTCCCACCCACTCTTCCAAACACAGCCAGGATCCAAGTTCTCTACCCTCCCACTCTTCCAAGGGGTGTGGGGGTTTTCAGCCTGAATTAGTGGCCTGAACATCCAGCACAAGGGGTATCCTCACCTGTACTCCTTCTGTCCCCCGGCAGAACCTCTGGAGCTGGGCACTGAGACGACTGGTTTCCTGCTGCAGCTTCTTTTGATCAGCCAAACACTGTAACACCAAGCCCTGCAGCCGCTCCACTTCAGTCTGCAAAGTGCTACATGCACAGGGTGCAGCTGGAGACACCGACTTTCCATCTACACAGGGTAGGCCTGGAGCTGAACATGGTTGCTGCAAAAAGAGTGGAGAGTGAAGAGAGAAAATAAGGATGGGAGATGGCACCAGAGCTGCTGAAAATTCAGATTTCCAAACACTTAAGTGCTGGATCTTTGGGGACCCAGGTCAGCATGATATTAACCCTTATGTTATTCACTGCCAACTTTCCCTTACCCCAGCTTGGATACATTTTCCTCCCTCTTCCTCTTTGCAGCTCTTGTTCCTACCTGCTTGTCATGCTGAGATCCTTGTTGGTGCCTCTCCACCCCAGCCTGATTTCCCAAGAGAGTCAGGATTTAGCATCTCATCTAGGGATGGCAGCACAGTAAACTCCCGTAATAATTCCTTGCCTCTCCTTGCTTCCAAGTTCCTCCCTCCCACTGGAGTCTCTCAGCATGGAGTTGTATTTCCACAGAGGCTTTATCTGCACTAAACTGAAACTAATTTTATTTCTTGCTCACAAGACTGCTTGAATTTCTCTCTCCTGATATCCTGATATTCACAACTCCCCACCCAAGTTAGCACTAGCTGTGAACATCACTAACATGCCCTTTTCCACTCTCAGCCCGATTGTCAATTAACCTAACCCAATTGTCCTCACAGGACCTCCCCCACAAGTCAAACGGTGCTATATATGGTCCTGTCACCTTTTAGTAAATCATCATTCATTGCAGGAGATGTGGTCTTAACATATATGTTACCTGGGGCTCTGTCTTGGGCTTACTGAAATCAGCAGGTGCATCAGAGGCCATTTTGAGACCTTGCAGTTCCTGGTAGGGAAGAGTCTCCTTTTCAGGCTCTGAAGAGTCAGTACTCATAGGAAAGGGGCTGTCAGGCATGGGAATGAATTCAGCATTCTCCAGTTCCTGAACACACACAGAAGCAGCATTATGTCAGAGATTTCTCCTGCTCTCAAACACCCTGAATATCTTGAGCCAGGGCAGAGCACCTTCTTGGGTGGAAAACAAGTCACAACAGAAGGCAGGGATGGGTAAAATATAGCCAGATGGGCCAGATCCAGTCTACGAACATTTCTATCAAGTCTGCCTCCCGCAGGAGAGACAGCACCTGTTCAGATGCCCCTCCCGCCATGCAGTTCCATTCTGCAGTTGCTCCCTTCCAGGACCCTGCTGTTAACTGTGCAAAGATGGAAGGGGAAGAAAAGGGGAGTGCTAATGTCAAGGTGTCCCCCTCCCGCGGTAGCCCATCTCTGCAGAGCTATGGTCAGGGAGAGGTGACACTGCCTGGCTCAGCAGGACTCAAAGCTGCTGCGATCTGTACTCTTCAAGGGCCCAATATACATCTGTGATTCTATATGACCTTATTTATGCCTGCTGCTCAATCAACTGTGTCTGTATTCAGAACAATCTTCTCTGCACAGAATTGTACACAAGCCAAGCCAAGGCAATGAAGACATTGTAATTCCATGCATTCTCAACAGAGATCACGATGAACGAGGTCATGTTGACTTGAGATGTTACCAGTGATATTACACGTCAATGATACCTGTACAAATTTATTACTAGATTTTGCTTCACCCTTTAGATCATGGTTTCCCAACCTGGGGGGCGTGCCCCCCTGTGGGGATGTGAAGACATTCCAGGGAGGGCACGAGGCGACCCAGCCCCCCATCATGTCTCCCACTTAAAGAGCGAGCTGGCCTTTGCTGCCAGCTCTCAGCCCCTGCCATTTTACGTGGGTGACCTCCATGCAGCTGCTATAAAAAGCAGGCAGCCAGCAAAGACCCATGTGGAGCTAGCTGCCTTCTGCAAAGATGAGTAAATGTGGGTTGGGTGGGGGAGGAGGAGGATGGGATTAGATGAGAGACTGGGGTGCCTGGCTGAGGTGAGGGGGATGGGGTAAGAGCAGGGGGCTGGTGACGCCTGGCTTTGTGGGATGGGAGGGGCTTGGGTGGGCAGCTCACGGGGGTCGGGCGGCTGGCCAGCTTGTAGGACTCTCAGTGCCTGGGCAGCTGGCCCCAGCATCACAGGGCTCAGGTGACTTGGGCTGGCAGCTGGCCCCCAAAGCACAGGGCTTGGGCTGCTCAGGCTGGCAGGTGGGTGGCTGGCCCCAGCAGCATGGGGCTTGGGCAGTCTGGGCTGGCAGGCAGGTGGCTCGCCCCAGCAACGCAGGATAAATAACATTTTTATATCAAGTTATTGTGTTTATTTTAAATTACTAATTGAATTGTTTGTTGAAAGGGGGGATGGATGATGGTAAAGAAGAGGTGGGGGGGCCATGAAGGTTCCTCAAAAATCAAAAGGTGGGGTATGTGATGCCAAAAAGTTTGGGAACCACTGCTTTAGATCATTGTCGGGACACTTGGGGTCACTAAAGCATCCAATTTTGTATCTTGCATTAATACCTAGAGTAATTTTACTAAAGAAATTAATGCAAGTATTTCAAAGTGGTTATTTTAATGTGTCGATGGTATCAATATTTATCCCATTTCTATGATAATGGCACCACTTGACAGCTCCACACTGTACATCATCTTAAAGCAGACATAAGCTTTCAAATGATGTACGAGATGTGTAAATGTACAGGGTATGTCAAGTTGACCAAACGGGTGGTGACTGCTGTGTATCTAATTCCAGGTACTCCCACAGAACAAGGAATGCAGAGAAATGTCAATTTGGTGAAGAGGGAGTCTCCTGTGCCCTCTGGCGGGGAAGAACAAAGGCTGCAGATAATTTAGAGAGAAGCCTCTTAAGAGAGTTTCTCTTGCTGGACCCTTTGAGGAACACGGGGCAGTTGGTTCTCCTTAGCTGTTACCTTACGCAGCCAGCCTGGGCAGGAGCTGCTGTTGGCACTGCTGTCTCCCATGGTCTCTGTGGGACTGATCCATCCTCCCATTCCACAATCTGCTTCCATGGTTCCTCGAAAACCTCCGCTTGGCTCAGGGGTCTCAGATTCCTGTTCATTTTCCTCCTCTTCTCCTCCACCAGTTGTGGAGCTCTGAGCCACTGGCAAACAAGAAAGAGAAGCAACAACCTTACACATTTCTGTGGCTCTGCCAGTGAAGGGAATGCAGCTGCCACTGAACCACAAATGAGGCACAGAAAACAGAAGAGGAACATGACCCCCTTGGAAACTACTTTAACTGCAGAAACCTGAGGGTGAAGGTAGTATATGCCTGGACTGCATCTCCTTCCAGCTATGTAACTTGGAAAACACCATGCAGCCAGTTCCACACACTCTTGCCTCCTGGCTCCATCCCTCACCACACAAAAGTCCCAGATAAGTACTCAGATAGGTAACCACCACTTCATCCATCAAGCTGCCCGTTACATAAAAGGGACACTGACAGCAAATGCCCAGATAGATCAGACAGAAGAGTTGACTGCTTTCTCCCCACACACCAACCCTTTCTCCATATCTGTAGCCACCCATCCAGTCCTACCACCTCCACTAGCATCTGCTCCAATCCTATCAACCTGTCCTGCCTACCTAACCCTCATACAGTGTCTATTGGAAAGGTGATGAGATCACTACCGTTTTGGGTTATTGCATCAGTAACTGAGAATTGCTGAAGCACGGGAATCCCAGGTTAAGCTAACTTGACAGACCCCACAATGTCCAGCTCTCCTGCCAACAAGCCTCTGCCCTTGTTCTTTAGTTTATCCATAATGTTTCTGCCAAAGCTGTCCTCTCCAGCAGCTGTCCCCATATCACTTCCCCACTCACCTTTCTCTATTAATCTAAAGGCTTGCACACAGCTCAGCTCCTGCCTATCGCTTGCTGCTCATCTAGCATGAGTGGCATCTCCCCTGCTACCCAGATCCTTCCTCTTATGCTTAACCTTCCTCATAGAATGAGTGAATGCTAGACCTGAAAGGGTCCTCCAGAAGTCATTGAATCTAGTCTCCTGCATTTACAACAGGACCAAGCACCAACCTAGATAATCTCTGACAGGTATTTATCTAACCTGCTCTTAAATATCACCAACGATGGAGATTCCACAATCAAGGGAATTTAGTCCAGTGCCTAACTACCCTGACAGAAAGTTTTTCCTAATGTCCAGCGTAATCTTCCCTTGCTGCAATTTAAACCCATTGCTTCTTATTCTACTCTCAGAGACTTCGGACTAATTTTTCTCCCCTCTCCTTCTAGCAACCTTTTATATACTTAAAAGCTATTATATCCCCACTCAGTCTTCTCTTTCCCAAACTAAGCAAAACTTAATTCTTTCACTCTTCCCTTATAAGGTAATTTTTGCTAGACCTTTAATCACTTTTGTTGCTCTTCTCTGGACCCTCTCCAAATCCTTCTTGAAATATGGGGCCCAGAACTGAACACAATACTCCACTTGAGGCATAAGCAGTGCAAAGTAGAGTAGAAGAATTGCTTCTTGTGTCTTGTTTGTGACATTCCTGCTAGTGTATCCTAGAATGCATCGTCATCTTGCGCACTAGCTGGCCTCCCTCTCGTTATTCAAAGTCCCTCACATTTTTGAGGGCTTTCAAAAGCAGAAATGAAACCCTGTCACAGGACTGATTTGCATCCATTCACACCGTGCCCTGAGCGCAGGGGCCAAGCCTGAAAAAATAGAGGCCTGAGCCTGTACAGTTGGACACCGACACCATAATTCATACCTAGATACCACAGTGACTGGATAAGACAACAGAACCACCCTGCATAGATCATGAGTCTCCTTGTCTACTCACAGTCTAACTTACTCTGCAATATACAGGTGATTTTTACTTTTCTGGTGCTTGGTTTTTACATTTGTTACCTACAGGGCCTCAGAAATTCCAGCTGCTCTAGTCTTCTCAGCTCTCACGCTTCTGGGCAGGGGTTGTGTGGACTGAAACCTGTTTTGATTTACAAGGACTGATTCTGCTGGCACAAGCTCTGTGTGTGCGCGCGTGCACATGTGTACACAATGAGAGAGGCAAATACTCCCCTATCATCATGTGGCTCCGAGGTACTACAGTGCTGGACAGGCAGGCTGTCAGCCGGCTCCAGTAGGAGTGGAGACCAGGAAGCCCTTTGCAGGCAAGCAGCAGTGAGGGTGGGATATTACCCATCCCACCCTCACTGCTGCTTGCCTGCAAAGGGCTTCCTGGTCTCCACTCCTACTGGAGCCAGCTGACAGCCTCCCTCTCCAGCACTGTAGTACCTCGGAGGCGCACGATGATAGGAGAAGTATTTGCCTCTGGAACTTTTCAGTGTGTATCAAACCTGTTGCTGCTCAGGAACCCCCAGCTGTGGAGTGACCCACGTTGCTTTTACCTAGGGTTGATTACTCACCAGTACCGATGGACAAGCCACTACTGTTGGAACGGATGGTTTTGGAATTCAGCACCTTTTCTATGGGAAAAAAAAACAGAGCATCCCTTTAGCAAAGAGGCTCTCACAAAGGTGGTATAAATCAAAACAGGATAAAGCCAGTCTTCTAGTACTGGGGCTGACACTGAGTTACCAGCAAGTTCCCCTAGAATGATTTTGACCCTCCCAGCCAGCAAGCCCAGGTCAGTGAGTAGTGAGTTATCACAACAAACATCTTTGGAGCCAGCCCCGTCCCTGAATTACACTCACCAACAATGAGAATGGTGTGCCAGCCACGGCAGGACAAATCTGGAACATAATGCAGGGACCCAAAAATGGGTCGAGGCCACGAAGTACAAATATCAGAGCCATGAGCTCTCTCTGTCGGTGTCATTGCCAGACGTCCATTCCCACCATTGCCCCAGGCAAAGATATGGTTATCTATGGAAAAACTGGTCCATCAGCCTGAATGTAAAAACACCTCATTTACCTTTCCAGGGGCCCACCTGCCTGGACTCAATAGAGACCCCACTTTTCCTATAACTACTCCAGTTCAAGTCAGACAGGGCATCTAGTCAGCCTGCTTCTCCCCAGCACCTTGAAGGCTAAAATTGTGTGTAGGAGTCTAGCAGCCAGGCTCCAGCCCCCCACTGGGCAGCCTATGGACCTTAGCTAAAGTTTTGTGCTGCCCTGTCCCACTAATATGCCACTAATCTGGGAATTTCCTTGGTCCAGTCACAACCTTTCGGAGCTTGATTGTGAAGCAATAGTTGCAAAGACTGCAGCCTCTCTGTGCAGCCCTGAATGGCAGAAGATAAAAGAAATATTTCCACAGCTAGATGGGAGTCAAATGTCTGAAATCATTCTGCAGACCCAGCCCGCAGGAGTCATCCACTGCAGCCTCTCACATGCCTACTCACCGTCAGTAGCAGCTATGGTGAATTCATCTCCACATGAAACTCTGATCACCTGCTTCCCCCCAAGGGGGCCTCCCAGCAGGTTAATTCCCAGATGTTTCTTATAGTCACCAACACCCAGCTGTCCGCACTTGTTGGAGCCGAAGGTCAGTAAGCGGCCCCGCTCTGTGAGGAGGATTGAGGAGAGTCATAGTGGGTACCCAACACAGGAAGCAGCAATGGATGCAGAGAGAATTAGTAGCAACAGCCCATGACCAAAAAGGAGTCTGCTAAGAATCTGTTCATGCCGGAAGAGGGCTATTAACCAGTGAAAACTGCTTCAACCCAAGCAAATCCCCCAGCCATTCAATGCTCTCTTTGGTTCCCAACTTTGACTCTGGATCCCATGACTCCTCCCAGGCCCTTAACTGAGATGCTCTGACAGGGGAACCAAGATTCCTGATCAGGTTCTAAAGCTGAATGTCAGTCCCACCCACGATATTCTCCTTTCCTTGCACAACCCTCCATTCCCCTTAGGGAAGGATGAACAAGTTCTAATATTGCTGCTGGCAAAACAGGCTGAAGTTCATGCCTGCTCCAGGAACTGACAGCCAGGAGAAAGGGAACTAAGACCCGATCTAAAATCTTCAGAGCCCACGCTCACTGGATATGTCTTCAGCAGCTTCTACTTTGCTCAGTGGAGCTGGAATGAAATAGAGCCAATTTAAAGGACCAGAACAAAGGGTATCCTACTAACTCTGAGCACAGCATACAAGCCAGTGACATGTACTGTGAAAGCCTATCCCTGGAGATTACAACTAAGTCCTTTAACTGGGAGTGGGGAAGTGGAGCCATTCCCCCAACACAACTGGCACTGTGAGTAGGTCTCACCATCTATGGAAGCTGTGTGTGTCTTTCCTGGGGCAATGGTGCGGATCTTGTAGAAGGACAGCTGTTTGGCCAGAGTAAGGGAAGTGGTGTAGGGAACTTCATGGTAGGTCTGAAGGAAGAGACCAGACATAGAGAAAAGATAAACCCTAGAGAAAGCGCCCCAGAGGCACACGTATCATGCACATTTACCAGCCAAGATCTACCTATGCAGGTCATGAGTTGATGAGAGTCCTGGGTCCAAGAGCCCTGCAAGAAGGCAAAGCAATTCCTACCAGGCTCAGATTCCACTTATGTTATAGGAGTTGCCCAGATGCACCTAATATACTCTTTTTACCACCACAAAAGTGATCTGAACCCAGTGGAAGATGTGAGGCTGGGATGGATTTGCCCCTCTCATCATACTAGCAGGTGTGCCTTAAGATTTCCCTTCATCCTGCTGCTCTGAGCTGAGATCCAGTGGATGGACATATCCCATGCAATGGATCCCTTGCCACTGTTGGGGGATTTCTGCTTCCTCATCTTCTAAGTAACCTTGGGAGCAGCCACAGGAGCACCAGGTGCACTCACATCATGATTAATGATCCCAGATGTACATTGGTTCAGGCCCAGTTTGTTGAACTCGTTGAGTCCACATGCCAGCACTTTGCCCGTCTGGGTCAGCAGGAAAGTCCCATCACAGCCACACTGGACTGACACAATATTCAAGGTCTTTGGAACATTCACCTAAATTGAAAACAAATGCCAAAAATCAAATCCTGACAGCTACAGAGCAAAAACCAAGGACCAAACCTAGATCGCAGGAAACACCTGACTGCATTAAAGCAGTGGTTCTTCCAGTCTACCTCCTATCCCTGACAACGGCCAGTGTAAGCTGCTACAGATGAATGCATAAGAAACTACCTAATGGAATAAGCTGCCCACATGTAAGTTATGTCTTCCTGACAAATATTTTGGTTATGTGACCTAACGTCCATCCATATCAATGTGTGCTCCTATGGTGAAACCTAATTAGCTTGTGGCCTTCATGGTATCTTGCATTAGTAAATATTATTCCATAAGGGAAGTTACTTCTTAAGCACGATCAGAGTTTGGCTTTTATCCCCGAAGTATGATTTTTTTTCCTTTCCACATCTTCTTCATATTTAAATTAAACATCTGATCCTTTACTGAATTAGAACAACTAACAAGGAACATAGGAGAAGTAAGAACATGTGCAAGACCAGGTGATTGTTTATCTACATAACACCTTTTTGGTAAAGAAAAGATGGCGAGGAGTGATCTTTGTAGTGAGTGCAGGAAAATGATCAAATTTTAGCCATCCAAACAAACAATTTGCTATCAAAACAAAAGCAGTCAAGTAGCACTTTAAAGACTAGCAAAATAGCACGGCTTCCTCTCTGTTACTATTCAACAAACAATTTGCTGTTTCTGATTGCAGAGTGCACTATTGACTAACCTACACGATTTTGTATAATCTGCTAAATTTAACACCTTCTCACCCTCGTTCAGCCACCTATTCCAATTGTTAGTAAATGCAAACAAAACAAAACTTGGAGCCTCCAAGAATTCTTTCCATGGAGAATATTAGAAAATTATCCAATCCTTTATTTTCTGCCTCTTAGCAGGTTTATAACTCATGACAGAACTATATCTCCCACTGTTTTTGCGAGGGGTTTTATATGGACTTCCAAATAATCTCTAACAAATTATATCAGCTCATTTTACTTTTGCCATTATTTTGTGAAATGCTCAAAGATTTCCAGTAGGTTACACAAACACAAATTTCCCATCTGGAGATCTGGTACATCAAATCTGGTACTGACTACTAGTTCAGGAAGCTGCCCTCCTATGGGGCTTTCTTGTGAAATTCAGCTATTATTTCTCTCTGCAAGCAAGTCTCCGAGCAGTGAAGCCGGAAGTCAGAAGGCAGGGGAACATCCAAGTTTGGCCATTTTGAGAACTGTATCTACCTTCCGAGATGGACTGATAGCAGCTATTAGATCTAGAGCCTGTGACTGGCGAGGTGAATAAGTGAATATGAACCCCTCAAAGCTCTGCAGTGCATTGGGAAAAACTCGGGCAGTGAATGTTCAAAAACAGTGACTCATCTGTGTACGGATTAATGCTCAAGAAGTGTTTAATAAGGAGACAGGGGAGTTTTACCTTCTGAGGGGTGTAGTGATCCTCTTCTGAATCCAAACCCAGGCGACCTGTATCAGAGAAGCTGTGGTGAGACACAATAAGGCACAATCTTCCTCAAGACTGAGGGGCATGTCCCAGAGACATGCCCTTGTCCTTCTTCACTCTTAGCAGAATCCCACAAAGTTAGGAGCCCTTCTTCTCAGAAAACAATGCTGCTTCCCCCATTCATCAGGATAACTTCTCCAAGGACCAAGTGCACTGCTCCAGTTTCCAGGGAATCCTCCATCCCAGAGGTGGAGACTACCTATTCCTGGGGAAACCACTCCGCCTCCTGACTTCTTAGAGTAAAATCAATGGCTCATTTCTCGTGTCTCAGTCTAAACTGGAAAGAAACCTCCATGAATGACTTGGTGATTTTTGGCTCCCAAAGTGCCCTAGGCAGCCCACATGCATCCTCCGCTTTATATAACTGCATCTTAGCCACCATCCTGTCAGCTGCAGGTAAGAGTAGAGTGTCTCCATTCCATCTCAGGGCCAAACAGTGTCTGACCTCCCTAGGCCTCCAAAGTTTGGAGCAGATCCCAGAAAGAGGATGTGGTGAGACTGCACATACCATACTCGCCACAGCCCCACGAGTAGACCTCTTTATTTCTCGTCAGAACAGCCACATGATTATCTCCACAGGAGACCTGCTCCACAGGATTGTTGAGGAAGAAGTCCAGGTGCAGTGGGTCCAGGACCTCAGACCCAAACACCTTGTCAACACCCATGCAGCCATAGTAGTCCGAGCCAAAGGCATACACCTGGCCTTCATCTGCATGGAAGAAGGGGAAACTCAGTCCACACATGGAGCGTGCATCAGGCTGCCTGTTAACCTCCTGTGGGATGGCCAAAGGTGCCCAATCCTTGTGGGCAGCCTCATCTTTAATAAAGAGGACTGGCCCCAGGGGACTATAAGTTTTTGCCTAAAATGAAACTTGGTTGTTCATATTAATATAGATTATTGCATGCTTGGACCTGCAGGTCTCTTGTCTGAAAAGCTCAGAA
This sequence comes from Carettochelys insculpta, assembly GCF_033958435.1. Lineage (NCBI taxonomy): Eukaryota > Metazoa > Chordata > Testudines > Carettochelyidae > Carettochelys > Carettochelys insculpta. Next base: position 43,470,999 of record NC_134142.1, on the reverse strand, counting down.
AAAGCCATATTGTAGCCTTTCCCCTGGTAAAATTGCTTTATTGATTTGAACTTGGCAGCTGACTGGTCCACAGTGGAGCAGATCAGGGTCTCTTCTCATGCCACCCAATCAGTCTCTCACCTGTGATGCAAACAGTAAAGTCATCACCACAGGACACCTGGTTAATAGCCTTCCCCTGCAACTTCTCCACACGCTTTGGCTGCCGGTAGGAAGCTTTGTCTCCATGCCCCAGCTGGCCATGAAGCTTTGTACCCCCCTGCATATTCTGCAATACATAAAAACCTGGTAAGGATGCATGTCCAGAGGGATATTGTCACTATCTTTGAAGTCTCTAAGGATGAGCAGGGAAGAAGAAGGAGCAAGAGAAAACTGGTATCTCAATGGGACATGACACCAAGCACCACTGAAATGCCATTTGGGGCTTTCAGATAGCTTTAGGTATGCCCTAAGGAAGAGCAATCAGGTTTCAAGCTGTCAGCTGATGACCATAGGGGTCAGAAAGGAATGTCTCCCCCCTTTCATGCCTACCCAAATGGACAGGTACATTATATGGCTAAGACATAATCTATGATGCTGCAGAATATACTTGTTGCTGCTGAATTGTGCTCAAGGATCTCAGCTTTCATTATTCACATACACTACCCATACTTATGGGTGCAAATAAATCTTTATGCATGTGAAACAAGTGTCACTGATGAAGCAATGTCTGCCTGAGTCTGCAGACAGATTGAATTGACAGCTCTGAGAATCATGAACTTTCCCCATTCATCTTGAGGGACTGCTGATACTGAAACCTGGACGTGACAAAGTGTCAACAGTATTAATGGCCTTACTGATGGTTTTAGCATTGAACATATTTGTCCCATAATCCCCAACAGACCTATCCCCTACTCAATTATCAATATGTCCTGCTCTTCCCCTTTCCTCTGAACATGTCCTGTGCTGCAGTTATGTGCTGTCAATACAAAACTCTGAAGAACACTGAAAATGTAGGTGCAGTATACATTTGTTTAGTTTGATACCAAAGCAACTCACTAGAAGATCAACTTTTTACACTCCATTTTGGTCACTGAAAACAAGGACCCTTGCTGCAGAATCTGGAACCACCCTGTTGCAGATTACTCAGATTTCTACGTATATCCAGCCAGGCCATGTTTCCTGCACTCACACGTTTCCTGCCCTCTAATGGGCTTCCCTACCTATTCTGTATGGTCTCTGAAAACCCTTTCCAAAAACAGATACAGGCCAATGGAATAGTATAAGAACACCACTGCACTTCAGGGTGGGCAAAAAAAGGAAGGTGCTTGGCTCAAGGCATCATAACACATTCCCAACTTGACACCCTTTGGTATGCTGAAGTTTTGGGTAATAGCAGCAGCTTTTCAACAGACGAATTCCTCTTCCCCCCATAAAAATATAAATGAGAGGTTTAGGTTAGTACCAAAGGGGCTGCCTCTAATCATTTCTGCTACTTTGTCCAATCCCCAGATTTGCCTACACCTCTTCTCTCACCTTCCTGAGCTCCCATGCTTCTGTTTCTAGTGTCCAGGAAAACTGACCTATGGCTGGATACTCTAACTTTTAGAGCTCATATCCCTGAGACCGCAGCATTCCTGGGTTCTTTCTGCTTGGCTCACTTACCACCCAAGTGTAAAGCTCCTTCTCCACAGTCACCACAGCAAAGTGAGTGTTTCCAGCACACACCTGGCGAGCACTGCAGCCGCTTTTGATGACATCCAGCTTCTGGGGGGTGGACTTCCCACCCCCCCAAACATACACCTCACTGGTACGTGAAGTCACCACTGCAATTGGTGTCTCACTGACAGTGCTCGACCTGTAAAACATCCCCCAGAACATAAGTGCTCTTAGTATGAAGCTCTGACTATTGTCAACACTGTCAATCCTCCCTTCTGGTCTCCACACTGTGGAGCAGCTGGAAGAGAACCGGATTGCTTGGCTCTGAGCTGCAGCACTTCAAACAGTGGGTTTTTCTTTATAAAAATTCTTTTCTTCTCAGAGATTGTGAGGTCTCGTATGTTCTAAACATGTTCAGAAGCAGAACTAGGTAAGCACTGCAGAAGAAAGAGCCTCCAACCATCATTCAAACAATAAACAGAATCCAATCTGATAATGTTTAGAACTCTGACAGGACAGTTTGTCTCATGAGTACTCAGAACAAACTGCTTAGAAAGCGAAAGATTCACAAATAATCACACAAACCTACACAAAGGAACACATGACCATTTCAATCTCCAATTTCCCTCTTTAATAGAATTTCAGCCATTCCATCAGGGAACAAAAACATGCTACATAAGGTAAGTGACCAATTACTCCACAAACAACAAATCATAAACACAGAAGTCACAGTCAAAGCAAGTAATTTATGAACACTACATGGAACTGAGACAATGTTTTTAATCTGTGAAAATCAAACTGTTGGATAAGGCACCAGCAGAAGAACTGCCACACTTATTGCAGAAGTTATTTGATAACAAATTAGCTCATTAGCTGGAATTAAAGGACTCATGTACACACCCTGTTTTACGAAAAACTCTCACAGAATTCAAATAAAAAAAAAAAAAGCAGTCAAGTAGCACTTTAAAGACTAGCAAAATAGTTTATTAGGTGAGCTTTCGTGGGTCAGACCCACTCCTTCAGAACATAGCCATACCAGAACAGACTCAATATTTAAGGCACAGAGAACCAAAAACAGTAATCAAGGTGGACAAATCAGAAAAAAAATTATCAAGGTGAGCTCCTCACTGGCAGGCTGCTCCCTGCACACTGTGACTATTATGTCCTGGAGTGCCTGATGACTGTTATGAATACAAGTTGAACCTCTCTAATCTGGGAGTCTCTCACCTGGCAACATCTGCAATCTGGATAGCTGGACAACCACTAACCATAGGTGTAGCTAGATTTCTCTGGGTCCCATAAAATTTGTTTACAGACACCAGTCCTGCCTCTCAGTGTTCTGTGCTGTTATTTACCCCTCAATGTCTTCTAAGACCCCAGTAAGCAGAGGAAGAGTTGGTAATGCTGCTAGACTCTCTCTTGGCAGCCACTTCAAAACGAGAAGGATGTCTTCATGTCACCCTCCTATTTGTGAGTCAGTTGATGGCTGCTCAGCCCAGTTCTGAAACTGGAGGTCTTATCACAGAAGGGAAGACGTTAGTAGCTGCTGGAGGGGCGTGGGGCATTTTTTAGCACTCTTTTTCTTTTCTCTGCCTCTTCTCGTGTGCAGTGCGACCGGACTCCTCAAATTGTGCCATCCCCTCATGGATTACCACTCACCAGTGGGGACGGTCCTGAGCAAGATTCTCCCAAGTGTCGACATCGATGCTGCACTTATTCATGTGTGCCTTCAGCCAGTCCTTATATCACTTCCTCTAGCCCCCAATGTTCCGCCATCCTTCCTTCAACTCGGAAAACAGAATCTGTTTTGGAAGGCACTGATCAGACATCTGAACCATGTGACCTGTCCTAAGTTGTTGGTGAAACACAATGGCTTCAATGCTGGTCATGTTCGACTCTTCCGGTCCACTAGTGTTTGTGCACTTATCCTCCCAAGAGATATTTAGGGTTCTCCTGAGGCAGTACTGATGATACTGTTCAAGAGCCTTCAGATGCAGTTTGTATGTTGTCTAGGTTCATCATGTACCATCTCACCTCATTTAAAATATAAAGGCTTTCTTTCTAGTCCTCATTTTCCAAAGCCTCCGAGTGGGAACTAATCTTTAGGAATCTGAGTTTCTCATGGGATTTATTCTAAAAACTATGGGTTATTTGTTGTAATTTTCTTTTGCTGAAGTGTTATTACTGGTTCCACCATTCCTCAATACAGTGTGCTCACCTCCTCAACACAGTCATAACTGACCTGTACTGTTTTTGAGTTATCGGAGCATGAGACAGTCTCCTTCACCCATACTTAAAATACACCCAAAGGAATTCTCCAACAAAATCACCACCAGGACCGAGTCAGAATTCAGAGTTTATCACCCTCAAAAGGCTGGTAACAGAACTTTATAGAAAACTGCAGATGTAAAAGATCAGAAAATATTGTCCGCTTATCAACATTCATGTTTCTACCCACCACATATTGACCATCATCCCCTTTGCACATCTACACACCACATATTATTAGCCAGTAAAAATAACCATTCAGCAGTTCACCCAGCCACCTACAGTGCAACAGGGTTCAACATCTCACGTTGCACTTCCACCACAGTATAGACACGATGTCTCTCCCATTCCACTATGGCCTGAAGAGTCCTGTCTACACTGACTACCCTCCCTATCTGACCTAGATACACACTGTAATAACACCACAGTTGCCCTCCCAAAGCCAATCAGAGATCATACGCTAGGCTAGAACCAACCATCATACTGTGCATGTAGCCCAGATTACCACAAACAGCCAAGCATGTGGGAACATCACCCCCTGCCCCCAAGTCTCCATGGAGAAGGATGGGTAGCTGGCAGATATACACCGTTCTTGGCAGTCTCCTCAGAGTCCAAGCGGTGCCTCCCTCACACCCCTTTTCTTTCCCCTAGGCCACTCACCAAGTGACATAACAACATAACCTGAAGGAACAGGGGCACACAATATACCTCCTGTTCTTCAGAACTGTGACCTACATATTGCTTCTGTGTCAGGTAGCTGCATGTTATTTGCCAATTATGGGCTCACTCAAGTAAATCACTTATCTCAAAAGACAGAATAATCCACCTAACACTCTCCCCACATGTAGCAGAGACTTTCACCTTTGTATTTCAGATGATTGTGAAAGGGGGAGGTCCAATAATAGCCTCATACACTGATGAACACACAATTACACCCTCCCTGAGTTTCTAGCATTTAAAGTTTTTCTAACTATAACACTCCCATTAAGCATTTTACAGCCTCATCTTTCTAACGCAGCAAAATTTCTAAGTGGGGATTTATGTTCTACAAATCTCTCTTCAAATATATGCCCAAATCATTACCTGGGTCGTTTGGTTGGCCCATTTAGCAGCGTGACTTTCTCCTCCATCTCTCTGTCACGATGGGGAAAAAAAAGAAAAAAAGTTGCCAAAAGTAGTAATGACATATTACTATAGCCCAAAACACTCCGCAGACTACACATATTGACAGGGATTACTTTCCCTTCAAATGAAATGCTGTTTCTACCAGGTAGACCATGGCAGCTATTTATACATCCCCTCAGCAATACACATGTAAAACACAACAGAGCTCTCAAACTGCCATGGGAATTAAAGGAGGCAAACAGTATATACCAAAGACAAAATTTGGCCACAATGCTGAAGCTTACACCCCAAATACTACTGAAAGTGCCAATGGATTATTAATAACCATGCGTAAACAGGATGTGGGTTTTAAATCCTATCCTCAAGATGGCATGTTCAACAAGACAACACCCTGTAGCATCATTCTGGGGGCTGCGTACCAATGAAAAGCACGGAAATAAGGCTATCATCAGTGGGACCAAAACGTAACTCAAACAGTTCAAGAGAATAGCCCACAGCCACCCTCAGCATACATGAAGTAATAAGTCACATCTGAACCAGGCCACCTAGAACACCACACAGCAGCACATCTTGGGATCTGACTTGTTGTCTCTGTGGGCTGCCCCTCTGCACTGAAGGGGAAGGTGGGCAAATAGACAAGCACAGCCCACAGGCTCTTGGTAAGTTGCCAACATGGTCATTAGTAGCTAAGTGTGGGCACCCACTGAAACGGAGCATTTTCATTACAACTCTGCAGGACAGAATAAGGAAACAAATGCTGGACTGAACTTATTAAATGAAATATAGGCAAAGAAAGGGCTTTTATAATGACCTTACAAGTGCCTGAGCACTGCTGCATGTTCCCAGACATGTTCTAATTTGAATGTCAGAAACTAGTATCCATTAAAGGAGTCTCAGAGAAACACATCATAGTTCAGCATATCAGCTATTAGGTCACAGAGGGACGATGGGCATTCCCCAGCCCCGCCCATTGCTCCCAGAGGTTAATTAAAAGGCACCAAACAAGGTTCTCTCTTGCCTGAATAACAGCAATCCACTCCCCTCTGTTAAAATGGGTGGAGTCTATTTCAAGGAGTACCTCCTATGAGCCAGAAATCAATCTAAGGGCTGAATTCAGGAAGCCTCAGCATTACTAGTCTGCACAAAGCTCAAAAGTCCCTCTTGACCCATACAACCCATCTACATCCAAGGTGAGAACATCTAGCTACCTTCTGCGTTTATGGAGAAGACTATGTTCAAGCAGCTCATCAGCAGTTGGCCTCTTCTCAGGATCCTGAAAGAGACAAGCAACAAGTCACTCCCTGAGGAAAGTGTCGTTGTCTACAGGGAAATCTTGGCTAGAACAGCTAATTCCTGCCCCCCCACTGGTCTCCCTCCCTCATGCCCTGCTTGCTTTCAGAAAGACGAGCACTTTAGCCAAATCGAAATAAAGGGCATCATGTCTCTGGACAGCACAGGGTTCAACGCCAGATTTTCAAATTGTGGACCCCCACGCTCCAAAGATAGGGGCAGTTTAACTGCCTCCAAGAAGTACTCTGAGTGCAGAAAGAATATTAACCCAAGAAGCATAGCCCAGAGCTGGAGCCAGAACAGACTATGCTGGGAAGGGACTTTCATCTCCACCATGCTGACACACTCGCTGGTCAATGTGAAAAGCTCTACTTCTAATTATCCCCCAACAAACAGCATCAGACAAAATCCCACTCCACCCTCCCTACAGATCCCATGGAGCTGGAAAGGCAGCTAGATAGGAAGTTTTCAGAGAGCAAGAGGAAGCAGAGGTCACTCTCACTGACACACCAGAGCCACACAGGCAGGTGCATGTGAGAATTTGTCTGCACCATCATATCCCTCTCTGAAATACCACATCTCACCAGTCACCCACTGCTCTGGAGCTGCAGGACTTAAGCACCTGCACAGAGGATCTGAAGAGAAGATTCATTTTACCAACCTGATCCAGACAGGAGTGCACCATCTGGATCAGCTCCAAGGAATAGACGCTGGAATCAACCTCCATGGCCCGATTTCCCTGTACAATCTTCACACATAGGTTTAGGGGATTCTAAGGAAGGAACAATGACCAGCTGTAAAGGAGATGACCTGAATTGTCCAGTTAGGAAGGATGCTGAAATCTTCTGATGTTTACCATCTCTTTTTCTGAATGGATATTTGACGAGTCCCTCCTCCTCTCAGCACAACTGTTACTAGCCGCTGCAGCAACCTAGTCACCTCCCTTGCAGAAATGCTACCTATTCCAGGCAGCCTTTCCAGTCTAGAGCTTGGTGGAAATATCAAGCTTCTCTCCAAAGAAATGTCAGGTTCCATCAGTGCACAGAAGCTCTCTAGCTCTGAAGATACCACACAGGCACTCAAGTACTGTAGCCTAGGCATCACTGATCTTGTAAAGTCAGAAAAGGACAGTGATGTGAAATAACCCCTTAGCTAGTACAGAATGTATCACAGCCACAACATGCCATCTGGCTGCATTTCTCACACGGCTATACTACACTAGCTGGCAGCTCTATTCACCCACCTGTCAGCCACACATACTCCCCTCCCCTCTGTGTGTTAACTTCCAGCTGTGCCAGCCAGCCACACCCCTCACATAATCAAGCTGTGGAACAAGATAAATCCTAGGAGAGCCAGAGATTACAAACTCTCACAACAGGACGCTTATTGTTAAACACCCCAACTACCAGGATAAGAGATAAGGAAATAAAAAGATGGAACTTGGTTGCACATCCAATTAATGAAGTCCTGCTCTGGTTAAAAGAAAATGTTTCTCTTCAAACAATGGTACTTTCAGACCACCCCCACTTTCATAAATACTCAAATTATCAATAGGCATGAAGAAATGAAAATAAAACTTAGAAAAGCTACAGGACAACCATGGACTCTACAACATTAACAAATAGCATATTCAATTTACCTCACAGTCTATGGACTTACTGTGGCATCAAAGGTTCTCTTCAGGGTGAGAAGCTCAAAGACAACACAGCCCACTGCCCAAATGTCAGATTTGAAGTTGTATTTCACCCCCTGGCAGAGCTCTGGGGACATGTAGTATGGGGTTCCCACCAGCTAAACAACAAACGTAGAAAAAGTTCACACACATTCCTACCAGACCCACCATAATTATTATGGGCTCATCAATGTTTCTATTGCAAATTCCACACAGAAAACCCAAAGTACCCATGCCTCTCTGATTATGATATAGCACACAGTGGAAGTCACTACTTTCAGGAGAGGGCACCTATGGTCCCTACCTCCACCTTCTCTTTGCTCACTTCTGCTCCAGATTCTGAAGGAGTGGGTCTTACCCACAAAGTGCATTACCTACTAAACAAAACTGGTAGTCTTTAAGGTGCTACAGGACGGCTTGTTTTTTTGGTTAAGCTACACACTAATGTGGCTGCCCCTTAGACTATTTGCAGTAGAAGGTAAACCAGGCTACAAAGCAGGTGATGACGATACATCAGGCTCAACCATCCATTTCTCATTAACCTGCCTCCAATTAGAGGATTAAGTTGTCTTAGCCACAGACCCTTAGACTGCCAAGGTACGCTGGGAGAATGGGCAATTATGTTATAAATGAGGTGGACTTTTCATTTGTCTTTCCTAGACTCTTACCAGAGGTTTATTGAGAAGATGCAGAGGAATATCTAAATCCCTTCTTATTTTATCATCCACTATTCATTTTCCCTTTACTGGGTTGTAGTTACGTAACCCCAGCTCTAGTCACACAGTCATATATCAACTTCAGTGTGATCAGCATGTATTTATTTTCACCCTCACAGGACTCAAAAGTGTCAGAATGAATTCTGCTCAAATCATCGCCTGGCCAAAAAGGAGGGGGCACAGAAATGCTACATAAGTCCCCTCCACACTTACCTTTGAGCAAAAATCATATATGGAAATTCTTAGCACAGAAGATGAATTTCTAAATGTTATGAATGTTACATTAAATGTTATGATTGCAAGGAAAATGGGTCATAAGTGAAATGGTTTTACTACATAGCAGGTGGTACCAGGGTATAGTAAATTAACCCTAAGTTCCCATTTGTTATGGGGTTGTGTAATAGTGATGATGTTCTGGAAGGAAGTTTCCGCAGGAAGGAAGCATCCTAGCAAAACATCAACAGCTGCAGTAAAATGTAACAATCAAGCTTTACCGGGGAAGTGTGTGTTGGCAGGTGTCCTAATATATAAATCCTTAACAATTTGGGAGCTCAGAGCAATCTCCCGTTCCAAGCCTACTTATCACCACAGGAACAAAGGAGCTGGGACACCCAATCTAAGCTATGAGCTGCTGACAGTAGAGGATTCTCAGCATCAGAATTCTAATACTGGAACTCTTTGTTGGAAGGGACTGTGATGAGCCCAAGTGTGTTCAGACTAAAGTGTAAAATTCTCCTTTTCAGTAAAGCTTTCTCTCAGTAATGATACCATACATACAATTATTTTTAAAAAATTCCTGAACATATAAATTCATACCCCCTTGTTATGTAGAGAAACAGACAATACCATTTGTTCTGGATTTTCTTCCTTCTTTGTAATTTAGAGTTCAGATTTCAGAGTGACACATACTGTAGAAACCCCATGGATTAGATACTGGAGGGAGAAGAGGATAGCTCCTTTAACAGATCTCTGTTGGATGCCCCAGCTCAATGTGCTCCAAACAACAGAGTCTGAGTGGCACATGCTTTCGTGAGAGAAAACTGATGTGCCTCTCTTCTCCTTCCACCCCCACTATCCTCTACAACACATAGATCCCCTTTCTCCAGCCCACCAGATCTAGTCCATCCTCCCTTTCCTATCCCATTAAACCATCAGTATTTTAGAAGCCTAGTGTGCCCCCACCCACAACAGGCTGGACGAATCAGTGAACTTTAAGAAAAGCTTTTTTCCCCTTAGGAGGTTGTCTCACATCTAGGGAAACTCTTGGTCAAATGACCCCCAAATTTGGATCTCAAACTCCTACCCTGCACCCCTAAAACACAATAAATTTCAAGACAATATGGACAGGATGGCAGATTTTGGAATACTTAGGAAAATCTTTCTTTAAATAGCAAAATCTCAGTTCTCACTGTAACAGAGCTGCATTATACTTATGGAATTAATCATCAGCAACTGGTTTTCTATATGCAGATAGCCAACACAGGATAATCCTAAATGCACAAGATGCTCAGAGAGGTATAATAGTCCCACCTGAATAAGAACTACCCATGGAGATGAACACACCCTAAAACAATAACTCTATGATATATTACTTGCTCCATTCAGTGGGTGTTTCCATCTTCCTACATCAGCATTGGAAGGGCTATGACATGCATCAACAAAGCAAGCCTGCAGCTGTCCTGTGCCAGCTGATTTGGACTTCTGCACAGCAGTGGAACAGCCTGATCTGCATATTTCTAGTTTCATGCTGCAGCCTGAGCTCTTGGACTACCCAGAGCCTAGAAGACTACATGGCAATGAACCAGCCTTGCAGCCTGAGTTGAATGACATGGACCAGCAGTGGATTTGTCTTTGCCATGCAGACATATCCATCAGGGTCAGAGAGATGGACTCAGATCTGCTCCCCTATCGGAGGGATGGGCACCAGAAGCTCATATGAAAATGTGTAGCCACTCAGATACTGTCAGAAAGACAAGTCTCCTCCAGAACCTGACTCATTTGAGTGGGATCAGGGAAGCAGGATCAGACCCAGAAAAGTGGACAGGGACCTCCTAGGACCTGGCACAGCCCCAGAAGCAAGGACTTGCATATCCCAGGTCCCGAGAAAGGTGTGTACACAGAGAAGGGGAAGAAGTTGCTGTCTAGCACCTTTGTTTCTGTTCTACTCCAGCCCTCCTGAAAGTTACCCCATGTTCCCTTCCTCGTGTCTCTCATCTGAGCACTCCAGCCCCTTTCACCTCCCTAACGCCCAGCTTCATTTATCCCTCCTCCATAATCCCCCTCCATTTGCTGGAGCCTCACACCCCTATTATTCCCACTCCTCCACTCACTAAAAAGCACTTCCCCATCTAGAAAGCATTCACCTGTGTAATTCTTTTTCTTTAAACAAAACAAAAAACCCTTTGATTACATTGCCCCAAAACTGCTCTGCTACAATATACTCACAGTCTCAGCCATGGAGTATTCAGAGTTCAGTTTTTTTGCCAACCCATAGTCTCCCAGCTTAATCAGGTTTGCTTTGGTGAGGAAGATATTTAATGTTTTTATATCTCTGGTGAGAAAAAGAGCGAAGAGTCACTGGGAAGCTGAAGCATGTCAGTGTTTTCCTGCTCATAAGGAATCGATTTGAACTTGAGGCCTTCCTTTTTCTGTCAGCTTTGAATGGCATCTCTCATTGTATCAGACTTCATTAGCAGGTCTTCAAACATGGAATGCTATATGTTACAGTCACTGCCCCAGCTTCTCCTCCCACAGTCCCAGGGCAGCAATCACACATGCACAAACAAATCATCTAGAAAGAACCTTCCGTCTTCAGAGCCCAATGCACAGACTGGTTCCTTCTCCTATGAACCCCAGTAAGGACCATTAAAGAGTTTTAATTTTCTATTTTCAGAAGTGGGACAATCCCAGGCATCTGAGCCCATGAAATATTTTTAACATAAAACAGTTTAAAGCACTCAAATCCTTATCTGTTAAGTATAACAGCCCCCTGCCTCACCCTTGGGCATGGGTGCTGGAATGAGGGATACTGTCACATCCCCTGGCTCTTAGCTGCCCCTTAGTATACAAACTGTTCCAGCACCCTGGCTTTAGGCAAAGGCTTCTGGGAACAGATAAGTTTTATACTAAGCCTGAAGGTTAGGTGACCATTAAGTATGAAGAAATGTGAATTCAGAGCTTTAAGCCCCTCATTGAAATGACAGTCCCTCCCACTATCTTCTATATTTAGAGCACTACAGATCAACATCAGCACCTGGAATTGTGAAGAAGCCACTGCAGTCCATGGAGCACTGGTGTCATGTGGTCAGCCCACATGAGTAATGATGCAGATTCACACAGTGATCTGGTGATCTGCTGATGGGGACAGTGTTCTCCACTACTGACTACCTCCAACCTGCCTCATTTAGGAAATAAATTTGTTTTGTGCTTCAAGTCAGAAGTTGGTTTATTTCCTTTACTGATATTTACCTTTTACTCAATAAACAGGATCCATTGGCAGCAGAATGAGCTATATAGAGCAATTATTTTGTAGTTCATTATGCAAAATCAGCAATACAGTTTCTAATCTGAACTCATGAGAGGACCTGGTGTTCAATGCCAAAGCACCCAGATGTAATCTGAGCAGGGAAGCTTCCCAAAGGGACACGAGACAGGTATAGTCTGATTTCTCCTCTGCCTGTGCCTCCTTCTAGCTAGGGGTATGTTGCTGCTGCAGAAGTAGGAGTACAGAGATTTTCTAATGGGGTCTGCCATCAGACACATGAATTCCACTTCCACCTGAGTTTCATTATTTTAAGACATCTACCTGTGAAGGATTCCCGCTCTATGGATACAGCTCACAGCTGATGCAATCTGAAACAGGTACCACACCACCATCTGTAGAGGCAGGAACAAAAGTCACATGAGGCCTAAAAATAACACATGCCATTTTCCTGGCAAGCTACACCAAGAGAACCTGGTGACAACAGCAATGAATATTCAGGCTGGAGGCTCCCTTAGGGAGAGCTTTTTTTTTTTATTCCCTGGGGAATATCTCAATCTGGAGATTCAGACAAGACGGAATCACCAAGAGATAATTTTGTGTAAAATGATCTTCAAAGTGCATTGTGATATGTGCTACAGAAATTGGTAACTTACCAGTACCAATAATTAGGAGTGCCCTTAATGTTCTGAGGGGGTTTTGGGTGGGGTGGGTCTTTGCACTCCCACATCTTGAAGCATTTTACCTTCATAAGACTCTCAAATTCTTCAAGCTTATTCTATGAGCTCTACAAATGTGAGAATCTTAATAGAGGGGAGAATGAAGCAGTGAGAATGTGGGAGCTAGTGAGAAAAGAGCAGTAGGGTTAAGCCCAGTATGGCCTAGGACAGAGCCTGACATCAGACAGGTTCATAAAGTAGTCAGAGAATGAGCCATATTTAGACTAGAGCTTATGGAAAGCAAATACAGAGTGAATAGAGTGACAGCCAGAAGAGAATTCAGAAAGGGAGACAGATCTTAGAGGAAAAATCACTGCTGAGACTATAAAGGAGCCGAAGCCACTGAGTCTCCCTCCATTACTTCTCAAATGTACAACTGCCTAGAAACATTCATAGGTTGAAAGGAAAAGGCTCCCTGATGCTTCAAAACTGCTTATGACGGCCAAATGAGAGGCAGGACCACACCCCAAAAGATACAAATGAGAGACCCCCAACAAGAATAGAGGTGAGCTAACGCTATGGGAAGGAGCATGATATAAATATCTAAACATCTAGATAGGTTCAAGTAGCGCTGAAAGCAGCACCACTCCTCTCCTCAAACAGCCCAAATTACCTCTTCCTCAAACAACTTGTCTTTCTGCCGCAGGATCTTATCATAGAGGTTCCCCCCTGCAATTAAGAGAGAGAAAAGAACATCTCAGTTAATGGTGATAAATGCTCTGCTAATGTATCGTTGGGAATCCAGTTAGGAATCTGCTGGATTGCTGTAGCCTCTTCAGCAGTAATGCTCCCTTTGTGCTCCTCACTTTGACTATAGTATCTCAGATGAACAAGCTCTTCAGAACGCGCATCCCTTTCCTTTAGTCAGGAAACTGGCACCTCTAAGGCTAGGAAGGGATTATTCTCTCAAAGCCTCACCTTTGATTTGTTCTAAAAGATGTATATGAAAGAACAGCCAATGCTCCTTAATCTCTTATGTAACAGTGCTTCCTAGAATGGGCAGACTTTTGTACCCTGCACAGGACAGCAGACTCAACAGCCCTGTAGAGAACAGCAAAAACACTCAACACAAAACAAATATAATTCCAACCATTTCAGAAAAGTCCCCAAGAGCTGCTGTGATTACTTGCCCTCTTCCCTGTCTGTTCCAGCCCCATTATCTAAATTGGTGATCATCAAATGCCCTGATGAAAGACATAACACATGGCAATGGAAATCCAGTAAAAGCAGAAGCCTTAATTGCTAATCACTCTCCCTCTCTTCAGGCTGCCTCACAATTCCAGGAGAATTAGTTGAATATCAAGGAAAGCTAAATGGAATGATGAACAAATGGACTGCAACAAGCCATAAACAAGAAAAGACTCCAGACCAAGAGAGCATTCTACCCACAAATCCCAAGTCTCCTCCGAGCACATCCTACACCATTTTAGTTCTCAACTATTATCTACTCACATTCCAGTGGCAATTATCACAGATGTAAGGGGTCAAGGAACCATTAAGCCCACCCCTCTTTTTCATTCCCAGGGGGATGGCACAGGACATCTGGAAGCATGTTCTCCAATGCTTTACCAAGTCTCAGGTGTCCCAAGCAATGGTGATGGAATTCCTTTACATCCATTGAGAGAGAGTTTTATAGATCTCCTGATAAGGAAGATTTTCCTGATATTCAATCTAAATTTCCCTTTGCCTAATTTTTTTCCCCATTCTTCCTGGTCATAACTAGGTTGCACAGAAACCTTTCTGCACTTGCAATCACACTTCTAGAATATTTTAAAATAATGCATCTTCCCCATTAGTAATTTGAAAGCCAAGCTTTTATATTTAGCTTTTCTTTCTTCACAAATCAAACCTCCATACCTCCAGCCCATAGCCCCTTAATCATCTTTGTTGCTCTTCTCTGAGCTCCTGCCAATGCGTCCGCATCTTTGGGGCACAGAACTACCTAGAGATGAATGCTGCATCTCAGATACAGTATCGCCACGGCTGTATGTAGGGAGACACTTTATGTCTCTGCTTGGTTATGTGATGCCTGTGTGCAGGCAAGCCAAAAAAATTACATGTTTTTATTACTGTATCAAACACAGAGCAACAATAAACTTCAAAAGCTCCCTATTCTGAAGAGATGTCCAGTGGGATTGTGAGTAACTGACCTAGACATAGTTTTATCTAACATATTCCTTACCTGGAAGGATGCAATGTGTAAACATCTAATTACTGAAACTTACAGTTTATACTAAACTGGAACCCACTGCCAACATCAAAAATAAAACAAAGGGACCCAGAGAAATGAGTAACAGCTCCTGTATTTTATTCTCCTCCCTATTGCTCTCTTTGGGGCGAATAATATTTTTCCAACCCTGACTAGCCCAAATATTAAGCATATTTGTTTGGCCAAAATACAGCTATGCCTTAAGCACACACTCTCCTCCTGGACATCTCTGGTTGCACCCTAATACTCCTGTCTACTGCAGGCTGAATTCTGAGCTCTCATATCATGCTGCCCCTTTTTACACCAAATAAAACAATTAATGCTGGGCTGCCCTCCAACAAAACAATTTAGGGAGAGTTATGTGCAAACACATACAAGTATGTGGTGGGAATGGAACCATTAATGCTGCCAGTCCTCCTCTTCCCCCTGAAATCAATTTATAATGACCCCAAATTCAGAGCCTCTGTAAGAGTGACAGGAAGACTCACACACAGTGGTGCCAGGGGCTGCCTCCCTCCTCCTTGACTAAAACTCGTCTCACCTAAAAACAAGGCTGGTGGATCAACAGAGCAGACAGGACCCAGCCCAGTGAAAAAAAGGACCTCTGCCTGCTACCCTACCAAAGGATTCTTGTGCAAGGGCCTCCTCTTGCCAATATCCCCACAAGCAGAGCCCTTTATGCGTGAGGCACCTCCAAAAAGTTATGCATGTTTGGAGTTCTCACCCTTCCTGCGGTGATGGTAGCTGCATGAGGGACCTTGCTCCCACCCAAAACAATCTTCTGCTCCAGTGCCAAGTAGCATTGGTGGAATGCCCCGGACACACACAGTCATCTGCTGGGCTCATTGGGCTACCCCCATGCAAAGCCTTCTACTACAGGAAATGGCAACACTAACTCCATCCAGAGCTCTGTGCTCCTAATAGCAGCAGCTGCACAATCTCCCAGATGCTATAATAGTAACGATAGCCTGGCCTCTCACACCTCCCAACAATGACATCTGCTGACCTCCCTACCCCCAAAACGGGATCAATGTCTCTTTAGATTTTTGGAAGTTATCGTTGCATTGGTTTAAACTGGGGTTGACTCTCCACAACCACAATGATCAGAAACCATGTTTTCCATTGGAAGAGGTAGCCTACAGAAGCTGATGGCACTTGCTCAGAAGATATTCCTACTTATGCAGGACTGGTAAATTTTCAAGCCCTGGTTGTACTCTCAACAGAGGGCTCATTTAAAATGGTACGTGTCTGCCAGCCACAGCTCTAAAATAGAAATATGCCCTGTACTGACAAGAAGATGGAGCAGATGACCTGATGGGAGGAAAAGACTGATGTACATGCTCAAATGTGACAGATATATTTAGAGGTCTACATTACAAAAGTCTCATTCTTTCAGTGCGTCATCACTCACAGTTCTCCACAAACTGGTTAGTCTCTGGAATTACTCAATTGATCACTTAGTTTCTCTCTTTGGCACCCTGCAACAACAGACCCACAATATTTCCTTCACTAACTGCACTACAAGATTGGGCTTTATGCTTCTTTTCTTTACAATATACTCAAGAAATACAGTTAATGAGCCAGCAGAGATTCTTCTCCAGAGCTGTGAAGAATCTTCCCTTTTGCAGGTGGGACTGGGGATCTCTCACCATTACAGTATTCCAGCTCGATTAGGAGTGTGGTGTTATCCATGAAATGATTGTAGTATGCAATGATGTTGTCATGCTGCAACAGAGCAAGGATAACTATTTCATTCAAAGCATCACGACGCTCTTTTTCTGACAGTCGGGTCAGATCCACCTCCTTCCACACCACAAGCGAGTCATCCTGAAACACAAAGACTCTTAATTAAAACCTATTGCTGGGAAAGGGAAAAAACAACATGTACCCTTGAGTCAGGAAATTAAACCTCCACAAAAGGTAAACATACTTGCTCTCTCTCAGAGATGTCATAGTTTTTGCACAGAATTAAATTAAAGTTTCTCTGTTCAGAAATCACTGCATCTAGCTGGCTAGCACTCCCTTGTTTTAAAATAAATTAGGAATTTACCCGGGAAAGAGAGTTATAAAAGTAAGGGAGGTTTTTATTGTTGTTTTGCTTGATTAGGTTTTTTTCTTGCACAAACTCAAGTATGTTGTGCATTCCCCACTAGAACAACAATTCTGCTATAAACCATTATTTTCACAACAAGCATTAATGTAGAGCATGGTGAAAGAGCATTGGCCCTCAGAAACTCCTTGTTATTCCAATGCCAGTTTCTCCTAACAGAAGGTTGAGGATTTTAACAGTCTGCCCTTATGGACTAACCCGATTGTGGAATTCTACTGCCCATTCATTGGGTTATTCCATCAATGCCTCAGTGAAATAGTATTTGCCCCCTGCCATCCATGCTATAATACCTATTATCCCCTGCTTCTGGCAGAAGTAAGAAGTGCTAAAGACAATTTGGTAACAGGAATCAAGTGTTTCTCTCTGTCAGCAACAAAAAAAATAAATGGAATCATCTGGGCTGATTTAATTGAAGGAGAAGAAGAGAGATCTCTGATTTCTGTGGCTAAGTCTCCTCAGTTTTTACTGAGCTTGTGAATATACTACAATAGGTTCAGTCAGCTCTGCATATCTATGATAGAGAACTTCTACTTTACAATGGTAGGCATCCAAAATACAGGCTGAACCTCTCTCATCTAGCACCCTAGGGACATGAACAGTGCTGGATGAATTTGCAAGACCACAGGAGATCAATACTGTCTGGCACATTACCAATACTTCCACTGCTTACTGGGCTCTTAGAAGACATTTAGGGATACATTACAATAAAATAACAGTACAGAACACTGAGAGCCAGGACTGGAGGTGATAAACTTTATGGGACCGGGGAAACTCGGACACACGCATAATAAATTGTCAACCAGGTAATTAAAATCTTGCTGGATTACTGACATTGCCAGAAGAGCGTGTCCCAGATTAGAAAGGTTCAACCTGCGATTAGCTCTCTGATACCATTGATACCATCAATGTAGCTGATGTGCAGGCAGGTCCCCACAGAGGCGTAAGGCACTGCCACATAGTGGTTTAGCCCCTCTCTCTGAGATAACCCAGAGACTGGTCCTTAGGGAACTACTCTCCTTTCCCAAGGGAGGCTGCGTCCAGGCTTACCTTGAAGGTGGATGGCTGGTCAGCAATTTTTGGCACGCCAACTGCGTACCAAAAATCGACTTTCCAGCCGTTGACTTCTGTGCCTGTCTTCACAGCAGAAGGTGGATGGAAGCGCTCCCCCAGTCACCCTTCCTTACTACCACATGGCTCAGGAGGAGTTCCAGGGTCGATGTTGACCCTGGAACGCGTCCCAGAAGATCGACCCGGGGGGGTCAATCTTCTTCCCTACCTGTAGATGTGTTAGTTTCTCTCTCTGAAGGACTACAGTGGCTGCTCCTCCCGTCCAGTGTGCACAGGAGGCCTCTGCAGGAGACCACTTTGGGCTGTAATACCACCCAGGATGCTGCAAACGCTCCCGTCTATTCCAGCCCCACATCGCAGTTTCTCTGCTTTCCCGGTGCCCTACGGAGGCTGGAAAGGGGCTGGAAGCGAACTGGCCGCGGCTCGGCCCCTGGGAAGCAGCCCTGCCGGTTCGCAGCCGCACTTGAAGAGGTGTGGCCGGGGACCAGGCTGGTCCCTGTGCCTGGGCAGCAGGTTTGCAGTAGCGGGCCTTTATCCGCGGGGCGCTCGGGGCCCCTTTCCAGGCACAGCTAAGGGAGGGGCCGGGGCCATGCTAGACAAGCCCGCCTCGCCTCGCCTCCCCAGCGCCCCGTGCAGCGCGGCCCTGGCGGCTGCCCGCTGGCTCGGGGCGGGTTCCGCCCTCGGGCCGGGCCGGGCCGGGCCCCGGGCGGTACCTCAGTCCGGCGGTAGAGGGTGGCCTCCCCGAAGGCGCCGCGGCCCAGGATGCGGATGGGGACGTAGTGCAGCTCCTCCTGCTCGGCGCCCAGGCTGGGGCCCGCACGGGGCCCGGCCCGGCCCGAGGACTCGCTGCCGAAGTCGGAGTTGATGGAGTCGCAGTGCCGCTCGTACTCGCCCAACGACATGGTCCGGGCGCCTCTGCCCGCCGCGGGCCGGCCGCTGGCAGGAGACCCGGCGCGCCCCGGTCGGCCCCCTCACCGGCCCCCGACAGGCTCCATGTTGGCTCCCGCAAGCCCAGCACCGCTTCCGGCCGCCACCACGACCTGCGCGTTCCCGCCGCCCGCCGGGCACCCGCCTGGGAGAGCTGGGAGCGCCGCTGGGTTCGGCGCGGCCGGGGCCGGAGTGGGGAGCGATCGGAGGGGCTCTGGAAAGGGGAACGCTGGCGGGGGCGGCGGAGCGCTCCGAGAGGGGCTCTCGGGGTGTGGGGGGGCTGGGGGGGAGCCTCCCGGGGGTGGAGCGTGCCGGAGTCCGGCTCCATTAGCCACCCTGGCTGGGCAGGTTCCCTCCCCGCTCCTGAGCCCCGCCGGTTCTCATTGGCTCTGTCCGCTCGTCGGGCTGAGGAAGGCGGCTGCTTTTCACGGCTCAGACCAAGTGCGTAACCGTCCCCGCACGCGGCGGGGCTGCTGAAGGGCGCGGGGGGGGGCGGGTTGGTAACCCCTTGGCGGGATGGGGGACCCCTAGCAGTGCGCTGAGGCGCTGTGGTTCTCCTGCCCCGGAGGGTGCAAGCCGGGCCCCGCCCGGGCGCCCTGCAGCCTTCTGGAACATCTGATCAGTTTAACAGCCAAGTACCAGAGGGGTAGCGCTGTTAGTCTGTATCTTCCAGAACAGCAAGAACTCCTCTGGCACCGTGCAGACCGACACATTGTGGAGCACTCGCTTTCGTGGGCAAAGACCTGCCAAGAGTCTCCCGACGGGCCCTGGCAGTAGCCACGCACGTGCTGCTTCAGTAACCTACCACCCGCCTTTCAAGGCTTCACCGCTCCTCCACGCCTGAGTGCCAGTAGTGGCCCTATGCCAGAAACACCCAGCATCAAGCTCTTCCTGGAGAGCGGGCCAGCCCGGGATCGGCTATGTTAGGTTGCAGGGAACAAGACGAGCAACCTTTAAAGGAAGTTGGACCGAAGGTTTTCCGAGCTTTTCAAATAGCGACCAGCAGAGGGGGTCAGTGCAGAAGCGAGCGCAGTTCAGTATGGTTCTGTCCCCCCAGTCCAATCAGAAGTGCATAGAAGCTCTGGTGACAAGTATCAGAGAGGTAACCGTCTTCATCTGTATCTTGGGCTACGTCTACACTAGCCAAAAACTTCGAAATTGCCATGCAAATGGCCATTTCAGAGTTTACTAATGAAGCGCTGAAATACATATTCAGCGCCTTATTAGCATGCAGATGGCCGCAGCACTTCGAAATTGACGCAGCTCGCTGCCGCACGGCTCGTCCAGACAGGGCTCCTTTTCGAAAGGCCCCTGGCTACTTTGAAGTCCCCTTATTCCTATGAGCAGATGGGAGTAAGGGGACTTTGAAGTAGCCAAGGTCCTTTCGAAAAGGAGCCCTGTCAGAACGATCAAGCCATGTCAATTTCGAAGTGCCACGGCCACCCGCATGCTAATGAGGCGCTGAATATGTATTCCAGCGCTTCATTAGTAAACTTCGAAATGGCCATTTGCATGGCCATTTCAAAGTTTTTGGCAAGTGTAGACACGGCCTTTGAGAACAACTAAGGTCTATAAGGTGCCACAGGACTTCTTGTTGTTCTCATGGAAGCTCTGGGTAGTCCAGAACACAGCCATGTTTCTTTCCTGGTTAGTGCACATTGAAACTGGTCGTTGTAATCAAGCACAGAATGGAAGGAGGGAGGATCAAGTCAAAGTTTGTGTGGAGTAAAAGGAGGCATTTCTGAGTAGGTGATTTGTGATTAATGATAATGTAATTTAAACAGCTCAAATGTAATAATAAAGAATGAATTACACACTATTTTGTGCCACTCGATGTCAATCGTTCTCTACGCAAGACAAAGTAAATTTATTGTCCTCAGACTTCTAAATAATATTTAGCCCTGAGGTTTTAATAGCCCTCTGCCATAAGTATTAATAAGGTTATACTTAGATCTTTTGCCAACAATAAAAATCTTATCATTAATACTTTGTTCTGAGATAATACTGTTAAGTAGTTAAAGATCAGAAAATGTGGATAAATGACAGGAATGTTAATTTTTAGGACATTTGACTTGAACCACACAAAAAACTTTCGGAATTCAAATGTGTCTCCCCAAAATAAATGAGGCAACTTAAGTTTGTTTGGCATTGTTTCTATCACCCACTTTGAAAACAGAGGTTTTTTATACTTAATGGCCATGGCTACACTAGCCCCTACCTTTCGAAAGGGGGATACTAATGAGCCACTCTGGCAGATGCTAATGAGGCACTGCTATGAATACGCAGTGCCTCATTAGCATAATGACAGCCACGCACATTTCGAAAGTGCCGCTTTTGAAACGCACGCTGCTGGTGTAGACGGGCCTTTTGAAAGGACCCCCTGAATTTCGAAAGCCCCTTCTTCCCAAAACCAAATGGGAAGAAGGGGCTTTCGAAGTCCAGGGGTCCTTTTGAAAGGCCCCTGTCTACACAAGCAGCATGTGTTTCAAAAGCAGCACTTTCAAAACATGCACGGCCACCATTATGCTAATGAGGTGCTACATATTCATGGCAGCACCTTATTAGCATCTGCCAAAGTGGATCATTAGCATCCCCATTTTGAAAGGCAGGGGCTAGTGCAGCCACAGCCAATGATGTGACATGATTTGGTGCTGGTTAATGCAGGTAGTATGAAAAAGATACTCAGTATTTCCATTATCAATTTTTTTATAGAGCGATAATTTGTCCATCAAAATTCATTTGCTGTGTGATTTGCTATTACCACACAGTTTTTTTCTTCTGTCTGTCCTGTTCTTGAAATCTAGGATGTTCAGCAAGGAAAAAATGGTAGTGCTACATTCTCAACTTCATAAATAAAGGATTTTTACAAGAGTGTGTACAGTATTATTGAGTAGGTTGCTCTCCTGCACTCTTTGGTCCTGGATTATGAAGAATGGATGTGGCAAAATAAAGACATACTGGCTGTGTCTACACTTGCATTCCACTTTTTAAAGAGGAATGCAAATGAAGGAAATTGAAAATGCAAATGAGGTACTGATTTATATATTGTGTGTGTCATTTGCATAATCTCTTTCTGGAAGAGATTCTTTCAAAAGAAAAAAAGCAGTGTAGATGGGGCTCTTTTGAAAATAAACGCCATCTTTGAAAGACCCCGTCTTCCTGAAACAAAATACGAAGAAGGGTTCTTTCAAAGATGGGGTTTATTTTCAAAAGAGCCCCGTCTACACTGCTTTATTTCTTTCAAAAGAATCCCTCCCAAAAAGAGATTATGCAAATGAAACACAAGGTATGTAAATCAATACCTTGTTTGCATTTTTTATTTTCTTCATTTGCATTCCTCTTTCAAAAGAGGAATGCAAGTGTAGACACAGCCATTAAGATTAATGGGTCTGAAGTGAGGAGCAGGATACTGGAAGACAAGTAGAAAATCACTGTACCCCTTTTCAAAAAAAGAGTAACCCTTTTCTGTTATTGTTTGTCTTGTAGATTTAACTTATGTCCATAAAATAATAAATTCTTTGGCAGTCACTTGATAACGAGTAGGATATCTTCATGTCACCGTCCTATTTGTGAGTCCATTGATGGCTGATCAGCCGAATTCTGTAGCTCTTATCAAAGAAGGGGCAGGTGTTGGTAGCTGTTGGAGGGGCGTGAGAGAAGAACATCACAAAACGTCTACTACCCTTCCGCTGAACACTGCTTTTCTCAACAAGTAGGCCTAGTCCTACTCAAACCAGGAGGACTACTTGCAGTAAGATATTCCTCCGTTCACATAAGAATGGCAGAATTTGGCCTCTGAAGGATAATAGTACTATGATTAATAAGAAGTATTGGTGGTGAATAGATAATAAGTATTGCCAGACAGACCTGTTTCCTTTAAAGAGGCGACCATATCTCCCTGTCCCAAATATGGGACAGGGAGATGTGGTGGGGAGAAGAGGCTCCACCAAGCCCCAGGGAGCCAGGAAGCAGCAGCTGCCAGCCCTCCCAGGGAGCACTGGAGAACCAGGAGTCCCCAGTGCTCCCTGGGAAAGCAGCAGCCGCTGGCAAAGCAGCAGGGAGGTGGCAGCCACCTATGCTCCGCTGCTTCCCCAAGGCTTGGGAAGTGATCCCACCAGCAGTTAGCTGGTAAACGTACCAGTAAGCCTCATACTTATCAGCATGCTTATGGTTAACCATTTAACATCCCTACTAATATTATACATCTGGAGGAAAAACTGTCCTAAAACAGGCAGACTGTGGCTACGCTAGTGAGTTTTTTTGTCAAAACTCACCTCACACTCACACACAAACTCAGCATTTCTGCTGATGACCTTCTTCCTCTCCCAGATAAGGAAGAGCGCCTATGTTGACAGAAAAGAGCTGTGTGGATGCTCTGGGGGCGCCTTCTGTTGAGAGACAGGGCGTCCAGGACACTGGGCAGCCCTGTCTGCTATGCATCTGGTTGGCTGTTTTGTCGAGAGAGCGGCTGGGCTCTTCCTATCTGCTATAGTGTATGGCATTCTGTCGACAGATACTTTGTCAGAAAAATCTCTTCCGACAGAAATGCGTCGAATGTAGGTGTATCCACACTGAATGGGAAGAAGAAATCTGGGAGGAAGGAATGGGTGAAAGAAACCAAGGAGGTGAAGGTTTGCAAACAAAAAGCACACAGCAGTTGCCTGTGATACGGCTGCAAAGATTGTGTGTTGCAAGAATTGAGGCACCATCTCCCAAAGCAGGGAGAGCTTAGTTCCTCTCTCTAAAGCTGTAATGAAACCTGAAATCCCCTAATGCTGTTTAGGCAAAATTACCCAAGTTGGTTTGTAGATCACAGCTCAAGGCAATGATACTTCAATGTGATGAACTATAGTAGAAAGCAGGCCTGCCAATGCTGGGAGGGGCAGCAAAGGAGGCAATTGCCCCGACCCAATGATACAAAAGGGCTCAGAGCTCAGGGCCCTTTAAATTGCAGCTGGAGCTGAGTGCAGGGCACTCCAGGCAGCACTAGGCTGACTGCCCCCTGCCCTGCCCTTTTTGAGGTCACAGAACAGAGCCCCCCCCTGCCCCTGTGCATATACCCCTAGCAGCCATGAGCATTGGGAATGCTACCAAACTATCATCAATCACATGACAGTGACTGTTTGGGCAACACTGAAAACACAGGGGTAAGACTATGAACAGTTTTAAGATGACAGGCTATGTTGACCACTTGTAACATAGATGACTACAACCATTTTATTGTTGCAAGAAAACCTCAGGATCAGCTGTTTCAGAGGTCATGGAAAGGGTCAGCAGCGAGCATAAGACAAAACAGCACTCCTTGGTTATTTGAGAGCCACACAGCTCATCTCTTATATTATAATATATATATTATATATATTATATATATTATAAGCAGAATTAAAAACATTCTGCACAATGTAATAATTGACTTGGATGCAAATTCGCATAATCCTGTAAAAATAGAAATGACATGTAACAGACACTTACACACCTAATCTGGCAAAAAAAAAGATGCGCCAAAAGATACACAAGTAGCTGTGCAAGCCTTAGGCCTGCTCTACACTTAAAAATTAGATCAAACAAGCTATGTCACTGAAGGCTGTGAAAAATTTTGTGCTCTGTCTGCTGTAGTCAACCTGCTCTCCTCTGTGGATGTGGCTAGGTCATTGGGGGAGAATGCTTCTGTCAACCTGACTATTGCTTCTCAGAGTGGTGGACAGATTACTTTGACAGAAAACCCCCTTCGGTCAGTGTAGGAAGTCTCCACTCCAGCAGCACCACAGTACTGTAGCTTTTGCAGCTGATTTGTAGCCATGCCCTGTGTGTGGCTTGAAGGCTTGTCTCTCACCAGCAAAAACTGGTCCAATAAATGATACTACTTCATCCACCTTGTCTCTTTAATACTCTTAGCAAGTCGAATAACCCCAGCTACTATGCAATGCTCAGGGGCTATGTCTTTGCTACAAAAAGATGTGGGTTTTATATGGAGAATTCCTCTTGTGATGTAAAAGCCTAGTGAAGGCAAGTGGAGTTGTGACTTGATATAGCTAGTGCAGATTAACTCTATACCCACCACTCTGCTTGAACTCTGCTAGTTACATGCAGGCAGAAACTACAGTGCTTTGTCTTTTCTAGGTTTTTACATTCAAATGGCTACGTCCATGGTGAGCATCATGGTGCCTAAATTTTAGGTTCTTAGGAAATCACAGGCATGCTACTGTGATCTGCAAAGCCTGAGTTAGCCACCCACGGTTCTGTACAATGAATGTGCAGATTCAGGTACCTTAGAATGTCATGCTCAAAGCCACCACCGCAGGCAGGGAGCTGCCTAAGCTAGCCAATGGGAAACACTGACAAGAGGAGAGTATGTTAAGCCCCAACCCTCTTGCAGACACAGTTGCTTAATACAGAATGCTAGGAGGTGTTCTCTGTGATCCGCGCAGGGATGCTCCTGGAGACAGAAGTCCAAAGGGGCAGTTGCCCCAAGGCCCAGCAATTTAAAAAGGCCCATGGCTCTGACTACCGTTGCCACAACTGCAGCAGCAGCAATGGCCAGAGGCCAGCCCAGCACTGCACCAGTGGCTGAGAGGTGCAGTGCCATCTGGGTGGTGCTGAAGAGTGGCTGCCCCTAGCCCTGCCCCTTCTGCCCAAGGGTGGGGGCCCCCATTGTCCAGCAACAAGGTATTTACATACCGGAGAAATATGTTGCATTTTGGGAGATTTCTCCCCCAGCCACTCCACAAGTGCTGGGTGGAGGAGGGGAGTACAAAGGAAAGGGAAAGGTGTTTTCTGTTGAAAAAGCGCACCGTGAAACTCTCAACACCGCCTGTCTTTCCCCGACCCCCAAACTCTCCGAAGCGTGTACAGATTGTGGAAGTCAGCCCTGATGTGAAGCACCTTTGAGCTCCAAATGCACTCTGGGACCCAGGCAGCTGGTACATCCAGAGCTCTTTGCTATGGCGTATTTTGTGGTGGGTTTTCCTCAGTCTTTCCTATTTAAGTTGTTCCACTTTAATTAAACAATTGAATGATTATAATTATATGACACTGGCAGATCAGATGCCAGCTCAGGCCAAGGTCCCTAAGCCTCACTGACTCCAGGGCTGGTAACAGATGTTGTGCCTGTGCATGGCAGAGTTTGCATACACATGTACCTATGTGCTTGTGTGAACTGCAGTATATGCACACATCAGCATTAGTGTATGAACATTGAAGAGATCCTAGCCCTGGGGACATCAGCTTTGTATTTCCGTAAGGCCAGGAGTTCATTTTTGGACTTTAGTTCCTTCATAGTTAAGGTTTTATTCTAGCCCCTGGAACTTTAGAAAAAGTTTTGGCCTTAAAATTTTTGCTGTTACTCACTGATTATGGTAGATTTTTTCCTTAGAATTTATTTTATTAGTATTTGTTTTAAGTTACAACACTATAAAATTAGTCTTTAACAATCTGGGTGAATTACTGTTTTACGGCTAATGTAAACTGACTTCTGTCAGTAGCAAAACTTGACAAAAATGGCATATTCAGATATTAAACTGTACATTTCTAGCTCTATAAAAAATGGGCTACTTTTCATTTACTCCCTCCTCGATATCCCAATCTATGCAGAGTACTTTTGCTTTGTGTCTGTATTAGAAAATATTAGAAGCAACTGTATACTTAATCAGATTAAAAAAAAAAGTGAAGTAAAACTAAAGAATCACCAACAGGCCTTTAATGACCCTTTACATCTATATCTATCTAGCTACGTGTGCAAACACACACGCTCCCAATTGTAAACTTAAGAAATTTATGCAAGGTATGCTCCTATTGCAAGCAACTTTATTGTTCCCCCCACTCTGTGGTTTGTTCCACACCCTCCCATTACATCTTGCTCCATTTTGACAGGAAGTGATTCAGAGCAAGGACAGATATGTTTGTGCAATTACAAGCAAAATGGCATGCCAGTCCTGACTGGAGCTTCTGGGCATTGCTGTCATATAAATACATTAGTTGTTCCTAACAATGCCAACATGTAAAATTTGCTACACTGCCATTGCTAACGTGTGTGTGTGTATGAGAGGAGTTTGATGGGAAACACTCTATTAACACATCCATTAAGGCACCTCCTGAGTTTTAGCTTAGTTTTCTATGTGAGTCATTCATATTTGTGACATCTTGTGATACAAGGGCCATTGCTATATTGTGAGAACTTGTGATCTAGGGTCACTTATGGTTAGAGGCTTATGTCAAGTATTTCAGGCTTAGGCCTTCATTTAGCTAAGCTGTTGTTTTACAGGCTTCAGGCCTGTATGCTCTGTGTTACATCATCAATTCTTGTATTTCATCTCTGTACACTAAATATACCTCATATCTTTAATCCTTAGCTACAGAGGAAAAGCTGTTAATCAGATGGCCTCCAGCAAATATTGGGCATAACACTGCATGAACCGCCTGCTCATTTCTATTCCTCTCCCATGACTTTAACTCAGGTGCTCCTAATCTGTGCTCCCTTTTAGCATTCCCAATTTTTGCACAGCATTTTTGCTCTGTGCCTATACATGGTTAGCTGCTGCCCTTCAGAGGAGATGAAAAGAGCAAAGACCTGAGATCTCAGACTTTATTTTACATAGTAAAGGTAGGAGAACCAGGAAGGCCACATGAAGATCAGAGTGGCTTGATGTGTAAGTTATGTAACATCATCTTTAATTATGTACTTATACATACAAGCCTCTATGCTTATGCAATAAATAATTGTGTATGAAGACTCACACATAGACTATTTTGTGCAAAAGACAATCAGCTGCAAGGTGCCTGGCCTTCCTCCCTCTCAGCTGCCACAAACATCTTCAGGCAAAGTCAAATATGAAATGCTGAATCCTTGCCACCTACTAGGATTTGAGTTTGGTGCAGTTTAAAGTGCCAAGCCTTTCACTTCATGTGTAGGAACCACACGTACTGGATCTGCTACTGGGAGCACATTACATGGTACTGTTCTGAAGAACAGACTGTCCACTCAGAGTGAGGAACAAGGTAGGACTGTCCAACAGAAAGGTTTAGATCTAGCATTTCATAGGCTAATAGAGGTTAAGTCCACAAAGGACTATTACATCAGCTAGTGTGACATCCTGTTTAACAAAGATCATTGAATTTCACCAAATTACCCCCATATTCAGTACAATAACTAACGTCTGGCTAAAGCATCTCCAACATTTCAAGGAATCCACGTAGAAATTCTAAATGCAGCAGGAAAATATGGGTGCTTTTTGTGGTAAATAATACATATATACAACACTACTTTTCTGCGTGTTTGGTCACAGGTACTGCCCTAGAGGTTAATCAGGCTTGGTGTATTAAAATATAGGATGGTGGCTGTGTGAATGCTATGCTACAATTGACAGTAATGATACCAAAAGAGGCTGGACTCATAGGATACAAAAATAATTGGGTCAAGAGGTGATATAGATACAAGTTATGGTCTGTGCTCTGGGTTATTTAAATTTTTCAGTACCCAGACACGCACACATTACCAACGATATTGGCTTTTGTGTATCTGTTACCAGCACAATTCAAATCGGTTCCTGTGCCTTCTGGCCAACCAGCAGTGTGAACACCACTAGTGAAATGCTCTCTCCCCCAGACATCTACAAGACCTTTTGGTTAATTTGTGCCCTCCTATAAAACATTATGCCTGGGCATACATAATTTGCTAGCCAAAACAAAAGATGCCCTAATATCTCATAGCCCTACTCACATCTCATATCTCTATTTACATAGCAATATCCTATGCCTATTACCTAATCACTTATTATAAGCCTTTATCTTTATATAACCAGTTATAACCATTTATGAGCACATATACTCACAACTAAAGCCCTTGTCCTCAAAGGGCCACACAATGGCGAAAGCCACCTCATATCATTGAACACATTTACCCCACATTGCAGTTATGGTCCTGGGCCTAACATTCCCAGTCCGCCATAAGGGACTAATCACGATTGGCAAATAAAATTTGTCTGTCAGTCGTACGAGGGAATGTGCAGATGGGACATGAGTATGTGGACTTGGAGATAAAGGTAGCCAAATGATAGTGTTTAGCCCAGCGGGTCACCTTTTCAATCTATTCATCATGCTTTTGCGGGAAGATGGGTAAACAACCTCCCCATAAAATGACAAAAGGCGGAGGAACGTAGTAACGAGAGGGCCTGACAATCAGGTTTGGTATAAGGCTAAAGGCCTAGAACAGTCAAGGCTTTGTTAATATACGGCAAAGCTAAAGGCCTCAAGCTTGAACAACAGAGGGTTAAAGCAAAAATGGTGAGCTAGGTAGATTCTGCTCACAGGAATTTGGCAGAGACAGGGCTAATCAGAACATTACTCCAAATTGCTAGGCAGACCATGGTACACATAAACACATCCTGCTTGGTACCATGCACTCCCCATATCCTCTCCATAAATAACAGCTTAGCACCAGGTACATTCCAACCCAAGGTCAGGAACAGGTAATGGCATGATGGATAGTGGTGTTTTGATGGTACCACCAGCCCCCAATGGGTAGATCTAGTTACATTGCAGGAGTGTTGATGTATTACAGTTAGGGGGTTTTACCTGGATACATAACTTATTTATAGTGTGTGTAAAAGTGTGTGTAACAGGGGCTGTGCTGAATGACCTAGGGGATGACGAAGCCCTCTTGCCCTCAACTGAGTCACTGTCCATTGTCATGGCATATACATGTACCAGTGTAAACTGCTGAGTCAAACTGGAGATTCATGAGGGTGTTGGAGCCCATGTGCTATTGACTGTAAACCTGATTCCCACTCCTTTGTACCTGGCTTGATTTATGGTTCTTGGGAGCTCCTCCAGGTCTGCAGTGTCAGCTAACCGCAGAGTCTACATTGCTGATTCCACACGGACGGGCTGTAGATGTTTAAAGTGTGGTCAGACGTCTTTACCGGAACAGTGCTCAGATGTCCAGTCTGCTCCCTTTGATGTTACTCACCTTGGCCACGGGCTTCTCTCTTTGGACAGCAAACAGCTGAAATCTAAGAAGCCTTTTCAGCATTAACTTTTATTCATACTTATTCTTTTTAATTTGTATTTGCATAGTAGTAGTACCCAAAGGCACCAACTGGAATTGTTCTACCAATCTACGGGCATACAGGAAGACACCACCCAGGCCAGGAAGACTTCACAATTGCATCAAAACTTATACACTCAGTTTTCAGTACATAAAGACTGAGACACATACCCTTTTTAGACAGTGAGAAGAATTAATCTGACATCTTCTGGTACAAAAGGTATTTTTTCACATATAACTTTATAACTGAAATTAACTTAAGCTCCTAAGTATCTTCTGCTTCTTTTTATCTCCTCCCTCAAGTCCTCCAGAAAGAAATTTTCAGGTAAAAGCTTTAGCTTAAAGTTAAGATTGACGGATAGCTTAAAGTATTGCATAATATACTATATGCCAGCTACATTAGTTAATAAAATGAAGTATGGCAAGAATCTGTCAGCATAGCTAAAGATTCCATTCTGTATTTGCATTCTAATTTGCCCCTCACCATAAAGTCCAGTTATAATATGAAAATTCACAATAGACACCCACCTATCATACAGGATCCCTTTTTCTCATTGCTTGCTTTCTGTGCGAGGGGACCAAAACCAGTTTATTATTTTAAGTATAGTAGGGAACTCGTGTCCTGGCACTGCACTGTATGCTTTGATTTCTGCCCCCTTGTTCCTCTTTCCACCTTCTTTCTAACGGGCACAGTGAGACCCTTAAGGAAATGCACCTAGCAAGTTGACAGTAATTGGTTTTGGGTAGGCAGCAGCAGGAGACCAGCCGGGCATGATACATTTTTACAGAGATTCCTAATGTTTGATTTGGGCACAGGAACCTGAATAAACATAAATCTGTCAGTGAGCATTTCAATGGAGCAGGCTATAGCATCTAAGACCTGAAAACCTGCATCCTAAACCAAAGAAACTTTAACACCAGATTACTAAGGGAGACGACATCTGAAGTGGAGTTTATTCTCAAGTTCAACACCTCAGTCTCAATCAACATATTACATTACATATTACAAGGACAGTTCCCCCATCTTTGATATTTGTAGAGACCTTGGGCAACTCACAACTTAACAGATGCTTGCAGTTAAGTACTTTTCTTTACCCTCTTCTTACCCCACCTTCTGTCCTATGTAGCTGATTCAGCAGTTTTCATTTCATTTTTTTCTAGCTTTCTGTTAAATTCTCATTATGCCAGTTTACTTTCATCAGAATTTCCACACTGGAAGAAGTGGGTTTGTCCCACAAAAGCTCATCAGCAAATAAATCATTGTGTTAGTCTTTAAACTGCTACTGGACTGCTTTTTCGTTTCATTAAGATACAGACTAACATGGCTACCTCTCTGTGATTATTTCGAAATTGTTGTTGTTTAGACATGGGATAGCGCTTATTTCAAAATAAGTCCTATTCCCTGTGATAACAGCACCTATAACTATTTCAAAATAGAAGGTGCTATTTTAAATAAGTGCTATTTCAAAATGTGTTTATGTACAGCAGTGTTATTTTGAAATAGTTATTTCAGAACAGCTATTCTGGAATAATTTATTTTGAAATACGGCTGCTGTGTAGATGTAGCCGAAAAGTAGAAGGAAAGAGGAGCAGAGCCTGAAGGCCTCATGGAACTCAGGAAGACAACTGCAGTGGAGGTACTAAAAAAGAAGCCAAAGTTAGGGTTGGCCTAAACCGGGTGAATTGGGAGGGGAGTCGACTAACATTAAGTGAATTTGGGGAACTCTGACCATACCTCTTTCTTCAAACACTTACCCCCCCATGGCTACATCTACGCTACAGCAATCCTTTGAAAGAAGATCTTCTGGAAGATCTCTTCTGAAAAATCTGCTTTCAAAAGAACGCGTCCACACACAAAAAACAGATAAAAATAATCCATCTGCTCTTTCAATAGAAAGCATTCCACACAGCCCCCACTCTTTCAAAAGAATGGGCAAGGGATCGAAAAATCAGCGCCATGAGGACTGTTCTTTCAAAAAAGGGCCATGGAGCATATACCCACTCCCCCTAGCCCCCGCCACCAAAAGAAGCTTTTGAAAGAAGGCGCTCTTCCTGAGCCAGGCATGGAAGAGGGGGTTCTGAAAGAAGAACCACGTTCTTTCAATTTCAGATCAGAAGAGCACATTTTGTGTGTAGACGGTCCACAGGTTCTTTCGAAAAAGGGCCAGATTTTCCAATAGAACTTGCTAGTGTAGACGCAGCCCATGAGTTGCCCAGGCAGGGACCCGCTACCCTTGTCTCTAACAGATTGCCAGAGTGGTTTATTTGAGTCACGCAGTAAGAAAAAAAACCTTTATAGGTGTTAATATTTTTAATCTACCATCAATTATGGTCCAACACACAACAAAGCACAGATGTTCCACATTGTGGTTATTTGTCACGTTTTGATGCTTCATGGGAGACATGGTGTAGGATGTTAATTTCATAACAAATGAAGCAACTGCAGTTGGTGTTCTCTATGGAGTGCAAGAATTTACCCTGACATAGGAAGAGAGTTGGCATGTATGAGGATGTATGCAGAGTTACAGCAATTCTAGACAAAATGTTTATGTAATGTCTAAATGATGTAGTAATTGTTAGTCATGTTCAGTTAGAATGGGTGGGTGGAAGAGGCCTGGCAGTGTCTGTCAGAAGCAGTTTGCTTCAATAATTACATCTACTGATGATGTGTTTGTCACAAGTAGAGATGGGCCAAGACCCAAATATCTGAACAGCTCAGCTCCAGCCCATTGCTCAGACTTGGAACAAAATTAATACACTACGTCAACACCCTAAGACCTTTGAGGAGATCCAAACTATCTAGAAGGGACAACAGCTGCATGTAGGGGGGTTGAGGAGGGAGTGACTGTGCTCCTGGAAGAGCTGGGGCCTCAGGCAGAGAGACTAGGGCTGGGGGCAGCCGGCCCTCTGTGCCACCCAGCCTGCATCATCCCTGTCAGTCGTCAGAGCCACTTCGGTCTCTGGAGATTGCTGCACCAGACTCTTGCAGCAATGCAAAGGGCCTGGGGTCTCCACTGCTGCAGTAACAGCAGCTGCAGCAGATGGGAGCCCCAGGCCCTTTTGAATCACTTTTCCCCACAGCAGTTGCTCCCTTTGTCTCCCCACTCCCACCCTCCTCCCTGAGTCACCAGGCCTGGCTATATATAGGTCACTATATGCTTACATTTATGCAGAGTCTACACCTTATCTGACAGGACTGAGAATTTCCCTCCCAGAGATGCTGAATAGCAGTGCTGTATACCTAGATTTATTATTATTACAATAGCAGCCACAGGCCTGAGCCCCATTGTGCCACATACTATATACACAGAACACAAACACAGACAGACGAGTTTAGGATGAGAGGGTCTAGACTAATGCATCTGGAGCTAAGGCTGAAAGGTCTGGCAGCTCCTCTGGAGATGTCTGTACAGGTTGAACCACTATACTCCAGCACACACTCATCTGGCAACATCCGTAATTCGGCATGATTTTAGCTAGCCAGATGACCACTTGTCTTGGATGTGGCCAAGTTTCCTGTAGTCTGATAAAGTTTGTTTTCAGCCACCAGTGTTCTGTACTGTTATTTAGCAGTAATTTACCCTAAATGTCTTCTAAGATCCTAGTAAACAGTGGTAATGCTGCTAGGCAATACTGACCTCCTATGTTTGGGAAAATCATCTCATTCAGCACCAGTTAGGTCCACAGGGTGCTGCACTAGAGAGGTTCAACCTGTCATATGCACACCAGAAAGTAAGCCTCAGTAAACCATGGGGGTTTTGGGATGCAACACTTCATGAGACAGAACAGAAGTTCTCTTGAAAATGAAAGTCTGAAATCCTTTTCTCGACTCCAGCAAAACTGAAGATGTTCTAAAGCAGAGGTAAGCAAAATGGGCCCCCCTGCTTTCAGGGGTGTGTGAAATTTTGTAAGGGGGTTGCAGCATGATAGGCTGCTGGATCTCAGGCTCATCCACCATAAAAATGTTGAAATGTTACTGGTTTTATGTTTGTGTATTCACATTTACATACCAATAAATAGAGTGTTCACCTTCTACAGACTTATTCTCTTACACGTGCCAAAAGGGTTTTTTTAATCTGAACATAATCAACATTTCCATCAGTTTGGATTACATTAGACAGGTTGAAGGGGTGGGGGGCTGCTAAATGGAGGGACAAAAAGTGGGGCCTGACATAAGAAGTTTGCTCACCCCTGTTCTAAAGAATGATTCAGCATCACTGGTCATAAGGGGAGTTAGCGATTACTCATTATCACCATATGGGGCACCTAGGGAAATGGTGCAGGAAGGGTGCTTACTTCCAGTACTAACAGTTCCAGTGTCTCACAGCAAGAGGTACAGGAGCATAGCAGGGAACATGGCTACCAAACAATAAGGAAATTGCCTAACAGTCACTCCATTCCATGCATATCTGTCACTCACATGGGGCAAACCCATGTTTGGGATTGAAAGTTCCCTTTGTAGAGTAGAACTGAAGTTAACCCATTTTTCTTGATAAATCAAAACTACTTAGACTATATATCACAGGGAACCGACAATGAGAGATGAGCTTTTCACCTCCAGAGCATCGGCTCTGGTCAGATACCAGCTGAGTTGTCTTGTGAATCCATTTGATGGTCTCAATCTAGGTGCTTCACACAAGATGGCCTCTGCAGGGTCTGATGACACAGTAGAGAGGATATAATAAAGGAATAGATGAACTGGAGACACACTCACTGTTAAAGCTGGTCCGAGTGAGTGCTGCTTGTCCTGCTAATGTCTTTGCCGTACCTGTTCGGCAAACTGAAAGCCTATAATATCCAGGCCTATCAGCCTGACCCCTTTCAGCAATCCAGAATTCACTTACATTCTTTAGACACATTTAATTTACAAGCAGTTACTGAAGTAGAGTAGAGGAAATCGCAAATCTCCTGGAGATCCTAAGGCCTCCTGGGTTCCCAGGTTAGCGTGCCTGGAGCCAGGAGTACAAGAAGCAGCAGCTAGTAGGCACATGGCATGAAGAGAACAAGAATCTCACAATTCAGGAGACTTATTTTTCCAAAGGAAGCTTTATTTAAGAAAAATGACAAACTCCCCAGACCAGTAATTACAGGCAATTCTGTGCAAGTTCCCCCGTCACCATTCCACAAGTGCTAAGAGCAGAGACAGAGGCTAGCAGTATCAATGTGACTACAGCGTAATGGTCACTTGGATGTAACGCTAGCCTCACAACCTGAGTTATGTAAGAGACCTCACTGTGCCAACTTAGCAAAGGGGGGGCAAGAGCAGAGATAGGAGAAGGTGCCAGTAAACATTTTTTTCTCTCTCACCTTTTTTTTAAGCCTCAGCAGATCGGCTTCAGGCTGTGGGAAGCTAAACTACTGTACCTATCTCTTTCAGCTCAGTCCAATCCTGAGACATCACTGCTGTGGTGGTGTCACAGCTTCCCAGTGCTGAAATGCATCAAGATGGTGGGCCCTGGGTTCTGAACAGAGTTGTTAAAACAACACAGAAATTCAAAGCAGTTTAGGGGGCTTGCAGGTAGAATTAACATGGTTGAGGTCTCGTAAGTGGGGAAGAGGGGCTAGTGAACAGTTAGGAGCCTAAAAAGATACCAGATTTCAAGACAAATGGTACAAAACTCCAACATGTTGAATGAATTTAAAAGACAATGGAGAGTTTTTCAATTTTCTACTCTTTCCTCGAGGTTGCCTCTAGCCATTTTTTTTTTAAAATAGCTAAACGATAAATTCAGCCTAGAAAACATTTCACAAAGTAATTGTGAAACACAGTAAAGAAAACATAAATGCTGCTCTGTCTGAGCTAGGGAAACCTCTGGGCTGGAGGGATGAGGAGCATGTGACCAGGCTGGGCCCTATTGGAATTTTTCTCTAAGGGAATGCAGAGAAAATGAAAACATTTTCATCATTCTGCCCAGAAAACCCAGTGGGATAAGTCCAGGAAAAGAACCTACCTGGTTTTCTCCAGCATGGCCTGTTGAACCCAATACCATGTTGGAGGCAGTAAAACTACAAATGACCTCCCACTCCATGCAGCACAGCTGTTCTCACCAGTTTAGGGACGTCCCCAAGACATTTCTGCTTGTCACATGCTATTGTCAACTCAGAGACTCTCAGAAGGGGCATATCCATGTTCCCATTGTGTATAATATTCCAGTTCAGCTGCGCTCCCTCAGCTCTTCTGAATGCTAACCTTTAGGACATCCCACACGTCCCCAGAACACAAAGCAGGTCATGCTACGTACAGAGAATGAAGATCTTCCAGCTACACTTGACATTAATTTTAGCTGTGTCAGATGAAGAGGCCTCCCAGAGTTCCCAAACTACCATGCTCCCATTCAAAAACAGGCCTGAACCTATACTGCCAATTTGTATCTGGGAAAGGCGTCATGAAGAAGCCCCTCAGTGACCAAGACACTTTCTGAGGACTGCTGCATTGTCTCAGAAACAGAAGCAAATCCAAGACAAACATACAGAGACAAGATTGGGCCCACTCTCAGCAATTTGTTTGAGTCTGGGAGGCTTGTCCTCTTCAGGCTCAGTAACATCTTAGCTCCCCTTCCAGCTCCCATAGGAAGAAACACCAAGGTCTCTGACAGAGGCCAAATAAAGTTTAGTGCCCCACCACTGGAAGCACTGTAACCCTGTTACTCTGCACCAAGCTCTGCTTATATAAGCATTGGGTTTCAGACTGTCAGAGCTTGTAGATCCCCCTCCCACACTGTAGCTGCTTAGTACCTAATATACTTATCCAATTCTAGTGGCTCAGAATAACATGGTGGTCACAGACGGATGGGTGACATCACCAAGCTTAGAATATAAAGGGAGAAAAGACAGCATGCTCTACCAACTGCAGCTGTCATGGAAACACCATGTTTATTTCATCACTGCCATAGGAGTCTCCAAATCCACCGTAAACCCCATCCCTCCCCCACCATCCAACAGGAGGTCAGAATCCCTTTGTAGTCTCCAGTGCTTGTGATCCCCTCCCCTCTTAGGGAAAAGTTCCTGCAGAAAACCTCCAGTCAGCATGTATCAGCTACAAGATGGCTCTGGAAGGTCATGGCTGGGTCCCTATGGTGTCCAGCTGGGTTTAAGAGGAGGGAAAGGGGAACTGCCCCTTTACTCAATCAGCTTCTTGGCCTTGAAGAAACGACGCAGATAGAAGACTTGCCAAGTGGCCAGTCCAATGAGACAGAACATGGAGAAGATGCTGAAGTACAGGACCCGGGTATTGGTTGACTCTGAAACAGACGAATGAAGGCAAAGAAACTCAGATGCCCAGAGTCTGGATAAAAAATCTTCTTAAGGAGAAGAGGGTCTCTGAGAAGTCATCTCCCTCAACTTTGCAGAACTTTAACAGTGAAATTGCAGATGTGGGGGCTGTAGGGAGGGAAGTGGGGCCTGAGAAGATGCAGCACCAACATGAGAGTACTCCCATGGCAAAATCATGAGTGGAAGAGAAGGAAATGACTTCTAAAGAGGACAGCTTGAGGGTCCAACACCCAGAAGTTTAAAGGTGTACAAAATAGACAGCAACAGCTGTAATTGCCTAATCTCCAAATTCTGTCCCATTAACAAAGATGTAGTGAGAGTATAGCTCTTACATTTGCAGTTCTCCCTGGGTGTATGTGAACTCTTACCATTGGTGTCCCGCATTTCCTCCTCACGCTTCTTCATGTAAGCAAAGTCATTGACAATGGACTCAGAGAGGTCCTCCAGGCGCCGCAGTTCCACCTCCAGGGGCTTCAACTTCTCCACCTTAGCAATCTGTTAAGGGAGAATCAGTGAATCACAGAGCTAGAAACAGCAGCCTTTGCATGGGCCTAGGCAACCCGCTCGAGACCGTTCTTCATTCCCACATGGCCTAGATGTGGGGCACCTCTCCCTTAAGACTGTGCCCTCTGCAGGCCAGAAAACCCCAAAACAGCAAGCTTCTCCGCACTGTTACTCCATTCACCCCACACACTCCTAACAAGACATGCATAGCTGCTCTCAGCAGGAACTTTTCCTAGTTCTTGTTAATTCATAATTGGTTTCTGGAGCTCAGGATGATATAGTCTGCCATGTGGCTAAAAGTTACAAGGCTCTGTACAGGGATGCAGGAAAAAAGCACTGGAAATTTAGTTACAAAGTCCACTCTGGTACTGCAGCAACTTGAGGGTTCAAAACTTAAACAGGTCAAGTCAGAAAGTTCTAAGTTCCCTTTCCAGAAGCAGCATAACCTGACTACAGTACACTTAAATCTAGGGCATAAACATGAGCACACACAATATGTGAACATGAGGGATATGGTGGCTGTTGGGAACAGGATGGATAAAAACATGTTTTTTTAAAATAAAAATCAAGATGTTTAAAATGTGTATCTTTTTTAAAAATGTATATACAGGTTTATTTTTAAAAATACACTTATTTCTGAAATTATGACATTTAAAGTTATTATATATTAAAATAACAAATTAAATTAAAATATTAAGCAATATGTTTTGTGCCAATTTTTAAAGAAATCAAACCACTGAACTTATAGAAGTCACTGTCTCGGCATCTGGACTCGGCTTTTGATCACAACAGCTTCTTCCGCAGGTGCAGATCCACTATTTTCTTCATTTTAGTTCATTCACCCAGTTCAGTTTAGTGACTAACTCATTCAAAGTTAAGAAACCAAAAGGAATTCAAAGAACAGAGAATCTGGTTTCCCCTCTTCTTGACTATAGGCTAAGCATAAGGAGATAAGATCTACTAGTTCGAAAATCCTGGACACAATGACCACAAAAATCACTTTATTTCATTAACTACAGATATTTTCTTTATTTAACATATTAGATGGATTTAAATGCAAAACACTTTGGCTGTGTCTACACTGGCACAAATCTTTCAAATAGCCACGCTAATGGCCATTTCGAAGATTACTAACGAGGCGTTGAATTGACTATTCAGCACCTCATTAACATTAGCATGCTTCCGGACGTGGACCTTCGAAAGCGGTGTGGCGCAGCTACACAGGGGTCCTTCTGCATATTTCAAAATCCCCTTACTCCCTTGAAATTTTGAAATCTGCGGGGTCCTTTTGAAAAGGACCCCCGTGTAGCCATGCCACGGGAGTTCAAATGCGGCGCTTTCGAAGAGCTGCAGCCGGAAGCATGCTAATGAGGCACTGAACATTCAATTCAGCGCCTCATTAGTAATCTTCAAAATGGTCATTAGCATGGCTATTTCAAAGATTTGTGCCAGTGTAGACACGGCCTGTGTGATAAAGTTTTTTCTTACTTATTCAGCACATTTAAGTTAATTTTAGTTAAATAATAAAAGCATTTTAAAATACTGCTTGTGCATTTTAATAACATTTGAATTTTTATCCAAACAGAGCTGGACAAATTACAGACAAAAATGAATCATAATCTAGGAAATAAGAAATACATCATTCATTTTCTAATGCAATAAAAAATTAATATCAAGAATACAAATGTAATGTAAGTTAAGCTATAAAAATAATTGTTTAAATACGTGCACATATAACCAGGAAGGATATAGTGCATGTACCAAATTAGCATAAATGTTATACTTAAAAAAGAACAACAAGTTATAATGGTTATCAACAAATGAGAAATCAACTTTTCTTTAGGAAAACAGCTAAAAAGCAAAATGGAAAATTACTCAAATTGATTATTTAAATCAAGGTTTCCTGCCTGTTGATTTAAATAACAATTAAGATCAATCATTTAAATCAATCAGCTGCGGCTGGAAAGCAGATTGCATTTCTTACCATTGCTGCATTTACATTCTCCAGCAGTAACTGAGGTACCTACCCTTAATTCACCATTAGTAGTATTACCATCTGCTCTGTGAGGCCATACAGATGAGCTAATGTCTAGTAAAGAATTTACTAACTGAACAACTTTTCCTGCATCATTTTTGTTGTCTGCATTGTAACAGAGGTCACCCAGGTTCCATACCCATACAGGATTATAGGAACTTACAGACCTGGATCTTGGTATCCTGAGGGAAATAATAATTCTGTGCTTGTGCAGAGGTGTAGAATTTCCCCGGGGTGTAAAACAAACACCAGAGAGCATTCTACAGCTCAGCTTGTTTTTTGTCTGTTTACAGAACCTGGGAGAGAGTTTCTATAACCAGTGGCTTTAAAAAAAGGTAACAACAAGAAACAATGGACTTAAAAAGCTATTTAGATTCAGACTAATATTAGCTAATTGATAGTTTCAGGAAACAGCTTTATGCATACCATGGACGCCCTTGTAAAGAACAGGCATTGCTGCCGCCACTGCCACTGCCTCCTTCCCATACAGCGGCCCCAACACAATCTTTCTTAGTAGCTTTAGGTGCATTTACACTGACATAAAAACACAGCAGTGCCAGGCATCAGAGCCCTGGTGAATTGGCTCTGGCTCGAATTGTGGGGTTAAAAATTACAAGAGGAGAGTTTTGGGCTCAGGATGGAGCCCTGACTCTAAAACCCAACAAGGGAGGTGGGTCTCAGAGTCCTGGCTCCAGGCTGAGCCAGAACCTCTTCTGCAATTTTTAGCCCCATCCCCTGAGCCCAGAGACTACTAACCCAGGCTCTGAGACTGGGCACCATAAGTTGTTCACTGCTGTGTAGACATATCCTCAGTGACTAATTCTCTGGTCAGGCACTTCATCAAACAAGTCTGGAAGTGAGTGAGACTCAGATGACTTCCTCAAAGATGTTGCTCTCCCCTTTCAGAACTGAAGAGTGGTGAGTGGGAAGGTTTTGCTAGGAAAAGTAAGTTTTTCACTGGACCAAGCCCTGAACATGCCCCTTTGGCATTCTTGCAGCTAAAAGGAGGCCCAATCATTCACCACAAATATATCTGGGCACCCAGACACCTACCCGGCCACCATCATGCCACTAGTCCATTATTAACAAGCATGGATGCTCTGAGGGCTTGTCTACAGTGGGGATTAGTACAGTGGCACAGTTACACTGATGCAAACTCTGACCCATCAGTGCTACATTGGTGTAAAAGTGACATGTATTGGTGCAGCTTACCTGGTTTGACATTGGGGTAAACCCAATCTATAGTAAGAACTTGCCTCTGTATGAACAACAACCCCCAGCTCCCCCTGCCCGCATCCCTACCACCCAACCCTCCCCCTTACCCCCAAGACTTAACCAGCCACTTGCCTTTGGGGTAAGAATTTGATTCACAGTTAAAGGGAGGGTAGAAGCTGAAGTTTTGCAGGCCTCGATTGGCAGCGTATTTCGACAGGACGGGAAGGAGCATAGTCCTTTGAATCCACTCTATGTAATTCACAGACTGTGCACTAGAGGGCAATCCTTCCTCTGCCAGCTGTGAAACCTACCTCTTCTGCAGAAGGAGCCTCAGAAACTTATGTGGGTACTCCAACCAAACAAAACAAAACATATGTGGATACTGGGCACCCTGCTTCTTCACTGGCCCTTGATTTAGGCAGAAAGTCCTCACCACAGGGCACAGAGGTTGTTGAGTCAGGGAGTTTCCCATGTCCAATGTACTGTTTTCACATACTACAGTAATAGCAACGTAAGACTGGAAGGGATGTCAACAGGTCATCTAGTTCAGTCCCCCACACTGAAACAGTGTTACGTATGACCATCCCTCACAGATCGTCATCTAACCTGTTCTTAAAAACCAGAAATGATGGTGATATCTAATGGGATAATACAGACGGTGCTTGTCTTGCCTTAAGGGCAGGGAAGTGGATTTGATGACCTCAAGGTCCCTTCCAGTTCTAGTATTCTATGACTGTATTCCCTGACATCACTAGGTAATTTGTTCAAGTGCTCAGCTACCTTTACAGTCAGGGAGTTTCTCTAATGTCTAACACAGATCTCCCTTTTTGCAACTTAAGAACATTCACTTCTGGGCCTGTCCGCAGCGGATAAGGAGAGCAATTTATTATCTTCCTCTTCATAACAACCTTTCAGATACATGAAGAATGTTATCATGGTCGCCCTCCATCTTGTCTATTCCAGTCTAAACAAAAACAGTTTTCTTCAGTTTTTACCTCATGGTTTCTAGACCTTTAATGATTTTTTCTGCTGTGCTCTGGACATTTTCAATTTGTCCACATCTCTCCTGAAACATGCTTCTCATGTCACTTCTTATAGCGCTTCTGCTAATGTTATGGGAACACTGCTTCAAACTCTATCTCAGCCTGACTGTTCTAAGACTGAATGAGACCGTTCTCTGCCACTCCAGGGGCTAGTGCCTCACCTTGTCTCTTTTCCTAACACAAGTGAGAAATACAGAGTAGAAGGAGGGAAGATTCTGTACACAGAGTATACACAGGGCTCCCTCTTGGCCTTCATGCAAAGCTTTGCCAGTGGGGAGCTTAGGCATGCTTCCCCATCCACGCTCTGCCTTGCACATACCATGCGATGGAAATATAGGGGCATACTCAGCCTGAGTCCACTTCTTGATACCTGATCTTTGGAAGCAGAATCTGACCCAGGTGTAGGTAAAATGAGCCAGCACTGTCCACCTCAGCATGGACAGAAAGGAGCTAGTGAGTTTTGCTTGTAGGAAAGGGGGAGTCTGTAGGTAATTTGACAGAAAGCTTCTCAGAGAGCAACTCCTTCCCCTTTCTCAATCCGTCTCCCTGCATCTTGTCAGCATGCCTCAGTCCTTAAAGCCAACC
Organism: Carettochelys insculpta; assembly: GCF_033958435.1. Lineage (NCBI taxonomy): Eukaryota > Metazoa > Chordata > Testudines > Carettochelyidae > Carettochelys > Carettochelys insculpta. The sequence continues at coordinate 43,428,084 of NC_134142.1, read as the reverse complement.
TACCGACTTGTACTGGCAGCTCTTCTGACTGTGAGAAAGACTGCAATTGTCCCTGGAAAGGCAGCTGAGCCCCCTGGAGGCTGTGGATCAGCACTTCTTGTGGCTGTGAATGGCAATTATACAGCTTCACATTGACGAGGATTTGCCTTTCCCTTGCTCTGTTGCAGCAGCAGAAACTATTGGTGTCCACCTGTTATTGATTCCAATACCTAACCCCGCCACCCCCCCACAAACCAAGTCATGCTGGCTGAGAAGCTTACACTTTGGGCCTCAGCCCACCCAGAATTAGAACAGCAGGTTATTTTTAGATCTCACCACAAGAGGCGCTAACAGCCGCATCCAGCTGCAAACAGGCTGTCATCATGGCTGGGAAAGCAGTTTCCCATCACAAGCCCCAGATCCAAACACAGCATCACGTGAGTGATAGGAAGGAGCTCTGAGGTACTGGCAGCAGGCAAGGGACATACCTCCTCATAGTTTTTTGCTTCCACTCCATGCTTCATGTCCAGGATCACGACCTGGTCCGGCATCCGCCCCGTTCCTGGAAGTGCAATGAAAGGATTCATTGTGTGCAGCTTTCAGGCTGCCAGGAACTCACCAAGCCTCCACTGGAGAGAGACTCACACCACCCCTCTCCTGGCAAGTCTCCAGCCAGCTGCAGAGGCAGCACCGTGCTGCTTAAAATCACAGGACCTTCTGAATGAGCCCAGGGTGAGGGAAGGGCTCCCGCAGATAATGAGAACGAGCTGTAGCTAGGAGCACTAAGCACGCAGGACACAAACTGCTACCAGGCACCAAGAGAGCTGAAATGTGCCCAGACTTTGAATCGGGCTTCCCAAGGCAGAAAAGACACAACCACCTCCACTCAGCAGACAGACTAGAGACACACAAAAATAGAGCCAGGGCCACAGCCAACTGCTTCCCCAGGGCATTGCAAATATAAAAGATGACAGCCAAAAAACAAGCTGAGGGAGAACAGAGGAGCCTAAAGCCAACAGGCACACAGGGCTTACAGCCAGCTACCACATCTGGAAGAGGGCAAAGGAAAAAGAACACAAGTATACAGAACTTTCCAGAGCACCTCGCACTTCAGCCACATCAAGCTGCCTGTTCCACCATATCACCCATCAGGGAAGGTATCACAGATGAGAGACCCCCCGCGTCCAAATACCCTCAGAGCTGTCCCATCCACAGGGCAGTTTGGGGCGGCTGCCACAGGTCCTATGCTTTAGGGAGCCCTAAAATGGTGGCCACCCCAACCATCCTATGGACAGGATAGTCCCCCATATCTAGGCTAGCCTATGGGGCCCTGAGCAGCCAGGGGACTGATTACCTGAGGGGCCTAGAGTGGGGCTGCATCAGGCATCTCTGCACTCTCCACAGCATCGGGAACTGCAGGAAATGTAGTGACACAGCTGTCTGCCTCGCTTTCCACCATCTCCCCACTTGGTCATGCCACATGCCACTGCTGTGGTGAAGAGGAGCAACCCAACTGGGGATGGCCAGCAGAGCAGGCTGCTGGGTTCCTCTGTTTCCTGTGGCTTCTGCTGCCGCAGTGAGCACAGGGGGCCCAACCCCTGCTGCTGCCCCATACCAAGCCTACTGGCAATCCCCTGGGTCACATCTGTCTGGGAGGGGACTTTGAGCAGGAGGTACAATGGGGACAGGAAGAGGTGGAGGGGTTTGGGAAAAAGGGTGGCATGGAGGTGGAGCAGGGTGGGAAGATGTGGGGTGGATGCAGGGGCTGGGGTGGGGATGGGGTTGCCCCAGGCCCTGCAACCCTGTAAGGATGGCCCTTAATACCCTGTAGCCTAAAGAAAGGTACCTGAACAGCACAAGTTCTGAACTCACCTCTGTAGATTGTGTACTTCAGAGTCTTCCTTGTGGAGCACAGTCAAGGCTTCCTTAGGAAACACTCAAGTGTCATTCCCCCAGTTTGTAAATAAGTTAAATGCAGTGTGACACAGAGTCACTTCAAGCAGAGCTGGGAAAATACCCCAGATCTTTAATATAGCAGGCACAAGCTTCACCCCCCTCAGCCACACTGGCTTTCAGAATGAACATGTCAAAGCTTTGTATTCGGCTACTTTGTCTCTAACCAAGCACCTCTCTAACCATTAGATAACACTTCTCTCCCAGAACCAAGAACAAAATTCAGAAATCCTGATCTCCAACTTTCTATGGCTGTCTGCTAGTTGTACAACTCACTGGCAACGTGTGTGTCTTGCATGGTCTTTTGGTGCCTGTTATCCACTGAGTATAATGTATTCCTTTAGCTCAAGCAAGGGACATCTCTGCTGTGAATTTGAAGGCCCAGGGTTCATGGGTGGTGGTGGTGAGAATGGGGCGGGAGAGAAGGAAGTCCTTATGGTCACACAGGATGGATTTTTTTTCTAGTTTTTGTTTAAAAAACTGGTCATTATATTTCATACATACAGGAAAGATCCTTATAACAAAACTAAAAGCCATTATAATCTGCCAGTGACACCATGATACAAAGGAAACGCTGTGTGTTCCACATTTCAGCCATTTGCCACAAACTTGTTTGTGTCATGCAGACAGACTGGAGGCTGAGAGGGAGGATGGGAGCCAACGGCCACCCAAGGCCTTCAACACATGCAGATCAGTAGGGGATTGTTTTGCATATTATGTACATTACAGAAGTGCGCGTGGGGTTTTGGGCCCCTCAGGCTGAGGTGAGGAGAGACAAAAGTCTGGCAGACAGTACAACAAACCCTAACGGGTGAGACAAATGAGAGGCACCAAGCAGCAGGAAGAGCGAGAGAGCTGGTGAGTGTAATAGGACAGGGGAACAGGCATTTTATGAGGGGTTAATATTTCAAGGGGCTGCCAGAAAGTGATCCCTTGAGAGGCTGCTGGGTCTGGGGCCTTCCTATGAGTCCCAAGGACCTTCAATAAACTCTCTGTTCCATCTTGTAACTGACGAATTGGTGAAGTCAAGAGATGAAGCAAAATCAGTGATCCAGGACTTTTAGAGACAGGGAGTCTGATTCACTCTTCCTAGCTCCAGCAAAGCCCTTTGTGAAGATGGGGCCTTTCACAGACCACTTTGGAGGAGCTTCTGAAGCTACCACCAAATGGGGAGGGAAGGTCTGGGGCAACTTCACCAGGATCCACACAGCTACTAATGTTACAATTCAAAGGGAAAACATACAAGTTAACCTGGGTGTCTCACACAAAACTTAAATGTCTGTCACCCCACAGGAAGGCAGGAAGAGAACAGGCTGCTCCAGAAAGACAGGTTCTCTTTGCTCCTGAGATGGGGTGCTAGGCAGAGAAGGAAGATGCTGCCCCAGGCTTTCGTCGTGAAGTGAAGCTCCAATCCCTCAGAGAATCCAGTTCCTGCTATTTCACAGGCAGAATGGAACTGGGGGGCCAGGGTTCCCCTAAGCCGTGGTGCCACACAGCTTCTCATTAGCCCTATGCAGGGGCTCAGAGCTGCTGCACACAGAGTGCTACAGCCAGAGAAGTAGCCCTTCTTCCCCAGCAGCTCCCTGCCAGGGCTGTAGCACATCTCTCCCATGGCTGTGGCAGCTCCTTACTGGGGGAAATGTGTGATGCCATGGCCAGGGAAGACACACACTCCTCTGGTGACAGCAGGGCCAGCAAGGAGCAGCCAGTGTTCTGGGCCAGCCCTTCACAGTAGGGGGAGAAGGCTCCATGCACTGCCATCCCCACATCTCCCAGCTGGAGCCACAGTGCTGTGAACACGGGGAAGCTCTGTCCTCACATTGCCCTTGCCTGGAGGCTCCATGGGGTAGCAAAGAGCCACGTTTCCCACCAGCACCAAATGAGAGCTGCCCTAGGTAAGCACCCCAAGTCCCAAACCCCTACCCCAGCTACCGTGCACCCTAACTCTCTCCCAGACTCTGCACCCCAGCCCTGAGCAGCCTGTACACCACCCACACCCAGAGGAGTTGCTAGCAGAGATCCCTGTGTCTGCCAAGCTACCCTATACCAGATACCAGGGCCCTGCACAAGGAGCTGATCTGCCATCACTCACTTCCTCTTCCCCATTTCTGTGGCTGGGGGTTGAGAAATCCTAGCTCTTCAGAACCCACCTGGCTCAACAGCCCTGTGTTTCCTCCACCAACAGTTCCTGCTGCCCAGCTTGCCCTCCCAGGGGCAGTCACAGCTCTGCTAGTGATGAACGCTTCCCTGTCTGCAGCCCCCACTGGGGCTACCTTTCTCACAGATGTCCAGTAGGAACCCCCTTAACAGGGCTGCAGGGAGAATTATCCAACTGAACTATCTCAGCAAAACAATCACTTCCTCCAGAGCCGACATTCAAGAGGGGCCAGGACCTTCCTCTCCAAGACTCTCCAGCCCCCAGTCTTGAATTAGGCCCCTCCCCTATCCCCCTCACATCAGTCACCATAATACAGCCAACTAGCTTTAACACTCCCTTGTATCCACACCTGGGGAAGATTCAGGTAGTTACCCAACTTGCAACACGCACTATTTGGAAGCTTTCAAGCACTAAGCTCTGAGACACAAGAAAAAGGGAGTCCCTATTCTCATGCAGAGCCAGGTACCCTCAAATACAAGCCCCCCACAGAGGACTCCAGGAAAGCTCAGCTGAACAGCTCCTGGAGTCACCTCACTAAGTGCTACCTTTCGAAGCAGAGGCTGCCCCCATCACTATGGAAATCCTTAAAAGAAATCACAGTGATATAAGGGAGACCAGAAACAGGCACTTTAAGTTTATCAGAGAAGAGCTAAGGGACTGGGTCCAGGTTAGTATTAAAACCTACAGCTTGGCCATAAATCCCAAACCAGTTGTCTGCCATTTTAGCTAGTCCTAAACCTGGTGCAGAACTGATCCTCCATCCTACACCAAAGTGCATTTAGGCAAAGGCGGGAGTGGTGCGATCTCCATGGTCAGTCCTCAAAGCACTCTGGGCTCCTGTAGGGTAAGGCATGAGAGGAATGGGATCACAAAAGGGGAACCATTGCAGTAGCTGTGAGAACACTGAGTACCCCCAGACTAAGTAAGACTACAGGAGGCATAAGACCAGCCCTCCACAGACTGGAGATGGAACCCACATGCCTGTTGGTTCTCAGGCATTTGTCCTGAACTTGATCCTAGCTACTCAGCAGAGAGAGTGGCAAATGCGTCACACTCACAGGAAATGGCAGCCTCAGTGCTCATTAGGCAACTGTCCCTGCAGCACAGTAACAGGACTGACGTCTGGCTCGCTTCCCCTTCCCTCTGTCAAAGGATCACTCAAAGGAAAGGACACCCAGTGCAACCAGAGGCAAACACCACAGGTTGCTGCAACCCCTCTGGGAAGGGGCACCCCAGCCTAGAACAGGACTGCTGTGACAGGCTACATCCAAGAAAGGGACTACACTCTACTACAAAAGAGGAGGAGGAAGTGGGCAAATAGGGAGGACAAAAGAGTGCCAGCCTTCTCTGGGCTGTCAGAATTGGGACATGAGAAGAGGCTGCGCAGAAACAGCAGTAAGAGTCTGCTCTGCTCCATGCTGTATCCTCCCTTCAGACTTCTGAGATGCTCCTCTCCTCCTACAGTCACTGTCACAATTCCCTGTTGGTAATCCCATTCCTCCTCGTGCGCCTGGGCCTGAAGGACCCCGGTGCGCTCTGCAGGTGAGCTGCAAGGAGCATTTCACTCCCAATCCCAATGCATACAGCAGCTATTTTGCACCAGTGAAACAAAACTCCTCATCCCAGAGCATCCCATTCCTCTCAGGATAATGAATCCCAGAGTGCTTTGCAAACGACACACTGAAATTGATTCACCCCCTACCCAAGATACTCCACCAGGAGCAGGGAAAACAAAGGGCAGGGAACAGCTTTCTGCACTCACCCACAGGGAGCTTGCTCTCAAAGCAAGCCTCGAACATGTCGTAGTCTTCAGTGGTGAAGGCGAACTTGCCCTTAGTGGCATCCTCCTTGGCATAGAGGATGTGTCCAGCTGAGTCAGTTATCTGTAAGAGAGGCAGACAGCAAGAGTGGCTCAAGCACAGTTGTAGGCAGGAGACCAGTCTCCCAATGACACCTAGATAAACTTAACAGGCTCTGCCTAGGCCTTCATTAGGGTCTGCTGCCTTTTGCTTCCAGCTGCCCCATTTAAGTTCATTTCCCACAGGCTGGCAAAAACAGTAGGCTTCTAGGAGCTGATTTTGCTGGTTTTTAATTAAACACCCTGGACACAGACTAATTTTAGTTGTCTGATGCTCAGAATCCTTGTTCATTGCCTCCTTAGCATCTCCTTGCATTCTAAAATTGTAAGTTCCAAAAGCAATGCTCAGCAAAGAACAGAGATTCTCTGGCTCTTAACAGCAAGAAGTATTGAGGGCTCCTTCAGCCCCACATAATTTCCCAGAAAAGCTCGCTACCTAAGAAACGCGTTAGTCTTTAAGGTGCTACTGGGCTACTTGTCATATGCAGGCTAATTTGTGCTGACATAAAAAAACGATTTAGATTAGTCAAATCTAGAGACGGTTCTTACAAAGTTACATTAGTTGACAGTACATTGGCAGGTGCCATTCAGGAAAGCCACCGCTGCGCATAGCTTAATCTCACCGTGCAGCAGTGTTAAAGGTTCAGATATTTATATGAATAATGAGACCAACCAAGTTAATTAGAAAAGAAAAAAAAATAATAGGGGCCATAAACTCTCACACTTAAGAGTATAAACCATAACTGGCAGGTTAGGAAGAAACTTGCTCTGTGAACAGGTTATTCCATAATTGTCTATTATGGGATTTCTTGGACCTTGCTTGGAACTACGTGGCACCTGTCAGCATCAGAAACAGGATGCTGGACAAGGTGGACTATGCAGAGTACAATCTCAATCCAAGCACCTGAGAGACTATCAGGTACACTTGGTCAGGTTTCTTGCTTAGCCTACCTTGCATACCACTCACAGAGCAACTAGGGTTAACCATATTCAAATTGTTCAGCCTGATACTGTATTGAATCTGCCCACAGAGCCTAGTCAAGGAAACAAAGAAAAGGACCTACTTCAAAGAGTCCCTTGTATTTGGAGTGCTGCCTTTTAAACCTGACTGCAATTCTCACTACTGTGCTCTGGGGGAAGGTCTGAGTCCTATCTTTCATAGGATTATAGAATCCAAGGGCTAGAAGGGACCTCAGGAGCTCATTGAATCCTACCCCCTGCCCAAAGCAAGATCCACCCTAACTAAATCACCCCAGCCAGGACTTTGTCAAGCCAGGACTTAAAAACCTCTAGGGATGGAGATTCCATCACCTCTCTATATAATACGCTCTATTGCTTCACCACCTGGAGAAATAATTCAATGTATCTACCAGTCCCCAGCTTAGCATCACCTGCAAATTTGCTGAGGGTGCGATCCAATCCCTCATCCAGATGTTGAACAATACCCAGAGAAGAGTTCTGTGGTATGCAGGACGGATCCCTTTTTGCTTTGTCTCTAATGCTAGCAACAGAATGCTAGTGGGGAGCCAGAAGGGAGGCAAGGATCAGCATTCAAATTATACTCCTTGCATCGGTACTCAGCCAGTACCTGGGGAAGCTAATGATCCAGCCAGAGGCTCAAATTCAGTGATAATCTTGGTCATGTGCCACCCAAGGTACACTGTGCATACACTAAAAGGTACACTGCCTGGAGGTAGCACTTCAGACAGTGGCAGTTTGCTGTCTGCTTCCATCGGTATTAGATGCCCAATACCCAGACACGTTACCCATCAAGCTAGGCGTGCGGGAAAGCAGCTTATACAGCGTGCCAACATGCTTGTGGAAGGACAGGCTAACCTGAAAGGGATTCTTCTTAAAGTTCAAACGTTATTTACAGTAATGCCATCCCCCAGAAAGCATTGTTCTCTGCCTTGCCAAACAGCCCATCAATTCCCCACACTGTCAGCTTGAACAATGCAACAGCCGCATGTGACCAAGCCAAAGCGAGACGTCATCCACCCAAGAGCATCAACTTTGCGGCCAGCTGGCGCATTGTACAGATTCCTCGGGAACAGAGGGTACCACTGTTAGTGTTGGGATTTCACAAACACACAGAGCCTAATGACAACCATCCTTAATAAACACAGCAACTATCAACCTCCTACGCCAGGATGGGGCAGCGACACCCTGTGGGCTGGATCCGGCCCTTGGCTTGCCTTGATTCACCCTGCACCGAGACTCAGGGCTTCCCCTGCAGCAGGGTGATCCAGCACTGGTGCTCCAGCTCCCCCGTAAATCTGAGCCTTGGCACTCCCTCCCTTGCCCCCCATGTGACTGGAGCGTGAGCACCAACTCCCCAATGCCTGAGGGGAAGTAGCAGGGAGCCAGCAGTAAGGCCCCTACACGGCCAGCTCTGCCTTGCAGGGGGGAGGAAGCAGCTCTGCCCACTGCTGTTCCCCCTCTCCCCAGGCTGGGGAAGAGCAGCAGTGCAGGGAAGCTCTGTTCCTGCACTCACCTGTAGGCTCCATCCCCTCATCACTCCCATGGCAAGGTATCGTTGTCAATGTGAACGGAGGGGAGACGGTGGCTGAAGCGCTGGGCAGTACAGAACAACCTGCATCTCCCATGCCAAACAGGAGCTGTGCCACGTAAGCGCCCCAGTTGCCTGCCCAGATCCCATACTACCAGCCCGCTCCTGCACCCCGCTTCCCATCCAGACCCTGCAGCCCCACCATCAGCCCACTCCTACATCCTACCTCTCCCCACAGAGCCTACAGGACTCCTCAGCAGCTCCCTCCCACATACTGAACCCCTAATTTTTGGCCCTATCCCAGAGCCTAGGGTGTCCCACAAAAATCTACTAGCCCCAAGGCTCCGGAAGAGTTAATCCAGCCCTGTGGGGAAGCCCTGCACTTCCATCCTGCCCCACAGGGCTGGAACATGAAGGGAACCCTGGTGCCTTGAGTTGCATGAGTGAGCTGAGCGTCTCTCTTTATTCCCCATTTCTCATTTCGGGGACCATATCAGTTAAGGGTATTTTTTCCCCACCTCCTCACCTGGAGTCCAGGTCGGTGAGGTGTTTATTTTATTTTCCTTTTTCACTTCTCACTTATGTTTGGACCCAGACTGATCTTTCTCTGGATCAATGGCCCCCCCAACACCCACACCCTGTCCTACAGCCTCATGACCTAGTGCTTTGAGCCTGTTCTGGCAACCTGACCTTCCAGACTCTGGGGAAGGTGCCATTTGGAGACAAGTCTAAACAAATTCTCCTCCGCTGCACAAAGGCACTCAGCCGAAAAGGAGCTTAAGCCTAGCAGATGAGTCCACATCCGCAGAACACAAGGGTTAGCCACAAGACTCCTGCATGACAAATGGAATGGAGCTAGAGGTGCCACAGACTATTACTGAGCCTGAAGTGGTATGAGGGAATGGAGACAATTTTCAACTCAATCTCGTTTAACATTTTAATAAATAAACCACATTTCTCTCTGGTAGTTTAACTTGAATGCCCCCATTCAATTGCAAAACCACAATGCAACCCTCGCACAAGAGTAATGCTGCACCAGGGGCTTGTGTGAGGCTTTCTGCAGCAAACAGAAGTTTCAGAAAATGAAAATTAAATAAAATCAGATGTAGAAAGGCTGGACAAGCAAAGAACCAGGAGAGCCTGGATCACTGAGTGAGAACAGAGGGGAAAGCACAGAGTTCTGAAAAGGCTGCATAGCACAACTCCGCTTGTATGGGGCCTCTGCAATCCAGCACACCACCAGGAGTCTTTTATACACTGTGTGTTATCAGAAACATGACCGCAAAAATATTGGAGCTCTTAAGCCATTTTGTATCCTATCCTTCCTTCTTACAGTGTAATCAGAATGCAATGAATGTACAGAGCTGAGGCAGAGAAACACATCTTAGGCTGTATCTGAACCTAAAAGTTAGGTTGACCAAGCTGTGCCACTCAGGGGTGCAGAAAAGTCCACATCCCTACCCAATGCAGTTAAGCCAACCTAACCCCTGCTGTGGACAGTGCTAGGTCAACAGAATTCTTCTGTTGCCCTTGCTACAGCCTCTCAGGGAGGTGGATTACTTTAAATGACTTAAGAACCCCTCCCATCACTGTAGTGTGCATCTAAAGCTGAAGTCTAGAGCGGTGAAGTTGCAGTAATTAAAATGCAGACATAGCCTAACATTTAATAAAATTAAAAATGATCAAAAAGAGCATTTTAGACATAAAACTTGCATCAGGGCTGATATCCTGGGACCTTCCTGGGTTCAAGACAGATGTTGTATCCCTCACTACAAAGCTGGGAATTTTCCCTTTCCAGTGGGATAACGTTTGTATTTTTGGCCCTGAGGATTCATAAACTATTAGACTGAAGTTTATCACAAATTCTCACCCCTTCTGGACCCCAGGGACAGACAATTATGCGAGAACATTCCATATTCAAGAACAAAGAAACAACATGTTTCTCAGAAACTGATTCAAAGTGTATGGTGCTTGTGAAGTTAGAAATGGAGGACACGTTACTTGGCGGGTTGCAAACAATGCTGTCAAAGCTGTATTAAAATGGCGGTTTGTCACATGGACGGTGTCTGTGTATTACTCACGCACACTCTGCTTGGCCTTAACCTCAGTGTCAACAATCCTCTCAAGTCCTCTGGCATCCTCCAGGTGCTTCCAGTTTTGTTTTCTTCCTCCCATGGAATGCCCTCAAAATGCTGGTGCACCAAACTGACATCCTCCCCGGAGCAAACCTGTCCCTTATACCCGCAAGAAAGGAACAGGCTCCAGATAACACTATCTCCATGGCCTTCTCCTCAGTCCCTCTATATTGTCCCACGTATAGAGAGCAATACCTGGTAAGGCCCTGTTACTCTAACCATCTCTCCATCTGTACTCCCAGCATACAACATGAATAGTGAACACTAGCACCACTCTCACTGTCCTCCTAGTTTGCAGAGATCAAACTGGATGTGGCCCTGTGACCTTCACCCAACTCCCTCCTCCTTTCCCCCACCCCAGCATGTCATGTGCACAGAGTAAATCCCAGCCCCAGTATGGCCTTATGGCTGACAGTCAGTTCCCCATGTGCCATGTACATAGCACAAATCCCAACATGGCTAGGGACTCACCAATTTCACGCTGCATCATGAACCTTGAAATATGCCCTTCCCAATGACATCTGATGCCTCACTGTTCCTAGGAGTACTCTATCAAATGTTGCTTCCTGGCTCCAACTGGGCTGGAGAAAGACAGGACCTGTCCATCCCTGCAAACTGCTCTGGCAGCGTGTGTGTTGGGCTGAAGGGCGGAACCAGACCAGACCAGACCAGACCAGACCTACCCTCTGGGTTTCCCAGCTGGAGAAGACTTATGGAGTGGGATCATATCTTCAAAGGAGCTTCCTAGCTATCACTGGGCAGTGGAGGGATAGGACTTTTTCATCTCCTGCCTAGACGCTAAGGGTGAGGAGAGACCAGATGGATCCACTTTTGCATGCTCCCTCCTGCTGCAAGATGCTGTCTGGTAATGGGCAGCAGCCTGAGGCTCCTCCAGCTCAGCGTGGGGCAGGCAGTGCAGCACTTTCTGCAGCTGTGCATACAGAGCAAGCATTATCCCTCCCACGCCAGTCAAGACTAGCAGCAAGGACCCCCTAGCTGGGGAAATCAGACCCATTTCTACCTCTTGGAAACTCCTGCCATTGAAGGAAGCTTGTGGTTGCTGCCTTCAGAGTCCAGGTCTGAAGGCAGCACAGAAGTGAAGGTGCAATCGCATGATCTCCCTACAACAGGTTTATGACACCCCCCTCCCAAAACTCCTTTCGGGTCAGCACCCCACAGCTACAAAACTGTGAAATTTCAGGTTTAAACACCTGAACACAAGAACTTCACCAATTTTCAAATCCTATAGCCATGAAATTAGCCCCAAGGGGCTGTGAATTCGATAGGGTCCTAATCATGACCCTATGGCTGTGACCTATCACCCCAGAAAGCTATGTTCACAAAGTGAACCCCAATGTGGCCCTATGGCTATCACCCATCTCCCCAAGGTACTGCGGGCAGTGTGAACCCCAACATGGCCCCATGGCTACCACCAATTTCCCCAGCATGCCATGCACAGCATGAACCCAAACATGGCCCTATGGCTGCATCCCATCTCCCATGTGTGCCGTGTCCAGTGTGAACCCCAACATGGCCCTATGGCTGTATCCCATCTCCCATGTGTGCTGTGCAAACCCCATCGGGGACCTATGGGTGTGTCCCATCTCCCCAGCATGCTATATACAGAGTGAACCCCAAAGTAGCCCTACGGCTGTGTCCCATCTCCCCTGTGTGCCACGTGCAGAGTGAACCCCAGCGTGGCCCTATGGCTGTATCCCATCTCCCCTGTGTGCAGTGTGGGCCTGGGCCTAGCCCCTCCCGCGGTGGCCATGCCGATAGGGCCTGGGGGCACTTCCTTCCGGGGGCCTCGCAGAGCTCAACGCAGGGCCCAGGGCCCCCGCTCCCCGGCCCGGCCCGGCCCGGCCCGACGGGGGCAGGACTCTCCCCCAAGGGGTTAGGACCTCAGCGCCCGGCCCGGCCCGGCCCAGCCCCGCTCCGCACCTTGAGGTTGGCGGAGGGGCCGCTGGCCACCCCCGGCGGGGCCCCGATCTCGTACTCGCCGGTGACCAGCGTGTCGCGGTGGATCTCCTCGCGCAGGCACTTCCGGGCCTTGCCGGGCAGCTGGAAGGAGATGGGCCGCGCCGGGCCCAGCAGCAGCAGCAGCAGGACCAGGGCCGGGCCGAGCCGAGGGCAGCCGGGCACAGGCAGCGCCATGGCGGCGGATCCGGCTCCCCGCACCACGTGAGCGGCGCCGGCCCGCCCGCCCGCCTGCGCGAGGAGGGAGGCTGCGGCGGCGGCGGCGCGCGCTCGCGGGCCCCGGGCTGGGGAACGGGGGTGGGTGTCGACGCGGGCCGAGCGGGAGCTTCTGTGGTAGCGATCGCCCCACACAGCGTCCGACTGACCCGAGGAGGAGGCGAGAGAACTTGTGCGGGACCCTGGGGAGCGCAAGTCCCGCCCGGCGCTGTGCCAGGCCCCAGGCCCCAGGCCCCAGGCCCCCTGGAGCAGCGTTTCCCAAAGTGCGGTCCGCGGCCCAGTGGGCCGCCTTGGAGCGTGCACCGGTGCTTGGAAAGTACACTAAGTGTCGCCCACGATCCTATTCGTTTGGGACCTGTCGTATTTTCCAATGTAATTAAGGCAATAACAATAAGTTAGGCACTTACATGTTTATATCAAGAGTTATATTATTGTTATGCACTATTGTTATTGTGAATAAATAATAAACAGTGAAAATTTATTATTTTTCATTTTTTATATGTATTTATATTTTGGGGCTGAAAAACAGGTCCCAACTATGTAAAGTTTGGAAAACTGCCCTCCAGCACCCTGACAGGGGTCTGTCCAGCCTCTTCCTACAGTCCCCCCGAACGCCTGTCCCAAGCCTCCTACCTGCCCTCCCGGGGAAGGGGTTGCCTGCTATTTAATCTGCACAACAACGGACCGCCTGGGTCCCACATAGTGTGGCCTTTGAAAACACAAGTATCAGAGAAGCAGCCTTGTTAGTCTGTAGCTTCAAGAACAATAAGAAGTCTTGTGGCACCTTATAGACTAACAGATATTTTGGAGCATAAACTTTCGTGGGCAAAGACCCGCTTCATCAGATGCATGAGTGGAGGGTGGGGGTGGTTTCAGAGGGGTATTTAAAGAGTGGGGTCCCAGTAAGAGGGAGGGCCAGAGCTGACAGGTCTATTCATCAAGGTGGAAATGGCCCAGTATCAACAAAACTTATCAAAAGAGGAAAAAACAAGTCAGATCAGACAGGGGATGTGAGCCTTTGTCATTCTAATGGGGAGATATTAGCACCCAGAGCAGAGAAACTGCCTTTGTAAACTGCAAGCCACTCCCAGTCTGTTTAATCCATGGGTAATGGATTCAAATTTGCAAATAAATTGCAGCTGAGAGATTTCTGTCTCCATTTGATTTTTGAAATTTTTTTGTTTCAGGACTGTCCCCCTTAAATCTGCCACTGAGTGTCCAGGGAGATTGAAGTGTTCCCCCACAGGCTTCTGTACATTACCGTTCCTGATGTCTGATTTATGCCCATTTATTCTTTTACAGAGAGACTATCCAGTTTGGCCAATGTAAATTGCAGTGGGGCATTGCTGGCACATGATGGCATATAATATATTAGTAGATGTGCAGGTAAAGGAGCCCCTGAATAGATCTTGTCAGCCCTGGCCCTCCCTCTTACTGGGACCCCACTTTTTAAATACCCGTCTGAAACCACCACTCATGCATCTGATGAAGTGGGTCTTTGCCCACAAAAGCTTATGCTCCAAAATATCTGTTAGTCTATAAGGTGCCACAAGACTTCTTGTTGTTCTTTGAGAACACAGTTGATCAGTGTCATCTTTGTACCAGCCATGAACATATTCAAAGCCCAGAGTCAGGGGCCGCATTCAGTGAGGAGACTGGTGCCCCAAAGTACAGACCAGAAAATAATGAAAGTAAATCTTCACAACTGCACCAAAATAAAATGTGATTTTAATTGTAACCATGTCTGTTCTGGGCTCCCAAAGACTGATGCAATAAAGACAAAACTAGAAGAATCTTCTACCTCAAATTACAGGGAAGGGTCTTGCAAAGACTGTGCTAAAGAATATCAGAAGCTATTGTATAGTAAACTGCAGCATGCAACCCCCATAAATATTAATACCAAGCTGAAGGAAGGCTTGTACATAACGAAGAGAATACTTGCAAGTATTGTGCAAGTTTGGTGAAGGTGCCTGTGAAATGGAGGCATTAGAAAACAGTAAGTTTAATGAGGATAGTGGTTACTTGTCTATGTTGAGCAACCAGTACAATGATCCAGCAGAAAATGAGGACAGTATATTACTTGCAGGAAATATATGGCACACCAAACCACTGTCTCATGAAGAACCAAAGCCAAGCACAGCTTTCCAAGAAAACATTGCTACCAGTTAGCCATTTGGGAAAAGTAGTTTGCTCAACTTTGAAAAAAAGTGGTAAAAGAAATCTGAAATCCTGGGCTATCGTGGACAGAATT
Organism: Carettochelys insculpta; assembly: GCF_033958435.1. Classification (NCBI taxonomy): domain Eukaryota; kingdom Metazoa; phylum Chordata; order Testudines; family Carettochelyidae; genus Carettochelys; species Carettochelys insculpta. Next base: position 43,413,048 of record NC_134142.1, on the reverse strand, counting down.
CTTCTGTTTCCCAAGGAAACTCTGGACTTCATATTCAAAGAGTGTTACCAGGGCCTCACCAACCTCATCTTTTCTGTAACCCCTTCTCATAGGCCAGGTTTTTTAAACCTTTTAATCTTTTAGGTTCCTCTCCTACAGACTCCAAAGTGTTCCTGTCTCTCCTAGCATAGCTGAGACATGCTCCCTCCAGCTGAAGCCTCACCAATGCAGTGGGCTGTGAGTGAACCTAGAGCTGGGGCAGGAGGGTGAGCCCTTCCCCCACCCGCAGCTCTGCCCTTGCTGCCCAAGGCCCCTGTGGCAGAAGCTCCACCCAGCAGATCCAAGCTCACTTAAATTACCTTTACGCTGCACAGTCACACAGTTACCTGCTTAGTTTTGCACAGGTACAGTGGGAACCTGGAGCAGCTGGGGGAGGGCTGATCCATCCAATTTCTTGCAGCTGAGGCCACTTGGCCAAAGCCCAGATCTGCCACAGGCAGCGGCCCAACTCTGCCTCAACTGGAGCGGTGCAACCCAGCTCCAACCGAACCCTGCAGTGGCTGGGGCAGTCAGACCCTGCTGCAGCCAAGGTGTCCCAGCGTGACTCTGGCCCTACTCTGCCACAGCCAGGGTGGCACAGACTGCCTAACCCCAACCTGACTTTGAAGGGGCTGGAGCCCAGCCCTGGACCTCCTGTCCCAGCTGCTGGAGCCCAGCCCTGGACAAACACACCCTGCCACTCCCCAGCCTTGCATCCCCCACCACAGCCCAACTGCAGACTTCCTCTGCTGTGGCTTGGGTGGACCTGGGCATCCCTGCCTGCTTTAGCTGGGTCAGCCTCTATCCCCCTGCCACAGCTGGAGTGGCCAGGCCCTAGAGCTCCCTGGTTCCAAGCACCACAAGAAGCTATTCAGTAAGTTCCTGTAATGAAATACTTTTTAATGGATATGTCAATAAACTCCCACGTAACTATTAGCTCTTGTCAAGGTTGTCCCTACCAATGCTGGTGCCCCAGACAGCCAAGCACCGGTACACACACCTGGGGGGGTGCAAGGGGCACTGCAGGTGTCGAAGCTGTGAGGGCCAGGAGTAGGATTACTAACTCTCACAGATCAGACACTATATATGGCAATGGCATCTGATCAAGATAGATGACAACCGTAGACAGGAGCCTGGCAGGAAGGGAGGTTCAACTGCAGCCTTAGGGAAGCAAGGGGGCAGCACGGATGGTGGTGAGTGGCAAGAGCACTGACCAGAGGACTCAGGAGGAGCAAAGGGCAACAATGCAGCCAGCCAGAGAGGAGTGGCACTTTGAAGGGGAAACTACTGCTTCTCTCCAGCCGCTTGGCTGCCCCTGCTCCCCTCAATTCTCTAACCTACATTGCTGCTGCTCAGTGCCACCTGGTCAGTGGAGACTGGGCACAGGAGGGCCCAGCTGGGGGATGGGACTGGCCACAAGAGCTGGCACAGGGCCCATGGGTATTGGGGCCATATGGGGGCCTTCAGAGCACATACACAGCATTCAGCTGCATGGGCACCATGAAGTTTGGGGCAATTTGGTGTCCCAAATGTCATGGTGCCCCATGCAGTTTCATGTTTTGCATATTGGTGGGGATGACCCTGGTTCTGGTATTTTTCATATTGCTGTTATTTGCTCTAGCAATGCCTCTTACTGGATCAGGACTGATTGCTAGTGGCAACTGGACACAGACCATGGAATGCTGAACAATGTGTATATCCCAGTTCTGAGTGGATCTTACCTAACTCTGACAGATTCCTTAGGGTTTGAAAGTTTTTTATACTTTGGCAATATTTACCTACTTTGTTCCACCTCATTGAATTGATTATGTTAGCAGTGATCTTCGTTACCTAAGCAAACAGCTTAAACAGCCAAAAGATTTGAAATATTATTGAAGGCAGGAACTGTCCATGAGAACAACTGCAAGAACATTTTCAGATGCAAAGGTCTGATGATATAGAAAGTGCAAAATTTTGTACCTTCACCTTCCCTTTTCTTAGCTGCATGTGTAAGTGATTTCCTTTTGGGACTGCCTCAGTACAGGAAGCATGCTGAAGCGTTATGTCACTTGTCTGTGAGGAGCTGGTTGGAATGGAATTAAGAAATCATAATTTCATATGGGATGAAAATGATCAGCACCACAATGTGAGATTGTCTTGTGGCCTGTAGTCTGCCAAAGAAAAGGCCCTCAAACAGAAATTTGAAAAGATAATTGAACAAGATGAAGTGCTGAATTGGACTGAATACGATTGTTCTGCAGGATGTACAATCAGTGACAAAGGATTCTCTCAGAAACAGACCTTACAGAGGTCAGAAAATGAGTAACTCAGAATGTTACTTGAGGACCTTACTGTATGGCACTGGGATAACTGACAAGAGAAGAGCTTTTAGAGGTTAAAAAAAGTTGTCACTAAAACACTTGTACTGAAATATTTTGAGATCAGCAAAGAATCTAAGACTGTAAAGTGATGCATGTGCACGTGCTTTGGGTGCTGTCCTGCGACAGGATCCTTTAGTGACATGTTTCCAAAACAGACTAAATATAAAAGAACTGTGTTCTCATTGAAGTATAAATGCTAGCAATTATTCAGGTAGCTAGAGGGGCTTACAGATGAGATAAAAACAGAAAATAAAACATTACAACGCTATGTTAAAGAAGCCATCTGAAATGCATTGCCTAATCTTCAGAAAATGGCACTAAAATTGCAGAAGTACTTGTTAATTGTGGAATTCAGGCTTGGTGAGGGCCACGTAGTTGAGCTTGGCAAAATTGGATTTGTATTTTGTATAATTTTTACAGATAGCATCAATGTTTATTATGTATCTTGTTACTATTATGGATTTAAATGTTCACAATTGCACAAAATTACATTTTTGCATTTTTTATGTCTAAACTTTAACATGTAATTAAGGAAAATTCAGAGGGGTGAATATAATTATTTAATAAGAGAAAATGTTTGAGATTTTAAAATTGAAGTTTATTAAAACACAAATTGTCAACCTCATAAAAATATACCAAGTAAATATTCATCAGTCACTCTGTTCTCAAGCAGCGTTTTTCTTACTTTGTCTCGCTCTAAATTTTAGTTACTGACAGAAACATTTTTTCATGGTTTTGTATGTGTATGGTGAAACTGATGTTTACCAATAAAAATCTAATTTTTCCAATTCTAATTATAAAGGATCTGCTTTCAAGAGAACATATGAATACTGAGAGCAAGGTACTATAAGAAGAAGAGTTGGAAGTAAATATGACTCAAGTACTATCCATTTTTTGACAATCTGACAAGTTCAACCCAGAAACAGAAAATCACCCAATATTGTATAAATTTTATACAGTAATTCTAAACGAATAGCCAATAAAAAACATACAGGTATGTCCAATCTCAGAGTCCTTTTGGAACCATAGAGTTGTAATTACTGCATATGATGAGATTCTGCAAAAAGGACATGATGTTACAATACTGCACAGCATAGGGGCTAAGAACGCTAAACACAACCAAAATGAGAAATATGCCTGAGGGGTTTTATTCTAGACAACCGTCTAAGATAAGATCAAAACAAAAAGCGGTCAAGTATCACTTTAAAGACTATCAAAATGGTTTATTAGGTGAGCTTTTGTGGGACAGACCCACTTCTTCAGACCATAGCCAGACCAGAACAGACTCAATATTTGTTCTGGTCTGGCCATGGTCTGAAGAAGTGGGTCTGTCCCACGAAAGCTCACCTAATAAACCATTTTGCTAGTCTTTAAAGTGCTACTTGACTGCTTTTTGTTTTGATAGTGTATAGACTAGCACGGCTTCCTCTTTGTTACTGTGTAAGATAAGGTAACATAAAGTATCTGCAAATTAAATTTACAAACAGTAAAAATGGACACCAATGCAAAAGAACCTCTCAATTCTCTTTTTTCTGACGTTGGAGTAGGCCTATTTACATTAAGCAAAAAAGGTTAGTTCTTATTAGTGAGTTATTAAGTTTTTAAAATGATCTGTTGCATACCATATTAGTAACAATATAACACCATACTGTGAAATTAAAAAACCACACATAGTTTGTTCACTATGGGATTGCAGATGAGTCAATGCAACCTTAACTTTGCCTTGTCACAACAAAACTCAGTGGAATACTGTGGATAGACTACACTGGTATAGTCTTTTTTATTTTTTTTTGTTTTGTTTTAAGATTAATTCTATTTTTCCATTATTCTCCATGGGTGAAAGTTCCGTCTTGTGCAGAAACCTCATGCTACATAATAACTATATACCATGTGATTATGATTAAGATAGGCTAGTGTTTGTGACACAGATTAAATTAAACTGATTTTTAAAGGCAAATTATTTTCCCCCCACTGGGAGTTGACCAAAGAAGGAGAAGACCCTTCAGCTTTTACGATCATAGGCTGAAAGACTACAGCGAGTCCTTTTAATCCAAGTATGGTGGAACAATGCTTGCTTTTGATTAATCCAGTTACACCCAGATGGTTGGCTTCCATCATTTTTTGGGGCATCTCCTACCCTCGTTTATGTGCAGTATTACCATTCCCCTGGAATGATGTAGAAACGGGCACTGACTGTAGGAATATGCACAAAGAGTAGAGGAAAAAATCACCAAATTACAGGATACTAAATAAAATGCCAAGTGCCTAATGCTGTAGTTGGAACAGATGTGTCACGTTATTCTGTATATTTCTTAAAGGACCTATTTTTAATTAATTTTAATTCTGCTACTAATTAACAGAAACACTTTATCCATTCTCAGAAACTTCATTCTGCATTGAAGGAGTCAATGCTGTAATTCTGGGCAGGGTGCATGCAATTTTTCATATATATCAAATAAGTTGTTTAAATGCAAAACTTTGTAAGTATGGAGTCACCACTGTTGCCTTCATAATACTATCCCCATATCATGCTGGGAACAAGCTGTATTAAACTTACATGGAGTGCAAGGACACCATGTATTTCAAATGAATCTGCACGCCAGGAACAAATCCAGATGCAGTAAATAGTACCAAGCTGAGCTTTACGTAGAAGGCCACATTGGCTGGATCCATCCAGATTGCAGCCACATCTGTGCTACTCCAAAAAGCTTTGTTGGCTATTTACAGACCTATATTAGGCACAGCTCTCTTAACAACTTCCTAGGAGTGGGCAGTATCCAACTGGTGGGCTGCAAAAAATACCCAGGACATTTAACACCAAAGCAGTTGCATACTCCCCAGATGTAGGATGCTTGGCAGTACAAGAGGCAATTAAATGGCATGTTTGCAGCTGCAGTCTGCAGTGACTTGAGTGTTAGATTATCAATACTCCCCCTTAGGAAAAGGGGAAGTTGGCCTAGTGAAGACTGAATCAGCAGGACACTTTCATACTCACTGCAGAGTTCAGTGTGTAAGAAGGCAGGAATGGGAAGCAGTGAATGAGCACGGGAAGTCCCTTTCCTCCACAGGCACATGAGGAGAGCATTTGTCCCTATCTGAAAGCATGGCACGTGGAGAGAGGGAGTATTAATAACATTTCTAAACAGAGACTTCTCCAGGGATGAGTGTCTCATCCAGACCACAGCAGATGTTGTGACTGGGCAAATGTGCAACTTCTGCATTCTGGAGTTCCCTAGGCTGGGTTTAGGGCAGGGACTAGAAAACAAAATAGCAATAAGACCCATTTTCCAATTTGGTAAAAAAATCAGTAATTCAAGAGACACAATGTATGTGAATACGAGACAGTACTTAATAAACAAGGTCAAACCATACTTTTTTCTATCCCTGATTTTCAGAACAGCCCCCACACAATTATTTGTAATGCGATACATGTTTACTGCAGAATGTTCACAAACTTTTTACCTATTCTGTTACCTTACACTTTACATGTGTGTTTGTACCACTGTTGTCCTGAATTTCACTCCCAAATATACTCTCTTTGGAGGACGCTGGGGGTATTATTCAATGTTTGAGATCACATATCGTTTGCAATTTAGATATGAGTTCATTTTTTGGCTTTTGGACATTAACTGTTGATTGAAAATAATCAGAGGTTTTATTTATTTTTTTTAAACTTTGCATTTATAGCATTGGGAGCCACAAAGACCACCTTCAAGAGCCACATGAGGCTCCAGAGCTGCAGGTTGCAGACCATTTGGGACCTGGAAAGAGAGAAACAGACGTCTCAGAAACCTTGATTTTCTCCATGTCACTCACTGGCAAAAAGGCATCCTAAGTGTAGACAAACGGTCCTGAAAAGTTTAAAGCAGTGCTGAGAAGCATGTGGTCAACAGCTTCACACTCAGTAATATCTGATATGGATGCAGAGACAAAAGCAGCAGCAGACAGGCCTTGTAGCTGTACTGACGATAGAAACAAGCAGGCAGAGGCACATTTGACCTGCCATGGGATTAGGAGGATCCGATTAAGAGAAGAGATAGGTGCAGCATGGATGATAATTTTGCCCTGCAGTGGGAGTAGAAATACTCCACAGACCCTCTCTAAGGTCATTTGGGCATGGGAAACAGGTGTCTGCATATTGGGAAGGATGAAGTTTGTTCTGGTGCCAGATTTGTACCTGAGTCAGCTCTGAGTCAGCCAGGCAGCTTTGGGGCTGGGGGATTTCCAGGGGGCTGTCAAGGCTGAAATCCCCTGGGATGTCAGACTAGACAGGGTGCTCTTCCCTCTGACTTTGCTATGAGCATCTGCTTCCTCTTCCTGCAGGGAGCTCCAGCTGCCAGTGTGGGTTATTTCTGGGTGTAGGGACAATTGTGAATGAGCAACATTTGAGGCACTCTTGTTGCCAAAATCCCCATTAGACCATATGAGTGCCAGGGCCCCTTGTCACTGTTCACAGAAGAGATCTTCCTGCTGAATGAAATAGCATGAGGGGGCTAAGACCCAATGCAAAGGCTCATTACTGTACCCTGCTCCCTCAGGAAAATCCCAGCCTCTAAACTGCAGCAGCGGTTGCAGATTAACTCTGCTCCCTGTCCATCTGACCAGCACGATACTCCTGATGTGCACGACTCCCATGGATAATTCCAGGGGAATATCAGCCTGAAATGTAGTTCTCATTAGAAACAGTAATCATGCTGCTCTCCATAATAAGTAGTAATTATTACTTTTTCTGGTACTGTTGTTGTGCAGTTGATCCCCGGGACATGGAATGAGAAAAAGAGGTATTGGGAGTGCAGGTTGTTGTCTTGTCCTCTCAAGCTTTGTGCTGGAGGCACTAAGGTTACATATCTTTGGAGCTGTGCTACCCTCACCTCAGTAACAGCAGGTAGTTCAAAGCCCCTTACCTGCTTTCAGCTACCATTGACTAGGTCCCCTCCATAAAACAATGATGCCACTGCATGGTGAGGAAGCAGTATAACCAGGTGTGGACAGGGCATAAGAAGTGTTATGGGGATGGTGCCCAGTGGCAATGGGGGGAGCAGTTACTTCCCTACTTAAATGATTTTTTCCCTAGCAATGATAGCGGTGCTTTTAATAAAATGGGGTAATGCAGTGTACAAGTCCCCAAGAGTATGGGATCCTGGGTAAGTGGATGGTTCAGAATCCTCCCTCCTCAGTCTGCTGGCTCCTTTAACTCAGCTTGCATTCAAATGGACATAGTGCAGGTAGCATTCAGGCAGATGCCCTGCACTGGGCTTATTGGAAATGGCATCACATTATGTTAGACTGCACCAAATCTAGTTACTGTAGGTGGCAGCAGTTAGGTTGCCTGAGGCCATCACCCAGGCTCCCACCACAAAAGAAAGCTCTGGACCTAGGAGTGAAATGATATAAAGTCCTTTGATTTGCAGACACAACTTTGGAGAAAGCTTCTCAGGAATACTGCCCCTGGGGTCACAATGACATAGTTAACTTCACATGTATACAGCTGAACATCTCCCTTGTGTCCAAAGGAGAACAGAGAGAAGTAACAGCTGATACTGTTACATACATCTTATTACTATTAGCACTATTTATTATTTGTATTACTATAAAGCCTAGAAGCCCTTGTTGTGGGCAAGAACCCCACCAAGCAGGCACTGTACAAACACAGAACAAAAAGACAGCCCAGGCCCCAGAGAGCTCCCAATCTAAGCATGAGACAAGAGACAACAGATGGATACAGAGAGACTGACATGGCGGCACAAGGAGACAATACTGATCAGCACAGCAGGTAGTAGCATCAATATACCAGCAGCCTAACCCATTGTCAAGTGTTTTGTAGGTATCATTGGAAAGAGGGTTATACAGAGGGATCTGAAGGTGCATAATGAGGTAGCTTTATGGGTGTTTACAGGGAGCTCCTCTGAAGTGTGTGGGGGAACATGGAGGGAAGAATGAAGGTGCTTATTTGCAAATTGAACTAATGATTCACCTTCATCATTGTTTGACACTTGGATACCGGGGGATGGCCTTAGAACACCATAGTTTGGCTAGAAAAGGAGATGACAGGCAGAGATGGATCCTCACTAATGAAGGGCCCCCCCCAAGTGTGTGACTCTGTCTCCCCTTGGTAATCTGGAAACATTTTCCTTCTCTCCCATTTCCAGCCAGCCAGGGCAGTTTTAGAATAGGGCTGAGCTCTGATGGATATGGAGCCTTCACCAGTCAAACCTCAGCTATTTCTCACCTTTGCTTTTCTGGGCCACTAATCCTCAGGGGCTCATGGGGGAGATGAACAGAGATTTCTTTCCTTCTCTTTGACATTTCAAGTCCAGAGTGAGAAGCTGCTATTTTTACTGCTAATTCTTGCCAAGAACAACCAGCTGAGTTCTGAGCCATCTCTCCAAGGCCAGAGGCTTCCAGTACCATCGCAAGGTGGGGGTGGATGGCAGAACCCCTGCAGATGGAGTCATAAATAATTTTCAGTAATGGCTGCATGTGTCTCAGATGAGGAAAAAGCATTTTAAACCTAACATCCTTTTGGTTTTGTTTTTTGCTAATATTAGTGCTTAGATTTTCCCTCAGGTTTTTGTCCTTTTCAAAGTGCTTTACAAATATTAATTCCATCAGTCTTCAAAAACCCCCAGCACCGAAATATGGGTGAAGAGCATTATCCTCTGGTAAAGAAAAAGGAAATTAAGACACACACAGGAGAAAGGACTTGCCCAGGGCCACAGAGAAAGTAAACAGCCGAGCTGGTGCTATCACTTATTGCCTGGCTTCCTATCCTGTGCTCAGACCACCGGACCTGACCCATAAATCTGAGGCTAAAATGGTCAGATATGGAGCCTGAGGTTAGACACCTATATAAGGTTTGAGCACCTAAATTATTATTTTACCTGATTTTAGCTGTACTTAACATTTCCAGCTCTCATTGCCATCCATGAGAGTTATACCTAGTGATAGTCTATATGAAAGTTCTGGCAGCCTGTGCAGTTGATTGCAGAGCCCTGAGCCTGGCTCCCTCTGTCTCCCTGGAGTCCCTGTGCAGACGTAGGTGAACGTCACTGCCTGCTCTAATTTTATCCATGTTCGATGGAGGAGACTAACTGAGCAGCAGGGAGGCAGCTATTTTGGTTTTCTCTGTGACTCTGGGTTATATAAAGCATTCTGCCATGACCTGCATTGCTTTGGAGTTCTCTCACTCCCTCTCTTTCAGACACAGCATGCCACCAGCTCAGATTTTTACACTTAGCTCCTGGAGGCTAAGAAATGTGTGCATAGATGGATCTGGTACCTTGCAGGTGTGTTGTGTGGATGTGTACATGGAGCTTGGACGTCCATCAGCATGTTGTGCGGAAAGCACAGAAGCATTTGCAGAGGGACTCTGAGTTTTATGCATTGCTTGCATGTGCGTTTTGTGTGTGTGCGTGCGCGTTGTGTGTGTGTGTGTGTGTGTGTGTGCGTGTGCGTGTGTATAGCATGTGCTTGTGGAGCTTTAGACTTTTAACTCCATCATATTGGAGCGTGTGGCCATGTGCCAGGCATAAATGCAGGCGTGCAGAACAGCACGTCCCACAGGCTAAAAACTGGGTTTGAATGCATGACCTTTAGCACCAAAGCACAGATCACATGCTACCACTTAAGCTGAAGGAGTAACTCCATTAGTTGGCAGCAGTAGGAGGCTGTTATCCTCTCTGTGGACTAGCTGCTCTTCGGAAATGAGGCAGAAACTTTACAAGTGCATCTGTATGCATATGCTCATGAAGCTTGGATCCTGCTCCTCAACCGCATCTGAGTATGGGTGCTGCTCAGTTTCCACCTCTGGCACAGTCCAGTCCTGTCCTAGCCAGGGTTCCAGTAAGTTCCCTGAAAGAACCATCTGTTCCCTCAAAAGATATTTAAAGGTACATGAGGCAGCACAATGTGGCCTGACTCCTCTTAAAGAGACAGCACCCAGCATATCCCCTCCCCCTCTCTCCTACAGCTCAAAGACAATAATCCCTTTACGATAGATGGAGGGAATACTGGAGACCAAAATTCTATAAGAAGAAATGGCAGATGGGGAAAGAAGAGGTGACAGGAGGGGAGTGGGAAAGGGGGCTGAAGGAAAAAGTGATGGCAGCAGATCAGGGAGCAGGGAGAGGAAGATGGGGATCAGAGAAAGGAGAAGGAGGGAAGACAGATGGGAGCAAAGCATTCTCTTGCTGGGTTGGAAACCCCCAGTACATCTGCGAGCACCTTGGGGATGGCCTTACAGCAGTGGGCTCCACAGCCAGGCGCCAGGTCCAGGGTATTGGGCTCCTTTGGGGAGAGGCAAGTGCATATCAGGAGCACAGCTCAGCACTATGTTAATGGCATACACATGCAGAGGCAGATCAGCTTGGAGAACACGCCAAGGAGGACTGCTGGGCGGGCAGCCAGCCAGTGCCTGACTCCCATAACAAGGAGAGATGGGGGCCTGAATAGACAGGTGACTTCCACTAACTTCTAATCTGCCACCTCCTGGCAGGAGGTTTTCAAACAGTGGGGCACAGCCCCCTCTGGGGCCCTTTTGATAGTGACCCTTACTCTCCCTTCCCACCCTGAGGTCCAGCTCTGCTCCTGCCCTGATGCCACCTCTCATCTCAAACACTCCAGTACTTGCCTCCATCCCCAGGATGGGGAGCCTCCTCCTTGACAGGAGCAAAGCAACGTGTTTCTCTTCTCTCATTTCTGAGCAAACTTTCTCCTCCCCAAATCTTCCTTGAGCCCTAGCTCAGCCCTGTTCTCTGACTTGGCTGCTTCACCACTGTTGCTTCCTCCTAGGAGGCTCACATGCCAGTTCCACTCTGCTCAGATCATCTTTTCCCTCCCCCACACTCAAACACAATCACACTCCCCTTCATCCCCCTCTTCCATCTCCTGACCGTTATCAGCCACACATAGCACTTGGGTTCCTCAGAGCAGAACAAGACACGCACAAGAAAGGCAGATGCAGTCTTCTCTGGACACCTGCATTCTGAGAGACTCCCACTTCCTGCTTCTCCTCACAGTCTGAATGCCCTGTAACCTCTGTTCTCTAAACTCCATAACAATAATTCTTTCATCCTTGGAAATTGCATCTTGCCCCCAATGTGTCCTTACACCCTTGACTCACTCCTTCTGCTCAACCAAATCTGACTGACTTCAGTTCATCCCTTGGCCCTCTATCAGCGACAAAGGCTGCTGACTTTGCAGATAAAAGAACAATTAATCCTGGGACTTCTTTAAAGGTCCACAACCCATATGTGGGTTTGGAAAAACAACTTATCTTGGAAGAAATATTAGCATCTTGAGGCTAAGCAGACACCAGCCTTGAACTACCTAGTAGCACAGATTGTATGGACTGAGCCCCTGCCAGCTCATCCTGGTCCACATTCCAACCTTGCCCAGGCACAGGGAAATGTTTAAGGAGAGATTACCTAGGGGGTTTGCAAAGGAGACACACAGCTGCACATATGGGTATGTCTACACTAGGCAGCTTTTAGTGATGAGGCTGTGTCAACACAGCTTTGTCACTAAAAGCCAAGCTGGTGTGAATGTCGTTTGTCAGCACTTTTGTAGACAAAATAGCTTCATCCCCAACAAGTGGATTTTATTTTGTCAGCAGAAGAGTGATGCTGCCGACAAAGCAGAATTCACACTTGCACTTACCATGGCAAAACTGTGTCATTCCCAGAGGGCTTTTAAGTACCTGAGAACAACAAAAGATGAGTTGATCAAGTGCATGTGTAGACACGCCCACCATCATGCTACTGAAGCCCTAACAATCTCCACAGCGCTATTCCCTGCAGCCCGAGATATACATCCATCAGAACCCTGTGATATACACGGAATGAGAAAGCAAACATCACTTTCAGGGATACTGGAAGGCGGAAAGCAGAGAGGCACAAAAACTCAGCTCCTCCCCTTGCCAGCATTGGTCAACAGGAAAATCACCTCCAAGTCAGCAATAGCAAACCTGAGGATTCAGGGGCTATTGCCAGCACAGCTTTCTTCTGCTCCACAACCTGCCTTGGAAAAAGGGAGAGTCTGAGGCAATGTTCCCTCTATTTTTCCATCCATGTGCAGAATAAATGTTGTTATGTGCACCAGGGCATGTGCAGATGTGCACTACCCGAAGAAAGAGATGCTGCTGGCTGCAGGCCCTCTGCTAATCAGTTGAGTAACACTTGAATCTCTCCTGGGTAGACACCCATGCACTCAGCTTACAAGAAACACTGGTCTGAGGATAAATAGTAAGAGTTGCACCACTATGTTACTTTTGGCTTGTCACTTCAGTAAGAAATGCTGAATGCAGAAGACAGTCCCAGATAAGGCACTCAGTTCCCTCACTAGGATTTATGAGATGAGAGGAACAAGGTGCATCTCACTGGTTATAACTCAATGATCCCCCATTACTTTAGTGTGCAAAAATTGCCAACTGTTCCTAGGACAGGACCCATGCCAGAGAGACATAAGCCTCAGCTAGAGAAGACTGCTTATCTGCCCATTTGCAATGTGGATCTGACATTCTGGAGGCAGGCAATCACCAGACACCAAGAAAAAAGTACCCCTTTATTCACGGGATGAAATGTTATCTTTTTAATAGGGGAAATACATTCTCCAACTCCCTCCTCATCCCATTCTGATATGGATTTGACACTGCAGATGCAGACAAACGAGTTTGAATCTGAGCAGACTTACCAGCAAAGTAACTCTAGAAACCAGGACCTTGGGGGCATCGTGGAGAGAACAGAAAAATATTTTTGCCTTTATCACATGAATGGCAGAGGATTTCAAACATCTCTGTACAGTAAACCCTCAATTTAACAAACTAATGCGGGGAAGGGGTGTCTGTTAATGCTGAAAGAATGTTAAATCTGAATCTGCAGGTCTGGAGGCACCGTGCAAAGTGCGCTACAGAGCTCCTCCGGCATCGGCGGCTCCTCTGGCCCAGGCAGCCCCAGACATGGCAGCAGCTCTGGTGGTTCTGGTGAGTCACTGGCATTTATTTGAGGGAAGGCAGGAGTGGAGCACAGCATCCATTATTCTGAAATCCATTGAATCGGGGTCTGTTAAATCGAGGGTTTACTGTATTTCAGCTGGTCAGCAACAATGTGCGATTCCTGCTTCTGGCATTCTAGCCTCCTCTTAGCACCTTCCTTGCTTGCAGGTAGTCATATGACATGGTGACTGCACACCTTCCCATGTGGTTCTATCCCTGAAACACAGGGAGTTGCAAAATGCTTTCTGGCACACATTCATGACCTGTGAAATACAGGCAGCTTGTGGCTTGTCCTTGAAAAGTAAACAGGAATGCCCATCCCACCATTTGCCTGCCTGGGGCTCTGGGATGAGGATATCCCCAGATGTAAACTCTATTCATAGGTGTGGTGCAGAAACCAGCCCTCAAAAGCCGCTGTGAATTAAGCCTCCTGCCCTTTGCCTCCCAAGTTAAACAGTGTTGATGTAAAACAACTAATGATGACAACAGTTTGTCTGCTGGATAGGGGTGGGAAAGAGGCTGACTTCTAATTTGCTGGTCTCAGCATGATGAGGTGCTGGGTATTTCCTGGCCTACAGGTGCCTGATGTACTATATGTGCCTCTAGACCAGTGGTTCCCAAACTTTTTGGCATCACGCCCCACCTTTTGATTTTTGAGAAACCCTCATGCCCCCCGCCTCTTCTGTACCATCATCCAACCCCCCTTTTAACAAACAATTCAATTAGTAATTTGAAATAAACACAAAAACTTGATATAAAAATTTTATTTAAAACTAAAAATAAGCACAAATAATTTTTCTTGGTCCCTCGTGGGGGCCAGCTGCAGCCCCAGCGGGCCAGCTGCCTGAACCCTCTGCCAGCCACCAGAGAGGCCCATGACAGCCACCTGCCCACCTCAGTCCTGGGCTACCAGAGCCGCCTGCCTGAGCCTGCCAGCCGCTGGGGCCAGCCACCCGCCCCAGCCCCACACTGCCTGGGCCAGCTGCTGCTCACAAGCCCGAGCCCCACATTGCTGGGGCCAGCTGCCCACCCGCCAGCCCAAGCCCCACATTGCTAGGGCCAGCCATCTGCCTGAGCCACCTGACCCCCCCAATGCTGGGGCCAGCTGCTCAAGCCCTGTGAATCCTGCAAGCCACCTGTCCACCGGAGCTCCACAAGCCCCGCGAGCTGCCCGCCCAAGCCCCTCCCTTCCCACAAAGTCAGGCACCACCAGCTCCTCACTCTTATCCCTTCCCCATCCCCCTCATTTGAGCTAGGCACCCCCACCGCCCCATCTAACCCCATCCTCCTCCCCCCTCAACCCACACTCACCTTTCCACGCCAGTCTTCATTGGCTGCCTGCTTTGTATAGTGGCTGTGCCGGGTCACCCACATAAAATGGCGGGAGCTGAGAGCCAGAAGCAAAGGGTGGGGAGATTGAGGGGGGCTGGGTTGCCTCATGCCCCACTTGGAATTTCTTCATGCCCCCCCAGGGGGCACACCCCCCAGTTTGGGAAACCATGCTCTAGACAGAGTCCCAAAGTTTTGGCCTTTCTCATCTATTAGCAGTACTTGCAGTTTGTCATGCTGAAAGAGTGTTTTCATATTTAGGAAACCTCCTAGCTTATGTGACCCACCCACATGATGGCATCATATTGGGAAATATCTGTAGGTGGGTCTCCCCAGCCTTATGAGGCTGGGAAATCTCTCTGCTTTGTGTGTCACACACAGGGGGTTTCTCTACTGCATGCTATACAACACAGAGCTGATGTAAGAAAACAAAAACACCCCCACTCCTAGCACACATAACCCTGCAAACAGGAAGTATGTGGGTTGGAGGGTGGACAGACAAAGCTGTGAAGGACCAGCTCAGGCACCTGAGGATCCCAGCTTGCCAGATCTGGCCCACTTTCCATGCCCGGGGGCTGGGCAGAGACTATAATGAGTTATCACAGGGGACGGGGTCTGCCTCAGATACTTTACAAGGGCCAGGCCCTCCAAAGCGACTAAAAGCCAGGCGCGAGATAGGCCTTTTTGCTTCTTTCTGGGGAAGACAAAAGCCACAGACAACAGGATTTTGTAGGTTACTTTTTGCAGTGTTTGTGGCTTTATAAAACCCCATAGGATCGGGTCCCTGCTCTGGCAGAGACAGGGCGCGGCGGTTGGGTGTCCCCTGTTGTGGGGGTGCGGCCCGGGTTCTCCCAACCCCGTGGCAAGGAGCTGATGCAATATCGTCAGCTCACTGAGCCAAGGGACTGACCAGCCCGCACCAGGCAGCGCCCGCGGCTGCGGAGCAGACACACCCAAGACGCCCCGCCCGCCTAATCACAGCTACACACAAACAAACAACAGCCGCTCCCGCTGCCATAGTGACTAGGCCCTACCCTCCTCGCGCTGCTATGGTAACTAGGCTCCGCCCCGCCCGTTGCCACACGGACTGGGTCCTGTCTCCTCCCCTCCGCAAGACAGGGGACGCTGCATCTGCGTCGCCCGCCAGCGCTAAAAGAGGAGGGAATGGGCGATGACGTCGCTCGGCCGTTGCCATGGGACTCACGCACTCACGTCAATATCTTTGTATGTTTTCAACGTTCCGTCGTCTCCAGGGCAACGTCAGGCGGCCGGCCTGGCCCCAGCAACAGCGCGAGGATTGGCAGGGAGGGACCAGGCCAGCGCGGGCCCCTCCCTCTTTTAGGTCGGGGTCCTAGTAAATTGGGCAGGTGTGGCGGGGTTCGTTCCAGGGCGCATGTGCAGAGACTGGCAGGGTCTCGGCCTCTTCTCTTCTAGAACAAAGAGCTAGGCGGCCCCCACCACCGCCTCTTGCCCATGCCTCGATCAGCTGTGGGCCTCAAGGTCTCCTCCCTCCATGGTCTCCTGCTTGTGGGTGCCTGTGCCCCACGCACCCTCGGGTTGTGCCCATGGTGTACATGCGTATGTGCTTGTGCACTGAACCTTTAGGACCACCTGCTGTGTGTATGTGGCCTCGTGCTGTTACTGTGATTGGCTGTGCACCTGCAGCAGGTGCACATGCATGTCTGCTTCTATTTTGAATGGGGTTGGCCATGTACTTGTGTGTACATGTGTGCACTGAGTGGAGTGAGCCATGTACCCCTGTGCATGTGCTTGTGCACTCAGTGGTTGGCTGTGCACATGTGTACGTAGGGGGGTGTGCACACATGCTTGCTTGTATGCTGAATGGGGTTGGCAATATACTTGTATGTACCTGCATGTCTGCCTTCTTCCCTGTCTGTGCAGAGTGGGGTTAGCCACGTACCTGTGTGTGCTTGTGCAGTGAGTGCACGCAGATGTGTGTTGATGGTGCATATCTAGGCAACTGAACGATTATGCTGCTGTACATGGGCCTGGTGCGTGTGTATGCATGAGTGTTCAATGGTTTAATGTGTGGCCATGTGCATGCTCATTTCCGCGTGAGGAAGCAATGTAATTTTCCTCCTGAACTATAGGCACTGGAGCTGTCTAGTACAGCAAAGGCTTTCTTCTTTTTCCTAGTTGCCTTCTCCTAACCTGGTTGCCACTGACACACACCCATTTTTTTTTCTCACTCAGTTTACACTTCCTCTCAGAAGCAGCCCTTTCATTATTTCCTTTGCCCCTCATGTAATAATAATAATCAGTATGGACTCTAGCTGGAGGCATGTGCAGATACTACCCCAATCCAGAAGAATTAATAATATATGGGCGAAGGTCACTTTTTTAGAGTTCAACAAGAAGTCCTGTGGCACCTTATAGACTAACAGATACTTTGCAGCATAAGCTTTCATGGGCAAACACCCGCTTCATCAGATGCATTTTTAGGAGTTGTGTTTTCTGTTCTCTCCTAGTGTGTCTCCCACTCTGGCAATATTTCAGTTCCCCTTTCTCTGACCAGGCCCAGGGATGGGCACTGAGCTGTGTTAATTACGCCTGGAAGACAGCCTGTAAAGGTGGGAAGTAAGAGGCTGGTGTCTTTGCTGCTGGGTGAGCTGTCATCTAGAGGGTGGAGCTGCAGAGCAGGTTTAACTTGGTACATGGTGTACAAGATTTGGCCTGGATTTTTATAAGCAGTTGTCCTTCAGCTTAAACTAAAGCAACAGGAACACCCTGCACATGGGAGAGCCAGAGAACAACATGTGTGTGAATCCTAGTAGTTCCCATTTCAAGGTGCAATAAGCAGGGCAGGGGGATGAATATTTAGACAATGAATGCACACAGGAAATTGGTTTTGCCACTCTTTTGGTAAGGATCCCTTTCTTCTCTCTTGGCTTATCTTCCAGTTAGCTCCAGTCTCTTGATTCCAATCTCCAGTTCATGTCCTTCTGCTCCCACCCTAACCTGCATCAGACAGAATGCATCAAGTCCTGTGCTACGTTGCCACTCAAAGGCTGTGTCTACACTAGCCATTTGCATGGCCATTTTGAAGTTTACTAATGAAGCGCTGAAATACATATTCAGCACCTCGTTAGAATGCCAGCAGCCATGGCACTTCGAAATTGATGCGGCTCATCCAGAAGGGGGTCCTTTTCAAAAGGACCCCGGCAACTTCAAAATCCCCTTATTCCTAACAGCAGATAGGAATAAGGGGAGGATTTCAAAGTTGGTGGGGTCCTTTCGAAAAGGAGCCCCGTCTGGATGAGCTGCGTAGTGGCGAGCTGCGTCAATTTCTAAGTGCTGTGGCTGCCAGCATTCTAATGAGGCACTGAATATGTATTTCAGCGCTTCATTAGTAAACTTCGAAATGGGCATTTCGAAGTCTTGGGCTAGTGTAGACATAGCCAAAAGCATTACCATCAAAACAAAAAAGCAGTCCAGTAGCGTTTTAAAGACTAATAAAATAATTTATTAGGTGATGAGCTTTCGTGGGACAGACGCACTTCTTCAGCCCATAGCCATACCAGAACAGACGCAATATTGAAGGCACAGAGAACCAAAAATAGTGATCAAGGTTGACAAATCAGAAAAATTATTATCGAGGTAAGCAGATCAGAGAGCAGAAGGGCAGAAGGAGGGGGCCACTTTCCAGAATTCCCACTGGCTCCCCAGCTGCCATGGTTACCCAGCTGTGTCCCTGTCTCTGTGATTCCCTGGCCACTCTTAGCCCTGCAGCTCCCCAGCTGACTCCCTGGCAGCTCACCAGTCCGTGGCTTCCTGGTCCTGCACCTTCCTGGCTGTCTCCCAGCCTGCAGTTCCCTGGCCGGCTTCCTGCTGGCTCCCCAGCTTCTCAGGCCCGCTGCTCACCACTGGCTCTCCAGTCACCAAGGGCCTGCTGGCTTCTGCTCCCTCCTCCTGTGGGGTCTCGGTGGGGGCTTAGACTTCACCCCTGAGCTCCAGCAATGGCTCTACCTCCCCTGCTCCTCACTGCAGCAGGGCTACCAAGGGCTCCAGCTCCGGCCCGGGCCAGGCTAACAGCCACTGGTATGGCCCAAGCCCCTGCCCACTGATGCAGGTCCTGCCCCAGCCCCAGGACTCTCTGGTCCTGCAACATCTGTGGTCATGACATGTTGGTGGAAGAGAAAATTCTGGATTTAAGAGGTTGAACCTGTGGTGTTTTTATGTAGTCTGTGGTAAAACTACGCAAATATCTAAATGAGTTGATGTACCCGCTGGAAGACCTCAGTGTACCCCCAAATTTGCACACACCCATGGTTGGAAAATACTGACCTAGGCTATTTCTATACTAAACATAGAAGTCAATCACCAATACTCAATTTTAGCTGTGCCAGTTGCTATATATTGATTTATACGTAGGTTAATCTTCCGCGGTAGTGAGGCTCTAGCTCTGGGCTCTGTGAGCCTTGTTCATTTCTCTCCGCCAGGTAGCAATTTGTAGTTTACATCTAACTTTGTTAGATTTCAGTGCCCAGACCAGAATCTTCTGGATATGGTAACGTGCACCATGTTCTTGTCTCCATGGAAGTGGTGTGCCTCAATTTACCACTTCCACTTCAGTTCAAAACTCTGCTGAGCACAAGGCACCTAGACATGTCTATAGTAATACCAAAAGTGAGGGTTATTTAACAGAGTTTGAGACTGCGATTCAAATAAAAGCAAATAACAGGGCTTGGGAATAAGGTTACGGGTAAAAGAAATGCATAAAACACAATCTATAGTTCATACTTATTAACCAATGACTTTCACATCTAATAAGGTATTTTTTACCCAACTGTCAAGTCTCACTATGCTTGTCTAGTTCAGAAAGCTGAGATCCATCTTTCATGGGAAACCCTTGTTGTCAGAATCTTTCCAAGAAATGGATAACAACTTGAGCCATTTCTTCTGCTTTTATAGGTATACACTGTTGTCTCTTAGCCTAGTGTCATATCTCCCCTCCCCCAGCCCACCCTCTTTAGGGAGCTCTCCTGAGGTTCATTTATATTTGCAAATACTCATCTCAATCGGTCCAGACATCATAAAGTGCTGTCTTCACAAATAGCCAATGTTCTCAGCACTGACTGAGTTAGGCCCAAGACCCCACCTCCCCTGAGGCGACAAGTTTCACTTCAACATGGTATTGTAGTCTACAGTCTACATCTCCATCAAACTAGTTTTCATACAAACATCATATAATAAATGTGATGGTCTTCATTTTCTGTAGAAACCACACAACCCCCTTTGGTTAAAATTAAGAAGATGCTCAGACACAAGGGTGTGGATGTGAAAATTAGTGTTACCTGTTCTCTAAAACAATTGATTTGCATATGGGATGCTACAGCCTTCACCACATAGAGGTAATGTAATCAGAGTGCTCAGAAATCATCCTCTAATTATTATTCTTGGGACTGGAGCAGAGGCGATTTCCTCATTGACAGGGGAGCTTTGTGTGGGCACAAGTTGCGACATCAGGGACTAAACAGTAAAGTGGCATGACAGTTTTACAATGACAGATGGGGCCAGGAAGGAAGAGTGATGGGAGAGATAATGGTTATCTGCTGTTTTGGCTGAATGTGCTGCCTCTTGGGCAGACTTTGCATACTTAGAAGGTTGACCTCTGAGTTACACAGTTGTATTGAGTGAAATCCCAACGTAGATGTCGATGGTGGGATGGGGGTCGAAGGTGGTTTCTGGGTCTGTGCTCTCTGGTCTACTTCATTATTTCCAAGTGAGGTTCTTGTTGGGTAGACCAAATGTGTGACAAAAGAAAGAAAACCCTATTGTCAGAGGCCTGGGTGGCACTAGGACAGGGACAACAGAGCCTTTCATCTGGTCTACTCTCTGGTTCTTTTACTGTGTGCCTGGTCTTCTCTTCCAAGTTAGTTCAGTAGGAAATTACTGTTTCTCCTTTGATGATCCTATGGGCCTCTGATGTAATTTGTGAGGCATATGTTACCTGCTTTGTTGTCTTTGAAGAAGCTCAGGATACACAAAGGATAAGTGGTCTCTAGGATAAGTTGAGTCTGTCCTCTATATCTTGTTTACAGTGGGGAAACTGAGATGAACACCCATCAGGGATGGTCTAATACAGTACTTACTCTTGCCTTGAGTTCAAGGGACTAACCTAGAAGAATTCTTCAGATCCCTTCCAGGCCTGCTAGTCTATGAAGTAGTGTATCTAGGACTGACTGCTTTGAGCTTCTTCTAGTTTGGGGTTCGCAGTCAGAGATGTTTTACTGATATTTCTTGAGTATTTCCTGTGTGAGCACATGCTTTGCACTGTGAGTGATGTAGAGCTCTACAGGGAGCAGCTGGTTGCCCATTCAATTATTAAGTTCCATACGTTTCACTGGGAGGATGAGTGAATCAACGTCTCTGATCAGTTTAAGATTGGCATGGGTCAGTAGTCATAA